>NC_035436.2:115286932-115982355 GCF_002127325.2 Helianthus annuus
CGCGAGAAAGATAGGTCAAGGTTAAGCGCGAGAGTTGGGTCACGAGAGTAGGATCTAGCATCCTAGGATAGGTCTGGAGTAGCAGGTTATACCTACTGCTTGTGCGGCTGTAAGCGCCACAGCAACTTGTTCGTTAATGAGAGCCGTCAACTGGGCTTGAGTCATGTTAACACGTCCAAATATGATCGAACAGTAAAGGTAGCATAAGTATGAATGGTTCGCGGGTAGTGCGATGACAGAAAAGTGTGGGCACATAGGTGTTCTCAAGAAGTAACAAGTAGTGAGCAAAGTAATGTAAGCATACTACGAGCAAAGTTCTATGCAATTCTAGCATGTAGGCAATAAACATTGACCTTATTACCTAGGATGTTGAGTCTTGCACGTGGAGCGAAGCGTCGTTGTGGTTCGTTGAGAGCACTGTTCTGGTTATAGTCTGGTTTTAATAAAAACGTTTTCCCATTTTAAAACCAAGTTCTCTATAACCAATGGCTCTGATACCAATCTGTCACACCCCCAAAATCCACACGCGGAGTACCACCGCTAGGAGGCGTGACATGACCAGGATCAAGCCACCAATCATATAGAACAATATATATTAAAAGTAATTGCCATTAACCAAACCAAATCCATATGAATGGTGTTCCAAAACATAAGTAAGTTATCGTTGTTTAGCGGAAGCGTATAATCAAAACCCATTGTAAAATAGTATCAAATGTTATAGGTGTTTAAAGAAACAATCACGATCCAAGCCCACAACGACCAGCTCCTCCATGTGCAAGCTCCATGTACCTAACGACCTGCAAGGCATGTAACAGAGGATCAACAACTAGTTGAGCGAGTTCACAGAAAGTAAATGCGTAATGGTAAGTTCGTATGTAACAGGTGGCTCTACTGGGCCGTTAGTACGTTCTATTGGTGGGGGCTTCCCATGTTGTATAACCACTAGACTACTCGTAACCATAAGTATCCTTCACAACTGAGGATAGTAGTAAGTATAAAGGCACGTAGGTTTTACGTGCGTATCCTTCACAACCGAGGATAGTAGTAAGTATAAGTGCGCATAGGTTTTACGTGCGTATCCTTCACAACCGAGGATAGTAGTAAGTATAAGTGCGCGTAGGTTTTACGTGCGTATCCTTCACAACCGAGGATAGTAGTAAGTATAAGTCTACGTAGATTGGAATTATGTGTCCTGCACAACCGAGGACGGTGAATAGTATAAGTATGTGTCCTGCACAACCGAGGACAGTGGTATGGTAGTCTAGTATGAGTGTCAGTACAAATCTATCCAATCATATTCCTTCAATCCCATTCCCAAGCCCTTGGGAATCCCATGCCTTAGTAAGGGTGTGAACTCACCTTGGTTTGCTCGGTATGTTATTGCTTCTAGGGTTTGCTAATCGTCTAAGTCCGTTACACACGACCTAGGAAGTATTGCACATGATACGATGTAAGTGTTTGCATCAAATTAGGGTTTGCAAATCGTTGGCATTCAAGCAGTTGTGTCTTGTGTGTTTATTGTGTACATGATGATATCACATAGAATGTTCACGCATGTAGAATCATATAGTTGCATTCAGTATCATACGGTTATACACATAGAATTATACATCATGTAAACAGTTAATCGCATTCGCATAATTCATACATCGCGTCCTTGATTACATAGTTTAATCTAACGTGGATGTTAATCCAATTGCCACCGTTAACCTACTTAACATGTTACATCGTTAATAAGTTTAACAGGTTCAACAGAGTCGCGGCTTCAGTTAAATCGTACACCTTAACAGATTTACATCACTAATCATACAGTTCACAAATCATACAGTTCATTGATCCACAGAACTCATACAGTTCACAAATCATATAGTTTAATCGTACACCTTAACAGATTTACATCACTAATCATATAATTCACAAATCATATAGTTCGGACTGGGCCCTGCCCTTTGCAAAACTCGGACAAGCGTGCGTGGGGGGGGGGGGTTTCCCTTGTTCAAAAGTCGGACCAAAGGTCCCCTTTATAAACTCGGACCAAGTGGAAGCCCTTCAAGAAACTCGGACCATGTGTGGGGATCTTAAGAGGTCGGACAAAGGGGGAGGGGGTTGAAACTCGGACCAAGGGTCCCTTTGTGAAACTCGGACCACACATGCGGTGCCAAAACTCGGATATAACCACCAGACTAAAGTCGGACCAAGGTTGGATCAAACAAACTCGGACAGAACTTTGTTTAATTAAATTCGGACATCAAGTCCATATAAAACTCGGACGAGGGTCTAAATTCCTAACCTCGGACCTTTTATAATTAACATACTCGGACTATGTTCATTTATAAGTCGGACACTTAATGGTTATAACAAAATCGGAGCTTAGATGTTTATACATAAACTCGGACCCATGTTTCTTAATAAAAGTCGGACCAACCTATTTCACTAAACTCGGACATGCATTCATTAAGAAATTCGGACCATGTGTAAAACTCGGACTGTTTGTTCTTGCATTAAACTCAGACAAACACATCATAAGAAACTCAGAATCAATCAAACAACCACGATAACATCTAATAAACAGTTACGTCTTTACATAATCAAGAAACCCTAATTTCTCTGTATTGCAGACATCGAAACAATCATCAACCATTCTATCATTTCAGTCCACTTACATTCATCAGGTAATTTCACAACGGATACACAATCGATCATGAATCATTTTTCAATCATAGAACTCAATCAATAACCACAGAATCATCATATGGATACTAGGGTTTTAATTTAACATCAATCAATTAATCAACAATTAACATCAAACCATGATTAAACAATTACCTCGATTGATTCTAAGTGGATTGGAAGATTAAACTTGTTGCAAGATACTTGTGAATCCAAGAATGATGTGAAGATGGTTGTAGAGAGGATTAGAGAATGAGAGGGTACGTGCTTTTGATTCTTGATGTGAGGTTTAGTGAATGATTTAGGGTTAAGTATTATTTATGTTTCACTAATGACTCTTTACACCCTCTATTGTTATATTTTTCACAAGTACACCATCTCATAACCATTTCATAGTTTCACCACTACGTTTATGCATTTAATAAATTTCTCACAATTAACACATAACCATGCATAATCACACAATGCACTTTATTGTATCAAAACGTTTATAATTCCATAGCAATTAACTGTGCAAATAATCAACTAAACACTACAAGAACGTGCAATAAATGCGAAATAGAAATCTTGGAAATTCGAGTTGTCACATTATCCCCAACTTAAAAGAAATTTCGTCCCGAAATTTGGTACGCACTCACTGAGGAAGCTAGGTAAGCTGTATCGTTTACTGGTTTTCCTGGGGTGTCACAATTTGTCTCATAAACTGATATGATCCTCTTACAGAAACTCACAAAAATATTATATGTAAATATTTCTTTGCTGCATTTCATTTTGGTTATTTCACAAAATTCCAAAAAGATTTTCGGTGTGTTTTAGCATAAATTTTTGAAAAAAAATTCAAAAAGATTTTAGGCAACTGATGTTGAAGAGCTGATTTTCAAAATTCCAAGTGCTAAACTTGATGAACTGGTTTGGGAGTGGTGTGTGTGAAAGATTTGAAGTTAAATTTACAAGTGGTCGTTAAAAGATTTGAACATAAAGTGGTTCATCAGTAACTAATTGATAGATCATTCTATTTTTCATTTTACTAGTGGTGTCTAAATGTCTAAAATTTTATCATAAAACTTATGTTTGTGGTAGAGTTTTATGCAGGTTAAATTAGAGCTAGGTTTGTTGATCCTAAGCAAGATTCAAGAGTCAACATTTGAGGGGGAGTGCATGTTGATGCTGATGAATTTGAAGACGTCAACATCCGAGAGAAAGAGTTTGTTGAAGATGAAAGAGAAGAGATAGAGATTGAGGATGCTTACAGTGTCAAATACTTCAAAAAGAAGCCCAGAGACTGATAAAGACTGAAGATGCGAAGACTCGACACTGAAGACTCCGTCAACATCCGAGGGGGAGTTTGTTGGTGCATCCGTCTGTCGTCTTCGTCTTGTATCGAGTCTTGTATAGAGTTGTTTAGATTAGGTCACGAAATGGTGATTTCCCACGAAATGTTGATTTCCCACGAAATGGACATGACATTTTCGTGGGGAATTAGAAAATTGTCATTTCGTGGGGAATCAGAAAATAGCACTTTCGTGGGGAATCAGAAACACTATAAATAGGCTAGTGGTCATGTCATTTGGTGGGGGAATCAGGATATTGTACCGAAGTGCTGCCGGTATTTCTTGTAACTGTAATCTTTGTCAAGTCAATATACAAGAAGGTTAAAGTGATATTCAAGCTGTTTAGAGTCTATACGTCTGTTTCCGCCTTTCGTATAGTCTAAGAACTCTTCTGAACGACTCGGTTGGGTCACAAATCGATCCTACAGTATCTCCATTAACACTTGCCAGAAGGCAGGTACTTTGTTCCTCTTGAACTCATTGATTTTTGAAATCTTTGCCTTGCATCCCATTACAGCATCAAGTTGTTTAAACATGTCTTCTTTTGTGGTGCTTCTTCATAGTCTTTATTTAAGGGTAGTTCCAAACATTCCCTTATTTTCTCCGATGAGATTGTGATGAAGATATCTTCCCATACATGTGCTGTTAGCTCCATACTTGTACTATGAGGTTCGAGAGTTTTTACAACTTGTTGTAGCAGTCTTTCTGGTACCTCTCTGGTCTTTGTAAGAGCATGAGCTTTTGGGCTTCTGATCAGAAATTCAATGAGAATTTGACACTTCACATCATATTGTTCGATGTTAGTATTCATTGCTTCATTGTTGTTCTTCAAAGGAAGATATTCAACTTCAGTGATTAAGGGAACAGAGTGTTCAGCTAGAGGTGGACTGATGTTGGTGGCAGCCATTTAGGATTTGTTTTTTTTTTTTTTTTTTTTTTTTTTTGCTTTGAAAATGGTTTTTAGGGTTTGAGAATGAAGATTGAACATGGACGTCTCTGTTTTGGAGGGGATATTTATAGTGAGTTGAGACAGAGATTTTTGAGTGTTTTTTGTGGGTTGTTTGTATTCAAGGTGTTTTAAGACACCTTAATGATGTTTTAATCTCTTAAAGAAACAACCGTTTTTGAAAAACCTTTGGTTTATCTCTAATTTAATGTATATCTTATTTAAAGATAATTAAAGATTCCAACGATTTTAAACGGATAAACACTAGTATCCAACTTGCACCTTTTTCTTCATGTGGGACCCCTTTTGATTTCAGACATGGTCCAATCAAAATCCTTTTCATCGATTAAGTGCTGTCCCATGTTTTTTTTTTTTTTTTTTTTTTTTTTTAAGATGAGAGGGAATGAGTGGAGTTTTGAGAAATTTTCTTACCTTTATCTTGTGAACTCCACACCTTTGTTTTGTTCTGGTGTGTCAGGAAGTCTTTGTCATATAGCTTGTTCCAGTCCTCAGAAAAATTTTTGAAAGAAACTTATCTAAAAAATAATCTAGATGTTTTTGTAAGTTTTTTTGTATCTGATCAAAGTCATGATCCCTTTTTTTTAAGCAATCGATCCTTCCTGTTTGTCAAGAAAAATTTCTTTTGATGTTTTGCATCAATTTTTCAGTTTTATCTGGTGATTTTGAATCAAATTCTGATGATGTAATGAAGTTTCTGATAAATTTTATCAGATTCTGATGATTTATTATATCCTATCAGATTTCATTTGATTCTTATCAGATTTTCCTTGTTTCCATCAGACAAGATTTCTTACTTCCCCCTGGACCTATTGACATATATAACTAACATGTATTTAAGAAAAACTTAATATATTACTAAACAAAAGATGGTTAGAACACACAAAAAGGTTAAACAAACAAAAACAAGAACAGATAAACCTAACTACTCATCCTCTTCATCCAATATGTTATACATGCACTTCACATATAACCAAAGACTGGTTATTCTTCCTGTATCATTGGTTGATGGTACCAGGGAAGCAACTCTTAAGTTTTCTTGAAGTACCAGTTCAACTCTTGTATAACAACTTCTCACACCTCCAAAGTCCAGCTGACTTGTGATTATCTTCATCAGAAAACGAGGATACATCAAAAATGGCTTGCTTGACCACATGTTGATTGCAAAGTCTCTCATTAAATAATAAGAGAAGTTGTAAGGAACGTTCAATGTGACAGCTCGACAAATTTCTAACAACTTATTAGATGCTTCATGATGATTTATGGCTTTCTTTGAGAAGCATGCACCTAGTTGGGTAATCAGAAACTGCCATGGCTTGATAAAGCCATTTTTGTTGATTGCTCTGGGATCATTTTCAGGATTGTACCCCATGTGCTCCAATGTTTCTTGAATCTCAGAGTGTGAGAACATAAGTACATCGTTGTCATCATTCAGTTGAAGAGCCATTCTGATGTTACTTTTAGTTATTCGGATTCTTTGATTGAGCACCTCACTTTCAATATATATTCTCCCTCTATCCTGATTTTCTGACAAAGTTGCGTTTTGCCAGAAGATTTGAAGGATTTCAGGGAATATCGTTATGTTGTCAGTGAGAGCATATCCTATGTTGCTTGCCATTAGCATGTTTACCACTGTTTGACACCCATCCCAGAGAGGACCCTCAAAGCTAGTTCTGAGCTTGAGGTTGTGGTATGGATGTTGAGTGAGTGGAAAACGATCAGCTCTAATTTTAAGCATTTTGTGTGTGTGTTCTTGAATGTATGTAGAAGAAGATGAGGAAGCTTTTTTTTTTTTTTTTTTTTTTGCTGAATTTCTAAGTGAAGGTGACTGTTTTTGCTTAATGTGGTAAACATATATAGTAAATTTAAGAACTGCCATAAATGGTATCTACCCACTGTATCTTGTCTACCACTATCTTGGTTATTTAATTGTTTTATCAGGTGACATTAAGAATAACCCAGATAGAACTCTCTTCATTAAATGATTTAGGCGGCTATTTTTCAGTTTTCTATCATGATTGCCTACTGTTGTCATTTCAGTGTATTTAATGAAGAAAAAAAATCTCTACACCTACTAACAATCCCCAGAAAATCTTCTGTCATATGACGTTTTCAATTGTAGTAACTAAAGAAAAAAAATAAAATAAAATAAAAATTAAGAGAATACATAATTACAAATTATGAATTTGTCAATTTGAGTTATGGATAAAGGTGATGTTGGTGCATGCATCTGTCGACTTCGTCTTGTATTGAGTGTTAGATTGTATTGTATAGATTAGGGCATGTTTTACGAGAAAATAGGAGAATGTATGTGTCTTAGATGCTGATTTCGCTCATAGGGTTTTAGATAGGGGTTTCGCTCGAAATCATGTACTGATTTCGCTCCTGGTGTTTGTGTGATGTTTGGAGCGAAATCAGGGGGCTATATATAGGCACCCCTGAGCGAAATCACATAACGATTATACGAATTCCATACCGAGGTGCTGCCGGTGTGAAGACTGCATGTAATTGAGTTCTAATCAATACAATCAGCAGTTAAAGTGAAGAATCAGCTGTTTCTAGCTTTGTTTCTTGTTTTCCGCACCTGAAACAGAGTAAAGCTCCCCTGAACGACTCATTCGGGTCAGATCACCGATCCTACAATTGGTATCAGAGCTCAGGAGGAGGAGTTCTGCAGAGATTAGCTGGAATTCATCAAGTATTCTTACTTCTACACCTTCTTTCTTCATCAGATCGAGATTTAATGGTCAAATTTCGCTCAAAATTTCACAGACTGTGTGTTATTGGACATAGACAAATCCCTAAAAGTTTCACACCTTAATTTGGACTAAAAATGGACTAAAATTGGACCCGAGTTGATTTCGCTCATATGAACATTCTGTAGTTTCACACCTTATTATGGGATTTCGCTCCAAAGTACTGGGGTATTTCGCTTCGGGTTACAATCTGATTTCGCCCCAAGTTAACAAACAGGGATTTCGCTCCAAAAGCTTGTATCAGATTTCGCTTATGTGTGCAATCTGATGATTTCGCTCCTGCCTAAATTCTAATTTCGCTCGAAAATCACTGTTTTGAAATACGTGTTGACAAATCATGGATACCGAGTTCTATAACGCGTTTGCTACACCGTCTGCTCCTACTGCTATTGCCCAAGCTATGAACTTAGAAAACGAGACAGGAACCACCCAAAAGCCCCCGAAACTGATGAGTATCGAAGAATACTACGGGTGGAAAGACAGATTCGAGAACTGGGTTTAGGCAAACCATCTTAGGTCGTGGGAATGTATACTGAAGAAATATGTGTTGCCTCGAACAGATTTGCAGGTTCTTAAAGAACTATCTGAGTTTACAGATCAAGAACAGCTTATGTACAAAGCTGATAAGATGATGATCAGTCTGCTTCAGCAAGCTATCAAAGAAGACATTTTCATTCTGCTTCAGCATGACAAAACTGCAAAGTCAATCTTGGATGCTCTTCGTTTTAAGTTCGAGGGTAGTGAGAACATGATAAAGAGCAAGAAGGCGTTGCTCAAGAAAGAGTTTGATTTGTTCAGTAGCTTACCAGGAGAGGATACGAAGAAGCTGATTGAGAGATACTGCCACTTAGTGCGATCAATGTTGATGTTGAGTATTACGAAGGATCGTGAAGAGTGGGTAGACAAACTTGCTGATGTGTTACCGCAGAAGGAATGGGGAACGTATTTGATGATTCTGAAGAATACGGGTGTTTATGATGGGCTAACGATATCTCAGTTCATAGAAAAAATCGAGAGTCAGGACCTGGAACAATAGAAGATCGCAAGAATGAACAGTCCAAGCGGTCAACAAGATGTAAAGATGTACTACAAAGGTAGTGTTCCGGTTCCAGAAGCTTAAAGAAGTCCAAAAATACAAACTGCGTTCAGTGCTGGAGATTCAACAGAAAAGGTTGATCAAGTATCAAACAGCAGCAGAGGATTCTTATCATTTCCAAGTGTCAATCCGAAAGAGTCAAATACAAGTTTTCACTCTCAAAGCACAAAGACAGGAAATGGATACGTGATTGAGTGCAACATCGCTCTAAATCTTCCAGAAGGTCAAAATTTTTCAGAGGAAACTGCTAAAGACCACATGGCTTTACTTGGATAAGTGTTACTCTCGTATGAAGGTCTAGTTGCTAGTCGGATCGGGAATCCTATGCTCACCAAAGAAGATTACGATCAAATAGACACCGAAGAGATGGAACTGATGGATATCAAATGGTGTCTTGCAAGTGTTCTCAGACGAACTGAAAAGTTCAAGCTTATTACTGGGAGAAATGACTTTCTTGATGCTTATGTATCTACTTTAGGTTTTGATAAATCTAAAGTTACTTGTTTTCAATGCAGGGAGAAAGGCCATTTCAAGCGAGAGTGCAAGAACAGGGAAGCTAGTGGTGCTCAGAATCCATTTGGAAAAGAAAGGTTTCAAAGCTTTCATCGCTAAGATTGTTAGAGAACCAGACATGTTTGCTACATGGATGAAGTCTATTGGATGAAGAGTCTGTTGTTTCTGATGAAAGTTCAGAAAGTGCTGATGAAAGTTCACGGAATTCAGATGAGAGTGTACAAAATGATGTTATTTCAGAAAAAGAAGTTGTCTTTGATCAAACACCATCTGATTCCGGTTTATCAGATGCTAGTTCTGAAAAGTCTGCACAGTTTGATCAGTCATCTCCAGATGACAGTAGTGATGATGAGGAAGAAAAACACATTAATGTTGCTAAAACTCATCTATCTCCTAAAAGTTTTCATTTCTATTTTGCAGATCGCTTGGAGAAATTAAAGGAGAAACGAGCTGCGAAAGAACAACAACAGATGAAAACTGAAGATGTTGTTCAGAATGAGAAAGTTGAAATTGTTGATGAAGATACTACTGAAGCTGAAAAGGTGATTGAGACAGAAAAGGTGGTTGAAATGGTGAAAACAGTTGAAAATGAAAAGATTGTTGAAGTTGTCAAGCCTTGCACAAAATGTTTGGAAGCATGCAAGGAATGTGCAACAAAAGACGATATAATTGCCGAATATGAGAAAAAGAAGGAGCAGTTGCTGTTCAATCTAAACTATGTAAAAGAATCTTATGATGTCTTGAACAAAACAGTAACTGGTCTTCAAAAGACAAATTCAGAAAGAGAACAAGCACTAATGATGATGAATGCAGTCATGATGACAAAGCAAAAACCTATAAATTTCTACATCGAAGAGAGTGCTAAATGGAAGCAAGAGTTGGAGACAGAGAAGATTGAGAATGAGAGAATTAGACGTTTATTACAAAGTTATTCTAGTTCTGATTATCTCATTGATCGTATTTACCCAACTGTTGCAGGTATGGAAGCTTTTTAAGACGAGAAGCCGAAAAAGAAAGATACTGGTAAGAAACAGACTATTAGCTATGACAAGTGTCCGCCTCCAATTTGGGAAGGGTATTCTCCTAGAAAACCAAACGAGGAGCAACTAGAAAAAGCAGTCAATATAAAGCTAAAAACCGACACAACTGGTGAATTACCAGAAAACATTGACATCACGTTTACCTCGTCTGACACTGATCATGAGTCTGAGTTAATCAAAAAGGTGGTCGATCAGGTGTTGGATACTGATGAGGAGTCCGAGTCAAAGTCTGAGTCTGGAGGGTCAAGTTCATCAGTCAACACTCAAAAGTCGTCGGTCAAAAAGGCTTACAGTAAAGAATTTTTGTTATCAAAAGCAAATTTGGATGATGAAACATTTGAAGTTGCATACACTTTAAATGATTCTGACAAATTATACTCTGACAAAGAGTTTCCAATAAGAAGTGTCAGATTTGACATGATCAAAAAGGTTTTCAAAATGATAGAAATTAAGATTTCTGAAATAAAAGATTTAAATCTTACTGGAAAACCTAAAAAATACACTTCAAGAGTTCAACAACGCCTAAACAAGAAAAAGGGTTACAATTCTGGTTCTGGTTTTCAAAAGAAACCAAACCAAAATCGTAGCTACAAAAAGAAAGGTTTAGGTTTTGTTCCATTAGAAAATTATAAAAATGAGAAAAATTCTAAAACAAATACAGAATTTGTTCAATCAAATCAGGAGTTTCTTGCTGAAAAGAGGAAGAATGAAACTGGAGTGTTTCATCCAAAGGAAACTAGAACCTGTTACAAATGTAATGAAGCTGGTCACATTGCATGGAACTGTCCGAAAAATGCCAAAACAAAACAGGGAGTTTCTAAGAAATTGAAAGAAAAAGTTGTTGATGTTGAACCACCAACCGAAAAACTTAAAGTTTTTGAAAACTCAACTTATGAGGTTGGTGAGTGTTCTAAAAGGAATTTTGACAAAAAGAAAGAGAAAGACAACCAAGTGTGGGTTGTTAAAAAGGTTGATGATAAAGTCGGTGATGAATCTGGTTCCACAAAGCCAGAAGAGCCACATGGTGAGGTAAAAATTTCAGTGAATGATGATGAGTTTCCATCACTGAAATTTGAAGAGATTAAACAAAAGGTTGGAAAAGTTGAAATCTCAAAATCAGTTTTACAACGAGAAAACTAAGTTTGATGTCGAGAAAACATTCAATGGGAATGTTAAGAAAATTTTTGGGAAAATGTTGAATGGGAAAGCAAAGGGGGTTAAAGATTTTTATGCGACTAAAAAGGCAACTTACGACCCTACTGCGCAAGAATTGGATGGAAGTTTGTTTCCCTTGATAGTCTAAGACTATGTCGAAGATCCCAAGTTTATATCGTGGATCCGGAATCGGCATCATCCATGTTTAATGAGATTGTATGAAAGGTTTTAAAATTGTTAAAATTTTACAGGTGAAGGACTACGCCGGAGCTTCCAGGTTGGAAAATGTGAAGTAGGAATCGGCATCCTGACTGGTAAAATGGTTTATGCAGACGTAATATTCCTACATGTGGTATTGTTTGTGATCCTACAAGTGGTTATTCTTATAAGTGGTATAGTAGTTGCTTAAATGCAAACTGTAAATCAGGGACATTAATTTGTACATGATTTACTACATATGGGTAAAGAACAACATCATGAACCATATCCCCGAATCTAATGCTAACCTACAAGTGGTAAAAAACAAACTCATTTTCCGGAAAAATCATTTTGACTAAAACAAAATTAAATGTTTTGAAATCTTAATGAGAAAATGGTTTGTTGAAAGGGGAAGTTCAGATTGTTTATGCCTGAGTGAATGGCGATTTGATGCGATTTGATGTCAGTTGTCAAGTTTATGTATAGTTTGTTTTACATTTTATGTTTCATATGGGTCAAGAGCTTAGTTGTTTTTCAATTTTCTTTAATGTGTTTGCATTTTAGGGGAAGTAAATTTTCAGAAAATACAAAAACATTAGAAAATTTGAAAAAGACAAAAACATGATAAATCAAAAACGAGTTTTGTTGTAAAAAGAGGAGAATCAGTGGGCTGTGATGTGTCAGTAGGTTTTTACACAATTAGTAAATTGTGACGAGATATAAATCTAAAATCAAACTTGTTTATTCTGTGGGTAACAACTTCTTGGATATATAGGTAAACCCTGAAATCTTGTTTGAAAGGTCCCTTATTCTGAGATACTAGGTCTTTATGCTCAGTGATATCTGGGGTATTATCCCGGGACTTCTGCTGAATGGAAGTTCTGACCTAGTCCCCGGATAATGCTTTCCGCAAAAGATTGAAACATAGCATCGCCCTCAGCAACTGATGAAACAATAAAATTGATAGTGGCTGCTGTTGAAACAAAAAGATCCTCTAAAGGGGACACACCGAAAAGTCGAAGCCGTCATCTCTTTGCGTATACGGAAGTATCGACCTGAGCTCTCACGGCCCTCGCACCTAACCCGTGAACAGATATCATCTGTGGTATACTCACCTGTAAGACTGAATATTGGGATCTGGATACGGGAGTATATTCAAGTAGTGGACACATGGATACGTTTCAAGAGCTTAAGACATTAACATCATATCTCGGATCAGTTGAAATTTGTGTGAAAATTTAAGTGGACAAATATACTGAAAATCTAGATGAATTGTTTAGAGCTTAAAATGAAACGTAGCTTAACGGTGTTGGTGACATGTCTCGGTAACTGATATGATCCTCTTACACAGACTCACAAAAATGTTGTCTGTAAATATTTCTTTTATGCATTCTTTTAATTCTGCAATTGGTGTCATTTATTTTCTTTCAGAAAATCCAAAAAGATTTTGTGTGTGTTTTAGCATAAAATTTTTGAAAAAGTCAAAAAGATTTTCGACAACTGATGTTGGAAAGCTGATTTTCAAACTTCCGAGTGCGAAACATGATGACATTGTTGTAAAGGGAAATAATGTATATTGAATATCAAATTATGCTTTTAAATCAACAATTGGTTCATCATAAAGTATAGTTATTTTTTAGAGGGAGTAGTTGTTGGTGCATATGTCTATGAGAGGGAGTCGTCTGATTATATCAGCGCGTTGATGCATACGTTTATATTCGAATTGTTAAATTTAGAGAATTTATTTCTGGGTTAAGAATGTGCAGGAATAGCCAGGTTTCAATCTTGAACCTGAAGATAGAGTGCCAGGTTCCGATACCTGAGGTTTTTGTGATTTTTAACAAGCCAGGCTACGATCCCAGCAAATCGAGAGGGGGAGTCTGAAGACATCCAAGTAGACAAAGCAAGAGTCAGGTTATCGATCGTAAGCCGAACTAGAGCCAAGTTTCGATTATGTGGTGAAAGTTAAAGCCAGGCAACGATCTTGGAACATGAAGACCCAGGCTAATTGATCCTGAGAAGCTGTGGGATGGAAAGCCAGACAACGATCCTGATACAGATGCTACTGAAGAACAAAGAAATACCAACACATTGTTAAAGGGGAGTCTGTTAAAGAAAATAGAAAGAGAGAAGCCTAGAGACTCATCAAGACTGAAGAAGTGAAGATATGGCATGGTCAAAGACTTGATGACTCGTCAACATTTTAGGGGGAGTCGGGCATGGTCTAAGACTCGACGACTCGTCAACATCTGAGGGGGAGTCTGTTGGTGCATGCATCTGTCGACTTCATCTTGTATCGAGTCTTAGATTGTATTGTATAGATTAGGGCATGTTTTATAAGAAAATAGGAGAATGTATGTGTCTTAGATGCTGATTTCGCTCATAGGGTTTTAGATAGGGGTTTCGCTCGAAATCATGTACTGGTTTCGCTCCTGGTGTTTGTGTGATGTTTGGAGCGAAATCAGGGGCTATATATAGGCACCCCTGAGCGAAATCACATAACGATTGTACGAATTCCATACCGAGGTGCTGCCGGTGTGAAGACTGCATGTAATTGAGTTCTAATCAATACAATCAGCAGTTAAAGTGAAGAATCAGTTGTTTCTAGCTTTGTTTCTTGTTTTCCGCACCTGAAACAGAGTAAAGCTCCTCTGAACGACTCATTCGGGTCAGGTCACCGATCCTACATGTGATGAAATGTATGAACTTGTTCAAATAATCATTCAATAATTTTGTTTCAAGAAGTTTTCTGATTTGTTACAAGAAATTCTGATAATTTGTTAGATTTTCTGATGATGTATCAGATTTTCTTATAATTTATCAGATTTTCTGGTGTTTTATCAGAAATGCACTTTTTCTTCTTATGATTCTTTTATTTAAACAAGTTACAAATCAAGGAGAACTTTATCACAATTTTGACCACGATTTAGCAGAATATACCTTAAGCCTATATAGGCTACTTTCTTCAATGGTCAGATTTTCTTACGTTCCTTTCATTTATTTCATTTCCAAAGTTCACAATTTTACCCAGCTTTAAGACAAAGTTGCTGAGTAAGCTCCTATCTCCAGTCATGTGCTTGGAGCTTCCTGAGTCGCAGTACCAGATCTGCTACACATGATGGTCCTGAAATGAAATGATTAGAGGGTTTTAGGTACCCAGGCATGCTTGGGTACACTTTCTGATGATATTCTGGTTCTATTATTTCTTCTAAATGACCTTTCATCAGAATTTCTGTTAAATGCTGAGCCATTAACAGAATTTTTCTTTTTCTTTTGGAGATGGTGTTGAACAAGCTTCAGTATTTCAACACACATCAGGAATCATCAGAAATTTCTGATTTTCCTTTTTAGGATGGAATGAAGGGATAATTTTGAAAAGATGCGTGAACTGCTTCTGGAGTTTTTACAAACTCTTGATTGTATTCACTTCTTTTTGGTTCAAAATTTGGCTTATCAAAGGAGTATTCAGAACATGTTGATTTGCAAGTTTCAGAATCAGATTCTGATAAGAATTTATCAGAAATCTGTTGAGTTGCTTTTACAACGACAGTGGGTTCGTTATTATTTGTTCTCACATAACCCAAACCTTCTCCTTTGTTCTTTGGAGTGGACTCTATGAAATTTATGAATTCTTTTGCTTCTTGAAAACCCCTTACATTAATTTCTTTATCATTGATTTTCTTGTAAAGATCTCTTCTTTCATTTTCATAGAACTCAATTTTAGCTCTTTGATCTAAACTTTGTTCTATAAGTAATTGGTTTTCAAGAATGATTTTATTCAAGGTCCTCTGCAACTCATCAGATTTTTTACCATCTGATTGATGTTTAACTTGCAAGTTTAAAAAATCTAACATGAGCTCATTTAGCTTGTGTTCAAGATCAAGATTGTCTAAACTTACCTGTTGTCCTGAAGTCTCTTGTATGTCATCAGAAAGTGCCATGAGACAGAAGTTGGCCATTTCTTCTTCTTCTTCATCAGAAGAATCATCAGATAGCCATGTATCTGCTCCAGCAATTAAGCTGACTTGCTGTTGTTGCTTCTTAGCTTCCTCAAGCTTCTTTTCATAGTAAGCAACATCTTTCAGCTTCTTGGTCTTACACTCAGATGCATAATGACCTTTTTGCTTGCACTTGTAACACACCACCTTAGCCTTTCCTTTATCCTTAGATCTAATTTCTTCTTTAGATCTATCATCCATCCTCCTTCTATCACTCCTCTGGTATCTCTGGCCTCCTCCTCTCAACCTCTGCTCAAATGTTTTGGTGAGCAGTGCTATTGCATCAGCAAAAGCTGAAAAATCTGATGATGAATCAGAAGTTTCAAAACCCTGGCTGTTTGATGGTTGTGGATCATTAGAAGTTGTTTGTCTTTGTGAGTTTGAGATAAGAGCTAAAGATCCCCCTCTTTGAATGGTTTCTTCAAATATTTCTTCCTCTCTAGGGATCAAGATGCTATATAAATCATGAAGACTCATGTTTCCTAGTTCTAAGGTTGAGGACAAAGTCATTGTGAGACTTCTCCATTCTCTAGGCAAAGCATCAAGAAATTTTATGTTTCTTTCATCATTTGATTTAGTTATTCCAAATTTCTTTATCTCGTTTAAAAGTTTTGTGAACCTTTGATATGTGTCATTTAACTTTTCATTAGGTAAACTTTTAAACCTTTCATAGGATGAGACGTTGTTTGTTCTCTTGTTTCTTTTCATCCTCCCTCCTCCTTCACAAAGATTTTCCAACTGGTCCCATATTTCCTTGGCTGATGCACAAGCATCAACTTGTGAAAATATGTCATTGGGGATGGCCATTATTAAGAGTGATTTTGCTCTTTCATCCCCTGCTACCAGTTCCTTTTCTTCCTCACTCCAAAGTATTTCACTTTTGGGAGCTCGGGAGGCAGGGATAGCAGGTAGTTGGTCAGTTGCTGGAATTGCTGGTATTTCAGTCATTGGTATATGTGGACCCCTTTCAATGGATCGAAACAGAGCTCGGTCATGACCATTAAGGAAATTGACCATCCTGATTTTCCATTGGGGGTATTCCTCTCTGACCAGAGTCGGAGGTTTGGACATAGAACCAATATTGAAAGCATTATTCCAGGTTTGAAAGTTGGCCATATTTAGAAAAAAGAAGAAGAGCGATTGATCGTTTAAAAATAATTTATTCAATCCGCCCTGATACCAATTGTTGGACCCAGTATGGCCTTAACAACTTCTTTTTACGTAATATGGCAAGTGATTTTAGTATATCTGAAAAAGATGTGCGGAAATGGAAATCAGACTTTCAAGAAACAAGACCTACAGAATTATCAAGTTTATATCACTTTGAAACAAATTAGTTTAACAAGGTGATTGTAAGATTATTATCTAATACAAATGAATCTTGATTTCTGTGGGTGAGAAGAGCAGTGGAGTTTGAGTGTTTGTATATGAATGCTAAGCTTCAAACTCAAGTATCTTCTGCCTCTCGAGCCTTCCATTTATAGACGGCTGTGGACATGAATAAACAATTGTTTATTCATGCAATAAGTCCTGCATAAAGTAGCAATTTGACATATTCATTGAATCCATCGTTCAAGTTGCATTTGTAATCATGATAACCAATAATGTCATGCTTCGGTCATGGGTGGCAGGATAGAGTTGTGATTTTTAGACAAGTGGGGCTTTCATCAGAATTTCTAATAAACCACTTCATCAGAAATTCTGGTGAACAAATCATCAGAAAGTCTGATGATCAGAATTGTCAGAAACTGATGATATTTCATCAAAAATATCATCAGATCCATCAGAAATGACCTTCTCTGATAATCCAAATCAACTCTTGATCAACTTGTGATTCTTTGTAGTAGATACTTTGCATTTCAGTTGTCCTATCTGATTTTCTTCATCTTGTTGTGATCTTTAGGACTGTTATCTTCTTCAGAGATCCAGTTGATTGAGATTTTCTTTAATACTTACAAATAAAGGTTTCTAACACGTACCGTACAAATAATGTCGCCAGATCTTCAACGCAAATACCACTGCGCCTAATTCCAAGTCGTGCGTGGTATAATTCTTCTCGTGAACCTTCAACTGGCGTGACGCGTAAGCTATAACTTTTTGTCGCTGCATCAACACGCAACCCAAACCTTGGCGCGAGGAGTCACAATATACCCTGAAATCATCCGTTCTTCTGGTAGCGATAAGATCGGTGCATTACAAAGCTTGTCCTTCAACAACTGGAACGCTTCTTCTTGTTTGACTCCCCAATCAAACTTCTTGTCTTTCTGCGTGAGCGAAGTCAAAGGTTGAGCGATCTTTGAGAAATCCTCAATGAACCTTCGATAATAACCAGCCAAACCTAAGAATTGTCGAATTTCAGTTGGCGTCTTTAGAGTCTCCCAATTCTTGATTGCTTCGATCTTTGTGGGATCCACGTGGATTCCATTTCCATTAACCACTTGTCCAAGAAATTGGACTTCGCGTAACCAGAACTCGCACTTCGAGAACTTGGCATACAACTTTTCCTTTTTAAGTAGCTCCAAAATAGCTCTTAATTGTTGTTCGTGCTCACCCTTCGTCTTCGAGTAGATCAAAATATCATCAATGAACACAATCACGAACTTGTTGAGGTACGGTTTGCAAACTCTGTTCATCAAATCCATAAAAACAGCTGGCGCATTTGTCAACCCAAACGGCAGTACCAGAAACTCGTAATGTCCATATCGAGTTCTAAAAGCAGTATTGGGAATACTTTCCTCTTGAATTCTCAGTTGATGATAACCTGATCGCAAATCGATCTTTGAGTAGAAACTAGAAGCTTGCAGCTGATCAAACAGGTCATCAATTCTCAGCAGAGGATAATTCATGATTGTTAACTTGTTCGGTTCTCGGTAGTCGATACACATACGAAAACTACCATCCTTCTTCTTAACAAACAAAACTGGAGCTCCCCAAGGTGAGAAGCTTGGCCTGATAAACCCTTTATCTAACAGCTCCTGGAGTTGTGTTGACAACTCCTGCATCTCCGAAGGCGCAAGTCGGTAGGGTGCCTTAGCCACAGGCGCGGCGCCTGGAACTAAGTCAATGTGAAATTCGACTTGTCTTGGAGGCGGCAATCCTGGCAAGTCTTCTGGGAAGACTTCAGGATATTCCTTTACGACTGGAATGTCCTTGATCTTTGGCTCAGCAGCTTCTTTATCCACGATGTGTGCCAAGAAGGCAACACATCCCTTCTGCAAACACTTCCTAGCTTTCAGACAGCTAATGATTCTCAGAGGCGTATCGCGCTTCTCTCCGTGAACCATGATCGTTTCTCCATCTTTTATTGGGATGCGAATGGTCATTTCGTGACAAACAATCTCGGCTTTGTTGCTTGAAAACCAATCCATCCCTACTACTACATCGAAACTTCCCAGCTCAACTGGTAGTAGATCCAAAGTGAACTCGCGTTCTCCCAGCTCGATTACGCAACCTCGGACAACTTCATTGGTTTTAACTAGCTTCCCATTAGCCAGTTCGATTGAGTACGGTACATCTAACTTACTAGCAGTCAACCCAAGCATATTCTTAAATTCTAACAATACAAAGCTATAGTCGGCACCAGTATCAAACAGAACAGATGCAAAGCGTTGATTTATAGGGAACGTACTAGTGACAACGTTGGGATCCTGGCGCGCTTCCCTTGCTCCAATGTTAAACACTCTTCCACGGGCTTGAATCAGCTTTGGGCATTCCCTCTTAAATTGCCCAACCTCTCCACAATTAAAACAGCTCGGTCCTCGACCATTTCCATTTCAAGCTTGAGTGTTGTTTTGGTTGCGATTTCCATTCCCAGCTTGATTCGCAACATTTCCACGGTTTCCATTTCCGCCGTTTCCTACTTGCTAGCGGTTACCATTACCATTCCGATAACCTCGATTACCAACACGCCCAACACCAGTTCCGGCCCAACATGTATCCTTCGAGTGGCCGTTCCTTCCACATGATTCACACTTCCTTAATCGGCACGGGCCAGAATGACGGCGCTGGCACGTGTCACACTTGGGCAGTGTACCCATATAACCTTTTCCTTTATTCTCAACACCGGTTGCAGCTCTGGCCGGTGTGCTTGATTCACCCTTCTTGTTCACATTGCTTATACCTTGCTTGAAGTTTGAAAATTTCCTTTTATTTTCACCAGACGACTCCACATGGGTCTCTTTCTTCTTCTGCTCGGTAACTGAAAAGTTGTTCAATCTAATGGCTTCCTCAGTAAGAGCCACGCTGAGATCTATGGCTTCTGTGATGGTTGCGGGCTTGAATGTAGTAACCATACTCATGATCTGAGGGGCCAATCCCCAGATAAAACGCTCAACACGTTTAAACTCCGGTGTGACCATGTACGACACTACATGGGACAAATCATGGAATCTCTGAACATACTCTGCAATCTTTGGACCTTCCATTCTTAAGTGCCAGAACTCAGTCTCTAGCTTCTGAATTTCCGCACGTGAGCAGTACTTCCTTCTCATGAGCTCCTTCAGCTCATTCCATGATAACGCATAAGCAGCAGCTTCACCTAAAGTTTGTACTTGCAGATTCCACCAAAATAGGGCTCCATCCAGAAACAACCCTGAGATGTAGGTCACTTGTTGCTCGTGTGACAACCGGTAATTAACGGCTTCTAATTACGCGATTAACCAACGTTTAAGTCGATAATAAGTAGTGATTAAGGCACGGAATAACTTAATTAGGCCGTTGGAGTCTCTAGGAACGCCGAATCGACTTTACAGTGCGTGTATGACAATCTGCGGAGAAGCCGTTGAATATTTAATGGTAACGAACGAAAACCAAACAAAATACTGAAAATGCCGATAAATATGAATTTTGTACGTATAATTTAAACTTACAAATTTCGTTTTTGCGAAATTATCATGCTTCCAACATCACAACACGCAAACGTGAACGAAAAACGCGATAGTAAGAACGCACTGACAACGAAACGGGGCCATCGGGCACTTATAGTTCCTTCAAAATCGAAATATTATGACGTAATCAAATTTTCTTATCCGTAGTTGAAAACGGATCGCAAAACGGACACGAAACGACGAATGAAGCAATTTAAGCAATTTAACGCGAACGATCGAACAAACGCGTCAAACAACAGTTTTTGATGTAATTTTTAGTGTTTTGGCTCTAAGATTTGGTTTTACGACACAATATGACACTCGGGTGTGGAAACGGGCTTCGGAATTTTATTGGGCCGCTCAAAAACACGCAAACGGGCCCTGGGCCCAAGCCCACTTAAAAACCTAACTATAAATAGAAAATCAAAACCCTAAATGGTCCATTTCCCCTTAAACCTGCGCACACAACCACAGGAGCTCCCTCTGCCTTTCGATCTCAGACACCAGCGATTGGAGTAAATATCCGGCCGCCTCTCCGGTCGGTTTACCCGGCCAGTCGCACAACGCAACTCTCGTACCCCCTTGTCTTCTCTGGTCCAGTTCTAGTGAGCCGCAACCACACCCCCTTCATCTATCTGCCCTATGTCGCGTCTGGTGACCGGATCCGCGTCTTTGGTGGTCTCCGGCGCCTTCATGTTCTCCGGTAGCTGCATCACCCAACACCCAACCACCCTTCCCCCTTCTCTATACTTAATCCGGCCACCGGATTGTTCCCCAGTGGCAGCGGTGACGGCGGCGACTGCCGCTGTAGTTGATGATGATGATGATGAAGTTTTCCTTTTGCTGTGAAGATGATAAAGGATGAGAAGATGTTGCTGTCGGGTTATTCTAAACACGAGCTCCAGTGAAATTTTTTCGGGTAAGTCGTCGTTTTGACACAGATTACTAACCTATTTCTTGGAATGGTGTTGATTATGCTCGGCCGTTTCAGATCCCGTTCGGGCTCGGCTCGATTCCGTGTCGGGTTTGGGTTAAACGTAGTTAACATTAGTCAAAGGCTCGAGTCTCGTGGTTCGTGGTTCGGTTAATAGCAGATTCTTGTCTCAGTCCAGCTTCGAGCACGGGTCAAGGGTGGTCAACGGGAGTCAGAGGCAGTCAACAACAGTCAACGGGTGGTTTCGGGTCAAACCCGGTCAGCCACGGTTAAATCAGTCAACACAGTCAAGACTCGGTCAACTCAATTCAGTTTTGGTCAATGCCCGGTTAACTTAGGACCCGGTAAAGTTTAGACGTAGCAAGTTAATTTTACGTTATCTTTAGATTTTTATTTTACGCGAACCGACCTCGACCCGACTAAATAACGTTTATACATTAGTGATTAATTATGTTTTGGAATTTGACAAAAGTTATATATATTGATTGTTGAATATTGTTGAATTTTGACAAAATAAATCGACACTCGATTGTCGGGATCGTCTAAAAACAGAGGAAACTCTGTCTGTTTTCTGATAAAAATCCGAAATACAAAACGTAATTTCCTTGTTTAAACGACACATATTGTGACATCTGTGCTTGTAATCATTGTAAATAGTTCAGTTATCATTGAAATAAAGTTATTTGATCCCTATGTTTGTTTGTTTATGTTTGATGTTTTTCATGTTTCGACTTTTATTCGATTTCAAACTCTATATCGCTTTCTGGAGAATTATACGCAAACTGGTGCGAAAACCGTAATCAGTTATATGCAACAAATACTCCGGAACATCAATTTATGCTTAACATACCTTAAATAACCTTTACATAACTTAGAAATAAGTTTCGAAGGCTTTGGTATGGCAAAATCTAGTTTATTCGCTTACAGGGACTAAAATTGACAAACTGCGAAAGTATGCCAATCTGAACTATAACGAACATTCCGGAACATGATCATAAGTTAAACACACCTTAAATATCCTTTACATAGCTTAGAAATAGGCTTTGAGGGGTTTGGTGTGCTAAAATAAACTTTATGCTCATTCAGGGACTTTAAGCGTCAAAAAGTGCATAAGTTTGCACTTTCGCGCATAACTTACGTTCTGAATACTTCCGGACACCCAAAATTTATGTAGGCATTAAAATAATATGTTTTAATGTTTGGCATGAGAAAAATCCATTCGTCGCGCAATTTGGATCGTTTTTCGCGCTTATGCGTGTTCCGTCGTAATTAAGCAAACATCGCGATCGTACGACCAAACGAACCGACATCCGAGATATTTTTGAGCATGTTTTGAATTCCCTATACTTTAACTTCATTTTAGAGGCTTGAAATGAGGTTAACGGGCCTTAAACGTGTCAAAAATGGGCTTAAACTCATGCAGGGACCAAAACTGTCATTTTTCAAAGTTTCTGCTGATCTGACATGGCCAGGCGGCCCGCCTACATTTCTGGTAACTCCCACGCGGGCCGCGTCAGGCTCCCAGTTCTGCAAAAATGTTGTAAACAGCTGGTTGCAGCTGTTTTGCACCTCCAAACCACTCCCAAATGGTTTTTAAACAATCTATGGGCTGTTTTGGGACTCCCATGGTTTTATAAATCAATGGGCTATAGGTGTACGACTGAGATTTGATCACGCTTTGCGAGGAACGATCTTAACGGTTCACCAAATCCTATAAATACCCATCCATCCCCATTGCAAAACTCACTTGAATTCTGAGGTTGTTCTCTAAGTTGGGGTGCTTTGACACTTCATACCTGAGAATACTCGGAATTCAATCTTGCGGGGACCCGTTGTAAGTATTCCTTCGTTCTTTTATTGCTTTTCGAGTCCGAAAGTCAAACTTTGTTTGACTTTCTGCATTGACCAGTTTATGGTCAATGCAAAGTTCGTTTGAACTTCATAACGTGAGCGTAATCACGATGGTTATAGTCCCTAGCGACTATACCTACTGATTACCACGTTATCTAGGCTCAGTGACGAGTCGTAGTTTCGGCCAAAATACGTTTTCTCGCGTATTTTGTAACCAAACTACTCTAGGGTATTAAAACCGTTTGTTTTAATACCAAACCTGTTTTCTAATATTACTAAACATGTTTTAGCATGTTTAGCTCGTCGCTTTTAATTTTAGTGCTTGTCTACGGTCGTAAAGGTAAGCGATCTAAACAATCGCTTATGCTTACAAACCCGACCCATTTGGTCGATCATTAGGATCCGACCAAACACATTAGGTGACCATAGTATATAGGGAATAACCTTCCGAGGTTATACCATATGGTCGCGACGTTTAAGTAGTTGTATGATAAGTGGTTCTTATGCCTTAGGTAAATTACCAAAATGCCCTTTTTACACTAAAACTCATTTTAAACATATGTAACATAATTTTTGACACCTAAATTGATTTAGCAACAATATTAAGTGTGTTAAGGCATATCTTGCTTGTCATAGGGCTAGTTAGGCGTTTCAAACGCGTTTTACGCAAACGACGCGTTAAAGTAGCATAAGCTACCTAAGCGGGTCGTAACGGGTCAAAAGCACTTAGGATAGGTTTCGTTTTAGTATGTAGGCTTTGTCAAACCATATTACATAAGTTCCCACACTTATTTGGTTTACGAACCCACGTACTACTCGATCCTCCGTTAGGTCCGGTTATTAATATAGATGCCTTTATAGGTGCCGTTTGATTCCGTGATCTTCTAGCATTGCTTGGTGGTTATCCTACGGCTTCTAAGCAATCTCAAGTGAGTACATAGACCCCTCTTTTACTGTTTTCCAAACATTTTGGGGTGAAACACATGTGCCTACTTGTTACTTTCATGCTTTCCTGTTTTCACATCATATGCTTGCTATGCTCTTTAGTACACTTATAGTACATGATTTCATTACATTGTTTTGCTATGTATGTTAACTTAGCATGCTAGCACATTGATCTACATTACATTGTTTTGCTATATATGTTTACATGACATATTAGCACATTGTTTTACATGACTTTTCTGCTTTGTATGTTTACTTAGCATACTTAGTACATTGTTTACACATAATTTGTTTACATTTGGTATGACATTTGGTTTGTATAAACGGTTCTTTACTACATTCATTAACATTAGCTACACCGCTCGGTAGTAAGTAATGGTACCATTGGACTTGACAAATCCCGTTCCTGACATCCTGGGTTGGTGTGGATGTAAGGAATGACTGAATCCGTGAACATTTTACTTTGATAATCTTTACTCTAAGGTTATCCTGCTGTCTCAAGGCTTGAATGTAATGCGTTATCTTACCACATAAATGTTTGTATCAATAAAACAAGTTTTCTACTTGGCAAAACATAACTTTTTGATTTATTCAAAATACTTTGTTTTGTTCCTTTTTACTTATGGTTAAGTATTCTTATTTTGTTACTTACCATACATAACTTTTGTTTACACATAACTACATGACTACATTTTGGGTTTTAAACATTGACAATGGTTTAGACAAGGACATTTGATGATTGGTTTGAACATGAACTATATGTTTTGGTGGTTTGTTTAAGTGACTTAAGTAACGATATGTGTGTAGTATATACGCCGCTGGTACTTCCTATATATAAGTGCTTGTATTGTATTACATGTCATAGCGTTATTTAACTCATTTAGTTTGGACTTATACATTTTTACACAAATAACATATTTTTCACAAGACTTTGTTTTACAAAACAATTTATTCCATACAACTTATTTTTACTTGGTTATTCTTTTAACCATACATCATTCTTTTATACATACATATTAACTGATTTTGTTATCGCTTTTCAAACATTTTATAAGCAAACACTTAAACTAGATTCATGACAAGTTTTCATTAAACATTTTCTAAAACCTAAGTCATGAATCCTATTTTCACAAAACCTATGTATCTCACAGGCATTTTTATGCTGACGTACCTATTTTCACATGTGTTTCAGGAGCTAATGCATAGGACGATCGTGACACGCTAGGGTGGACTTGGGCCTTAGTGACATAAAACAGAGCTAGACTTAGTATTAATTATGTTATGTACTTTGTTTCTTTTTATTTTAAGACAATGTAACTTTTGGGTTCTCGTTTGAAACAATGTATTCCACCCCTGGGTGATGAATAAAATATTATTTAAATTACCTTGGTTGTGGAACAATAATTCTGTTATAACACTCCCCGACGTTTCCGCCACGATTTGATGTTTTACGTGGTCGGGGTGTGACAGAAGAGTTGGTATCAGAGCCAATGGTTATAGGGTATTAGGTTATTAGTAATGCTTTGACCTAGACTATAACCTTTCTAGGACCCCAACACAAGTTGTCTTGTGTTTAGATTTTAAAACATGCACTTCACCTATCCTTAGGTGATCATCAAAACAAGAACCCAGATTTCTAAAACGATTTTTGAAAAACAATCCTCTATTTTTCAAATGATTTATTTTATTGTTTTGAACCCTTTTGACTTTTCAAATTGATTTTGAAAATTTATCATTTGCTTTAATAATTCCTTTGGCTTCGTGCCTTCCAAGTTTTCAAAATCCCGTCAAAGTTTGGGTCTAAATGATGTGAACACGTGCAAACTGGAAGGGTGAATGCCTGTACCCTGGGTTTTCTGTCTAAGGCTAGAGTGTTCGTACAAATCCACATAATCGGACCAGTCACTCTTACCTGGGAACTCTTGGGGTGAGTGTTCACTTATAGGCGAGCATGTCTTCGCTAAGCATTGTTTATGGACCCATTTACTTTGATTAGTCGCTGTGTGTCATTTGTTTGCTTTGTGATACGGACGAATGACCACTATCCTTGCTTTGTAGATTTTGTTTCATCTCGTTCTTTTCATCTAATCATCTCACTCGTTTCCTCTCGTGTTTTCCTCTTTTTAGCATGCCTCCTCGACGCGAAAATCAGCTACCTAATGCCGAACTGGCAGAAATCATCGCACAGCATATGGTTGCTGCGTTCCCGAATCTTATTGCTCAGTTTAACCAAGCCAACATCAATCAGAACGCTCCTTGTAACTTCAAGAGCTTCAATTCGGCTAAACCACTCAAGTTCAGTGGTACTGAGGGGGCAACTGGGCTCCTTCAATGGTTTGAGAGCATTGAGAATACTTTTCGTCATGTTCAGTGTCCTGATAATCGCAAGGTCCAGTTTGCTTCTAGTGTTTTTCAGAAGAGGGCGTTGACATGGTGGAACGGGGTTATGAGAGATCGTGGTGCTGAAGTCGCTTTAGCACAAACATGGGCTGAGTTAAGGACTCTCATGATGAGTGAGTTCTGTCCTCGTCATGAATTGCGAGCGCTGGAAAGGGAGTTTGATGATCTAAAGCAGTTTAGTGGCGAGCACCGGGCGTATACTGACAGGTTCGAAGAGTTGAGTTTGTTATGCCCAACGATGGTTACCCCACTTGACAAGGCTATCGAGAGATACATTGATGGTCTACCTGACTCTGTGCAAGACATAGTTACTGGTAGTAAACCTACCACTGTTCGTCAGGCAATCGAACTATCTGCAACGTTGACTGAATCTCAGATTCGAAAGGGTAAGTTGCATAGAAAGGGTGACAAGAAGGGTAAGAAGCAGGATTCTGACAAGAAGGATAGCAAGAAAGGTAAAAACAAGAAGGGGAGTGATGCGGGTTCTTCGAAGGGTTCAAGGAAGCGGAAGGCTTCCCAGAGCTATGCCGTTACTACTCAGGCTCAAACTGCTCAAAATCAGCCTGCACAACCTCTTGCCAAGAAACCATACTTTGGCAATGCACCTTTGTGCAATAAGTGTAACGGACATCATCAACCACACCACCAGTGCCGTCAATGCACCAACTGCGGAAGACCTGGGCATCTCGCTGCTGCATGCTGCATTCCTGTCAATCAGAATCGGGCAGCTCAAAACCCGGCTCAACAAGTTGCCCAGCCTCTTGCTCAGCAACAAGGTCAAGCAGCACGACCTCACTTTCCCCCAGGCGCTTGTTACAACTGTGGGGATCTGACCCATTTCCGCAACCAGTGTCCAAGATTGATAAATGCGAACCCAGTTCAAGCTCAGGCTCGTGGACGAGCTTTTAACATGAATGCTGCTGAGGCTCAGGCAGACAATGAAGTGGTAAACGGTACGTTCTTTGTTAATAATCAACCTGCTTCTGTTCTTTTAGATTCAGGGGCCGATAAGAGTTTTGTGTCGTTATCTTTTGAGCCTTTGCTTCGCGTGTCTAGAACGAAACTAGGTAAGCCTTTGACTGTCGAAGTTGCGAATGGTGAACCCGTTGTTCTTGATTCTGTTCTTCGCAACTGTCAATTGAACCTTAGCAACCATCTCTTTCCTATTGACCTCACCCCTATGCATCTTGGAAGCTTTGACATTATTGTGGGTATGGATTGGTTAGCCAAGCATCGCGCAGAGGTAGTTTGTTTCGAGAAGATCGTTCGTGTACCGCTCCCGTCAGGTGAGATCCTACAAGTTCGTGGTGAGAAACCTGTTAGTAGCCTCAAGCGTATGTCTTGTTTTCAAGCTCGGAAGTATCTGTGAAAGAACTATGTGGCCTTCTTGGCACATGTTACGGCAGATAAAGACCAAGGTAAGCCTATTCAAGATATCCCTGTTGTTCGGGATTATCAGGAGCTGTTTCTTGAAGAGTTGCCTGGTCTACCCCCAGCACGCCAAGTCGAGTTCCATATCGATCTCCTACCTGGTGCAAATCCTATTGACAGAGCTCCGTATCGCCTTGCACCGTCTGAGATGCAAGAGCTATCTAAGCAGCTTCAGGAGCTTTCTGACAAAGGTTTTATCCGTCCTAGCTTTTCACCTTGGGGCGCTCCTGTTCTTTTTGTCAAGAAGAAGGATGGATCCTTCAGAATGTGTATCGATTATCGTGAGCTGAATAAGCTTACCATCAAGAATCGATATCCCCTACCTCGCATTGATGATCTCTTTGACCAGTTACAGGGTGCTACTTGCTTTTCGAAGATTGATCTTCGTTCTGGGTATCATCAACTTCGTGTGCATGAAGAGGATATTCCCAAAACAACATTTCGCACTCGATATGGGCATTATGAGTTCACAGTCATGCCATTCGGTTTGACCAATGCTCCTGCAGTTTTCATGGACTTGATAAATAGGGTCTGCAAGCCTTATTTGGATAAGTTCATCATCGTTTTCATTGATGATATCTTGATTTATTCTAAGACGCGAGCTGATCATGAGCATCATCTTCGTCTTACTCTGGAACTCCTAAAGAAAGGAAGTTCAATTTCTGGGACATATTGTCAACGAACAAGGTATTCATGTAGATCCCTCCAAGATCAGTGCGATTAAGGATTGGGATACGCCAACTACTCCTACTGAGGTTCGTTCTTTCCTTGGTCTTGCGGGTTATTACCGCCGCTTCATTGAAAACTTCTCGAAGATTGCAGTACCTCTAACTGCTCTAACTCAGAAGAACAAACCCTTTGAATGGGGTTATAAACAAGAAGAAGCGTTTCAGACCTTGAAGCAGAAGCTTTGTAATGCACCTATTCTGACTTTGCCTGAAGGCAACGATGATTTTGTTGTCTACTGTGATGCATCGAAATTGGGTCTTGGCTGTGTTCTGATGCAAAGGAACAAAGTCATAGCCTACGCATCTAGACAATTGAAGGTACATGAGAGAAACTACACCACTCATGATCTTGAGTTGGGTGTAGTTGTCTTTGCTCTCAAAATCTGGAGACACTATTTGTACGGTACAAAATGTGTGGTTTTCACTGACCACAAAAGTCTCCAGCATATCTTCAACCAGAAGGAACTCAACATGAGGCAAAGACGTTGGGTCGAACTCCTAAACGACTATGATTGCGAAATTCGCTACCATCCTGGTAAAGCGAATGTCGTGGCTGACGCATTAAGTCGTAAGGAACGTACTATGCTTCATTGCGTTCGCGTTCAATCTGCTATTCAAGCTCGATCTGATATCCAAGTACGCATTTCTCAGGCTCAACAGGCTTGTATTTCACAAGACTTGATGGGTAAGGAATTACCCTATCACATTAAGCCTGATCTTGTGCTGAAGGAAGATGGATCATATTATTTCATGGACCGTTTGTGGGTCCCAAGCCAAGATGATCTTCGCACTTTGCTTATGGATGAAGCCCATAAGTCTCGTTATTCTATTCATCCTGGCTGAGACAAAATGTATAAGGATCTTCGTACTCAGTATTGGTGGCCTGGTATGAAGAAAGACATTGCCTTATACGTTTCAAAATGCCTTACTTGTCTTAAGGTTAAGGCTGAACACCAACATCCTGCTGGTCTTTTAGAGCAACCAGAGATTCCAGTTTGGAAATGGGAAAACATCGCTATGGATCTCATTACTAAACTTCCGCGCACTAAGAAAGGTCATGATGCCATCTGGGTAGTTGTTGATCGTCTTACAAAGTCAGCGCATTTCCTGCCGATCCGTGAGAATTTGTCTGCTGAAGATCTGGCTAAAATCTATGTGGATGAAATCGTATCTCGACATGCTGTTCCTTTGAACATTATTTCGGACAGAGATGCTCGCTTCTCGTCTCGTTTTTGGAGAACCATGCAATCTGCTATGGGGACCCAACTTAATCTAAGCACAGCTTATCATCCACAAACAGATGGCCAAACTGAAAGAACAATCCAGACTTTGGAGGATATGCTTAGAGCTTGTGTGATCGATTTTGGTGGTAGTTGGGATTCACATCTTCCATTGATTGAATTCTCCTACAACAATAGTTATCACTCCAGCATCAACACGGCTCCTTTCGAGGCTCTCTATGGTCGAAAATGTCGTTCACCTGTCTGCTGGAATGAAATAGGTGAGGCTCAGCTTACTGGACCTGACCTCATTCTAAAGACAACTGACAAGGTTAAGAAAGTTCGTGATAACTTACAAGCAGCTCGAAGCCGTCAAAAGAGTTACGCAGACCTACGACGCAAGCCCTTAGAATTCCAAATCGGTGATCGTGTATTACTTAAGGTCTCACCTTGGAAAGGTGTGATCAGATTTGGAAAGAAAGGAAAACTTGCACCTAGATACGTTGGACCATTCCAGATCGTCGAAAGAATCGGTAAGGTAGCCTACAGACTTGAATTGCCTCCTGAACTTGGAAATGTTCATCCTACCTTCCACGTATCCAACCTCAAAAAGTGTTTAGCTGATGAGAACCTCCACATACCACTTGGCGAAATTCGTGTTGATAAAACACTACATTTTGTTGAGAAACCTGTGGGAATTATGGATCGTGAAGTAAAATGGCTTAAACGCAAGCGCATTCCATTGGTTAAAGTTCGCTGGGAATCTAAACGTGGACCTGGGTTTACTTGGGAACGTGAAGATCAAATGAAGGCGAAGTATCCACATCTATTCTCATGAGTTTCCTCTAAACAAATTTCGGGACGAAATTCCCACAAGTAGGGGAGACTGTGACATCTGTGCTTGTAATCATTGTAAATAGTTCAGTTATCAATGAAATAAATTTATTTGATCCCTATGTTTGTTTGTTTATGTTTGATGTTTTTCATGTTTTGACTTTAATTCGATTTCAAACTCTATATCGCTTTCTGGAGAATTATACGCAAACTGGTGCGAAAACCGTAATCAGTTATATGCAACAAATACTCCGGAACATCAATTTATGCTTAACATACCTTAAATAACCTTTACATAACATAGAAATAAGTTTCGAAGGCTTTGGTATGGCAAAATCTAGTTTATTCGCTTACAGGGACTAAAATTGACAAACTGTGAAAGTATGCCAATATGAACTTTAACGAACATTCCGGAATATGATCATAAGTTAAACACACCTTAAATATCCTTTACATAGCTTAGAAATAGGCTTTGAGGGGATTGGTGTGCTAAAATAAACTTTATGCTCATTCAGGGATTATAAGCGTCAAAAAGTGCATAAGTTTGCACTTTCGCGCATAACTTACGTTCTGAATACTTTCGGACACCCAAAATTTATGTAGGCATTAAAATAATATGTTTTAATGTTTGGCATGAGAAAAATCCATTCGTCGCGCAATTTGGATCGTTTTTCGCGCTTATGCGCATTCCGTCGTAATTAAGCAAACATCGCGATCGTACGACCAAACGAACCGACATCCGAGATATTTTTGAGCATGTTTTGAATTCCCTATACTTTAACTTCATTTTAGAGGCTTGAAATGAGGTTAACGGGCCTTAAACGTGTCAAAAATGGGCTTAAACTCATGCAGGGACCAAAACTGTCATTTTTCAAAGTTTCTGCTGATCTGACATGGCCAGGCGGCCCGCCTACATTTCTGGTAACTCCCACGCGGGCCGCGTCAGGCTCCCAGTTCTGAAAAAATGTCGTAAACAGCTGGTTGCAGCTGTTTTGCACCTCCAAACCACTCCCAAATGGTTTTTAAACAATCTATGGGCTGTTTTGGGACTCCCATGGTTTTATAAATCAATGGGCTATAGGTGTACGGCTGAGATTTGATCACGCTTTGCGAGGAACGATCTTAACGGTTCACCAAATCCTATAAATACCCATCCATCCCCATTGCAAAACTCACTTGAATTCTGAGGTTGTTCTCTAAGTTGGGGTGCTTTGACACTTCATACCTGAGAATACTCGGAATTCAATCTTGCGGGGACCCGTTGTAAGTATTCCTTCGTTCTTTTATTGCTTTTCGAGTCCGAAAGTCAAACTTTGTTTGACTTTCTGCATTGACCAGTTTATGGTCAATGCGAAGTTCGTTTGAACTTCATAACGTGAGCGTAATCACGATGGTTATAGTCCCTAGTGACTATACCTACTGATTACCACGTTATCTAGGCTCAGTGACGAGTTGTAGTTTCGGCCAAAATACGTTTTCTCGCGTATTTTGTAACCAAACTACTCTAGGGTATTAAAACCGTTTGTTTTAATACCAAACCTGTTTTCTAATATTACTAAACATGTTCTAGCATGTTTAGCTCGTCGCTTTTAATTTTAGTGCTTGTCTAGGGTCGTAAAGGTAAGCGATCTAAACAATCGCTTATGCTTACAAACCCGACCCATTTGGTCGATCATTAGGATCCGACCGAACACATTAGGTGACCATAGAATATAGGGAATAACCTTCCGAGGTTATACCATATGGTCGCGACGTTTAAGTAGTTGTATGATAAGTGGTTCTTATGCCTTAGGTAAATTACCAAAATGCCCTTTTTACACTAAAACTCATTTTAAACATATGTAACATAATTTTTGACACCTAAATTGATTTAGCAACAATATTAAGTGTGTTAAGGCATATCTTGCTTGTCATAGGGCTAGTTAGGCGTTTCAAACGCGTTTTACGCAAACGACGCGTTAAAGTAGCATAAGCTACCTAAGCGGGTCGTAACGGGTCAAAAGCACTTAGGATAGGTTTCGTTTTAGTATGTAGGCTTTGTCAAACCATATTACATAAGTTCCCACACTTATTTGGTTTACGAACCCACGTACTACCCGATCCTCCGTTAGGTCCGGTTATTAATATAGATGCCTTTATAGGTGCCGTTTGATTCCGTGATCTTCTAGCATTGCTTGGTGGTTATCCTACGGCTTCTAAGCAATCTCAAGTGAGTACATAGACCCCTCTTTTACTGTTTTCCAAACATTTTGGGGTGAAACACATGTGCCTACTTGTTACTATCATGCTTTCCTGTTTTCACATCATATGCTTGCTATGCTCTTTAGTACACTTATAGTACATGATTTCATTACATTGTTTTGCTATGTATGTTAACTTAGCATGCTAGCACATTGATCTACATTACATTGTTTTGCTATATATGTTTACATGACATATTAGCACATTGTTTTACATGACTTTTCTGCTTTGTATGTTTACTTAGCATATTTAGTACATTGTTTACACATAATTTGTTTACATTTGGTATGACATTTGGTTTGTATAAACGGTTCTTTACTACATTCATTAACATTAGCTACGCCGCTCAGTAGTAAGTAATGGTACCATAGGACTTGACAAATCCCGTTCCTGACATCCTGGGTTGGTGTGGATGTAAGGAATGACTGAATCCGTGAACATTTTACTTTGATAATCTTTACTCTAAGGTTATCCTGCTGTCTCAAGGCTTGAATGTAATGCGTTATCTTACCACATAAATGTTTGTATCAATAAAACAAGTTTTCTACTTGGCAAAACATAACTTTTTTATTTATTCAAAATACTTTGTTTTGTTCCTTTTTACTTATGGTTAAGTATTCTTATTTTGTTACTTACCATACATAACTTTTGTTTACACATAACTACATGACTACATTTTGGGTTTTAAACATTGACAATGGTTTAGACAAGGACATTTGATGATTGGTTTGAACATGAACTATATGCTTTGGTGGTTTGTTTAAGTGACTTAAGTAACGATATGTGTGTAGTATATACGTCGCTGGTACTTCCTATATATAAGTGCTTGTATTGTATTACATGTCATAGCGTTATTTAACTCATTTAGTTTGGACTTATACATTTTTACACAAATAACATATTTTTCACAAGACTTTGTTTTACAAAACAATTTATTCCATACAACTTATTTTTACTTGGTTATTCTTTTAACCATACATCATTCTTTTATACATACATATTAACTGATTTTGTTATCGCTTTTCAAACATTTTATAAGCAAACACTTAAACTAGATTCATGACAAGTTTTCATTAAACATTTTCTAAAACCTAAGTCATGAATCCTATTTTCACAAAACCTATGTATCTCACAGGCATTTTTATGCTGACGTACCTATTTTCACACGTGTTTCAGGAGCTAATGCATAGGACGATCGTGACACGCTAGGGTGGACTTGGGCCTTAGTGACATAAAACAGAGCTATACTTAGTATTAATTATGTTATGTACTTTGTTTCTTTTTATTTTAAGACAATGTAACTTGTGGGTTCTCGTTTGAAAAAATGTATTCCACCCTTGGGTGATGAATAAAATATTATTTAAATTACCTTGGTTGTGGAACAATAATTCTGTTACAACACTCCCCGACGTTTCCGCCACGATTTGATGTTTTACGTGGTCGGGGTGTGACACATATTGAAATTCAAGCTTTTCTTATAGCATAAATAAGAAGACGCATTTATTTTTACGACGCTATAAGTTAACAAGAACTGATGTTTAATCTAAATTAAATATACTTATTTATACTTATTTCAAACGCCCAAACCTCTTAACCTTTCACAACGAAACTATAATCAATTATATTTCATTTAAACGACGTTATTCGTATAATATTTTTTAAATAGAATAAATATAATTATTTATATCAAATATCGTTTATATTTACAAATATAATTGTAGGACTGGTTTCGGACCCGAACGAGTCGATCAGAAGAACTATTCCTGATTTGAACGGCGGAAACAGACAAATCAGGTTCAATTCACCGAGAATTCACTTTAACTGTTGATTCTATTGATCTGGATGACATTTACAATCGAGTCAACACTTCGGCAGCACTTCGTGGCTCACCGGAATACAATCACCCTCTAAACTAACTTAAATTTGCTCCAAATGACTACCTATTTATAGTTAAGCTGATTTCGCTCCAACATGTATGAGCGAAATCACGTCTCGAGCGAAATCAAATGTTACACCTTTGGGCGGAATCAGCCTCTAACCATTACGAGCGGAATCAGGCTTATCAGGGGGTTTCGCTCCAAATGACAAGATGTCATTTGGAGCGGAATCAGCTTCGAATCTAGATTCTTGGATTCCGTGCCCTATTCTCACAAACTCTAATCTAGACTCGATACAAGACGTAGATGACAGACGGATGCACCAACAAACTCCCCCTCGGATGTTGACGGAGTCTTCAGTGTCGAGTCTTCGCATCTTCAGTCTTTATCGGTCTCTTGGCTTCTCTTTGAAATGTTTGACATTGCAAGCATCCTCAATCTCTATTTTCTCTTTCTCCTCAACAAACTCTTTCCCTCGGATGCTGACATCTTCAGTCTTCATCGTAGAATCGATCTCAGGATCAGAACTGGCTCTAACTGCTTCTTCAACTCTGTCTTCAGACTCCCCCTCTCAATCTGCTGGGATCGTAGTCTGGAATTCACAAATTCAGAATCTTTTCTTAGCTCTTATCCTGCAAAACTCTACCCAACACATAAGTTTTATGATAAACATTTAAGCATTCAGACACTACTTGGAACATCATAAAATGATCTAACATTTAGTTTCTGATAAACCAACATGTAAATTTTTAACTTTAAATCCTTCACACTCACCACACCCAAACCAGTTCATCAAGTTCAGCACTTGGAATTTTGAAAAACAGCTTTTCAACACCAGTTGTCGAAAATCTTTTTGGATTTTACAAAATTTATGCTAAAACATACAAAAAATCTTTTTGGATTTTCTGAAAGAAAGTAAATGTATTAGAGAAACTATTTACAGACAATATTTTAGTGAGTTCGTGCAAGAGGATCATATCAGTTTTGAGACACATCATCAACACCGTTAAGCTTAATTTCATTTTAAGTTCTAAACAATTTACCTAGATTGTCAGTATGTTTGTCCTCTTAAATTTTCACACAAACTTCAACTGATTCGAGATATATTATTAGTGTCTTAATTACTTAAACTTATTCGTGTGTCCCACCACTTGAATATACTCCCGTATCCAGATCCCAATATTCAGTCTTACAGGTGAGTATACCACAGATGATATCTGTAAAGGGGTTAAATTGCGAGGGCCGTCAGAGCTCAGGTCGATACTTCCGTATACGCAAAGAGATGACGGCTTCGACTTTTGGTGTGTCCCCTTTAGAGGATCTTTTGTTACAACAGCAGTGACTATCAATTTTATTGTTTCATCAACTTGCTGAGGGCGGTGCTGTGTTTCAAGCATTTGCGGAAAGTATTATCCGGAGACTAGGTCAGTATTTCCATACAACAGAAGTCCCGGGATAATACCCCAGATATCATTGAGCATAAAGACCTAGTATTTCAGAATAAGGGACCTTTCAAACAAGATTTCGGGGGTTACCCATATATCTAAGAAGTTGTTCCCCACGAGATAAGCAAGTTTGAATTTTTAGGTTTATATCTCGTCACAATTTACTAAGTGTGTAAAAATCTACTGACACATCCACAGTAAGATTGTTTATCACCTTTTTTAACTTTACATTTCTTTAGCGTGTTGTGATAGTCTACGGATGTACTCTCATTTCCTCTTTTACGCAACAAAAACTCATTTTTGAGTTTTATCATGTCGTCGACGGATGCACCAACAATAATTGTTTTATATTTATTTCAAACGACGGAATCCGGAATTTATATATTCTAAACATTTAGTATACGATAATCCGAGCATCTTTATAACATAAATATTCTAGTCTATATATATTTCAAATATCGCGAATTCGAATGTTTATTTCACACGTCAACTTTAAACGCTTTTGAGAACTAGATATAGTTGTTATATTCATTTCAAGCGTCGACGACGCGAATATTTTCGGGTGTTTTTATAACAATGGTATATTTGTTTATAGTCGTTTCAAACATCAAGTTTTTTATTATACAAATATATGTATGTATATTTACCTATTTCCATCCTACGAAAACTACAACGGTATGTTACCGTTTCATATACGACATTTCGAATACGTACCATTATTCATCTACACCTTCCTTCGAAGAGTCGTTTTGTTAGCGACTCGGTAGAGCTCGGACACGTAGTTTAGCTACGTTTAATTAGAAAACTTATAAGTATTCCTTCATAGGAATGTCATAGTTGCACGCTAGCTAGTTCATGTTCTTGGAACGACAATTTGGAATCACGCTAGGCTAGCTTTGCACTGGAATATCCAGGTGAGTTCATAACCCCCACTTTTTACTGTTTTACATTTTTATAAATGTTTTCGGGTGTGGAAAGACATGCAAGTTTTGCAAAAGTAAACAATTTTTCGATAAGCGAAAACCTCATATTTCTAAACCATATTACGAATGGATTTCAAGGAACTCAAATGGGTTATGAATGATTTATACTAAACATACCGGTTTTACAAAAAAATTGCTTAGTTTCGAGATGTGCATGATTTTCATGACAGGAGACGAGAACGTCCTACTTACAACAACGGGACTGGGTTGGCCTGAGTACGAAAAACGAGACAACTCAGTGAGATCATGTCCCCCTTTTCTTTCAATGTTTCGGTTTACAACTTTCGGGGGGAAATACATGTCAAACTTAGGTACGATTAAGTTATTGAATGAAATCTTAGATCATGTGAGCATAGGCTGTAACTGGGGTGCCATTAATCCTTTTGAGGACCAAGGAACAAAGGTTAGATCTAATGGGTACGGGCGAGCCCCACTCACGGTCCATGGGTGACCACTAGAGTGCTGTTGTGTCCATCGTCGAGAGTTCGACACTTAAATTGCCTACGCGGGTTGAGTACCTCCTATGTCATCGCATATATTAATGTCCTCACGAAACATTAATGATCAACATGTTCATAGATGCTTTACATACCAACTTACAACACTATAACGTTCATATGTTTTTAATATTCATTTGATGCAAACTCATACTACATGGATTTACAAACTAGGGTAATATTTTCAACTTATGTACAAGTAAGAGGACGTGTTGGTCTTGCTTACAAAGACTTTTTTTCGGACTCGGTCCATTCTCTCTCGTGCAATGCACAAAGATTTTCGTGGGCTAGACTCACAATTTTCATATGATATATCGAGAAAAATGATTCTATTATGTTTTATCCATAACTTTTAAACCGGTTATCAAAAATATTTATTTTAAATCTTTTCAAAACAAACTATGAACTCGCTTAACTTTATGTTGACTTTTTCGCATGTTCTTTCTCAGGTAACATTTTCAAAACTATGGAACGGTTGGAATAGGAGAACCCATGGGAATTCAAGTAATTAGCAGGCGTTATATTTCTAGAAGTCTTAGCTTATTTGCTTCCACTGTGCAATGAAGGTACCAGTCCAGTCACGCCAGCTCTGATATTTCGGGGTGTGACAGCTCGGGAGCACACTTGCTCATTCTAAGGACAGATTCAGTCTTCTCAGTCCACCTAACAAATGCAACAGCACCTCCTATGCCGTCGAAATTCATGGGCTTGGAATCGAGAAATTTCTTGTAAGTGCACCCTGCACAAACGTTAGGATTTACAAATGGTATTAGCGGATGTGCTATAAATATCCAAATGTATCGTAGTATATCTCATATGACATAACATTACCATTGGGTGGATTGTTATTGTCGTGGTTGTGCGAGATATTTCCACTCGTTTCCGCATGAGAGGCGGCGTACTGCGCGATAGCTGCAGCAATGATCCCTTGGAGTTCCGCCTCACTAGTGGGCATGCGCGGGTCACGTCTTGGAGGCATCTTTTAAAAGGTGTTTCACGTTGGTCAGGTCATAGTAAGTAAATAGTATACGTGCATAATAACATTCATCAAACACATAACATCACATGTTATAAAATTAAAACAATCAATCCAACAACACATATAATGAGAATACTGCGATTGCGCTATCATAAAATCAAGACCACAATACAATGTTTACAAGTTTTATAACTGTATCGTACATCAAAATTGACTAAGGGCCACATCGCCCTTGTCTAAACTATCTAGTCATCTACAACAACCAAAAACTAAAGATCAAAAGTCATGACATCAAAATGCGGTCTTCAAGAAGCTGTGTAGTCGGCACAATCGCGGTCTTCTCATCAAAAGTCTACCTGCGTCGAACCAAAATGCCTATGCTGATGGCAGAGGAGGAGGAGGAAAATGAGAGAAAAGCAAGCGACGCATATGTAACCAGTCCTCCTCTAAAGCATGACAGACGCGCAACAAATAAGCTATCTGCTGCTCAGATGTCAAGAAACGAACGTCTGAGTCAGGGGAAAGTGGACGTGGAGTGTGCGGTGCTGCAAAGGGGGTCTGACAATGGCAAGGTGGTCGTGGACCTCTCTCCAACTCCTGAATACGACGTGTCAATGCATCCTGCTGTATCATCAAGGATGTAAGTATGTCCTCCGTAGAGCACCCAACATGGTACGGGTGGTACGGATCAGACAACGGCATGATAGGGGGCGTAGTCCATAGAAATGGCTCGCTCGATGGTATGAAAGATGGTGCAGTAGGTGGTGCAGCATGAGGAAACTGAGATGTGAACGGAAAAGGTGATGACAACATGGGTGGAGCAGAAACAGGCGGCTGCCTCGACGACCCCTCTCCAGGACGAGGTGGCGGTATGTCCTGGAGGAACATAATGGAAAGCTCAGTGCGATGAGCGTTGTAGGTCCCCTTGATGTGTATGGATCTTCACAGAATCGTCTTTCCAATCAAGAGTGCGGAATCCTCTTGATCAGAATATAGCAGAATTGAGTAGAAACAGAAAATCAGCAATTCACTTTCAAACTGGATCTTTATTGATTATCTATCAAACTGATTACAATCAATCAAGATCCCTCACAAACCCTAATTTCGTCCAAGTGCTAGCTCTCACGAAATTACTCTCTCAAATATTGTTTTGGCTGATTTTCTGATTAACCTATCAACCTAAACCCTAATGTCTAACCTTGTTTATATAACACAAGGTTTACAACTGGGCTAGGGTTTCCTACATGGGCAAAGCCCAATTCGTTTCCCCTTGACCCAAATGGGTTTAGTTTAGCCCAAACACTATAATCTCACTATTACAAAGCTAAACCCGCTAACCGTTTATCGTTTAACTTATTACAAGATATCCAAAGACCAATCTAAGCTGTTGTCACAAACATGCACCAACAAACTCCCCCTTGACAATAGCTTCATAAAAACTTTGTCTTCGGTCAAAACTTTGTCTTCGGTCTTCTTGCAATCTTCAAGTAATCTTGCACTGTCTTTGGTCTTTGGATAGCTTCAGCTTCAATAGCTTCTGTCAGCAACAGACTCCCCCTAAGCTGATGCATCCAATCACCAAATCTTCAACACGTTAGCACTTGAGTAAACTCCAGTTTAGCATTTGCACAACAATCTTCAAACTCTTCAATCTTGTCTGCAATATAGAAAGGAGGTTCTACCATGCATTCAATCAAACTCTCATCTTCACACTTCACAGCAACAAACCGCTTCAATCTGTATACTATAAAACAAACATCTCGAGAAACCATAAGAATTTTTCAACATAAGTTAAATAAATTATTATTTTTCAAGAGATAGTTAAACTGTAAAACAGATTAAGCTTTTTCAACTTCATCACCAACACGCAAAACTTTTTGTTCAACACATAAGAACCTGCAAAAATTAAAAATTTTGAACTCACTTTCTAACACTGTCTCCCCCTATCAGTAACAATTCCTCCAAGAATAACAGTTTTCCGTACGTTAAGAGTTTTAAACAGAAAAAGACACTATTTTTGGATTTTTTATATATTCTGAAAGCAAGTAAATAACAAAAACAATAAACACTCTATTTTTGTGAGAATCACTGGTAAGAAGATCATATCAGCACAATCAAACTGTTTCACACAATTAGATAATTCTTTATTCAATTTTTAGTGAAAGCAGTTCACGACGATTTCCAGTATGTTTGTCCTCTTAAACAAAATGCATGAACATTTCAAGTACCATTACCATATGATACGTTAAGTTAATTTTATTTACTGAAATATTAGTGTGTCCCATTTCAGGATATACCCCCGCGATCAAGGTATGCACAAAGATTCATCGTAGTAGGTGAGTATACTGATGTCATCCTTTAAGATATCCTGACTGTGTCTAGTTCTGCATATAATCTGTTTTATCATGTTGTAATTGCTTAAATATGAACACCCAAATAAATACTAATCAAATCCTGGAAATATAAACAACACACTCTATCATGCAAGTCCAATCCAGATTTCTGAAATCTTAACTGGGAATAGGTTGAGAAGAGAACATAATAGATCTTTAGTAGAGATGGTATAATATACAGATCAAATGAGATATTCTCAGTTTTATATAGGTTTCTTGGGTTTCTTTAGGGCACTTGAGGGCCTCTTTCGGGTGTATTAGATCTATAGCGCGACAACGTACAGCTAGGTCAGCATGTATCTGGATGCAGCAGAAGCTGTCGTTGCCTAGCACCTCCAGGTCAGCATATATCTGGATGCAGCAGAGGAGGTACACGACTTTTTTCAGAGAAGACTTCAGAATCAGATCAAAATTGTGCGTATCAGGAAAACATACAGACATTCAAATAGAAATGAGCTAATTCCAAGTGACTTTCTTTCCTGGGATCATGTACAATTTTAGTTCTAACAGACAGACAGCCAAGATATCCCTAGATGAAATAACAGTATAAAGACCCAAAACTTCAGATTTTGGCAATCTATCAACGCAAGAATTAAGGTCATCAAACTATACACCACTAATGTGTTCCCCACTCATATTCAGTTCATTTAAATTTATATCACATTGGTAAGTTGATTATTTCATGCTTTTGCCTACTGGTACATCATATGATGAAGCTGCTATCACACTTAAGCAATTTAGGTTCAAGTTCAGTGTGACAGTCTAACTTGCTGATGTACTATCATTTCTCCTTTTCCACACAGTGATAACTCATTTTTGATTTTCTATTTTTTTTATGTTTTTGATTTTTCAATTTTTTTTATGTTTTTGATTTTTATGAAAAGCAGTAAACTATTTACAAAAATTCTTATGAAAAACCAGTTATTCAGGATTCCTCATCCCGTTGAGTTCGACTAAATGTTCAAAGCGAGCCCTGTCAAATGCTTTAGTATAAAGATCTGCCAGGTTATCCTCTGTGTCGACTCAGCACATTGAACTTCAATTTAACTCAATTAATATATATAAATCACCAATCTCACATCCCCCTTCATGTGCCTAGAGCAGCCACTATCAACATCAGTTGATAATCCTCCTTAGCAGCTCCTGCACACACTAACTTAAGAAATTAGTTAGATTGGGGGACCCAAGCCTTAATGGTCTTGGGTCGTCCAAATTCACCAACCACTGAAACATCCATCCAATATCCATTACTCCTAACTGGAGTCTTGGATCTTAGACCTGTTGATGGAATTTGATTTTGATTTCCACTAGGCCTTTGGTCCTGAGGGTTCCTATATACATTTGGACAATTTGACCTTTGGAAATTTTTATTTTCAAACCTTGAATTTTGATTCCAAGAAGCATTATTGTTGTAATTTCTAAAGCCATTGTTATAAAAATTTTGACCACCATAATTTTGGTATCGATTTTGATATTGACTTTGACCTCTGAAATTATTTGAATTATAATTGTTCATTCTAGGTGAACTGCTTCTAGGTCTCTGATATCTGCCTGGTGGAGATCTAGGCTGAAATCTAGGTTGATTTCTTTGAAAACGTGGAACTTGTGGAGTTCCTGTTCCAGCCTTATCTACACCAACAGCAACATTCTCTGGTTGCTTAGGAGCAGATTTCTTTGGAGAGTTGGACTCTCTCTCGTGCTTATCACCACTTTTCTCTGGTGACTTCTCTCTCTTCCTCTCATTCACTTATGCTTCATTCTTTTTGTTAGGACATCAGCTAGCTACATGTCCCTTTATGTGACACCTGAAGCACGATCTCCTTTTCAAAGACTTCTTAGCAGGAGTCTCTGAGGTATATCCTTTATCAGAAGGTGACGATGCCTTGGAAGAATTTTGTTCAGTTTGCTTTGATTCAGATATTTCTTTGTTTTTATTTTTAGCAAACTCTACATTTGATTCTTTTTCAATAACAGCGGTTTCATTTTTCATATCACTACCTTGAACAAAATTAATCTTTTTAACAAAAGTTTTATTTTTTCCCTTTGGAGGTGAATTTTGCTTTTTCAAATGTTCCCTGTTATTGTTTTTCTTAGCATCACCACTCTCAGACCCTTCACCTTGACTTGATGTCGATCCAAAACTACTTGGTGCAGTTGACATATAGGCTGCTACCTCATTTTCATCGGGGAGGAAAGAATAGTCATGACTAAGAGGAGGTGGGACTTCATTATATCCCACACTAGTCTTGTCATTACTCTTCTTTAACCTACCCATCATGTGTTTCATAACAAAAGACGAAACTCTGAATTGACTTAATTTCTGTTCAAGTTCAATAATTTTGAGTTGTGCATCTGACAACTCTTTGCATTTTTCAGAAATCTCTTTTGTTTTCTCAGCCATCATTTCGTGAGCTAAGTCTATTACTTGAAGTTTTTCGTTTAATTTGCATGTTAAAGCTTCGATTTCACTTTCATAACCTTTTATCTTCTTCAAGTATAGAGATTCATTTCTTTTAGCAAAAAAAATTGACTCTTTTATGCTAGACATCTCACTCACCAGACTTTGATTTTGTGCAGACAACCTGTCAACTTCACCCTATAGTTCACGACACCTCAAACACACAGAATTAGATTGTACCTCTTTCTCATGAACTTCTGTGGTTTCATCAGCAACAACCTTTTCAGCTTCACTCTCTTTCTCTACTTCAGCATCCACTTTAGCTTCATTACTTTTCACTTCTGATTCAGCATCACTCACAGTAGTTTCAGCCTCATCAACCGACACTATCTCTGCCATGAATGCCTGAGTGGCACTCTCATTTCCCTGATATCTCTTTTGTAATGCATCCCACATATCCTTTGAATTTGTGTACTTTGTGAAGGTATGCTTGATGGTATCAGGTAAGGAAGACTTTATTGCAGCTAAAGCTCTCTTTTCAGCTTCATACACTTTCTTATCAGCCTCATTCATGTTCACGTAGTCTGTTCTACGTCGTCTGCCCTCAAAAGCATGTACTGGGTTTATGTACCCATCTTCAATACATATCCACATGCGTGCATCCTGAGATTTAATAAAGGATTTGAAGCTGTTCTTCCAAGTAAGATAGTTCTCCACCTTTATCATCTTAGGTGCAATCAAGTTGGTCATGTTCGACATTTTAAACGTTGCAGACTGATAAAACCGTACAAAATATTTCCGAAAACAGTGGTTACCAAATTACACCTTTAGAATCGTCTCGAAAAGACGAATCCAATGATATATAATGTCAAAAACTGAATTCGGGATTTTCCAGAGGTTTTTTTTTTGTTTGTTTTTTTTTGTCCTAAAAATCCAAGGAATCTAACGGCGCAAACGGTTTCGTCAAACGAGCTACGGATCTAATTCTATTTGCAAAACACTGAAAATTTTCCGACGCTTGCCAACTTAAATTCCACCCCTTAACTTCTCTCCTAATTTCGCTAGGTTCTTTGTTAAATTCGCTGGTTTAAGTTCGCAGGATAGGTTCGCTGACAAGTCAAGTTCGCTGGTTTGCAACTAGTTCAAATTCGCTGATCAAGTTCACAGGCTCGCAGGTCAAAATCGCTGGTCAACTTCGCTCCAAATTCGCCAAATTCGCTGGTCAATTTCGCTATTACGACGACCAGTAAATTCGCCGAAAACCGTGGTAATTTCGCTGTGGAAAATTACATGGTCACCAAAGTCGCCTTTGGATTTAACTTCGCCGGTAAGTTTGCTGGTTAAACTCGCAGATCAGTCAAATTCGCCCAGTACAGCTAATTTCGCCCAGTAACTATGGAAACTCAATCTGTTCGAATTTTTTGATGATTTTCTGGATTCTGCTAACACAAGTCTGCAAAATCAAAACACCAAATCAGCAACTTAAAACCGAAAATTATGAAGAACTGATTGAATAAACACGAAGAACACGAAGAACAGTCTTCGAATCTTCAAGTCTATCAGCCAAAATTCTTCAAAACTATCAACCAAAAACAGTCCTGCAAACCCTAAAACCTGCAAAACTACAATCAAACAAACCAGAATATCAAAACAGCCAACAAAATTCGAAAATCAGAATCAAACACCCAAAAATTTTCAAAAATTTTAAAACCCTAATTTTCAGATTTCACCAATTTCGAAAATCCTTCTGCCAAGCACAATTCTGAACCGAGCAATCAAGAGCCTAATGCTCTGATACCAATTGTAGGTCCCCTTGATGTGTATGGATCTTCACAGAATCGTCTTTCCAATCAAGAGTGCGGAATCCTCTTGATCAGAATATAGCAGAATTGAGTAGAAACAGAAAATCAGCAATTCACTTTCAAACTGGATCTTTATTGATTATCTATCAAACTGATTACAATCAATCAAGATCCCTCACAAACCCTAATTTCGTCCAAGTGCTTGCTCTCACGAAATTACTCTCTCAAATATTGTTTTGGCTGAATTTCTGATTAACCTATCAACCTAAACCCTAATGTCTAACTTTGTTTATATAACACAAGGTTTACAACTGGGCTAGGGTTTCCTACATGGGCAAAGCCCAATTCGTTTCCCCTTGACCCAAATGGGTTTAGTTTAGCCCAAACACTATAATCTCACTATTACAAAGCTAAACCCGCTAACCGTTTATCGTTTAACTAATTACAAGATATCCAAAGACCATATCTAAGCTGTTATCACAAACATGCACCAACAAGCGTCTGTGGTATGTGGGGGAAACAATGGGATATCAGTGGGTGCAGATACGGGTGCTACTGGGGGAGTGACAGGCAGCACATACGGTGGGTAATCGTCGTCGTCATCGATCCACCCGTTGCGGGTGTCGGCATATCGTGGATCTATATGAGCAGCAAAAGGTGCACGGTCAAACAATACCGGCACGGGATCAGGTAACGGTGCATTAACAACAGGATCGTCCACCAACAGTGGAGCAACAACTGGTAAGTCAGCAATGGGTGGTATAAAATTGAGGATCGCGTGCTGACCCAAACGAGTCAATCAGATGAGCTCTTATCCGTTTCAGATGCGGAAAATAAGAAACGGACTAGTAAAACAGCTTGTATCACTTAAATCTGCCTTGTATTGATGATTTTACACTGATTACAGTCTAACGGCACTTCGGCAGTAGTTCGGTACCGGAAACAAGAACATTCTATCTGATTTCACTCAGAGACACCTATATATAGGGTCTTGATTTCGCTCGTAGTGACATATCAATGTAGGAGCGGAATTAGCAAGTATGTGATTCCGCTCGAAAGTGTCCACATGACATTTTGGGCGGAATCAGCCTTTGGAGCGAAATCAGAACTTTAAAACACTAAAACATCATATTTTCTCGAACAACGCGCCCTAATCTAACATTCTAAGTCTAAGACTTGATACAAGACGAAGTCGACAGATGTATGCACTAACAGACTCCCCCTCAGATGTTGACGAGTCTTCAGTGTCGAGTCTTCTCATCTTCAGTCTTTATCAGTCTTCAGACTTCCATAATCTCTATCTGGATCTTGTCACACTCTTTCTCTCTTGGATATCAGCACCAACAGATAGGCTCCCCTCGGATGAAGCTTTAATACTCTTTTCATCTTCAAACTTTCTCTAACAGACTCCCCCTCAAAACATGCTGGGATCGTAGTCTGACTTTTACAGAATCAGGAACGCCACCTGGCTTGCTACTCTCAATTAGAATCCAGGCTTTCCTGCAAATCCTCTACCCAAAACATAAGTTTCATAAAAATAAGATACAACAAATTATGACATTAATAATGACCACTAGTAAACATATCATTCATTTTTAGAACACTTTTCTTTCAATAGACTCCCTTTTTTTTACTTAAAAACTTTTCAATCACATTCTCCCAAACCTGTTCATCATGTTCAGCACTCGTAATTTTGAAAATCAGCTGTTCAATATCAGTTGCCTAAAATCTTTTTAGATTTTTCAAATTTTTTGCTAAAACACACTGAAAATCTTTTTGGAATTTTGAAATGACCGAAATGAAATGCAGTAAAGAAATATTTACATACAATATTTTTGTGAGTTTGTGTAAGAGGATCATATCAGTTTATGAGACAAATCACCAACACCGTTAAGCTTTAATCATTTTAAGTTTTAAACAATTCACTTAGATTGTCAGTATACTGATCCACTTAAATTTTCACACAAAGTTCAACTGTTTTCAGATATGAGATTAATTCGCGTGTCCCACCTCAGAATATACTCCCGTATCCAGATCTCAATATTCAGTCTTACAGGTGAGTATACCTAGATGATATCTGTAAGGGGTTAGATGCGAAACCATGAGAGCTCAGGTCAGAACTTCCATTCAGCAGAGAGATGACGGCTCGACTTTTGAAGGGTCCCCTTTAGAGGATCTTTTTTACAACAGCATAGATTAACAATTTTATTGTCTCATCATTTATGCTGAAGACGGCGCTATATTTCAAGCAAGTGAAAAGTATTCTCCGAGGACTAGGCCATTGCTTCTGCGTTATCAGAAGTCCCGGGATAATACCCCAGATATCACTAAGCATAAAGACCTAGTATCTCTGAAAGAGGGGTCCTTCAAACAAGATTTCGGGGGTTACCGATATATCCGAGAGATGTTACCCACGAATTAAGCAAGTTTGAAATTTAGGTTTATATCTCGTTACATTCTATTAAATGTGCAAAAACCTACTGACAATATCATTAGTGAGACCGTTTATCACTATATAGCTTTCCAATTCTTTAGCATGTCGTGATCGTCCACTGATGTAATATGATTTCCTCTTTTATACAACAAAACTCAATTTTTTTTTGAATTTATCATGTTTTTGGCTTTTTCAAATTTTCTAATGTTTTTGGATTTTCTGTGAAATTTTTACTCCCCCTAAAATGCAAACACGTTTAAAGAAAAATTTGAAAACAAACTGTACAAACAAATTGACAACAGATATCAAATCACTTCAAATCACCATCCACTTGGCATGAACAATAACCCTCCCTCACAACAAACAATTTTCCCATTGTGATTTCAAAACACTTAAGTTTGTTTTAATCAAATGGTTTTTCCGGAAAATTAGTTTTGTTGATTTTCTAACCACTTGTAGGTTAGGGGATAAACTCATCATTTGTTCACCAAAATATCACTTGTAAGTATGGTCCAATCAAGTTCAACTTAATGACCTTGATTAACCACTTGTTAATGAAAACCTCTTTCAACCACTTACAGGTTCATTCACCAATCATAACTACTTGTAAATCAAAATATAACAATTTTAAAGATATCACCTGTAGATTTACCAAACAAACATTTCAAGAATGATGCCGATTCCTGCTCCACTCTTACCAACCTGGGGGCTCCGGCAAGTCAGGTGTTTAATCAAACATAATGTCCACCCAAGCCTGACCAGCCTTGGGTGATTTTGGAACACATCTATCCCACCAACATTTTGACTTATAAAATTCTTTAGCACCTTTTACCTTCCTATCAACCATCTTACCGAAAATATGTTTGACTTTCCCATTGAAAGCCTTCTCAACATCAAATTCTCCCCTATCAGCGAAGAATTGATTTGAGATCTCTACCTTTCCCACTTTCGACATCAGATTTTCCTTTGACAATTGAGGAAAATTCTCATCGTTCACTTCTGGAACGGAATTCACAATCTTTTTCTCAACCAATGACTGCTCTGATTTTATGGAATCAGATTCATTGTCAGAACAACAATCTGTTTTAACCACCCACTTTTGTTTACTCAAATCACCTCTTCTTTTGTAAAACCTTTTTAAACTTTCTCCTTCCTCAGAAGTAGAATTTTCAAACTTTTTAACATTTTTCACAGGTTGTTCTTTCTTATCAACACAAGTCTTTCTCAAAACAGAGTTAGAAGAAACTCCCTGTTTTTGGTAGATGGTCTTAGGGCAATTCCAAGCTATGTGTCCAACTTCCTGGCATTTGAAACAGGTTCTTCTGTCAACTCTTTGAGCAAACTTTCTCACATTCTTCTTCACTTCAGCAAGAAACTCCTGGTTTGACTGTTTCCAGAAAGGTTTCTTCTTCTCATCTTCAGAACTCCCACTTGAAACAAATTTTGTTTTTGGTTTATAAGTTTTCTGATTTTTATAATTATCTGACGAATTAAAACCAAGACCTTTCTTTTTGAGGTTACCATTATGGTTTGGTTTCTTTTGGAAATTATAACCACAACCGTAACCCATTTTCTTGTTTACTCTTTGTTGAATCCTTGAAGTGTAAGATTTAGGTTTTTTCAGAAAGATTTAAATCTTTTATTTTAGAAATATTAATTTCTGTTAATTTGAAAACCTGTTTGATCATTTCAGTTTTTACACTTCTTATTGGAAATTCCTCATCAGAATATAATTTGTCTGAATCATTCAATGTATATGCTACTTTGATTGATCCATCATTCAAATTAGATTTTGATAACAGGAATTCTTTACTGTAAACCCTCTTGACCGGCGAACACTGACTCTTCTCAGACGAACTCGAACTATCTGACTTAGACTCCGACTTTGACCCTTCATCCATATCCAACACCTGATCGACAACTTTCTTAATTAACTCAGACTCATGATCAGTGTCAGATGCTGTGAATATTACATCAATATTGTCTGGTAATTCATCAATGATTTCAGACTTTAACTTGATGTTGAGAGCCTTATTAACACGTTCCTCTTTTGGATTTCTGAGAGAATAACTTTCAAAAATCGGGGGCGGACATCTGTTATACTTGACACTTTGTGTCTTACCAGTATCCTCTTCTTTTTCTTTCTTCTTGAAAGCTTCAAGACCTGCAACAGTAGGATAAACATGATCAATCAAATAATCACATGTAGAGTAACTCAATAGTAATCGGTTAATCCTTTAACTCTCAATCTTTTCAAGTTCCAACTCCTTCTTCAACTTAGCACAATCGTCAATGTAGTCATTGAAGACGCTTTGCTTTGTCATTAAAGTTGCACTCATCTTGTCATTTGCTTTCTCAATTTCTGCATTTGTTCTTTTCAAACTATCAACTGTCCTGTTCAGTACATCGTACGACTCTTTCACATACTTCACATCAGACAGTAAATCTTCTTTCATTCTCTCTAATTCAGCAATCTTCTTGTCTTTATCTTCACAAACTTTGCAAGATTCTGAACATTTCTCACAAGGCTTGATGACCTCAACCACATTTTCAACTATCTTTTCAACCTCGATAGTCTTTTCGACTTCAACAATCTTTTCGACAATTTTCTCAACTTCCACAAGTTTCTCAACTTCGATGATTTTCTCTACCACTTTCTCCGCTTCAACAATCTTTTCTGTTGCATTCTCAGTAACTGCTTCAATTTTTGTTTCTCCAGCTTCTGTCTTCGTCTTTTCATCAGCGAGTAATTTTACTGCTTCCAGCTCTCTCTTTAACCGGGCAATCTTCTTCTGATTCAGCGTCTCAACTTTATCTGCATAGAAAAGTTTAAAACTATCAGGATCAATGCTTTTTCTACATTTGTTAAGATATTCTTCCTCATCATTTGTATCAACATCACTTCCAAGATCTGGAAATAATGGAATTCTTTTTTGACAATCTTCATTTTCACCCAAAATTCTTGTAACAAGAGCCACATCAGGTCCAGTCACACCAGGTATATACTTGTCCCAGCTAAATCCCTCTGCAACAAACTCATCACCTTGATCTACTATACCATAATAAGCTTTCTTATTTGCTTCTTCAATCATTTTCCCATGAGCAGTTTTCTGATCTTTTTGCTGAGGTTGTTGATCGATCTGATGAAAGATTGATTTCTGATAATAATTGCTTTTATCTTGACTCCCAGTTGATTCTTGGTTTTTACACTCTCGTTTAAAGTGACATTTTCCTTTACATCGGAAACAAGTAACCTTTGACTTGTCAAAACCCAGTGGAGAGGTAGCCATTCCTCGAAACTCATCTCTGCCAGTAATTTGTTGAAACATTTAAGCTCTCCTATAGGCACTAGCCAAACACCATTTCACATCCATCAATTCAAGTTCTTCTGCATCGATTTGGTCGTAATCTTCTTTCGTAAGCATCGGATTACCAATTCTTCCTGCAATCAAGCTTTCATACGACTCTAACATGGCGACAAGAGATGCCATGTGTTGCTTAGCCACTTCAGGAGATAGATTTTGACCATTCTGAATAGTTAAAGTTACATTGCACTACAGATTAGTAGGATTTTGCTTCTAAGGACTAGGTGTGTTGCTGTTTGGATCAAAGCTTGAGAATGATGAAGTGTATCCACCACTTTGAGTTGTAGTGCTATCATTTGGACTTGCAGAACCATCAGCACTGAATGCAGTACTAGTCTTTGGACTTTGACTAGGGGTAGCCTCAAACTTGTTTCCTCTGTAGTACAGACTGACATCTTGCTTGGAGTTTGGATTTGTCATGATAGCAGTCTTCTGAATATCCAATTCTTGTTCTTTAATTTTCTGAATAAACTGAGCCAAGTTCATACTCTCAGTCTTCCTCATGAGTTTCACAACCATCAGATAAGTTCCCCATTTGTGTTGTGGTAAGGCTTCAGCTAGCTTATCAACCCACTCATCATCCTCTTTCTAAATGTCTAATCTTCCCATTTCCAGAACCAGATGACAGTATCTATCAATGGTCTGTTTGGTTGTTTCATGATCAAATGTAGTAAACATGTCAAACGATTTCTTCAATAATGCCTTTTTGTTTTTGATCATATCAGCACTCCCTTTGAATTTCTGAATCAAAGCTTCCCATATTGATCTAGCTGTTCCGTTATATTGAAGTAATACAAAAATATCTTCTTTAACTGCTTGCTATAGAATGCTGATCATCATCTTTTCACTAGTATATTTCAACTTGTCAGCTTCTGAAAATCATTAAAACCCTTTTCTAACCTGCGTTCATTCTTTGGTCTCTCATAATCTTTTAGCAATGAACACCAGGCATCGAATCTGTAAGCTTGAACCCAGTTCTCAAATCGGTTTTTCCAGCCCTGAAAATCCTCAATGTACATCAGCTTAGGTGGTTTATGATGAGTACCCGTCTCATTCTCACTGTATACTATTTCAGCAGCATTCACGGGAGCAACAGGTGTCGCGAATGCATTGTAAAACTCTTCAGCCATGGTTTGATAACACGTTTTTCAATGACAGTCAGTTTCGAGCGGAATATAAAGTTAGAGCGAAATCACAAGTAACTCAGTTTCAAGCAGAAAGGCTGATTTCGAGCGGAATCTCAAATGTGACTTGGAGCGAAATCACAGATGTAATTTGGAGCGGAATTAAAACAAAGTTTGGAGCGGAATCTGAACTAGTACCCTAGAGCGGAATCAGTTAGGTATTTTGGAGCGAAATCAAACAGTTTCAGGCTGAATCAAGAAATCTGGAGCGGAATCAGACAACCATCTCGAGCGAAATCAGAATGTATTCTCGAGCGGAATCACTTCACGAGTCCATTTTTGCTATTTTTAGTTTGAATTTTGCAGTGAAACTTTCAAGGGTTTGTCTATGTCCAATTTTAAACAATCTCTGAAAATTTGAACTGGTTTTGACCGTTAAATCTTGTTCAGATTCAAAAAGAAGATGTAGAAGTCAGAAAATGAAGTTGTTTTGGCAAGAACTCCTCGTCCTGAGCTCTGATACCACTTGTAGGATCGCGTGCTGACCCAAACGAGTCAATCAGATGAGCTCTTATCCGTTTCAGATGCGGAAAATAAGAAACGGACTAGTTAAACAGCTTGTATCACTTAAATCTGCCTTGTATTGATGATTTTACACTGATTGCAGTCTAACGGCACTTCGGCAGCAGTTCGGTACCGGAAACAAGAACGTTCTATCTGATTTCGCTCAGAGACACCTATATATAGGGTCTTGATTTCGCTCGTAGTGACATATCAACGTAGGAGTGGAATTAGCAAGTATGTGATTCCACTCGAAAGTGTCCACATGACATTTCGGGCGGAATCAGCCCTTGGAGCGAAATCAGAACTTTAAAACACAAAAACATCATATCTTCTCGAACAACGCGCCCTAATCTAACATTCTAAGTCTAAGACTCGATACAAGACGAAGTCGACAGATGTATGCACTAACATAAAAGCTGGTGCATCATCATGAATAGGGTCGTGCTCTGGTGCAGGATCAGGAGCAACAATAGGCTCAAGGGCCATGACGGGCTCGGGGTCAACAAGATCCATATCAAAATCAGTAGGAATGTCAAACAATGGATCAGTGGGAGCTACGGGCGCCTCTAAGGGCTGGTCCAAGTGAATGAACTCGATCTCCTGATCAGGATCGAAATCAGGGGGAAAGACAGGATCAAAATCGTCATCAACCTCGTGGTCAAACTCGAACTCGTGTGAGGGACCGGGTGCAGCTGACAACGCCATGTCGGGGTCAGCGTCAGATGAGTGATGCTGCACACCCTGGTCGTGCAGAGACGCAGATGCCACAGACTCAAATGAATCTGGGACAGGTGAACCAACAGGAAGCTCCTCTACAGGGGCCTCAGCAATGGGAAGAATAACATCAGCATCAATAGGGGCCCCGCCCTCATAGTCAGCCTTAGGCGGATCCTCCTCGAATAGATCAATGTCGTCATCAGAAATGACATTGAGTGGCATGTATACTAATGGAAAAGCAGCAAGCGGTATACGAGCAGGGATCACCGCAAGACGTAGATCCCCCGCAGGAATGCCATCAGCAGGCTCAACTCCGACGTCTGGCAGCGCGAAGGGCTGAAAATCGTCGTCATCAGTGCTGGTGGTGTCTGATGTGTAGACCTCTCGCTCTGACGGAATCTCGTCATCTGACACAACTGCCATAGGATCCAAGGTGTCAGATACTCCTGTGTCTGAGGATGATGGCATGATGTCTGTAACACAACCACACATATGCACAAATAATCAACATAAAATCAAATAAACATGTAAGTCATCATAAAGCAAACAAGTAATTCTCCTAGTCTCCTAGACTACCCTCCCAGCCTCTCAGACTGAACCTCCTAGCCTCTCAGACTAACTCCATGGCCTCTAAGACCAACCTCCCAATCTCTGAGACTAAACCTCCCCAGCCTCTAAGGCTGATGGGTGTCACCTATCGTTGGGGTGATGCACAGGAGTCTGCTTTTCAGCACTTAAAAGACAGACTTTGTAGCGCGCCTATCCTCTCATTGCCTGAAGGCACAGATGATTTTGTGGTTTATTGCGACGCTTCCATCCAGGGACTTGGTTGCGTGTTGATGCAACGTGACAAGGTCATTGCCTACGCATCGCGCCAACTTAAAGTTCATGAAAGGAACTACACTACGCAGGACTTGGAAATGGGAGCAGTTGTTTTCGCACTTAAGATATGGAGACATTACCTGTACAGTACCAAGTGCACCATTTACACCGATCACATGAGTCTCGAGCATATCTTCAAGCAAAAGGAGTTAAACATGTGACAACGTCGATGGGTCGAGCTCTTGAATGATTACGAATGTGCGATCAAGAACCATCCGGGCAAAGCCAATGTTGTGGCTGACGCCCTCAGTCAAAAGGATACTATACCTAAGCGTATACGTGCGTTACAGCTTACCATTCACTCTAGCCTTCCCGCTCAAATTCGTGATGCTCAGGTCGAAGCATTGAAAGCAGAGAACATCAGGGATGAGTCCTTACGAGGATCGAGGAAGCGGCTAGAACAAAAGGAAGATTGTGACAACTCGAGTTTCCAAGATTCCATCTTCGCACTATTGCACGTTAATTGTTTAGATTGTTTGTTGACACGACTTGTTTGTTTCACAACTGTACACGTAATATGTTAAATCGTACTGTGATTGATATGTTATATATGCGGTGTGCTTTATATTTGAAGTGTAGATTAATATTGTAATTAGATTTAATATTTTTGTTGTGTAATTAAATCATGCCAAACACCCCACTCACGAAATCACCCCAACCCAAATGCCCCACCCGAAAACACACTATGTCCGAAAACACCTAGCTGTTTTCGTCCACTCCTCACCAACGAAAATAGAAGTGGGCTTCTGGCCCAGTAATGTCTTGATATAGTGTTTTGATTATAACCTGTACGCGACAACAGCAATTAGAAAACCCTAATCACCTCTGATTCTCTCTCGCTCTCCTTTGTAATCTAACGGCAGCCGTGAGCACTCGAGTCTGATACGTTGATCGATTTACCGTCTCTCCTGTTTGGGTTAGTAATCGATTAGTTATGATTATTTGTGTGAAATCATTTGACTATTTATTAGCTTTATGTATTAACTGTTAGCACGTAATGATAGTGAGCATGTGAATCTTGTTTATAATCTTGTTTATATCGATGATCTTGGTATGATGGTAGATATTAGATAATTGTCAGATTAAGATTCTTGTACGCATATGTTGTTACTAAATGATAATAACAATTTGCGGATGATTGATGGTTGAGTAGTAACTGAATGATAATCAGGATTGTGTAATGAATTCGTAGATTATATGATTACATGATCGGTCCGTTGAATCATTGTTAGATAACTGTTAGGGTTTTGTGAAACTATTAATGATGATGATGTACCCAACGAACACCCCATCCCGACGAACACACCTTGGGGATTTCGTGGCCCAAGTGTTTTCGTCCCAAAGGGATTTCGGCCCAAGGGATTTCGCTGCAGAAGTGATTTCGGGCCAAAGTGTTTTCGGTCCATAGTGATTTCGCCAACATGTGTTTTCGCCACATGCATGTTTTCGTGGAGTGTTGTGGCACGTTAAAACTGTTAAACATTAACTCTGTTAGTTCAGTTAACTCTATTAGTTCATTAACTCTGTTAAATGATGTAACTCTGTTAAGTAGATTACTTTATTAACTGGTTAACTTTGTTTGTTAACACTGTTATCTAACTAGAACTGTCAGTTTACTATTCCTGTTATGTATTCTAATCATGCTAAGTTGTTAAATCTGTTAAGCTTATTAACTCAGTTAATAAATACATTAATTCTGTTGGGCATGATAACTAGGTTAAGGAACTTGCATGTAACTTTGAACCTGGTATGATTGACAAACTGTTTATGTGATATTTGATGTTAACTGCCAAATCACTCTGTAATACTGATTGTACGTGAAACTTTACGAACTTTAACTGATTGAGTATACATGCACACTATAGGACTTGACTGATTACTGTGAACACATAACTTAGCATACCGAGCAAACCAAGGTGAGTTCACACTCTTACCAAGGCATGGGATTCCCGGGGTTGGGAATGGGATTGAATGGTTACTTGTGCTTACATCACTACGGAAATACGTACCACTGACCTCGTTAGGTGTAGGACACCTATAGAAACAACTAGACTAGTAAAACACGGGAAGCCCCCACTAATCTTCGCACACATGCCTAGGAGGCCGCGAGACAAACATTAATCTTCGTACACATACCTAGGAGGCCACGATACGAATACTAATCTTTGCATACATGTCTGGGAGACCGCGATACAAATACAACTAAAGAGAAGAAATTAGAGGATATCCCAGTTGTACGCGACTTTCCTCAAGTGTTTCCTGAAGATTTACCTGGGCTACCACCTCATCGCCAGGTCGAATTCCAGATCGAGCTAGCTCCAGGAGCAGCACCAATAGCCCGTGCACCGTATCGATTAGCCCCAACCGAATTAGAAGAGCCATCTAAGCAACTGCAAGAACTTTTGGATAAGGGCTTTATTCGTCCTAGCTCTTCGCCTTGGGGAGCTCCAGTATTATTCGTGAAGAAGAAAGATGGTACCTTCAGGATGTGCATTGACTACCGCGAACTCAACAAGGTGACCGTAAAGAATCGCTACCCTCTGCCACGTATTGATGATTTATTTGATCAGCTACAAGGGTCGAGCTACTATTCAAAGATAGATCTGAGGTCAGACTACCATCAACTGAGAGTCCGGGATGAGGACGTCTCCAAAACAGCATTCAGAACTCGCTATGGCCACTACGAGTTTCTAGTTATGCCAATCGGGTTAACAAACGCACCTGCAGTCTTCATGGATCTTATGAACAGAGTGTGCAAGCCGTACCTAGACAAGTTTATCATAGTCTTCATCGATGACATCCTGATCTATTCTAAGAGTCAGGAGGAACACAAGCAACATTTACGACTTATTTTGGAACTCCTTCGATCAGAACAGCTGTACGCCAAGTTTTCGAAATGCGACTTCTGGCTTTGTGAAGTCCACTTTCTAGGCCACGTGGTAAACAAGCATGGGATTCATGTTGATCCATCCAAGGTAGACTCGATTAAAAACTGGCCTGCACCACGTACACCAACGGAAATACGCCAATTTTTGGGTTTGGCGGGTTATTACAGGAGGTTTATCAAAGACTTCTCTAAGATTGCACAGTCGCTTACACTACTGACATAGAAATGTGTTACTTATCGATGGGCTAATGCACAGGAAACAGCTTTTCAGCACATAAAGGATAGACTCTGCAGCGCACCTATTCTCTCATTGCCAGAGGGCACAGACGATTTCGTGGTTTATTGTGACGCATCAATATAGGGTCTTGGTTGCGTATTGATGCAACGAGATAAAGTCATTACTTACGCTTCACGCCAACTTAAGATCCATGAAAGGAATTACACCACACACGACTTGGAGCTGGGAGCTGTCGTTTTCGCGCTTAAGATATGGCGACATTACCTGTACGGTACCAAGTGCATGATCTACACCGATCACAGGAGTCTCGAGCATATCTTCAAGCAGAAGGAATTGAACATGCATCAACGTCGATGGGTCGAACTCTTAAACGATTACGAATATGCCATCAAGTACCATCCAGGCAAAGCCAATGTTGTGGCTGACACCCTCAGTCGAAAAGATACTGCACCTAGGCGTGTGCGAGCATTACAACTTAACATTCAGTCTAGTCTTCCGGCACAGATACGAGATGCTCAGGTAGAAGCATTGAAACCAGAAAATGTCAGGGCTGATGCCCTACGCGGTTCAAGGCAACGATTAGAACAAAAGGAAGACGACGCCTATTATGTAACGGGGCGTATTTGGGTCCCAATTTATGGCAACTTACGCGAGCTTGTAATCGATGAAGCACATAAGTCTCGCTACTCGGTACATCCAGGTTCGGATAAAATGTACCACGATCTCAGAACTATATATTGGTGGCCTAGCATGAAAGCCCACATCGCAACTTACGTTAGCAAATGTTTGACTTATGCGAGAGTCAAGACGGAATACAAGAAACCATCAGGCCTACTCCAGCAACCAAAGATACCACAATGGAAATGGGAGGAAATTTCCATGGATTTTGTTGCTGGCCTGCCTAGATCTCAACGTGGGAATGATACTGTTTGGGTGATCGTGGATCGACTCACTAAGTCTGCACACTTCTTGGCTATCAAGGAAACGGATAAGTTCTCCACTCTAGCAGCCGTATATCTCAAGGAAGTTGTCTCAAGGCACGGGGTGCCGACCTCCATTTTCTCTGATCGTGATGCACATTTTACTTCGGAACTGTGGCAAGCAATGCACAAATCTTTTGGCTCACGATTAGACATGAGCACAGCTTACCACCCTCAGACGGATAGGCAGTCTGAGCGCACTATTCAAACTCTAGAAGACATGTTACATGCATGTGTAATCGACTTCGGCAACAGCTGGGAAAAACACCTACCTTTAGTGGAGTTTTCGTACAATAACAGTTATCACACCAGCATTTAAGCCGCCCCATTCGAGGCATTGTATGGGCGTAAATGCTGATCACCTCTCTGTTGGGCAGAGGTGGGCGATAGTCAGATCACATGTCCAGAACTTGTAGTTGATGCTACTGAAAGGATTGCACATATACGACAATGCATGGCGGCAGCTCGTGATCGTCAGAAAAGCTACGCTGATAAGCGCAGGAAACCGCTCGTGTTCTAGGTTGGGGATCGAGTGCTACTCAAAGTCTCGCCTTGGAAGGGTGTAGTTCGTTTTGGCAAACGAGGCAAGCTCAATCCGCGGTATGTCGGACCGTTCGAAATCACAGAAAGAATAGGCAAAGTGGCCTACAAACTGAACTTACCAGCAGAACTCGGGGGAGTTCACAACGTTTTCCACGTGTCGAATCTGAAGAAGTGTCTGTCAGATGAGACCCTCATAGTTCCTTTGAAGGAGCTCACAATCGACGAACGGTTACATTTCGTCGAGGAACCAGTTGAAATCACAGACCGGGATGTTAAGGTCCTCAAGCACAACAGAATACCTCTTGTTCGAGTTCGTTGGAACTCCCGCCGTGGCCCAGAGTTTACCTGGGAACGAGAAGACCAAATGAAACTCAAGTATCCCCAGTTATTCGGAAACAGTGCAACCACTACTGAGGCTGAAGCTACTACAGAATTTCGGGACGAAATTCCAAATCAACGGGGGGATGATGTGACACAGCAGGAAAACCAGGAAACGACACAACACAACTAGCTTCCTCAGTAACTACGTACTAAATTTCGGGACGAAATTTCTTTCAAGTTGGGATAATGTGACAACTCGAGTTTCCAAGATTCCATCTTCACACTATTGCTCGTTAATTGTTTAGATTGTTTGTTGACACGACTTGTTTGTTTCACAACTGTACACGTTGTAATATGTTAAATCGTACTGTGATTGATATGTTATATATGTGGTGTGCTTTATATTTGATGTCTAGATTAATATTGTAATTAGAATTAATATTTTTGTTGTTTAATTAAATCATGCCAAACACCCCACTCACGAAATCACCCCAACCTAAATGCCCCACCCAAAAAACACCATGTCCGAAAACACCTAGGTGTTTTCGTCCACTGCTCACCAACGAAAACAGAAGTGGGCTTCTGGCCTAGTTATGTCTTGATATAGTGTTTTGATTATATCCTATACGCGATAATAGCAATTAGAAAACCCTAATCACCTCTCATTCTCTCTCGCTCTCCTTTGTAATCTAACGGCAGCCGTGAGCACTCGAGTCTGATACATTGATCGATTTACTGTCTCTCCTGTTTGGGTTAGTAATCGATTAGTTATGATTATTTGTGTGAAATCATTTGATTATTTGTTGGCTTTATGTATTAACTGTTAGCACGTAACGATAGTAAGCATGTGAATTGAATTGTTTGTGTGTTAGGGATCCTAGTAATCTGATGATATGATCGGATTAATTTGTATGTTCAGGGGCCTTATAATCTTATTTATATCGATGATCTTGGTATGATGGTAGATATTAGATAATTGTCAGATTAAGATTCTTGTACGCATATGTTGTTACTAAATGATCATAACAATTTGCGGATGATTGATGGTTGAGTAGTAACTGAATGATAATCAGGATTGTGTAATGAATTCGTAGATTATATGATTACATGATCGGTCCATTGAATCATTGTTAGATAACTGTTAGGGTTTTGTGAAACTATTAATGATGATGATGTACCCAACGAACACCCCATCCCGACGAACACACCTTGGGGATTTCGTGGCCCAAGTGTTTTCGTCCCAAAGGGATTTCGGCCCAAGGGATTTCGCTGCAGAAGTGATTTCGGGCCAAAGTGTTTTCGGTCCATAGTGATTTCGCCAACATGTGTTTTCGCCACATGCATGTTTTCGTTGAGTGTTGTGGCACGTTAAACTGTTAAACATTAACTCTGTTAGTTCAGTTAACTCTATTAGTTCATTAACTTTGTTAAATGATGTAACTCTATTAAGTAGATTACTTTATCAACTGGTTAACTTTGTTTATTAACTCTGTTAGTTAACTAGCACTGTCAGTTTACTATTCTCGTTATGTATTCTAATCATGCTAAGTTGCTAAATCTGTTAAGCTTATTAACTCAGTTAATAAATACATTAATTCTGTTGGGCATGATAACTAGGTTAAGGAACTTGCATGTAACTTTGAACCTGGTATGATTGACAAACTGTTTATGTGATATTTGATGTTAACTGCCAAATCACTCTGTAATACTGATTGTACGTGAAACTTTACGAACTTGAACTGATTGAGTATACATGCACACTATAGGACTTGACTGATTACTGTGAACACATAACTTAGCATACCGAGCAAATCAAGGTGAGTTCACACTCTTACCAAGGCATGGGATTCCCGGGGTTGGGAATGGGATTGAATGGTTACTTGTGCTTACATCACTACGGAAATACGTACCACTGACCTCGTTAGGTGTAGGACACCTATAGAAACATTAATCTTCGTACACATACCTAGGAGGCCGCGAGACAAACATTAATCTTCGTACACATACCTAGGAGGCCACGATACGAATACTAATCTTTGCATACATGTCTGGGAGACCGCGATACAAATACAACTAAAGAGAAGAAATTAGAGGATATCCCAGTTGTACGCGACTTTCCTCAAGTGTTTCCTGAAGATTTACCTGGGCTACCACCTCATCGCCAGGTCGAATTCCAGATCGAGCTAGCTCCAGGAGCAGCACCAATAGCCCGTGCACCGTATCGATTAGCCCCAACCGAATTAGAAGAGCCATCTAAGCAACTGCAAGAACTTTTGGATAAGGGCTTTATTCGTCCTAGCTCTTCGCCTTGGGGAGCTCCAGTATTATTCGTGAAGAAGAAAGATGGTACCTTCAGGATGTGCATTGACTACCGCGAACTCAACAAGGTGACCGTAAAGAATCGCTACCCTCTGCCACGTATTGATGATTTATTTGATCAGCTACAAGGGTCGAGCTACTATTCAAAGATAGATCTGAGGTCAGACTACCATCAACTGAGAGTCCGGGATGAGGACGTCTCCAAAACAGCATTCAGAACTCGCTATGGCCACTACGAGTTTCTAGTTATGCCAATCGGGTTAACAAACGCACCTGCAGTCTTCATGGATCTTATGAACAGAGTGTGCAAGCCGTACCTAGACAAGTTTATCATAGTCTTCATCGATGACATCCTGATCTATTCTAAGAGTCAGGAGGAACACAAGCAACATTTACGACTTATTTTGGAACTCCTTCGATCAGAACAGCTGTACGCCAAGTTTTCGAAATGCGACTTCTGGCTTTGTGAAGTCCACTTTCTAGGCCACGTGGTAAACAAGCATGGGATTCATGTTGATCCATCCAAGGTAGACTCGATTAAAAACTGGCCTGCACCACGTACACCAACGGAAATACGCCAATTTTTGGGTTTGGCGGGTTATTACAGGAGGTTTATCAAAGACTTCTCTAAGATTGCACAGTCGCTTACACTACTGACATAGAAATGTGTTACTTATCGATGGGCTAATGCACAGGAAACAGCTTTTCAGCACATAAAGGATAGACTCTGCAGCGCACCTATTCTCTCATTGCCAGAGGGCACAGACGATTTCGTGGTTTATTGTGACGCATCAATATAGGGTCTTGGTTGCGTATTGATGCAACGAGATAAAGTCATTACTTACGCTTCACGCCAACTTAAGATCCACGAAAGGAATTACACCACACACGACTTGGAGCTGGGAGCTGTCGTTTTCGCGCTTAAGATATGGCGACATTACCTGTACGGTACCAAGTGCATGATCTACACCGATCACAGGAGTCTCGAGCATATCTTCAAGCAGAAGGAATTGAACATGCATCAACGTCGATGGGTCGAACTCTTAAACGATTACGAATATGCCATCAAGTACCATCCAGGCAAAGCCAATGTTGTGGCTGACACCCTCAGTCGAAAAGATACTGCACCTAGGCGTGTGCGAGCATTACAACTTACCATTCAGTCTAGTCTTCCGGCACAGATACGAGATGCTCAGGTAGAAGCATTGAAACCAGAAAATGTCAGGGCTGATGCCCTACGCGGTTCAAGGCAACGATTAGAACAAAAGGAAGACGGCGCCTATTATGTAACGGGGCGTATTTGGGTCCCAATTTATGGCAACTTACGTGAGCTTGTAATGGATGAAGCACATAAGTCTCGCTACTCGGTACATCCAGGTTCGGATAAAATGTACCACGATCTCAGAACTATATATTGGTGGCCTAGCATGAAAGCCCACATCGCAACTTACGTTAGCAAATGTTTGACTTGTGCGAGAGTCAAGACGGAATACAAGAAACCATCAGGCCTACTCCAGCAACCAAAGATACCACAATGGAAATGGGAGGAAATTTCCATGGATTTTGTTGCTGGCCTGCCTAGATCTCAACGTGGGAATGATACTGTTTGGGTGATCGTGGATCGACTCACTAAGTCTGCACACTTCTTGGCTATCAAGGAAACGGATAAGTTCTCCACTCTAGCAGCCGTATATCTCAAGGAAGTTGTCTCAAGGCACGGGGTGCCGACCTCCATTTTCTCTGATCGTGATGCACATTTTACTTCGGAACTGTGGCAAGCAATGCACAAATCTTTTGGCTCACGATTAGACATGAGCACAGCTTACCACCCTCAGACGGATGGGCAGTCTGAGCGCACTATTCAAACTCTAGAAGACATGTTACATGCATGTGTAATCGACTTCGGCAACAGCTGGGAAAAACACCTACCTTTAGTGGAGTTTTCGTACAATAACAGTTATCACACCAGCATTTAAGCCGCCCCATTCGAGGCATTGTATGGGCGTAAATGCTGATCACCTCTCTGTTGGGCAGAGGTGGGCGATAGTCAGATCACAGGTCCAGAACTTGTAGTTGATGCTACTGAAAGGATTGCACATATACGACAATGCATGGCGGCAGCTCGTGATCGTCAGAAAAGCTACGCTGATAAGCGCAGGAAACCGCTCGTGTTCTAGGTTGGGGATCGAGTGCTACTCAAAGTCTCGCCTTGGAAGGGTGTAGTTCGTTTTGGCAAACGAGGCAAGCTCAATCCGCGGTATGTCGGACCGTTCGAAATCACAGAAAGAATAGGCAAAGTGGCCTACAAACTGAACTTACCAGCAGAACTCGGGGGAGTTCACAACGTTTTCCACGTGTCGAATCTGAAGAAGTGTCTGTCAGATGAGACCCTCATAGTTCCTTTGAAGGAGCTCACTATCGACGAACGGTTACATTTCGTCGAGGAACCAGTTGAAATCACAGACCGGGATGTTAAGGTCCTCAAGCACAACAGAATACCTCTTGTTCGAGTTCGTTGGAACTCCCGCCGTGGCCTAGAGTTTACCTGGGAACGAGAAGACTAAATGAAACTCAAGTATCCCCAGTTATTCGGAAACAATGCAACCACTACTGAGGCTGAAGCTACTACAGAATTTCGGGACGAAATTCCAAATCAACGGGGGGATGATGTGACACACCAGGAAAACCAGGAAACGACACAACACAACTAGCTTCCTCAGTAACTACGTACTAAATTTCGGGACGAAATTTCTTTCAAGTTGGGATAATGTGACAACTCGAGTTTCCAAGATTCCATCTTCACACTATTGCTCGTTAATTGTTTAGATTGTTTGTTGACACGACTTGTTTGTTTCACAACTGTACACGTTGTAATATGTTAAATCGTACTGTGATTGATATGTTATATATGTGGTGTGCTTTATATTTGATGTCTAGATTAATATTGTAATTAGAATTAATATTTTTGTTGTTTAATTAGATCATGCCAAACACCCCACTCACGAAATCACCCCAACCTAAATGCCCCACCCAAAAAAACACCATGTCCGAAAACACCTAGGTGTTTTCGTCCACTGCTCACCAACGAAAACAGAAGTGGGCTTCTGGCCTAGTTATGTCTTGATATAGTGTTTTGATTATAACCTATACGCGATAATAGCAATTAGAAAACCCTAATCACCTCTCATTCTCTCTCGCTCTCCTTTGTAATCTAACGGCAGCCGTGAGCACTCGAGTCTGATACATTGATCGATTTACTGTCTCTCCTGTTTGGGTTAGTAATCGATTAGTTATGATTATTTGTGTGAAATCATTTGATTATTTGTTGGCTTTATGTATTAACTGTTAGCACGTAACGATAGTAAGCATGTGAATTGAATTGTTTGTGTGTTAGGGATCCTAGTAATCTGATGATATGATCGGATTAATTTGTATGTTCAGGGGCCTTATAATCTTATTTATATCGATGATCTTGGTATGATGGTAGATATTAGATAATTGTCAGATTAAGATTCTTGTACGCATATGTTGTTACTAAATGATCATAACAACTTGCAGATGATTGATGGTTGAGTAGTAACTGAATGATAATCAGGATTGTGTAATGAATTCGTAGATTATATGATTACATGATCGGTCCATTGAATCATTGTTAGATAACTGTTAGGGTTTTGTGAAACTGTTAAAGATGATGATGTACCCAACGAAAACCCCATCCCGACGAAAACACCTTGGGGATTTCGTGGCCCAAGTGTTTTCGGCCCAAAGGGATTTCGGCCCAAGGGATTTCGCTGCAGAAGTGATTTCGGCCCAAAGTGTTTTCGGTCCATAGTGATTTCGCCAACATGTGTTTTCGCCACATGCATGTTTTCGTTGAGTGTTGTGGCACGTTAAAACTGTTAAACATTAACTCTGTTAGTTCAGTTAACTCTATTAGTTCATTAACTTTGTTAAATGATGTAACTCTATTAAGTAGATTACTTTATCAACTGGTTAACTTTGTTTATTAACTCTGCTAGTTAACTAGCACTGTCAGTTTACTATTCTCGTTATGTATTCTAATCATGCTAAGTTGCTAAATCTGTTAAGCTTATTAACTCAGTTAATAAATACATTAATTCTGTTGGGCATGATAACTAGGTTAAGGAACTTGCATGTAACTTTGAACCTGGTATGATTGACAAACTGTTTATGTGATATTTGATGTTAACTGCCAAATCACTCTGTAATACTGATTGTACGTGAAACTTTACGAACTTGAACTGATTGAGTATACATGCACACTATAGGACTTGACTGATTACTGTGAACACATAACTTAGCTTACCGAGCCAACCAAGGTGAGTTCACACTCTTACCAAGGCATGGGATTCCTGGGGTTGGGAATGGGATTGAATGGTTACTTGTACTTACATCACTACGGAAATACGTACCACTGACCTCGTTAGGTGTAGGACACCTATAGAAACAGCTAGACTAGTAAAACACGGGAGCCCCCACTAATCTTCGCACACATGCCTAGGAGGCCACGATACAAACATTAATCTTCGCACACATGCCTAGGAGGCCGCGATATGAATACTAATCTTCGCATATATGTCTGGGAGACCGCGATACAAATACAACTAGTCTAGGATACATGGGAAACCCCCACTAACCTTCGCATACATGTCTGGGAGACCGCGATACGAATTAATATGATACCTGGTACAGAACAAACAAATGATTTACGAAACGAAAACTATAACTAAACATCCAACTATGAACTCGCTCAACTTTGTTGTTGACTCGTTGTTACATGCCTTGCAGGTCATTAGGTACTCATGGAGCTTGCACAGGGAGGCGCGGTCGTTGTGGGACATGGATCGTGGATGCCATGTTCAACATTTATGACATTTCAAACTTATTACTTATGTTGGGTTTTACATTTATGCTTCCGCTAAACATTTGAAATTATACTATTGTTTTGAACACCTTTCATATTGTTTGGTTGAATTACATTTACTACTTACATTGTTCAATATGATTGGTGGCTTGATCCTGGTCATGTCACGCCTCCAAGCGGTGGTACTCTGCATGTGGATTTTGGGGGTGTGACAAAGATGGCGCTTACTACGTATCAGGGCGCATCTGGGTCCCACTTTACGGGAACTTACGCGAACTTGTGATGGATGAAGCACACAAGTCTCGTTATTCGGTACATCCTGGTTCAGATAAGATGTACCATGATCTCAAGACTACATACTGGTGGCCTGGCATGAAAGCCCACATAGCAACCTACGTTAGCAAATGTTTGACTCGTGCGAGAGTCAAGACTGAATATCAAAAACCATCAGTGTCACACCCTGGCTTTTGCGGAAGCGTGGGTTTATTTGGTGTGACTTCTTAATACCATAGCAATTATCATAACAATGCTATATGAAAATAAAACATATGATGTTCATCCATTCATCATGTTTTAAAGTAAACACGACAACATTGTTCAAAAGTCGACACTTAAAACAAGTTACAACATGACATAATTTAAAATGATGTTCTTACGACACGACAAAAGACTTGAAATAAAAACACAGTTTAAGACTTGTAACACGTCCAGGCAAGGGTCACACTTCCTAAACTCGGATGACATCATTATTTCCTACGCAGCTTGACGTGAATGCATACCTTGCCAGATCAACTAATTTCTTGAAATACATGTAGTTTGAAAAATCAACAAGTAGTTGAGCGAGTTCATGTAAAAGTGAGTATGTATATGTCACACCCCCAAAAATCCACACGCGGAGTATCACCGCTTGGGAGCGTGACTGACCAGGATCAAGCCACCAATCATATAGAACAATGTATAAAGTAGAAGTAATTGCAATATAATTCAAAACAAATCCATATGAAAGGTGTTTCCAAAATATAAGTCAGTTATCAATGTTTAGCGGAAGCGTATATATAAAAATATCCAATGTAAATGTGTATCAAGTATCATATGGGTTTCATATGACGTTCACGATCCAAGTCCACAACGTCCGCGCCTCCAGTGCAAGCTCCCAGTACCCAACGATCTGCAAGGCATGTAAAAGAAAGGATCAACAAAATAGTTGAGCGAGTTCACAGTAAATAAGTACGTAACAGTAAGTACAGGTTGGCTCTACTGGGCCGATAGTAAGTTATATAGGTGGGGGCTTCCCATGTTATGTGACCACTAGACTATTCGTATTATCCCTGTTCTTCGTCCGAGAACAGTAGCGCGTATGAGGTGTGCGTAGCACGTATCCTTTGCATCGAGGATAGTAATTAGTATATGACCACGTAGGTGTTATCCCAACCTACGGAAGAAGTAAGTAATGCGTACACGTAGGTTTTACGTGCGTGCCTGACATCCGAGGCAGTAATGGCATATGACCACGTAGGTGTTATCCAACCTACGGAACCACGTAGGTGTTATCCCAACCTACGGAATTAGTATATGACCACGTAGGTGTTATCCCAACCTACGGAACCGTCCTGACATCCGAGGACTATGATAGGTGATAGTCTAGGAAAAGCGTTTGTACGTTTATGTCAATTGAAACCTTTAACCCATTCCCACGACCCGGGAATCCCATGCCTTAGTAGGAGTGTGAACTCACCTTGGTTTGCTCGGTATGCTAAGTTATGCACTCACAAGTAATTAATCACGTCCTAGTGTATGCACGTATAACAAATCAGTTCATGTTCGAAGTTGTACGCATGCAGTTAATTGTTCACATAGCAGTCAGTTTGCATATCGGCACAACACGTAGTATTACACGAATATGTTCACCACCAAGCATGGCATGACAATTAATTCAACATATGTTCAATCAGTCAAAGTATGTTCATAATCCCTAACATCCTTCGAATCCAGTCACTATCTTTCGACAACAGTAATCACAATTATCTTTCGGAAACAATTACCACAATTATCCTTCGGGCCAATGTTATGTTCCGAATCCTATGTCATCTTTCGATCACACACATATCTTTCGGTCAACAGGTATCTTTCGGTCAACAGATATCTTTCGGTCAACAGATATCTTTCGGTCAACAGATATCTTTCGGTCAACAGATATCTTTCGGTCAACAGATATCTTTCGGTCACAACTATGTTTCGACTACAAGCATCTTTCGATCAATCAACAGTTACGTATATCACCATCAGTTACGAATATCACAGAAACAGAAACCCTAATCATCTACAGCCGTCATCATCATTAACAATCATCATCACATCAGTTACATTACACAGAAGGCACAAGATCATCTACGACAGTTACTATCATTCCTAGAAATCATTTAACGGTAACAAAATCAATCATCATTTGGTTCAACTATCTAACATACATATCCGGTTTATCATAACCGATTCATAAAATATTATCATTGAACATCATCAAAACGGATCCGATAATCATGCATATCCGATTAACATACAATGATAGATTGCAAGACAATAGATAAATCATGGAATCAAAGCATCGTGAAATCAAAGCATCGTAAACAACACCACACACTAACCGGAAATCTGGATTACGGAATGAATTCCTTCGAACAGAGAGTAGGTCTGCTATATGCCTGCTATATGCCGTAACACACACAATGGAACTAGGGTTTTCCGGAAACTAACTGTTGTCTAACATGCATTCACGTATTTAAACGTATCACAGAAATGGGCCAAGCCCATTAGAATAACTGGGCCGAAACATATCGAAGGATATGTTTCGTGATTCATCATTCCGAAGGATGATCTTTCGGATCGAAGGATGTGTTTCGACATCCTTCGATTCATGCATCATGTTTCGAGGGACATCCTTCGAAAGTTGGGCCATGTATCATACTAACTAGTTAACACATAATACAAGTTTCACAATATGGCAATCAAATGTGCAATTAAGCAATTAGTCAATACATGTTCGTGTAATACCTATGAAATCAAATCTTGGAATTTCGAGTTGTCACATTATCCCCAACTTAAAAGAAATTTCGTCCCGAAATTTGGTACGCACTTACTGAGGAAGCTAGGTATCGTTCACTGGTTTTCCTGGGGTGTCACATCATCCCCCCGTTGATTTGGAATTTCGTCCCGAAATTCAGTAGTAGTAGCTTCAGCCTCAGAAGTGGATGCATTGGTTTCGAATAACTGGGGGTACTTTTCTGTCATCTGGTCTTCGCGTTCCCAGGTGTACTCTGGGCCACGTTTGGAGTTCCAACGAACTCGGACAAGAGGGATTCTCTTGTGTTTGAGGACCTTAACATCCCGGTCCGTGATTTCAACTGGTTCCTCGACGAACTGCAACCGCTCGTCGATAGTGAGCTCCTTAAAAGGAATTATAAGGGTCTCATCTGATAGGCATTTCTTCAGATTCGACACGTGGAATACATTGTGAACTGCACCGAGTTCAGCTGGTAGGTTCAACTTGTAGGCTACCTTGCCAATCTTTTCTGAAATTTCGAATGGTCCGACGTACCGCGGATTTAGTTTGCCCCGTTTGCCAAAACGTACCACACCCTTCCAGGGTGAAACTTTCAATAAAACCCGGTCCCCGACCTCAAATTCCAATGGTTTTCTACGCTTATCCGCGTAGGCTTTCTGACGGTCGCGTGCTGCCGCCATGCGTTGACGTATCTGTGCTATCTTTTCTGTGGCGTCCACAACAATATCTGGACCCGTAATCTGACTATCCCCCACCTCTGCCCAACAGAGAGGTGACCGGCATTTACGTCCGTACAATGCCTCGAATGGAGCGGCTTGAATGCTGGTATGGTAACTGTTATTGTACGAGAACTCCACCAGAGGGAGATGTTTTTCCCAGCCGTTGCCGAAATCGATAACGCATGCTCTAAGCATGTCTTCAAGTGTTTGAATCGTACGCTTAGACTGTCCATCCGTCTGAGGATGATATGCTGTGCTCATGTCTAACCTTGAGCCGAAAGATTTATGCATCGCTTGCCATAGTTCTGACGTGAATCGTGCGTCGCGATCCAAAATAATGGATGTGGGCACTCCGTGCCTCGAAACAATTTCCTTGAGGTAAACGTCTGCGAGAGTGGAGAACTTATCCGTTTCCTTAATCGGTAGGAAGTGTGCAGACTTGGTGAGTCAATCAACTATGACCCATATGGTGTCGTTTCCCCGCTGGGATCTAGGTAAGCCTGTAACGAAGTCCATGGAAATTTCTTCCCATTTCCACTGTGGTATCCTGGGCTGCTGAAGTAGGCCAGCTGGTTTCTGATTTTTCAACCTTGACTCTCACACAGGTTAAGCATTTTCCAACGTGCGTAGCGATGTGGGCCTTCATACTAGGCCACCAAGAAGTAGTGCTGATGTCGTGGTACCTTCTATCCGACCCTGGATGTACCGAGTAGCGAGACTTGTGAGCTTCATCCCTCACAAGTTCGCGTAGACCGTCGTAAAGTGGGACCCAAATACGCCCCATCACATAGTAGGCGCCGTCTGCCTTCTGTCCTAATCGTTGTCGTGAGCCGCGTAGGGCTTCAGCCTTGACGTTTTCGGGTTTCAGTGCTTCTAACTGAGCAGCTCGTATCTGTGCAGGAAGTCTGAACTGAATAGTAAGCTGTAGCGCTCGCACGCGCTTAGGTAGAGTGTCTTTCCGACTGAGGGCATCAGCCACAACATTGGCCTTGCCTGGATGATACTTGATGGCGCATTCATAGTTGTTTAGAAGTTCAACCCATCTCCGTTGACGCATGTTCAAATCCTTTTGCTTAAGAATATGCTCGAGACTCCTGTGATCGGTGTAAATCGTGCACCTGGTACCGTACAGGTAGTGTCGCCATATCTTAAGCCCGAAAACAATAGCTCCCAGCTCTAAATCGTGCGTCGCGTAGTTCCGTTCATGAATCCTTTAGTTGTCGAGAGCGTAAGCAATAATCTTATCCCGTTGTGTTAATACACCATCGAGACCCTGTATGGATGCATCACCATAAGCCACGAAGTCATCTGTGCCCTCCGGCAGTGAGAGAATAGGTGTGCTGCAAAGCCTATCCTTAAGGTACTGAAAGGCGGTCTCTTGGGAATCTCCCTAACGGTAGGTGACACCTTCCTGTGTCAGCATAGCCAGTGGCTGCGCGATCTTGGGGAAGTCCTTGATAAATCACCTGTAGTAACCTGCCAAACCCAAGAATTGGCGTATCTCTGTTGGTGTACGCGGTGCTGGTCTGTTCCTGATCGAATCTATCTTGGATGGATCGACATGAATCGCATCCCTGTTCACTACATGGCCTAAGGAGTGGACTTCACGTATCCAGAAGTCGCATTTGGAAAACTTGGCGTACGTTTGCTCCTTCCGAAAAGTTCCAAGATAAGACGTAAGTGCTGCTCGTGTTCTTCCTGACTCTTGGAGTAGATCAGAATGTCGTCGATGGAGACAAGGACAATTCGTCCAGGTAGAGTTTGCACACCCTGTTCATAAGGTCCATAAATACGGCAGGTGCGCCCAATAATATCAAACCATTCATCATATCAAACATAAAGTATAGTAGTTAAAATAATTCATAAAACCCAACATGATTAATGTTCAAACCAAACTTTGTTTGAGTAGCGTAAACATAATAATGAAAACCCAAAACAAGTTATAAGTTCAATTAGCGTTCATTGCGTCTCCTCCTCCTAACACGAAAACTCGACCTCTTGCCTCGTTGCCATTGTTGTTGTTGTTTCTCCCGTTGTTGTTGTTGTTGTTCCCGTTGCCCTGATTGTTGTTGTTGTTGTTCTGGTTCCTGTTTAGCTGTGGGCAGTGTCTCTTGATGTGACCTTCAGCACCACAATTATAGCACCCCTTGTTGCCCTGTTGTTGATTCTGCTGAGCGTGTGGCTGCTGCTGATTCTGGTTCTGGTTCGCAGGACGAGGGCTCCTGCAGTCTTTGGCCTCGTGACCCATCTTGAGGCATCTTTGACAACGACCTCTGTTACACTGGCCGTTGTGGTGCTTGTTGCAGTTGTTACATTTCGGAAGATTTCCCCGATATCCTCCCTGTTTGTGACTGCCCGAGAAGTGCTGACTGGGGCTTTGATAACCTTCCGTCTTTCGTTGCTGAGCCTGGGACTGGACTGATGCTGATGCTTTGCTTGAATCCCCCTCCCACTTTCGCTTATTGTCACTGGGAGTAGCAGTAGTAGCAGACGTAGTAGCAGTAGTAGCAGCGCTGATGCGTTTAGGCAGGCGATTCTGATCCACTGCCTGATCGGTGATGCGATGAGCGAGGCGTTGGATTTCTTGGATGTTTTCGAGGTTAGCCGACGTAACGTGGCTCTGAATCTCTGGCGCCAATCCCTTGAGATACAACTCAATGCGCTTGTATGGAGGGTCCACCATAGTAGGACACAGAACGGCCAGCTCGTTCGACCGTTTAGTATAAGCTTCGATCTCTGACCCAACCATTTTCAGATTATATAGCTCGTCTTCCAGCTTGTGAATATCTTCACGCGTACAATACTCACGCTTGATGAGTTCCTTAAAATCGTTCCATGGGGTGGCGTTAGCAGCTGCCAACCCAAGAATCTGCACCTGCGCGTTCCACCAGGTTAGCGCGATCCCTTCAAGTGTGCCAGTGGCGAACTTGACCTTGCGAGCCTCAGGGCACTCGCACATCTCGAATACTGATTCTAGCTTCTCGAACCAGTGGAGGAGTCCAACCGCTCCTTCTGTGCCGCTGAAAGAGTTAGGACGACAATCCATGAAGTTCTTGAAGGTGCACCCAGGCTGCTGCTGAGCGGGTTGACCTATTGTGTACGAATAGGGCAAAGTTAAGTACGAGAATTAATGTAGGATCTAAAGATCCTAGTGTCTATACTGCAGGGTATACTACCTGCTTGGGCGGCTGCAACTGCCGCAGCAATGAGAGCCTCTAGCTGGGCTTGAGTCATGTTAATTCGTGCGGCCATTGATCTTCACATCAAAGGCAACATAAGTGAGAAAGGTTCGCGAATAGTGCGATGACAGAAGAGTGTAAGCACATAAGTATTCTCATGCAATGACAAGTTGTGAGCAAGGTAATGTAAGCATACTACGAGCAAAGTTCTAAGCAAATTCTAGCATGTAGGCAATAAACATAAACCTTATTACCTAAGAAGTTGAGTCTTGCACGTGGAGCGAAGCGTCGTTGTGGATCGTTTGAGAGCACTGTTCTGGTTATAGTCTGGTTTTAATAAAAACGTTTTCCCATATTAAAACCAAGTTCTCTATAACCAATGGCTCTGATACCAATCTGTCACACCCCCAAAAATCCACACGCGGAGTATCACCGCTTGGGAGCGTGACTGACCAGGATCAAGCCACCAATCATATAGAACAATGTATAAAGTAGAAGTAATTGCAATATAATTCAAAACAAATCCATATGAAAGGTGTTTCCAAAATATAAGTCAGTTATCAATGTTTAGCGGAAGCGTATATATAAAAATATCCAATGTAAATGTGTATCAAGTATCATATGGGTTTCATATGACGTTCACGATCCAAGTCCACAACGTCCGCGCCTCCAGTGCAAGCTCCCAGTACCCAACGATCTGCAAGGCATGTAAAAGAAAGGATCAACAAAATAGTTGAGCGAGTTCACAGTAAATAAGTACGTAACAGTAAGTACAGGTTGGCTCTACTGGGCCGATAGTAAGTTATATAGGTGGGGGCTTCCCATGTTATGTGACCACTAGACTATTCGTATTATCCCTGTTCTTCGTCCGAGAACAGTAGCGCGTATGAGGTGTGCGTAGCACGTATCCTTTGCATCGAGGATAGTAATTAGTATATGACCACGTAGGTGTTATCCCAACCTACGGAAGAAGTAAGTAATGCGTACACGTAGGTTTTACGTGCGTGCCTGACATCCGAGGCAGTAATGGCATATGACCACGTAGGTGTTATCCAACCTACGGAACCACGTAGGTGTTATCCCAACCTACGGAATTAGTATATGACCACGTAGGTGTTATCCCAACCTACGGAACCGTCCTGACATCCGAGGACTATGATAGGTGATAGTCTAGGAAAAGCGTTTGTACGTTTATGTCAATTGAAACCTTTAACCCATTCCCACGACCCGGGAATCCCATGCCTTAGTAGGAGTGTGAACTCACCTTGGTTTGCTCGGTATGCTAAGTTATGCACTCACAAGTAATTAATCACGTCCTAGTGTATGCACGTATAACAAATCAGTTCATGTTCGAAGTTGTACGCATGCAGTTAATTGTTCACATAGCAGTCAGTTTGCATATCGGCACAACACGTAGTATTACACGAATATGTTCACCACCAAGCATGGCATGACAATTAATTCAACATATGTTCAATCAGTCAAAGTATGTTCATAATCCCTAACATCCTTCGAATCCAGTCACTATCTTTCGACAACAGTAATCACAATTATCTTTCGGAAACAATTACCACAATTATCCTTCGGGCCAATGTTATGTTCCGAATCCTATGTCATCTTTCGATCACACACATATCTTTCGGTCAACAGGTATCTTTCGGTCAACAGATATCTTTCGGTCAACAGATATCTTTCGGTCAACAGATATCTTTCGGTCAACAGATATCTTTCGGTCAACAGATATCTTTCGGTCACAACTATGTTTCGACTACAAGCATCTTTCGATCAATCAACAGTTACGTATATCACCATCAGTTACGAATATCACAGAAACAGAAACCCTAATCATCTACAGCCGTCATCATCATTAACAATCATCATCACATCAGTTACATTACACAGAAGGCACAAGATCATCTACGACAGTTACTATCATTCCTAGAAATCATTTAACGGTAACAAAATCAATCATCATTTGGTTCAACTATCTAACATACATATCCGGTTTATCATAACCGATTCATAAAATATTATCATTGAACATCATCAAAACGGATCCGATAATCATGCATATCCGATTAACATACAATGATAGATTGCAAGACAATAGATAAATCATGGAATCAAAGCATCGTGAAATCAAAGCATCGTAAACAACACCACACACTAACCGGAAATCTGGATTACGGAATGAATTCCTTCGAACAGAGAGTAGGTCTGCTATATGCCTGCTATATGCCGTAACACACACAATGGAACTAGGGTTTTCCGGAAACTAACTGTTGTCTAACATGCATTCACGTATTTAAACGTATCACAGAAATGGGCCAAGCCCATTAGAATAACTGGGCCGAAACATATCGAAGGATATGTTTCGTGATTCATCATTCCGAAGGATGATCTTTCGGATCGAAGGATGTGTTTCGACATCCTTCGATTCATGCATCATGTTTCGAGGGACATCCTTCGAAAGTTGGGCCATGTATCATACTAACTAGTTAACACATAATACAAGTTTCACAATATGGCAATCAAATGTGCAATTAAGCAATTAGTCAATACATGTTCGTGTAATACCTATGAAATCAAATCTTGGAATTTCGAGTTGTCACAGTATAAACCTTTAAAGTATGTATAAAAGTCTCTGGTATGTAGCAATAAGGAAAAAGAGATCACCAATGGGTTGCAAAGCCACTGGTATGTGTGACAAAGTGCAGGGAAACCCAAACCTAGCAAATTTGTTACCGGGCTTCGGCTGGAAGACACAGTCACCTCTATGGGCCGCCCCGGCCTCACGGGTGTGGGCTCGCTACACCCAAATAGATCTATCACTCTTGTGTCCCTCGGTCCTAACAATGAGGATTAATGGCCTCAAGTGTTGTGCCCACCCCTCACATGATCTAGTAGTATAAACCCTCCCTACGCTAACCATACCATATAATAAATGTTTGTAATAATTGTCGCATGTATTTCACCCCCGAAGTATAAAACTGAAACCAGTAAAGAGAAAAAGGGGACATGAACTCACCGAAGTGCGTATCCAGAAACGTCAATCTCCAACTCAATCTGCTGCGTGACGACCTACACGTACTAATGCCTATAAGACGGATGGCCGTGCCTTGGCTTAGGGTTTAATGTTCTTGGAAAAATAGTTAGGTAACTATACACTTCTTATTTATTTTATATTCGTATTTCCTTCCCAAAGATGGGGGTAATAATACATGTACACTTATAATTACAAAAATATATTTTTAAGTCTCATTTGAAAAATATATTTAAATTACTTGTCTAAAACATTTTAATTCCAAAATATAAATATTTTTCCCAAAAATATTATATTTTACTTCATAAGTTTTCCAAAATATTATTTTATCAAAAATATACGTATGAGAGTATTTTCTGAAATATACATAAGTTACGTTTGAAAGTTCGCGTTGTAATAACAATACTTATGTAACTTAAATATTTATTTTGTGAGAGCGTTGGTATTATTTTGGAGTGGTAATTTCACGGTATTTTCAAGTTATATTATTCTTACCCTAAAAATAATATATCTAGTGTACACAATAAACAAACAATCACACAAGCGTTTTATTATAAAATATATATTCTAAATATATATTTATCAAATTTTATTTACGAAAATCCACCTCCGGTACTTGGTAATTTCTGAAATAAAAATCATGGCGAAGTTTATTTTGAAAACCAAGTTAAAAATATATTTGTAAACACTTGTTATAAAAATATTTCCAAGTGTTGTAATTCTAGAAAAATTTCGCCAGAGTTTGTCTTCTGTAAATGGAGGTGTCCATGCTTTTTAGCATATCATTTTCTTTTGTAAAATCAATCAAACAATCATCAATCGACAATATACAATTTTTGATCACCAACCTTGACAAAAATAAACATGAACCATAAACTTATGAACTTGAAAGTTTGCAAAAATATGTAGTAAGTTACTAACATACTTAGTAGGTCTTGTTATCTTTAAAAATATGATTAGTTTCTTAAAAACTTTATTTTTAAAGAATGTGTATTTTCACAACTTCTAGTCATATTTTCTAAAAACATTTCTTTGTTAAATTTTCTTTCTACACAAGTGTTCCTACACTTGTTTACCCACTAAAAATGTGTTTATTTCATGTAATATCCAAGTTTTAACAAAACTCGTTCCTTTCACTTGGTTCTTTCGAAAAACCACTTATAGATCTTTAGATCTACAAGTTTACAACTTTATTTTTCAAGAAAACTTATATTTATTCAAGTTCAAAGTTCATGTGTGGATGGTTTCATCATCCTTCATATTTTTAACCTTTACATCTTGCTAGTTCATGTTCTTAAACATGATCTTGCAAGTCTAGATGATGAACCATCTTACTTCTACTAACAAACAACATGTATAAAGCATAACAACACAAGATCAACATCATTTAACACTACTTCATCTCTTTATCCATTCTCCATCCTTTATGTTCAAGATTAGTTTAAGTTCTTTAAAGTTTCTTAATATTTTATCATTAAATCAACTATTAACCATCAAAAATAAGAACAAGATGAAGATTTTAAGCACTTACTACTAGCACAAGGCTAGGGGAGTTTCAAAGCGTAAAAGTGGTGGATAAAAGAAAACTAGAGCGGTTCTTGAGCTTTCGAGTGCACAAAGATTACTTGTTGAACCTCTTGCACCTTTGAGTGTATGGAAAATGCTTGGATGGAAGCTTGATGGTGGTGATATGGTGGTTAGTGGTGGCGGCCGTGTTAGGATCTGAGTTTGGATTGATTGTGATTTGTGTTGAATTAAGATGAACAATGAAAGAGTAGTGCAGCAGAAATTAAATGGAAGCAAACTTTTCACAATCAAACAGGAGAAATGTTTTCAAACATACATTTTCAATAGAGAATCAAATGCTTAAATTTATTTCAAACTTTGATTACACTTGCATGTATGCTTACAAACTCCCCCTTAGCCCGAGCTCAGTAATTTGTTCGTGCAGGAAGAAGATGGTGAAGAGCTAATAGAACAGTACAGAGCACTGTTCTATTTATAGGCACGCAACAAACCACTGAGCATCTAAGCTGACGTCACCATGAAAGTGACATCTAAACTCCTAACAAACTCTAACCTCTGACCTATACAAACACTGCTATGCTAACTACTGATATTACATTTCATTACATAAAGTAAACAAAACAACTGCTTCATCCTTCCACTGCTGTGAACCCAGCAATACTTGTCAAGATCAGCAGTGCTTAAAACAAGGCAGTAGATTGGGCAGCAGAGCTTTAGTTCTTCATCAGTCTTTGACTTGATCAGCAGTTATAGGTCAGCAGTTTGTATGATCAGTGGATAGGAGGTCAGCAGATGTTGAAACCACTTTCACGGGGAGAGACTTGTATGCATAACATCTGCTTATTCTGGATCCACTGCTCTGATCCAGGTTTGGCTTTTATTATTTGTTCCTTTGGCAGGGTTCAATCCTAATAATCTCCCCCTGGAACAGATAATGCCAAAACTCTCCATTATTGGTAGATCTTTATTGCCTCATCAGCAGTTCCCTAATTTGCCCTTTGAGTTGTAATTCAAAGGTTAAGGCATCTGTGTCATCATCATCCCTGCTAAGTGAAAGATCAAGGAGATCCTGCAAATCTTCAAGACTCTGGCTAAGAGCTTGTTCCCTTGTTAATTTCTTCACTTCTCCACTAGACTTGAACACTGTCAGTACGTGGGTCTGTTTATCAGTTTTCCACTTTAGTACTTTTGAGCCTGGTGGGTTTCATGGGAGATTTTTATTGGATGAGGTATTTAGTGATGCAGGCCAATTCATGACTGGCAGTACTTGCAAATTGTTCCAATTTAGAATCTTCTTTCATCATTAACCTAATGCCCTCTTTTACAAGGTCATTTCCAGCAATTAGATCTTGAACTGTTTCAGCAACCAACTGGTTTTGACTCCTTCTTTTGTAGATGGCAGCACCAGCTGGAGCAGTAGTTCTTTTGACTTGCAGCTTTGGTGGTCTTTTTAAGACCTCTGCTTTGGAGTAATCAGGCTTTTGTGGAAGTGTTGGATCTTTCTTCCTAAGTTCCTCCAACCTTTTGTAGGTGGCTCTGACTCTATCTTCTCCCCACTTTCACATAATTCTTTGACCCATAATCAGCTGCTATCAGCTCCTCTTTCATTCTCTTCAACTCTAAAGTTTTGTCAGATTCAAACTGTTTGAATTTTTTAGGAGGAGTCTGCTTGACCTTATTTTTGATCATTTCTTGAATCCTGGCTGCCTCACTTTCAAGCTCAGGAATGGTCCAGTTTTTGTACATGTGTTTCTCCCCCTTGTATTTCTTGTAGGTAATGATGTTATCAATGTAGTCTTTTCTCAAAGACTCATCTGCCCTTTCTGAGATTTGCTGACATACATTTTTGGCAAATTGCTCCATAGATCTGACCTGTGTGAGTAGAAACTGATAGTTTGCTGAAATTCTCTATCAGATTTCCCTTTTTTTATTTTTGTTTGAGATATCCTCTGCTTGCTTGGCCTTGATTTTCAAATATTCTTCAATAATGTTTGGCCTGGGATATCCTTCAACTGATGGCAAACTCCTTTTAGCAGGATCATCCTCATAATAGAAAGATTTGATTTCTTCTCTAACTGCTATGAGCTCCAGAGGAAATAAAACACCTGCAGGTAGGGATGTTCAAAAAGCTCGCGGCTCGGAGCTCGCTCGTAGCTCGCTCGGATTTAGCTCGGAAAAAGCTCGCTCGATTTGGCTCGGTTTAAAATTGAGCCGAGCGGGCTCGGCTCAGTTAGAAAGTGAGCCTAGCTCGGCTCGGCTCGTAACGAGCCGAGCTGGCTCGGTTCGGCTCGCTTTGTAGCTCGGCTCGGTTTAGCTCGAATTATTTTACTTATAATAAGTTTTAATTTTATATACATTATAATATATTAAAGAAACTGATTATTATTTACATGTATATAGGTTTGTAATTTGATATTTATGGTATATTTGAAGATTGATTACCATACTAATGAACTAATATTGTATTTTGTTGAAATTAAAACTTATTTTCGTTGTTAAACTTGATTTTGGTTTGAATTGTATTAGGTTGAACTTATTTTGAATATATTCTTTTAAAATATTGAATAATATTTTAGGCTATTAAATTTTAAGAGGTATATATTATTTTTTTTATAAAATCGAGCCAAACCAAGCCGAGCCCAAGCTTAGATTTTCAGCTCGGTTTCAAATCCGAGCCAAGCCGAGTCAGCTCGGTTTATAATCGAGCCGAGCCCGAGCTTGGCCTAGCTCGGCTCGGCTCGGCTCATGAACAACCCTACCTGCAGGAGGTAATGGCTTTTGGATTTGAGTTGAAGAGAGAGGAATGGGTTTTGGAATTGTGACAAGTGATAGAGGTTTTGAGAATGTTGGTGGTGGAGATGGAGAATCATCATCTGGTATGATAACCCTTCTCCTTTTTATTGTAGGAGAGGCAGATGATGTTTTGGATGGAACAATGGTGGTAATTTGAGTGGCAGTGGTTTGCGACTGACTAACAGTTGTTGAAACAACTGGTGTTTCAACCACTGTTGTCATTACAACAGATGTTGTAACATCTGCTGTCTTTTACTTTTTGGCAGGAGGTGATGGTGGAGATGTTGTTTTAAGTGGTGATGGTGGTAGTGGTAAGGCAGTGGTAGTGGTGTGTGTTGAAGTAGTGTGTGTTGAAGTGATAACAGATGTTGAAACAACTGAAGTATCAGCAGATGTTGATACAGCTGGAGTTACAACAGCTGTTTGGATGGAGGTTTGATGTTGGGGGCTTTTGGACAGTGGTTTTGGAGTATGCTTTGTGAGTCTGGATGGTGTGGACTTGGGTTCCCTTACTTTTCTAGTAGGATTTCTTTTTGGCTTAGGATTTTGAACATCCTTTAGCCCAGAACAACCCTGCGCATTCAGCTCCATGTAAGCTCTTTTCTCCTCATTCCAACTTGATATATCCTTTGCCGCTCTATCCCTTTTTACAGTTATTACACCTTCATCAAGTGCATTCTGGGTAACATCAACCTTCTTGCTACCATCTGGCAAGGGAATTTTCCTCAGCATAGCATCCTTTTCTTGCTCAATATACAGACCATTATCAAACCCTTTCTTCCTCCACTCCTGAATTTTCTCCCCCTTTTCGGCATTATCTGGGGGAAGTTCATCAATAAAAAGAACTGTTAGAGGAGCAGTGCCAGTGGTTGTTAACAGATGGGCCTTTATAGCCTTGATGTCTGCTTGTATGTTCTTGAACCTAGACTCCATTGTGTTTCTCAGCTCTTGAACATGTTTTTCATGTTGCTGATTAGCCATCTTTTGTTGTTGTTGGAGAAAAGGTTGAAAAAGGTTCCATAGCTCATTTGTAGCATCTGCTGGTGGTGGAGCAGGTGCTTGAGGTGGAACAGCAGTGGGTTATACCATTTGAACTGTCAACAACTGATGCAGCATTTCTTTGATTTCTGCAACAGAGGTATCCAGTTTTTCCACTCTTGCCGTCAATTCCTGGTACTTTAAACCATCACCCAATTTAATGGGATCATCTGATTTCCCACTAGCAGTGGTTTTATCAGAGGTTGAGGTATGGAGTGTACTCCAAACATCAACAACCGATGCCCTTTTTTTCTTGGTACTGGGGTCTTCTTCCTTCAACACTTGATAATCTTTTGATGGAACCAATGGTTAAGACAAACTCACTAGCAGATATCAGAGGTCTTATAGAAGGAATTACCTCCAAGGAAGTCTTATTGATGTAACCACTGTCCAAGTGCAAACCAGTGGGTTCAACACTTGTAGTGGCTGCTTCACTTGGATTACCACCAAGAGTTACTTGTAACTCAAGGGGTGTAACCTCCCCAGGTTGTGTTGGTGGGTTAGCAAAGATTGATACATCAGGCCCAGTCTGTTGTTGAGGCATATTCTCATGAACAGGTGATTGAGAAGGACTGGTTTGTGCCTGGTTCAAATCAATTGCATCCAACAAAATTTTTGTATTTAGTGGAATTGGGGATGTGAGGGTAGGTGTAGAAAGAGAAGTTGCCCCGGGCATTGGGTTGTGGATGATGGAAACAAGTGCTTCCAGAGCATCATGTTGTGGTGACCCTATTTGTACAACCTGTTCTTTTTGAGAAGAAACAGTTGGGGTTTCAGGTATGGTTTGAGATATTTTTACTAACTGCTGTGAGGAAGTAGTAGCAGTCGTTTCTTGTGACTTTTGTGCTGTCACTGGCAGTTGCTCTGGTATCTCATCCTCCAGAGTTGTCGTTTTGGTAGGTTTTGGGGGTTTTTGAGTTTTCTTTTTCTGTGGCCTTTTGGTGATTGTAGGTGTGGGTTTCAAAGCAGTTGTTTTGCTGCTTTGATCACCTAGAGCAGTGGGCTCAGCAGTAGATACCTGAGGAGCAGTGTTTGCTGCTAAATTCTGCTCAGGCACCTCTGCTTGTGTTTTGCAAGGTGTTGACATTCTTGTAAAAGTTTTAGCAGTTAAGCTGTGCATTTGAAAAAATTCACCTTGGTTTATTACAGCAATATCATCCTTGTTGAATTTCTTTTCAAAATAATAACTTAGAAATCTTGGAAACAGTAAGAATGATTTTGTTTCAACATTTTTAACCAAATCATTGAAGATTTCCTTGGAATAGTTTAAAATTTTATTCTTGTAGAATAGCATATCCCAAGTTTTGAATCTTCAATAGAATTTCATTAAAAGATGTGGTTTTATTTGAAACACACATAAGGAGGGTATGGAATAAAAACCTTATTGCAGGAGGGAAGAAACCTTTTTGTAAGGTATCCCTCTTCATCATTGTGTCTGCATACCCTCTCTCAATGAAGTCAATTTTAAACTCGTTTTTAGGAAAACAATCTTTACCTTTCTGATCATCGAGCTGAAAGACCTCTGAAATGGATTGTGGTGTTATTTGGACTGGTTTTCCCTGTAGAGTAGAGTTAATGGCTATGACATCTTTGCCTTGTTTGTCAAGGGTACAATTTTTTCCAAAACTCTCTCTGGGTTCGCAGGTAGATGGGAGCATCTGTTGTAAGAAAAGTTTTGTACTTTGACGCAGTGATCATATCGAGGATGGAATCAAAGGTATCGATGGTGCGGGTTTTGTGTGAAGACCCAGAAGATTGCGAGAAGGTTTGTGTGGAATTTCTGTGGGTTTAGCCTTTTGAGAGGCCCCTTTGGAGGATTTTGTGGAGGACTTCGATTTAGTCATTTTGAAGAAGACGATCGAAGAAATTTGTGAAGGGATTTGACGAAGGATGAAGAAAACTGCTTTAAGAAGAGAATTTTTAAGAATTCAATTCAACAGTAAAACCCTGTTTTGGGTTTTGAAGGGGGTTTTATAGAGGAAAAGTGAGTGCTGACGTGGCAGCGGTTACAAAAGGTCTGACCAGTATGTGCTGTCCACGTGCCATCCCCTTGTGAAATGAAGGACAGTACTTTTGTGAAAACTACTGGTGAAAGCAGTGGTTGCAACTGTAATGGAGGCAGTGGATGATTTTTACTATCAGTGGATATAATCACTGATTTTGAACATCAGTGCTTGTCAAAGAAATACGAGAACAGGGGATGACTTTCAGCAGTGGACAGACTTTTGAAGTAGAGCAGACTTTTGAACTCATCAGTGGTTATGGCAGACTTTTAGGATTTTAATGAAAAATTCATTTTTAGCTATTTGTAAGGATGAATTTTGGATTTTCTGAAAACATTTTAATGCTTTTATTCATAGAAAAACAGGATTTTGCCTGTTATTCCATGTTTAGCATACCAATCCTAGAGATCAAGCTTTCAAAGGTGGATGTGTCTAATGCTTTGGTTAGCACATCTGCCAGCTGATCCTTAGTTGGTACATGATGCAGAGAAATCAAACCTTTTTCATAGCAATCCCTCACAAAGTGATGTCTGATGTCGATGTGTTTGGTGGTTGAATGAGAAACTGGATTTTTTATGATATTTCCTGCTGCCTGGCTGTCCAACGTGAGTGGTGTCTTCAAGGCAGTGATACCAAAATCCAGCAACTGATTTTGAAGCCAGAGCAGTTGGGTTGTACAGCTTGCAGCAACTATATATTCTGCCTCAGCAGTGGATGTGGAAACAGCTGCTTACTTTTTGCTTTGCCAAGACACTAAGCAATTGCCTAGGAATTGGCACCCTCCTGAAGTGGACTTCCTTGTCTTGTCACATCCAGCAAAGTCACTATCTGAGAAACCTGAAAACTCAATTTTACCATCAGCTGGATACCAGATACCAAGTGTGGGAGCACCTTTTAAGTATTTGAATATCCTTTTTACAGCAATAAGGTTTGACTTTCTAGGGGCTGACTGGGATCTTGCACAGACACATGTTGCAAACATGATATCTGGTCTAGATGCAGTTAGGTACAACAAGGACCCAATCATGCTTCTATATAAGGTCTGATCAACCAAATCATCCTTTTCATCAGACATGACCAATTTATTGGTTGCAATGGGTGTACTGCATGGCTTACAATCATCCATGTCAAATTTCTTTAAAAGTTCCTTGGCATATTTGCCTTGATGGAAGAAAGTGCCATTTTGCAGTTGCCTTACTTGGAGACCAAGAAAGCACTAGAGTTCACCCATTGCACTCATTTCAAACTCAGCTGTCATGAGTTGCCTGAACTCTTCACACATTTTATTACAGGTGCTTCCAAATATGATGTCATCCACATAAATTTGGACAATCATCAAATCCTTCCCTCTCCATTTTAAAAACAGTGTTTTGTCAATTCTGCCTCTGGTGAAACCAATGGAAAGTAGAAAGGTGGAAAGAGTTTCATACCAAGGCCCTTGGTGCTTGTTTCAGGCCATACAAAGCTTTATTCAGCTTGTAGACATGATTTGGATTAAATGGATCCTCAAAACCTGGAGGTTGACACACATAAACCTCCTCTTGAATCTTACCATAGAGGAATGCACAATTGATATCCATTTGATACACCTTGATGTTGTGGTTGACAGCAAAGGCCAGAAATAATCTGATTGCTTCAAGTCTTGCAACAGGGGCAAAAGTTTCATCATAGTCAATGCCCTCTTCTTGTCTGAAACCTTGAACCACAAGCCTGGCTTTATTCTTGACAACAATACCTCTTTCATCAGTTTTATTTTTGAAGATCCATTTTGTGCCAATAGGACACACACCCTCTGGCAATGGAACAAGCTCCCATACTTGTTGTCTTCTAAACTGTTGGAGCTCCTCTTGCATGGCTTCTACCCAGCTGTTGTCTTTCAGTGCCTCTTGGTACTTGACTCCCTGATGGAATGATAGAAAACCAGCAAAAAGACAAATGTTTTGGGATTGACTTCTTGTGAGCACCCCTTCATTGATGTAGCCAATAATTTGATCTGGTGGATGAGATTTCAAGAAGATGAGCTCTCCTTGGTATGGAACAATGGCATTGAGTGGTGAGGGCTGCAAATGTGTATCATCTGAGCTAATCACTGCTGGTGACTTTGATGACCCAGCAGTGGCTTCAAAAGGTGGTGGTATAGGGGGTAAGGGTGTGGACACATGCTGATTTTGATCCACTGTTTGAGGATTTTTATCAACAGTTCTTGATGATGTGGAAGTAGTGGTTAATGGGCTACTTTGGTCAACAACTGTTGAGGTAGCAGTGGTTGAGCTTTGACAGCTGTTTTGGACATCTGTTGCTCTTCCCATTGTGGCAGACTTTTGTTGAGGAATGATGATCTCATACCCATAGTCTGGTGATGAATTTTCTGATGGACCTACACTGTTTGTCTTGACAACAGTATTTTCAAAAGTAAATTTTTCAAGATCAAACAATTCTGCAGGATTTGCTGGGATTTTCATTGATGAAAGTTCATTGAACTTTACATTCAAAGTCTCTTCCACTGCTTTGGTCCATGTGTTAAGAACTTTGTAGGCCTTAGCAGTGGTTGAGTATCCCAGGTGGTATCCCATATCAATTTTGGCTGCAAACTTTGAGATAGAATCTTTTAAGTTTAAAATGAAACATGGTCAACCAAAAACTTTGAAATATGAGATTAATGGCTTTATTTTATACAGCTGTTCATAAGCAGTCTTTTGATGCCTGGGTTGATTAAAACTCTGTTTTGAACATAACAAGCAGTGTTTACTGCCTCTGCCCAAAAAGTTAGTGGCAAACCTGAATCTGCAAGCATGGTTCTGGCAGCCTCAATCAAAGTCCTGTTCTTTCTTTCAACAACCCCATTTTGTTCTGGTGTCCTTGGAATGCTGTACTGCCTCACAATTCATTTTGACACATAGAAATCATCTAACTCCTTATTCCTGAACTCTGTGCCATTGTCATTTCTGAAGATTTTTACTGGAAGGCCAAACTGCTTTTCAACCTGTTTCACAAAGTCTTGCAGTATGCCTGCAGTCTCATCTTTTGAGTGTAAAAAGTAAGTCCATGTAAACCTAGAGAAGTCATCAACAATAACCAAACGATATCTCTTTTTCTTGAGACTTATGACTTTTACTGGGCCAAACAAATCCATATGAAGCATTTGCAAACATTTGGTTGTTTTGGACTCAACAATGGATTTGTAGGAGCTTTTATGTTGTTTTCCTTTTAAACAGGAAACACAATGCTCAGGACAGGTGAACAGTTTTTGAGGTAAACCCCTTACCAGACCCTGTTTTGAAATGGCAGTGATTGTCTTAAGATTTTGTGCCCCAATCTTCTGTGCCACAGTTCTGTCTCTTTGTTTGATGCAGCTGAGAACAGGCAGGCATCAGTTCTGGGACACTCTTTTGACATATCAACAACATAAACATTGCCACTTCTTTGAGCAACAAGTTTAGTTTTGCCATTTTTGATTATTGCTTCAATCTTTTCAACCATTTCTGGTCCAACAATCCTACAACACTCCTTTGTGAAGAATGACCCATACCCCTTATCACTCATTTATGAGACACTCAGGAGGTTGAATTTCAGATTATCTATCAGATTGACATTTTCAAATTTTACATTTCTAGACAGAACTGTACCAGACCCCAGAACTTTCCCTTTACTATTATTCCCAAAGGATATATCACCCCCTCCATGGATTTTGAAATCTTTGAGTAGGACTTTACATCCTGTCATGTGCCTGGAACCTCCACTATCTACATACCAAAGATATATAAGCATGCAGAAGCTCCCTGCACATGAAGTAAAAAGATTAGTTCATTAAGGTCTCCAAAGCCAATAAGGCTTTGGATGGGGTCTCAACAGTGTCTGGGATGGTAGCAGATGCATGGACAGTGGTTAGCTCAGGGGTTTGAACATTTTTGGGAATGTTTTTCTGTAACCACTGCTGGGGGTCTTGGCCAATCACCTGTTGATAACCAAAAGGATGCCTGTTCACTCTTGGTTTAGAGGGCTTTTTGTAAGCCTCATAAACATGTGGGATCCTTTGGTACGATGGTTGTCCTTTGCCTCTCCTGAATTGATTGGCAAGGGGTGCATCAGTCACTTGAACATCTCTTTGAACAGATGTTTGATTCAGCTGTTTTGTGACAGCTGTTTGGATGGGCACAAACAGTGGTTGCTTCTTTGTGAATTTGACAGATGATGTTGATGAACTTAAGGATGTTTTTGTTGTGTACTCCTTCTTTTTCTCATCAAAGTTTTTGAGATACACACATTCCTTAGTTTTGTGGTTATTTTTACCACAAATGGTGCAGCTCACAGCAGGTACAATGACACTTGTTTTGTTTAGATCATGTGCTTTTAGATGAAAACAGTCTTTTGTTAGATGATTCCTTTTTTCACAAAAATCACAAAACAGGTTTTTAATCTTTTCTCTCTTCTTCCTTTTCTCAGATTCCCTTGCAACAGAGTTTTGAACCACTGTTGGGATATCTTTGATAGGAATGATCTTTGCTTTTGGAGCTTTTACACCATCAGTGGTTGTGAAATCCATTGGTTTGAAGTTTTCCAGGATATCACACTCATCAGACCATGTGGGTTTAAATTGATATTTCTCAATCTCCTCAAAAGTTGAGGATCCCACAGATCTTTCCAGAGTAATTTTGTTACCAAGTTTGTCAGTTATTTTAACCTCTTGGCCATTTTTGTTGGTTGGTATTATTTCAGTTGAACCAGTTTGTTTTTCAGCAGTGCTTACAAGAACATCATATTTTCTATGTCCTATACCAAACTTGACATTGCTTTCAAGCTGTTTTGCAAGCATAACCACATACCCTTTACAAGACTCCACCCATCTTTCACAGGTGATCTGGGTAGACTCCAACTCCTTTTTTCAAACTTGGTATTTTTCTACCATAGTTTGGAGTTGAGTTTTGGTTATGCTCTGCTCTTCTTTGAGACTGCTGATCTCTTTATCTTTTTCAGCCAATTTGTTTCTAAGTTCTTTTAATTACTTTTCAAATTTGACTTCATCAGACAAGACTTTATCCCTAAGGTTTTCATTTACCTCTTTAATGTTATCAAATGCAATAATACAATTGTCTAAACACAGTTTTTCAAGAACTTGAGGTGATACCTTAGCAGCAGCCATCATGGCACAATCACATTGATGATCATCTTCTTCATCAGCTCTCCCTTCTACCTCACCAGCTTTCTTCATCTCTTCCTTCTCTTTGTCTTCTTTGGACCAAGGGTCAGACAGTGGTTCAATCAGGGTTTCTGAATTTTCTCCCAGCAGTAGTTTACCAGCAACTATAGTAACCACTGCTTCAGCAACTTCATCCATTGTTTCAGTACTTAGCTGTTCACCTTCAGTTTCTACCCCTTTTGGTATTGACTCTAATGCCATCAAACAAAATTCATCATCAAAAGTATCATTAGAAGCATAGAGAGCAAAATTTTCATCACCAAGTTCATCAAGCATGCTGCTCCAATCAACAAAGCCTTGTGTGAAGAAGCTTTGCTGATCTGGTTGAGCCACTGTTGGAGCAGCTTGTTGAGGTGCAACAGGTTGCACCTGTGCCTGAGGAATAGGGGCCTGAACATACTGAATTTGTGGAACAGTGGTTTGAACATAATGCACAGGCACAGGGTTGCAGCATAATGAGTCGTGTTAACATGTGCTGCAGGGGTATATTGGGTATAGTGCACAGTGTTTTGTTGTTGTGGTCTAGGGTTTGAGCTGGGATGAGTAATTATTGGACCAGTGGTTTGACTCCTACATTCCCTAGCAAAATGACCTAGCCTATTACACTTGTAACACTTGATTTTTGACTTATCCAACCCCACCTTTAAATTCCCATAAAGCCCTGGGAATTTTCTCCCTGTTCTTTTGTAGAATTTGCTTGTTCTAACACTAAGCAAAGCCAATTGATGCAAAATGTCCATCTCTTCTAAGTCAGTGGGATCAAAATGTTGCAAATCATTGAGTTCAAAGCACAAGTTATCTGACATCTGGTTCTCACAATTTGCAGTGAAAGCATAACTTGCAGAGTGAGAATCAGAGTTGTTAAAATTTCCACTAGCAGTTATGTCAATAAAATGATCATAACTCTAATCCTTACTACTGCTACCAGATTCTTCCTGACCAAAAAGAGCTGTGCTGCCAAATGAATAGTCATCAGCAACTTTACCAGACTCTTGCAACTTCCTTTTCTGGTTTAACTCCCTTTCATAGGTCAGGAGTCTACCATGGAGTTGGGTCAGGGTCAGATCTTTGAACTCAGCTGAATTCCTGGTGACAAAAGCAATTGTGTCCCATTTTTCAGGTAGTGATCTAAGGAACCTGCTATTTTGAGTTGCATTTGGAAATGTAACTTTAACAAGCCTTAGTTCACTAATGAGACAGCTGAAACGCTCAAATTGTTGGGTTAATGATTCACCCTTGATGTGACAAAATGTTTGATACTGCTGATTCAAAATTTCCCTGTTGTTTTCAATAACCTCTTCCGTCCCCCCAAATTGTTCCTTCAATGCATCCCATAATTCTTTGGCACTGTCACAATGTAACAGCTCAGCATAGATTTCATTTGGTAATGCAGATGCTATGATGCAAAATGCTTTGGCATCGAGTTCAAACTTTTGAAAATTAGTTTCAGTATAGTTTTCAGTTGGTTTAGGAACGAACTTCTTTGCATCCTCAGCACTTGGCACCATAGGAACATGAGGACCAAAAACAACAGACCTCCAATATCCAGTGTTCTGTTGAGCAAGGATGTGACCCATCCTTCTCTCCCAGATGTATTCATTACATTTAAGCATGGGTGGTTTGAAAAGAGAGACAATGTTATTCTTATCATCTTGTGATTGTGATGTCATCCTGGTTGTTTTACAGGCACTGATTAATCAACTTTAATGGTGATTAAACCTTGCTCTATTTTTTCAATGAAACGAACAAACTATCGATATCAACGATTGCGAGCTGAACTATTTATGTCAAAATGACTGTTAAATCAAATTTGACTGTCCAGGCTCTGATACCAATTGTTAGGATCCGAGTTTGGATTAATTGTGATTTGTGTTTGAATTATGATGAACAATGAAAGAGTAGTGCAGCGGAAATTAAATGGAAGCAAACTTTTCACAATCAAACAGGAGAAATGTTCAAACATACATTTTTAACAGAGAATCAAATGCTTAAATTTATTTCAAACTTTGATTACACTTGCATGTATGCTTACAAACTCCCCCTCAGCCCGAGCTCAGTAGTTTGTTCGTGCAGGAAGAAGATGGTGAAGAGCTAATAGAACAGTACAGAGCACTATTCTATTTATAGGCACGCAACAAACCACTGAGCATCTAAGCTGACGTCACCATGAAAGTGACATCTAACCTCCTAACAAACTCTAACCTCTGACCTATACATACACTGCTATGCTAACTACTAATATTACATTTCATTACATAAAGTAAACAAAACAACTGCTTCATCCTTCCACAGCTGTGAACCCAGCAGTACTTATTATGATCAGCAGTGCTTGAACCAAGGCAGTAGATTGGGCAGCAGAGCTTTAGTTCTTCATCAGTCTTTGACTTGATCAGCAGTTATAGGTCAGCAGTTTGTATGATCAGTGGATAGGAGGTCAGCTGATGTTGAAACCACTTTCAAGGGGAGAGACTTGTATGCATAACATCTGCTTATTCTGGATCCACTGCTCTGATCCAGTTTTGGCTTTTATTATCTGTTCCTTTGGCATGGTTCAATCCCAACAGGCCGAAAGTGAGGAAGGAGAGAAGTTCGTTTGATGTGTGTGTTGGTGAAATGAAATGCTAGACCAAAGGGTTTATTTATAATCCAAGTTTCTCCTTTATCCATCATGTATTATGGTTCTAAATATCCAACATTAGCAATTAAATAATCAAAAGAAAGCAAGGGTGGGTCACCCTATGGTGACCGTCGCCCAAGGGGGGGGTATGGGGTTGGTTTGTAAATGTATGGTTACAATCTAGTTGCTTTTAAAGTGTTTAGTTAGTGTATCATTGTGTGTTATGTAATATAAGGTGTGTTAGGGTGTTTGGGGTCCCTAACTAGCTCAGAAAAGTAAAAACAATGTGTTTGGCAATATTTTTATGTTCCGGGTAAAGTCCGGTTGTTCGATTGGATGTTGATCCGTTAAAGTGCTAAATAAAGCTTTAAAGTTTCTTTTATATTACTTTTAGTAACACATTAAATTCCCAACACTTTGAAAAGTATCTAGGACTATTTTACCAAGTTTTTGCACTTTACTAGCATTGTTAAATGCTGAATTTTGGTATTTAGTGTAGAATTCTACACTGTAAGTATGTTTTAGGCACTTCCGGTCACTATAACTATCTCCTGGTGACGCAGTTTTATGATCCTCACCTCCCTACACTCCCTACTAGTGTAGTATTCTATTCATGGCTCATACTGGCCTCATAAATATTGTCTGTCTAGGTGCTGGCATTGTCAGCATGTTTACTGGGTTATCCGGTCACTGTGCTAACTGTGCTTTGTGCATCAAGTTTGTCACTAATGTCTGTGTGTAAATAACAGAGTGACAATATAAAATGTGATGCATGAGTATGTATGTATCAGAAAACAGAAAGCAGTTTAATCATAATTGTAATCAAGCACAGTAATTAAGCACTAATTAAATATTAATTAATTTGTACAGATACCTGAAATTGTGACGGTTGTCACAATCAGGCCTACTTCAACAACCAGAGACCCCGAAATGGAAATGGGAGCAAATTTCCATGGATTTCGTTACTAGCCTGCCTAGATCTCAACGCGGAAATGATACCATTTGGGTGATCGTGGATCGACTGACCAAGTCTACACATTTTCTGGCTATCAAGGAAACGGATAAGTTTTCTACTCTAGCAGACATCTACCTAAAGGAAGTGGTATCAAGGCACGGAGTGCCAACCTCCATCATTTCTGATCGTGACTCACGTTTTACATCGGAGTTGTGGCAAGCTATGCACAAGTCCTTTGGTTCTCGATTAGACATGAGCACGACATATCATCCACAGACAGATGGGCAATCTGAACCCACCATCCAAACCCTTGAAGACATGCTTAGGGCATGTGTAATCGATTTTGGTAATGGCTGGGAAAAACACCTCCCGTTTGTGGAGTTTTCGTATAACATTAGTTACCAGACCAGTACCCAGGCCGCTCCGTTCGAGGCATTGTACGGACGGAAGTGCCGATCGCCTCTTTGTTGGGTAGAGGTTGGTGACAGTCAAATCACTGGCCCAGAACTTATAGTAGATACAACCGAGAGAATTGCTCAGATACGGCAATGAATGGCGGCAACACGTGACCGTCAGAAAAGCTATGCGGATAAGCGAAGGAAACCACTCGAGTTCCAGGTTGGGGATCGAGTGCTACTCTAAGTCTCACCTTGGAAAGGTGTAGTCCATTTTGGCAAACAAGGCAAACTCAATCCGCGTTATGTCGGACCATTCGAAATCATTGAGAAAATTGGCAAGGTGGGCCTACAGGCTGAATCTACCTGAAGAACTCAGCGGAGTTCATAATGTTTTCCAAGTCTCAAATCTGAAAAAGTGTCTGTCCGATGAGACCCTCATAGTTCCCTTAAAGGAGCTCACTATCGATGACCAGCTGCGATTCGTCGAGGAACCAGTAGAGATTACTGATTGAGATGTTAAGATTCTCAAGCATACCAGAATACCTCTTGTTCGAGTTCGTTGGGATTGCCGTCGTGGCCCAGAGTATACCTGGGAACGAGAAGACCAAATGAAACTCAAGTATCCCCAGTTGTTCAAGAAAGGTGCAACTACTACTAAGGCTGAAGCTACTGCAGAATTTCGGGACGAAATTCTAAACCAACGGGGAGATGATGTGACACCCAGGAAAACCAGGAAACCACGCAACTTAACTAGCTTCCTCAGTAACCACGTACTAAATTTCGGGATGAAATTTTCTTAACCAGGGGGAGAATGTGACAACCCTCAAAATTACATGTATTCCGTACGATTTATTTATGTTAATTAAAGTGCTTGATAACTGTGCTGAATTACTTAACTGCTTTCTAATCACTATGTCATACTTACATCTGCTTATTAACATACTAGTTGTGACAACCCTCATAATTTCATGTATCCGTATGATTTATTAATGTTAATTAAAGTGCTTGATGTCTGTGCTGAATTACTTAACTGCTTCCTGATTACTGCGTCATACTTACATGTGCTTTTAACATACTAGTCTTGTGCAGAAAATTGACTAAATGGTCCCGTATGTTTTCCCTAAGTGCTGGGGAATTAAAAGTGTTACAAAAAGATACATAAAAGACACTATACGGAATAACTTAGCACTTTAACGGAACGGTATCTAACCGAACAACCGGACACTACCTGAAACACCAAAATAATGCTAGAAGCATTGTTTTAACATTTCCAAGCTAGTTATGATCCCCGAACATCATAACACATCTTATAAATGCATAACATCTAAAACACTAACCTTTATGCTTGAAACCTAACTAAACACCTAACTAACTAGTTGAAACCCAACCCTATACCCCCCCCTTGGCGACGGATATCATGGGTGGACCCACCCATGATTTTCTAGCATTTGTTTAATAGATCTTGTCTAATATTTTGCAACATATTAACCTCTAGATATAAGGATGTTGGAAGTATACTTAAGTTAACCTCTAGATCATAACATCTCATTTTCCACAACACTTTTTAGACTCTTTCTTCTCCTCTTCCCTCTTGGCTTCGGCCGAAACCACCAACATCATCATCGTCATAATTCAATCTTCTTCATCCATTTTACAAGCATACAAAGGTGTTAAAGGTCATACAAGGAAACTTGGAGCTTTCGGAAGTTCAAAGACCTCCTTCGTTTGCTATTAACCACCTCTTTTCTTCTCTTGAACATCCCTAGCCTTGAGCTAGTGGTAAGAACTTGAATCCTTAATTTTTCATCATATGAAAGTAGTTAAAGTAGGTTCATGATGATAAACTTAAAGAACATTAAGAAACAAGAGAATGAAACTTAAACATAAGCTTTATATATAAAGAAATCATGTTGTTGTAGTGTTGATATACTTGTTGATTATTGTTTGCTTGTAGAAACGATGTTGATCATCATGTAATCTTGCTAGATCATGATTAAAAACATAATCTAGCAAGATGAGAGGATAAACATGTTAAAGGTTATGGATCATCCTCACTAAACTCATGAACTTGAAGGAATATAATGTTTCTTGTAAAATGATGAACAAAGTAAGTTTAATGTCTTGTAAATCTAAATATTTCAAGTATGATTTGCCAAGAAACCAAGTTAAAAATACAAGTTTTACTAAATCTTGGTTCTTACATAAATATACATCATTTTTAGTGGTTAACAAAGCTAAGAAGCACATGTGTAACAAGAATAATACATGAAGAAGTATTTTTGGAAAATATGAACATAAGTTGCAAAGATCCATATTCTTTAAAAATGGAGTTTTTAAAGAATCATCCTCAAATTAAAGGGTAACAAGACTTACTAAATACACTAGTAAGTTTCTACACATTTTTATAAATTTTCAAGTTCATGAGTTGGTAGTTTATACTTGTTTTTAACAAGATTGGTAAGTAGAGATTGTATATTGTGGATTGAGGATTGTTTGGATGAATTTTTGAAAAGAAAATGATATGCTGATAAGCATGGACACCTCCATTTACAAAGGAAACTCTGGCGAAATTTTCTAAAAATTCCAACACTTAGAAATTATTTTTCTAACAAGTGTTCACAAATACGTTTTAACTTTGTTTTTCAAAATAAACCTCGCCATGAGTTTTGTTACAAAAATACAAAGTATCGGAGGTTGATTTTTACAAGTAAAATGGTTAAATATATATTTAGAATATATATTTTATACTAGAACACTTGTGTGGATACTTGTTTATTTTGTGAGATAGTCATATTATTTTAGGGTAAAATAATATAACTTGACAAAGTACCTTGACATTAGAATTGTGTGGTATGTGATAGAAGTAATGAGTAGATAAATCGTGCGTAGGATACGTGTTATGCATGAGAAACTGATTGTTATCTGTACCTTATTAGGACGTGCTTGATTTCTGATTTTTTTTAGTAACTAATCTAACCGAGCAAACCAAGGTGAGTTCACACACTTTCTAAGGCATGGGATTCGCGGTGGTTGGGAATGGGTTAAAGAATTAAAACGGAACCTACATATCCTCCTTGGGTAGGATATGTACCGCCATCCTCCATGGGTAGGATGCCAATATTAATCCTGTGTATTCTCCTTGGGTAGGATACGTACGTTCGTCCTCCTTGGGTCGGACAACAACCTTAAAACTTACTAGACAAAACTTTATCATGAAGTCCGTCATTTTATATCGACTTAATCGCCGAGGCCAATGGCGAGCGGGTCATTAGTTAATAGCGCTATTAGGTTTAACAAACCTCACACCGTGCCAGTCGGACAGGCGTGTACTAATGGACTATGGCAAACTGTCAATGATGATAGACATTGACGTAGGGCACAACTTACTTTCGTTAGTAGTCGATATCGTAACGGTATAGTGGTTCACATGGGGAAGCCCCCACTGATCATGGATATGGTTTGGGTAATAAAGAAGTAACTGGTTAATCATATTTTCAACTATGGGGTAACCCCCACGGCAAGCAAGCCAGCAAAGGACAAACCATGTTTTTCGGAAACAACTTAAAACTAAACAACCAACCGTGAACTCACTCAACTTTGTTGTTGACTTGTTGTTACATGCCTTACAGGCCGTTAGATGCTTATGGAGCTTGCATGAGGAGGAGGTCGTTGTGGGATATGGACTGTTATGTCCCGTGCTTAATATTTGAACTTATGTTTTGGTCTTTAAACTTATGAACTATGAAACTTATGTTCTAGTTTACGTATTATGCTTCCGCTGTTAACTTAAGGTTGGCTAATTTCCCTTGGTCACCAATTATATTATGAATGGTTTTATCTACTTAATTACGTTGTTCAATATGATTGGTGGCTCGATCCTGGTCATGTCACGCCTCCAAGCGGTGATACTCCGCATGGTAGGTTTTGGGGGTGTGACAGATTGGTATCAGATCCATTGGTTATAGTGAACTTGATTTTCAAAAGGGAAAGGCTTTTTGACAAAACCAGACTATAACCTGTACAGTGCTCAACGATCCACAACGACGCTTCGCTCCACGTGCAAGACTCGACACAATGGGTGGTATGATTTATGTTTATATTGTCGGCTAGATAGTTCACACCGTGCATTAGTTAACGTGATAACTGCTATTTGAACCTTGTGTGCTTACTCTCTTCTGTCATCCCGCGTTTACGCACTTTCGCGATACTTTTCTCACTCACGTTGCTTCATTGTACGGACGCGGAGGACGTATCAACCTAACTCAAGCCCGGCTGACGACTCTAATCAACGAATGAGTGGCTGAGGCACTCGCAGCTGTCCCTGCAGGAGGTATAACCTGCCATATCAACCCATCTTAGGACGTTTAGAACCTACCCTCGCAAACCAACCCTTGTGCTTAACCTTGTCTTTTATTCTCGCGCCACATGTCAACATGCTCAGCCTCCCATATGTACGTTCAAAACCTTCATGGATTGCCGACCTAGTACCTTCAGCGGCACAAAAGGAGCTGTAGGTCTTCTTCACTGGTTCGAGAAGCTTGAGTCTGTTTTTGAGATGTGTGAATGCCCTGAAGATCGTAGGGTGAAATTTGCTACTGGAACACTCGAAGGTGCTGTGTTAACCTGGTGGAAAGCACAGGTTCAACTGCTAGGGCTGGCGGTTGCTAATGCCACCCCATGGAACGACTTCTAAGAATTGATCCAGGAAGAGTACTGTAGTCGTGACGACATCCACAAGCTAGAGGTGGAATTTTTCAATTTAAAGATGACAGGGTCTGAAATCGAGGCATACACAAAGAGATCGAACGAATTAGCTATCTTGTGTCCTACTATGGTGGATACTCCTATCAAGCGTATCGAGCTGTACCTTTAGGGTTTGGTGCCAGAAATTCAAAGCTACTTGACCTCAGCTAATCTTGGCACCATTCAGCAAATCATCTGTTTGGCTCGTCGTCTCACTGATCAGGCAGTTGAGCAGAACAGGCTGCCCAAGCGTATTAGCGCTCCTACTACTTCTAATGCTCCCAGTGATAACAAGCGCAAGTGGGATAGAAATTCAGGCAAGGGTTCTACTTCAGTCCAGTCTCAGTCCCAGCGGCGGAAGACAGATGAGTACAGGAGCCTTAGTCAGCAGTCTATTGGGACTCAAGGTAAAGGTGGATACAAGGGAAATCACCCTAAGTGCTATCGATGTAATTTGCACCACAGCGGGCCGTGCCACAAGGGCCATTGTCTGAGGTGCAACAAGTTTGGTCATGAAGCAAAGGATTGCAGGGCCGCATGACCGGCAAATCGGAATCGCCAACAACAACAACAAGCTCCACAGAACCACCAGCAGCAGCAGCAACATCAGGGCAATAAAGGATGCTTTCAGTGTGGCGCTGAAGGCCACTTTAAGAGGAACTGTCCTCAGCTGAACCAGAATCAGAACAACAACAACCAAGGAAACGGGAACAATAATGGAGGCAACAATGGCAACGGCGAACGAGGTCGTGCCTTCGTGATTGGTCAGGGTGATGCAAGGAACGATCTCAACGTTGTGATGGGTAAGTTTCTTCTGGACGACTTCTTTGTTACTGTTTTATTTGATTCGGGTGCCGATACTAGTTATGTGTCCTTAAAAGTTAGCCAAATGCTTAAGCGCACTCCAACACTTCTGAACACCAAACACACGGTAGAGCTAGCAAACGGTAAAAGTCTTGAAGCCGCACACATAGTTAAGGGTTGTAACCTCGTCCTAGCTGGTCAGACCTTCTCTATCGATCTTATTCCTATCATTCTGGGTAGTTTCGACGTTGTTATCGGGATGGATTGGTTATCTCATCAGCAAGCAGAAATTCTTTGCAACGAGAAGATTGTCTGCATCCCTCGTTCAGGAAAAGAATCCCTCGTAATTCGTGGCGACAAGAGTGGTGCTGTTGTGGGCATCATCTCTTTCCTTAAGGCCCAGAAGTGGTTGCGAAGGGGCCACACTGCTATTCTAGCCCTCGTTTCTGATACATCCTCGGAAGAAAGGAAGATAGAAGACATACCTATTGTACGTGATTTTCCTGAGGTATTTCCTGAGGAATTACCTGGTCTTCTGCCTCATCGACAAGTCGAGTTTCAAATTGAGCTAGCTCCTGGAGCAGCGCCCATAGCTCAAGCACCTTATCGTCTAGCTCCATCAGAACTTGAAGAACTGTCCACGCAACTGCAAGAACTCTTGGAAAAGGGTTTCATACATCCTAGCTCTTCGCCTTAGGGAGTTCCAGTGTTATTTGTGAAGAAGAAAGACGGTACCTTCAGAATGTGTATTGACTACCGCGAACTCAACAAGGTGACAGTGAAGAATCGTTATCCTCTTCCACGCATTGATGACTTATTCGACCAGTTTCAAGGGTCGAGTTTCTATTCCAAGATTGACCTAAGGTCAGGCTACCATCAACTGAGAGTCCGAGACGAGGATGTCCCTAAAACAGCATTCAGGACTCGGTATGGGCATTACGAGTTCCTGGTCATGCCCTTTGGATTAACGAATGCACCTGCGGTTTTCATGGATCTCATGAACAGAGTGTGCAAGCCCTACCAGGATAAGTTTGTCATTGTATTCATCGACGACATCTTGATCTATTCTAAGAGTCAGGAGGAACACGAACGACACCTGAGGCTTATTTTGGAACTTCTTCGAACAGAGCAGTTGTATGCCAAGTTTTCGAAATGTGATTTCTGGCTTCGCGAGGTCCATTTTCTATGCCACGTGGTAAACGAGGATGGAATTCATGTGGATACATCTAAGGTTGACTCGATCAAGAACTGGCTTGCACCCCGTACACCAACAGAAATCTGCCAATTCTTGGGTTTGGCAGGATATTACAGAAGGTTTATCAAGGATTTCTCAAAGATTGCGCAACCTCTCACTTCACTGACTCAGAAGGGTGTCACCTATCATTGGGGTGATGCACAGGAGTCCGCATTTCAGCACTTAAAAGCTAGACTTTGTAGCGCGCCTATCCTCTCATTGCCTGAAGGCAAAGATGATTTTGTGGTTTACTGCGACGCTTCCATCCAAGGACTTGGTTGCGTGTTGATGCAACGTGACAAGGTCATTGCCTACGCATCACACCAACTTAAAGTTCACGAAAGGAACTACACTACGCACGACTTGGAATTGGGAGTAGTTGTTTTCGCACTTAAGATATGGAGACATTACCTGTACGGTACCAAGGGCACCATTTACACCGATCACAGGAGTCTCGAGCATATCTTCATGCAAAAGGAATTAAACATGCGACAACGCCGATGGGTCGAGTTCTTGAACGATTATGAATGCGCTATCAAATATCATCCGGTCAAGGCCAATGTTGTGGCTGACGCCCTCAGTCGAAAGGATTCTATACCTAAGCGTGTACGTGCGTTACAGCTTACCATTCACTCTAGCCTTCTCACGCAAATACGAGATGCTCAGGTTGAAGCGTTGAAAGCAGAGAACATCAGGGCTGAGTCCTTACGAGGATCGAGGCAGCGGTTAGAACTAAAGGAAGACGACGCCTACTATGTAACAGGGCGCATCTGGGTTCGACTCTATAGAAACTTGCGCGAGCTTGTGATGGACGAATCGCACAAGTCTCGTTATTCGGTACTTCCTAGTTCAGATAAGATGTACCACGATCTCAAGACTACGCATTGGTGGCCTGGTATGAAAGCCAACATAGCAACCTACGTCAGTAAATGTTTGACTTGTGCGAGAGTCAAGACTGAATATCAGAAACCATCAGGCCTACTTCAACAACCAGAGATACCTAAATGGAAATGGGAGCAAATTTCCATGGATTTCGTTACTGGCCTGCCTAGATCTCAATGCGGAAACGATACCATTTGGGTGATCGTGGATTGACTGACCAAGTCTGCACATTTTCTGGCAATCAAGGAAACGGATAAGTTTTCTACTCTAGCAGACGTCTATCTAAAAGAAGTAGTATCAAGGCACGGAGTGCCAACCTCCAACATTTTTGATCGTGACTCACGTTTTACATCTGAATTGTGGCAAGCTATGCACAAGCCCTTTGGTTCTCGATTAGACATAAGCACGGCATATCATCCACAGAAGGATGGGCAATCTGAATGCACCATCCAAACCCTTGAAGACATGCTTAGGGCATGTGTAATCGACTTTGGTAACGGCTGGGAAAAACACCTCTCGTTAGTGGAGTTTTCGTCTAACAACAGTTACCACTCAGTATCCAGGCCGCTCCATTCGAGGCATTGTACGGACGGAAGTGCCGATCACATCTTTGTTGGGCAGAGGTTGGCGACAGTCAAATCACAGGCCCACAACTTGTAGTAGATACAACCGAAAGGATTGCTCAGATATGACAACGAATGGCGACAGCTCGTGACCGTCAGAAAAGCTATGCTGATAAGCGAAGGAAACCACTCGAATTCCAGGTTGGGGATCGAGTGTTACTTAAAGTCTCACCTTGGAAAGGTGTAGTTCGTTTTGGCAAACGAGGCAAACTCAACCCGCGATATGTTGGAGCGTTCGAAATCATTGAGAAAATTGGAAAAGTCGCTTACAGGCTGAATCTACCAGCAGAACTCAGTGGAGTTCACAATGTTTTCCATGTGTCGAATCTGAAGAAGTGTCTGTCAGATGAGACCCTCATAATTCCTCTCAAGGAGCTCACTATCGACGACCAGATGTGATTCGTCGAGGAACCAATAGAGATTACTGATCGAGATGTTAAAGTTCTTAAGCATACCAGAATACCTCTTGTTCGAGTTCGTTGGAACTCCTGTCGTGGCCCAGAGTATACCTGGGAACGAGAAGACCAAATGAAACTCAAGTATCCCCAGTTGTTTAAGAAAAGTGCAACCACTACTGAGGGTGAAGCTACTGCAGAATTTCGGGACAAAATTCCAAACCAACGGGGGGGTGATGTGACACCCCAGGAAAACCAGGAAACCCTGCAACTTAACTATCTTCCTCAGTAACCGCGTGCTAAACTTCGGGACGAAATTTTCTTAACAGGGGGGGGGATGTGACAACCCTCATAATTTCATGTATCCGTATGATTTATTAATGTTAATTAAATTGCTAGATGTCTATGCTGAATTACTTAACTGCTTCCTGATTATTGCGTCATACTTACATGTCCTTTTAACACACTAGTCTTGTGCAGAAAATTGACTAAAGGGTCCCGTATGTTTTCCCTAAGTGCTGGGGAATTAAAAGTGTTACAAAAAGATACATAAAAGACACTATACGGAATAACTTAGCACTTTAACGGAACGGTATCTAACCGAACAACCGGACACTACCCGAAACACCAAAATAATGCTAGAAACATTGTTTTAACATTTCCAAGCTAGTTATGATCCCCGAACATCATAACACACCTTATAAATGCATAACATCTAAAACACTAACCTTTATGCTTGAAACCTAACTAAACACCTAACTAACTAGTTGAAACCCAACCCTATACCCCCCCCCCTTGGCGACGGATATCATGGGTGGACCCACCCATGATTTTCTAGCATTTGTTTAATAGATCTTGTCTAATATTTTGCAACATATTAACCTCTAGATATAAGGATGTTGGAAGTATACTTAAGTTAACCTCTAGATCATAACATCTCATTTTCCACAACACTTCTCAAACTCTTTCTTCTCCTCTTCCCTCTTGGCTTCGGCCGAAATCACCAACATCATCATCATCATCATAATTTAATCTTCTTCATCCATTTTACAATCATACAAAGGTGTTAAAGGTCATACAAGGAAACTTGGAGCTTTCGGAAGTTCGAAGACCTCCTTCGTTTGCTATTAACCACCTCTTTTCTTCTCTTGAACATCCCTAGCCTTGAGCTAGTGGTAAGAACTTGAATCCCTTCATTTTTCATCATATGAAAGTTGTTAAAGTATGTTCATGATGTTAAACTTAAAGAACATTAAGAAACAAGAGAATGAAACTTAAACATAGGCTTTATATATAAAGAAATCATGTTGTTGTACTGTTGATATACTTGTCGATTATTGTTTGTTTGTAGAAACGATGTTGATCATCATGTAATCTTGCTAGATCATGATTAAAAACATAATCTAGCAAGATGAGAGGATAAACATGTTAGAGGTTATAGATCATCCTCACTAAAGTCATGAACTTGAAGGAATATAGTGTTTCTTGTAAAATGATGAACAAAGTAAGTTTAAAGTCTTGTAAATCTAAATATTTCAAGTATGATTTGCCAAGAAACCAAGTTAAAAATACAAGTTTTACTAAATCTTGGTTCTTACATAAATATACATCATTTTTAGTGGTTAGCAAAGCTAAGAAGCACATGTGTAACAAGAATAATACATGAAGAAGTATTTTTGGAAAATATGAACATAAGTTGCAAAGATACATATTTTTTAAAAATGGAGTTTTTAAATAATCAACCTCAAATTAAAGGGTAACAAGACTTACTAAATACACTATAAAGTTTCTACACATTTTTATAAATTTTTAAGTTCATGAGTTGGTAGTTTATACTTGTTTTTAACAAGATTGGTAAGTAGAGATTGTATATTGTGGATTGTGGATTGTTTGGATGAATTTTTGAAAAGAAAATGATATGCTAATAAGCATTAACACCTCCATTTACAAAGGAAACTCTGGTGAAATTTTCTAAAAATTCCAACACTTAGAAATTATTTTTCTAACAAGTGTTCACAAATACGTTTTAACTTTGTTTTTCAAAATAAACCTCGCCATGAGTTTTGTTACAAAAATACAAAGTATCGGAGGTTGATTTTTACAAGTAAAATGGTTAAATATATATTTAGAATATATATTTTATACTAGAACACTTGTGTGGATACTAGTTTATTTTGTGAGAAAGTCATATTATTTTAGGGTAAAATAATATAACTTAACAAAGTACCTTGAAATTAGAATTGTGTGGTACGTGATAGAAGTAATGAGTAGATAAACCATGCGTAGGATACGTGTTATGCATGAGAAACTGATTGTTATCTGTACCTTATTAGGACGTACTTGATTTCTGATTTTTTTGAGTAACTAATCTAACCGAGCAAACCAAGGTGAGTTCACACACTTTCTAAGGCATGGGATTATCGGTGGTTGGGAATGGGTTAAAGAATAAAAACGGAACCTACATATCCTCCTTGGGTAGGATATGTACCGCCATCCTCCATGGGTAGGATGCCAATATTAATCCTGTGTATTCTCCTTGGGTAGAATACGTACGTTCGTCCTCCTTGGGTAGGACAACAACCTTAAAACTTACTAGACAAAACTCTATTATGAAGTCTCTCATTTTATATCGACTTAATCGCCGAGGCCAATGGCGAGCGGGTCATTAGTTAATAGCGCTATTAGGTTTAACAAACCTCACACTGTGCCAGTCGGACGGGCGTGTACTAATGGACTATGGCAAACTGTCAATGATGATAGACATTGACGTAGGGCACAACTTACTTTCGTTAGTAGTCGATATGGTAATGGTCTAGTGGTTCACATGGGGAAGCCCCCACTGATCATGGATATGGTTTGGGTAATAAAGAAGTAACTGGTTAATCATATTTTCAACTATGGGGTAACCCCCGCGGCAAGTAAGCCAGCAAAAGACAAACCATATTTTTCGGAAACAACTTAAAACTAAACAACCAACTGTGAACTCACTCAACTTTGTTGTTGACTCGTTGTTACATGCCTTACAGGTCGTTAGATGCTTATGGAGCGTGCACGAGGAGGAGGTCGTTGTGGGATATGGACTGTTATGTCCCGTGCTTAATATTTGAACTTATGTTTTGGTCTTTAAAGTTATAAACTATGAAACTTATGTTCTAGTTATTATGCTTCTGCTGTTAACTTAGGGTTGGCTAATTTCCCTTGGTCACCAATTATATTGTGAATGGTTTTATCTACTTAATTATGTTGTTCAATATGATTGGTGGCTCGATCCTGGTCATGTCACGCCTCCAAGCGGTGATACTCCACATGGTGGGTTTTGGGGGTGTGACACTAGTCTTGTGCAGAAAAGTTACTAAATAGTCTTGTATGCTTTCTTGAGTGTTGGGAATTAAAAGTGATGCAAAAAGAAACATAAAAGACACTAAACGGAATAATTTAGCACTTTAACGAACCGGTATCTAACCGAACAATCGGACACTACCCGAAACACCAACATATTGCTAGAAGCATTGTTTCTATTTTTCTGAACTAGTTATGGTTCCCGAACACCCTAACACACTATATATTACATAACACACATAAAACATTAACTTAACCTTGGATTCCAATCTAGAACACTAACTAACTTAGTTGAAACCCAACTAGACCCCCCCCGCCCACCATACGGTTACAAGGGTGGCCCCCCCACCCTTGTTTTCTTGAATTGTTTATTATGTGTGTAAGGTACTTAGGAAACATTAGACCTAGAGGTTAAAAGGATGTTGGAAAGATTTTCTATATAACCACAAGACCTTCCATCCATTCATTCACTTCAATACTCAACACCACCTATCTCTCCTCTCCTCCCTCTTGATCGGCCGAACCCAAACACCATCACCATCATCATCATTCAAGCTTCTTCTTCCATTTACTTGCATAAAAGGGTGATAAAGATCATACAAAAGAGCTTGGAGCTTTCGGATCATCAAGGACCTTCTTCGTTTGCTATTAACCACCTCATTTCTTCTCTTGATCTTCCCTAGCTTAAGAGTAAGTAGTTAGTCTCTAGAATCCTTATTTATTCCATGTTTATAGTGGTTAATAGTTATATTAAGATGATATCTAAAAAAGATCATATGCAAAAGTCTTGAACATAAAACTAACTTCAAGATGATATATTGTTAAAATGAAGAAGTAATGTTAAGTATGAAGTTGTTTTGTCATGTTGTTGATTTCTTGATGTTTATTTGGTGATTACTAGCAATAGGGTGGTTAGTCATCATATGAGACTTGTTAAGTTATGATTGAAAACATGACTTAACAAGTTGGGGATGATTATGTGTACATGAAATAATCATCCACTAGTGAAAACATAAACTTGAAAATAGGATGATTTTCTTGAAAAATAATAAACCAAGTAAACTAGTAATCTTGTAAATCCAAGTCTTAAGGATGATTTTTCTAAACAAACCAAGTCAAAACGATGGATCCTTGAAAGGTCATGATTCTTACACTATTTTCGAAGGAAATGAGTTTATACGCACTAGTAATAAGAAAGTGTCGGAAGCAAATATTTTTGTAAAATAATTTCACAAGTTGTGAACATCTAAAGATCCCGAGAATAAGATTTTAACAAAAGTAAACACACTTCGGAGGGTAACTAAACCCACTAAACACCCCACAAAGTTACTACGCGTTTTTACGAAGAACTAAGTTCATGTTATTGTGTAAAGTGCATTGTTTTTGCACTTGGTTAGTGTAATGTTGTTTAATGATTTGTTGTTGATTGATTGAATGAATTTTTGAAAAGAAAATGATATGCTAATAAGCATGGAAACCTCCGTTACAAAGGAAACTCTGGCGAAATTTTCTAAAAATTCCAACACTTAGAAAATATTTTTCTAAACAAGTGTTACAAGTATATTTTATAGCTTGTGTCGGAGGTTGATTTTACAAATAAAATGGTTAAATATATATTTAGAATATAAATTTTATACTAGGACACTTGTGTAGATACTTGTTTATTTTGTGAGATAGTTATACTATTTTAGGGTAAAATAATATAACTTAACAAAGTACCTTGACGTTTGAATTATGTGGTATGTGATAGAAATAATGAGTAGATAAACCGTATGTAGGATACGTGTTATGCATGCACAAGAAACTGATTGTTATATGTACCTTATTAGGAGGTGCTTGATTCCTGTTTATTTGAGTAACTAATCTAACCGAGCAAACCAAGGTGAGTTCACACACTTTTTAAGGCATGGGATTCCTGGTGGTTGGGAATGGGTAAAAGAATTAAAACGGAACCTACATATCCTCCTTGGGTAGGATATGTACCACCATCCTCCTTGGGTAGGATGCCAATATTAATCCTGCGTATTCTCCTTGGGTAGAATACGTACGTTTGTCCTCCTTGGGTAGGACAACAACCTTAAAACTTACTAGACAAAACTCTATCATTAAGTCCCTCATTTTATATCAACTTAATCGCCGAGGCCAATGGCGAGCGGGTCATTAGTTAATAGCGCTATTAGGTTTAACAAACCTCACACCGTGCCAGTCGGATGGGCGTGTACTAATGGACTATGGCAAACTGTCAGTGATGATAGACACTGATGTAGGGCACAACTTATTTTCGTTAGTAGTCGATATGGTACGGTCTAGTGGTTCACATGGGGAAGCCCCCACTAAATATGGTTTGGGAAAGGAGAAATTGGTTAAACATAATTTCAACTATGGGGTAACCCCCACGGCAAGTAAGCCAACTAAACAAAAACTATGTTTTTGGAAACAACTTAAAACTAAACAACCAACCGTGAACTCACTCAACTTTGTTGTTGACTCGTTGTTACATGCCTTACAGGTCGTTAGATGCTTATGGAGCTTGCACGAGGAAGAGGTCGTTGTGGAATATGGGTTGTTATGTTCCGTGCTAAACATTTAATCCTTATGAACTTATTAAACCTATGTTTTGGACTTTAAACTTATGAACTATAGAACTTATGTTTTGGACTTTCGTTTTATGCTTCCGCTATTAACTTAAAGTCGGTTACTTCCTTTTGGTCACAAATTGTATTGTGGTTGGTTTTATTTACTTAATTACGTTGTTCAATATGATTGGTGGCTCGATCCTGGTCACGTCACGCCTCCAAGCGGTGGTACTCCGCATGGTGGATTTTGGGGGTGTGACAATAGTCCCTTGTGACTATACCTACTGATTACCACGTTGATTAGTCAAAGTGACGAGTCAAAGTTTCGGTCAAAATGCAGGATTATGTGCATTTTGCAACGAAACTATTTTTTGGGTATCAAAACACTTTGTTTTGATATCAAATCAGTTTTCTAACTTAGTTAAACATGTTTTAACATGTTTAACTCGTCACTTTTAGTGTAGTGCTTGTTTAGGGTCGTAAGTCAAGCGGTCTAAACCACCGCTTTGACTTTCGAACCCGACCCGTTTGGTTGATCGTTAGGATCCAACCAAACATATTTTGTGACCATAGTTGTATAGGGAATAACCTTTTGAGGTTATACCTTATGGTCACTTAGTTTGATTAGATGTATGATAGGTAGTTTATATGCCTTAGGAAAATGAACAAAATTCCCTTTTCATGCATAATTTGAATTTAAGCCTATGTAACTTAAATTTTGACACTTAAACTAATTATGCAATGTTATTAAACATGTTAGGGCATATAAATACTTGTCACAGGACTAGTTAGGCTATTCGTGTGCGCTTTTGCGCGAATGACCGTAAGCACTTAGGATAGGTTCCGAATCAAAATTTAGGCTTTGTTAAACCATATCACATAAGTTCCAATACTCATTTGGTTTACAAGACCTCGTTCTACCAGATCTCCCAATTTAGGTGTCGATTTATTAACATAGTGATCTGACTACTAGGTGCCACTTGATTTCCTTGGGTTGCCCGAGCTTTATTATGTTCATTTAATCGAGGATATCTTGCAATCTCAAGTGAGTATATAATCTCCTCTTTTACTGTTTTCAATTGTTTTGGGGTGATTCATATGTGCTAAATGATTTCGATGTTTTCAAAAATGAATACTATGGTTTATATTAGACACAACGATTTCGATAATGTGAACGAACTTGTTGGGACGTTATTCCATAACACGAATGACATTCATTAGCTTTGGCCAAGCCGACCAGTAGTATGTTATGGTACTATAGGATCTGACAAATCACGTTATCGGATTATCGCTATGGTAATGTATGGGGGTAATGTGGGTAACGACAGAACCTGATGATCGCATGGTAGATACGCCACTGGTACTATTTATATATAAGTGCTTTTATCATATTACATTCCGTGGTGTTATTTAGTTCACTTAGACGAATGATTTCAAACGATGGCACGCAACGATGTTTATTAAATGATATAAACCATACGAGTTTTATTACAAGAACGATTTACAATTTGGTTTACAAAAGCAAATGTTTTAGTCAAGATTTATGGCAACGAGGTTTATCAACTATAACCAACTCATTTTAAGTTGGTTAATCATATTGCAATACAGAACACTTTTCAAAACAAGGTTTTCAATTATCAACTCTTATAGTCGTACGAGGTATTGCAACAAGTATGCAAGCCATGAATCTGACTTACTCACAAAACCCATGAATCTGACTTAGTAACGAAGATAGACAATATGTTGAACTTGTTTGTTCTATTTCAAGACAATGTTAAACACTTAATATTTAAATAAAACGAAACTTTAATCCATGTGTTGTGAAACAATGATTCTGTTGCTCCACTCCCCGACGTTTCCGCCACAATTTTTTTGTTTTAACGCGGTCGGGGTATGACATTGTGACACCTGTGCTTGTAATCATTGTAAACAGTTCAGTTATCAATGAAATAATGTTATATGATCCCAATGTTTGTTTGTTTATGTTTGACATTTTGCTTGTTTTGATTTTCAATTTCAAACTCTATATCGTTTTCTAGAGAGTTATACGCAAACTGGTACGTAAACGTAATCAGTTTAACGCGACAAACACTCCGGAACATCAATATATGCTTAACATACCTTTACATAACTTAGAAATAAGTTTAGAAGGCTTTGGTATGGCAAAAACGAGTTTATTCGCTTACATGGACTAATTTCGACAAACTGCGAAAGTATGCCGATTCGTACTGTAACGGATATTCCGGAACATGATCATAAGTTAAACATACCATAAATATCCTTTACATAGCTTAGAAATAGGCTTTGATGGGTTCGGTGTGCTAAAATAAACTTTTTGGTCATTCAGGGACTAAAAGCGTCAAAAAGTGCATAAGTTTGCATTTTCGCGCATAACTTACGTTCCGAATACCTTCGGACATCCAAAAATTTTTGTAATCATTAAAATATTTTATTTTAGTGATTGGCATGATAAAATTCCATTCGTCGTGTAATTTGGATCGTTTTTCGCATTCGTTCGTGTTTCGTCGTAATTAACCGAATAACGTGATCGTACGGCCAAACGAACCGACATCCGTCATATTTTTTACCATGTTTCATGTTCCCTATGTTTTAACATCCTTATGGAGCTTAAAAATGGGCATGACGGGTGTTAGAAGTGCCAAAACTCGATAATACGCGCAGAGGGACCAAAACTGACATTTTGCGAAACTTTCTGGTCTGCAAGGCCTATACAGACCGTAAGGGACCTTATACGGTCTGTAAGCATGCCCCAGACAGCAGAAAATGATTTCCAGCTTGATCCAGCTGTTCCCCTTTTGTGCAAATGGTTTTGGGCAATCTATGGGCTGGTTTAGGGGTGCCCATGGTTTTGGAAATCAGGGGGTACATGTGTATGGATTAGATCGAAGCTCGGTTTTCAAGAAACGATCCTAACGGTTCTACGAAAACTATAAATACCCCCAAGATTTTCACTTCAAACTCACACTTGATCTGATTTGTTCTCTAAGCTGGAGTGATTTCACTTCATACCTGAGAATAATTAGATCAAACCTCCATTTCTTGGACCCGTTATAAGTAATCTTTCGTTCTTTTACGCGTTTTAAGTGTGAACTATTCGGTTCGTTTGGCCGTACGATCACGTTATTCGGTTAATTACGACGAAACACGAACGAATGCATTGACCAGTTTATGGTCAACCCAAAGTTCGTTTGAACTTCATAACGTGAGTGTAATCATGATGGTTTTAGTCTCTTATGACTATACCTACTTATTACCACGTTATTTAGGCATAGTGACGAGTAATAGTTTCGGTCAAAATGCGCATTTATGCGTATTTGGCAACCAAACTATTCTTGGGTATCAAAACCTGTTAGTGCATTCATGTCTATCGCTTTCGTCAATCCGAGCAATAGCGTGAAACCGAAGAAATCAAGCTTATATTGTAATAATTAGATAGAATTAGCAAGGTGGCATTTTGATAATTAATGAGAAGTCTCATTAATTCCAAGGGCTATATATAGGAGTGTTATGTCATGGTTTTAAAGACTTTGCTCATTTGGAGATTTAGGAGATCTAATCTTAGAGAGAGAAAGTCTAGAGAGAGAAAGTTCTCTCACGTGATTCCCGGCTCTTTGTACTCGTCATCTTATTCAATAGAATCACGGTTATTGTACGTTCTCGTGTGTTCGGTTACGCACGTTCACGGATTCCGCACGTCGAACGTTGGTTACGCAATCGTTGTGACAACTCGAGTTTCTGATTTTCACTTTCGCACTTGATGCGTGTTGACTTTGACTGTTTAGTTGTTTGTATTGTGAATTGGAAGTTGTACGTGTTGTGTTTTAATGAAACGATTGTCATTTGGCCTATATGTGATTACTTGCTGTGGTAGAAAATAATGTTAGGATTATTATTAAAACACTTAGTCTAGATCGGAACATGTCATACAGTTCGAAGGATTCGAAGGACCACGAAGGATGACCTTCGATTCGAAGACCTCGAAACATATCCTTCGAGCACGAAACATATCCTTCGAGCACGAAACATATCCTTCGATATGTTTCGGCCCAGTCTTTCCAATGGGCTTGGCCCATTACTGTGATACGTATATATGGGAGTGCATGTAAACTGATGGTTATTTTCTAAGAAAAACCCTAGTTTTCAGTTCGTGTGTGACGGCAATTACAAACACCCGGAGATTATTTGCTGAACAATTCCCTTTTTGCTCTCAATTCCGGTTAGTATTCAAGGTGTTATGTGATTATATGATTTACCGATTTACTTGTAATATGTGGATTGTATGATTTATCGGATACGTATACTAGTCGGATATATGTTAACCAAATTGTTCATATCGTGATCGGATAGTATGTTTGTTTTGAAAGATATTAGGGTTGTATGCTTTTCGGTTGTGAATGATTGGTAGAATTTGGATGTTCCTCGGATTTGTATACGAATTGGATATGTATGTTAACCCGATTAATAATCGGCTGGATATTGTAATCGGACAAGTTTATGTAATCAAAACCTATGTGTAAGTTGGATAGTTTAAATAATCTTGTTATTCAGATTAGGGTTCTTGATAAACATGGGTATTATGCTTGTTTGATCTGGTTGATGTTAACTGATTTGTGATATTGGTGTTAATTGATAATCACAGCAAAACTTGGAAACTTGTAACGTAACTGATATCCATCGAAAGATATCAGTTACTCGAAACATGGTAGTAACCGAAAGATACCGAAAGATACTAGATGTTCGAAACATAGTGTTGACCGAAGGATAGCAATGACCGAATGATAACATTAAGTTCGAAACATAACATTCTGTTCGAAAGATAGCTATGATACCTGTTAGTCGAAAGATCTCTAATGTGTCGAAAGATGACCATGAATTGAATGATAGCTGATGTTCTACTGTGAAATAATACGTGTTGTGTCGATATGCAAACTGACTGTTATGTGAACATTAAATTGCATGCGTATCGTTGTGAACATGAACTGATTTGTTATACGTGCATACGATAGGACGTGAATAAATTACTTGTGAGTGCATAACCTAGCATACCGAGCAAACCAAGGTGAGTTCACACAGCCAAGGCATGGGTTCCCAGGGTGGGAATGGGTTGGATGATTACTTGTGCATACTTTGATACTGTAACGAACGATTAAACTGTTGATGCTTACGAACTACTCAACTGCCTTCGCACCCACCCTGGTCGGTAAAGACTATGGTCGCGAAACGAACTGATAAATTGCCTTCGCACACACCCTGGTCGGTAAGGACTATGGTCGCGAACTAACGAACATAATCTTCGCACACATGCCTGTGAGGCCGCGATGGAATTGATACGATACGAAACTTAATTGAACAAACGCACTATTACCCAAACTAAACTATAAACTGTGAACTCGCTCAACTAGTTTGTTGATTATCTGCTGCATGCCTTGCAGGACCTTAGGTACTTATGGAGCTTGCACTGGAGGAGCGGGACGTTGTGGGCAGTGGATTATGAACGCTATGTTTAAACATTTCGAATAATTGAACTTATGGTTTACTTGGGTTATTTACTTATGCTTCCGCTACTGATACTATGTTTGTTTTGAAACATCAATTGTATTGAATGAGGTTTTACGAACTACTTTATTTATGTTATGCTATGTTCAATATGATTGGTGGCTTGATCCTGGTCAGTCACGCTCCCAAGCGGTGATACTCCGCAGGTGGATTTTGGGGGTGTGACAGATTGGTATCAGAGCCATTGGTTATAGAGAACTTGGTTTTAATATGGGAAAACGTTTTTATTAAAACCAGACTATAACCAGAACAGTGCTCTCAACGATCCACAACGACGCTTCGCTCCACGTGCAAGACTCAACATCCTAGGTAATAAGGTTTATGTTTATTACCTGCTTGCTAGAACTGCCTAGAAACTTGCTCGTAGTATGCTTACATTACTTTGCTCACTACTTGACATTGCATGAGAATACTTATGTGCTTACACTCTTCTGTCATCGCACTATTCGCGAACCTTTCTCACTTATGTTGCCTTTGATGTGAAGATCAATGGCCGCACGAATTACCATGACTCAAGCCCAGCTAGAGGCTCTCGTTGCTGCGGCAGTTGCAGCCGCACAAGCAGGTAGTGAACCCTGCAGTATAAACACTAGGATCTTTAGATCCTACATTAATTCTCGTACTTAACTTTGCCCTATTCGTACACAATAGGTCAACCCGCTCAGCAACAACCTGGGTGCACCTTCAAGAATTTCATGGAATGTCGTCCTAGCTCGTTCAGTGGCACGGAGGGAGCAGTTGGACTCCTCCACTGGTTTGAAAAGCTCGAGTCGGTTTTCGAAATGTGTGAATGCCCTGAGGCTCGCAGGGTGAAGTTCGCCACTGGCACACTTGAAGGGATTGCGCTCACTTGGTGGAACGCACAAGTGCAGATCTTAGGGTTGGCAGCTGCTAACGCCACACCCTGGAATGATTTCAAAGAACTGATCAAGCGGGAATACTGCACTAGAGAAGACATTCACAAGTTGGAGGATGAGTTGTATAATTTGAAAATGGTTGGTTCGGAGATCGAAGCTTACACCAAGAGATCGAATGAGTTGGCTGTGTTATGTCCAACTATGGTGGACCCTCCTTACAAGCGTATCGAGTTGTATCTCAAAGGTTTGGTGCCAGAAATACAGAGCCACGTTACCTCGGCTAACCTCAACAATATCCAGGAAATACAGCGTCTCGCTCACCGCATCACCGATCAGGCAGTGGATCAGAATAAACTGCCGAAGCGTGTCGGCGCTACTGCTACAGCTGTTACTACAGTCACTCCCACTGCTGCTACTTCTGCCACACCCAGCGAGAATAAAAGAAAGTGGGACGGGGATTCCAGCAGGGGATCAGCGTCTGTTCAGTCCCAAACTCAGCAACGTCGCACCAACGATTACCAGAGTCCGAGTCAGCAGTCATCGGGCAGTCAGGGACATAGTGGTTATAAGGGAAATCACCCGTGGTGTAACAGGTGCAACAAACACCACAGTGGAAGATGTCGCAGGAGTCAATGTCAAAGATGCCACAAGATGGGCCATGAGGCCAAAGATTGTAGAAGCGCGCGACCAGTGAATCAGAACCAGCAACTTCCACCGCCAGCTCCACAGAATCAGCAGCAGCAGCCACAGCGTGGAAACCGGGGGTGTTTCCAGTGTGGGGCTGAAGGTCACTACAAACGCGATTGTCCCCAGTTGAACCAGAATCGCAATAACAACAACAACCAGGGCAACGGGAATAACAACAATAATCAGAACAACGGGGGAAACAACAACAACAACGGCAATGAAGCTCGTGGTCGTGCTTTTGTGTTGGGTCGAGGAGATGCAGTGAATGATCCCAATGTGGTTATGGGTAAGTTTCTTCTCGACAATATTTATGTTACTGTCTTATTTGATTCGGGTGCTGATACAAGTTATATGTCCTTGAAAATGGGTAAATTATTAAAACGTACACCAACACCCCTAGACACCAAACACGTCGTAGAACTAGCCAATGGTAAAAGTGTAGAAGCCACACAGGTAGTCAAGGGTTGTAGCATTGTTCTAGCGGGTCAGACTTTCACGATTGATCTCATACCCATAGTTTTGGGTAGTTTCGACGTTGTCATCGGAATGGATTGGTTATCCCAACATCACGCAGAGATCTTATGCAAGGAAAAAGTTATTCGTATTCCTCGCTCCAGTCAAGAACCTCTCGAAGTTCAGGGCGACAAGAGTGGTGCTGTGGTTGGCATCATCTCTTACTTGAAGGCGCAGAAATGTTTACGAAAGGGGCATACTGCCATTCTGGCTCTCGTTACTGATGCATCAGCAAAGGAAAAGAAGCTGGAGGATATCCCAGTTGTACGTGACTTCCCTCAGGTGTTTCCTGAAGATTTACCAGGCTTACCGCCTCATCGTCAAGTCGAGTTTCAGATCGAATTGGCACCTGGAGCAGCGCCAATAGCCCGCGCACCATATCGTTTAGCTCCCACCGAACTGGAAGAACTGTCGAAACAGCTGCAAGAGCTCTTGGAAAAGGGCTTTATTCGTCCAAGCTCTTCGCCTTGGGGAGCTCCAGTGTTATTTGTGAAGAAGAAAGACGGTACGTTCAGGATGTGCATCGACTACCGTGAACTCAACAAGGTGACGGTGAAGAACCGTTATCCTCTTCCACGCATAGATGACTTATTCGACCAGTTGCAAGGGTCGTGTTACTATTCCAAGATCGATTTGAGGTCTGGGTATCATCAGCTGAGAGTCCGGGATGAGGACGTCTCTAAAACCGCTTTCAGAACTCGCTACGGTCATTACGAGTTTCTTGTCATGCCATTCGGGCTTACGAACGCGCCTGCAGTCTTCATGGATCTCATGAACAGAGTGTGCAAACCGTATCTCGACAAGTTCGTCATCGTTTTCATCGACGACATTTTGATTTACTCCAAGAGTCAGGAGGAGCATGAGCAGCATCTACGTATTATCTTGGAACTTCTTCGAAAAGAGCAACTGTACGCAAAGTTTTCAAAATGCGACTTCTGGCTTCGTGAAGTCCACTTCTTAGGCCATGTGGTAAACAAGGATGGGATTCATGTCGATCCATCAAAGGTTGATTCGATCAGAAACTGGCCAGCACCGCGTACACCGACTGAAATACGCCAATTCTTGGGTTTGGCGGGTTACTACAGGCGATTTATTAAAGACTTCTCAAAGATCGCGCAACCACTTACTATGCTTACACAGAAAGGTGTCGTTTACAGATGGGGTAATACGCAAGAGACCGCTTTTCAGTACTTAAAGGATAGGCTTTGCAGCGCGCCTATTCTCTCACTGCCCGAGGGCACGGATGACTTCGTGGTTTATTGTGACGCATCGATACAAGGGCTTGGTTGTGTATTGATGCAACGGGATAAAGTGATCGCATACGCCTCTCGGCAACTCAAGGTTCATGAACGGAACTACACGACGCACGATTTAGAGCTGGGAGCTGTTGTTTTCGCGCTTAAGATATGGCGACACTACCTGTACGGTACCAGGTGCACGATTTACACCGATCACAGGAGTCTCGAGCATATCCTTAAGCAAAAGGATTTGAATATGCGTCAACGAAGATGGGTTGAACTTCTGAACGACTACGAATGCGCCATCAAGTATCATCCAGGCAAGGCCAATGTTGTGGCTGATGCCCTCAGTCGGAAAGACACTCTACCTAAGCGCGTGCGAGCGCTACAGCTTACCATTCAGTCCAGTCTTCCTGCACAGATACGAGCTGCTCAGTTAGAAGCACTAAAACCCGAAAACGTCAAGGCTGAAGCCTTGCGCGGTACAAGACAACAAATGGAACAAAAGGAAGACGGCGCCTACTATGTAACGGGGCGTATTTGGGTCCCACTGTATGGCGGTTTACGCGAACTTGTGATGGATGAAGCGCACAAGTCTCGCTACTCGGTACATCCAGGGTCGGATAAGATGTACCACGATATCAGAACAACTTATTGGTGGCCAAACATGAAAGCTCTTATCGCAACTTACGTCGGCAAGTGTTTAACTTGTGCAAGGGTTAAAATCGAGTACCAGAAACCATCAGGCTTACTTCAGCAACCAGAAATACCACAATGGAAATGGGAGCAAATTTCCATGGATTTTGTTACGGGTTTACCTAGATCTCAGCGTGGGAATGACACTATTTGGGTGATCGTTGATCGACTCACAAAGTCTGCTCACTTCTTGGCTATCAAAGAAAAGGATAAGTTTTCTACCCTAGCAGACATCTACATGAAAGAAGTTGTTTCGAGGCACGGAGTGCCCACCTCTATTATTTCGGATCGCGATGCACGATTCACGTCAGAGCTTTGGCAAGCGATGCACAAATCCTTCGGCTCACGATTAGACATGAGCACAGCATATCACCCTCAGACGGATGGGCAGTCTGAGCGCACGATTCAAACTCTAGAAGACATGCTTCGAGCGTGTGTCATAGACTTCGGCAACGGCTGGGAAAAACACCTCCCTCTGGTGGAGTTCTCGTACAATAACAGTTACCACACCAGCATTCAAGCCGCTCCATTTGAGGCATTGTACGGACGTAAATGCCGGTCACCTCTCTGTTGGGCAGAGGTGGGAGATAGTCAAATTACGGGTCCAGATATTGTTGTGGACGCCACAGAAAAGATAGCACAGATACGACAACGCATGGCGGCAGCACGCGACCGTCAGAAAGCCTACGCGGACAAGCGTAGAAAGCCATTGGAATTTGAGGTCGGGGACCGGGTTTTATTGAAAGTTTCACCCTGGAAGGGTGTGGTTCGTTTTGGTAAAAGAGGCAAACTGAATCCGCGGTACGTCGGACCGTTCGAAATCTTAGAAAAGATTGGCAAGGTAGCCTACAGATTAAACCTACCTCCTGAACTCGGTGCAGTTCACAATGTATTTCACGTGTCGAATCTGAAGAAGTGCCTGTCAGATGAGACCCTCATAGTTCCTTTTAAGGAACTCACTATCGACGAGCGGTTGCAGTTCGTCGAGGAACCAGTTGAAATCACGGACCGGGATGTTAAGGTCCTCAAACACAAGAGAATCCCTCTTGTTCGAGTTCGTTGGAACTCCCAGCGTGGCCCGGAGTATACATGGGAACGCGAAGATCAGATGCAAGAAAAGTATCCCCAGTTATTCGAAACCAATGCATCCACTTCTGAGGCTGAAGCTACTACTACTGAATTTCGGGACGAAATTCCAAACCAACGGGGGGATAATGTGACACCCCAGGAAAACCAGTGAACGACACCTAGCTTCCTCAGTAAGTGCGTACTAAATTTCGGGACGAAATTTCTTTTAAGTTGGGGATAATGTGACAACTCGAGTTTCTGATTTTCACTTTCGCACTTGATGCGTGTTGACTTTGACTGTTTAGTTGTTTGTATTGTGAATTGGAAGTTGTACGTGTTGTGTTTTAATGAAACGATTGTCATTTGGCCTATATGTGATTACTTGCTGTGGTAGAAAATAATGTTAGGATTATTATTAAAACACTTAGTCTAGATCGGAACATGTCATACAATTCGAAGGATTCGAAGGACCACGAAGGATGACCTTCGATTCGAAGACCTCGAAACATATCCTTCGAGCACGAAACATATCCTTCGAGCACGAAACATATCCTTCGATATGTTTCGGCCCAGTCTTTCCAATGGGCTTGGCCCATTACTGTGATACGTATATATGGGAGTGCATGTAAACTGATGGTTATTTTCTAAGAAAAACCCTAGTTTTCAGTTCGTGTGTGACGGCAATTACAAACACCCGGAGATTATTTGCTGAACAATTCCCTTTTTGCTCTCAATTCCGGTTAGTATTCAAGGTGTTATGTGATTATATGATTTACCGATTTACTTGTAATATGTGGATTGTATGATTTATCGGATACGTATACTAGTCGGATATATGTTAACCAAATTGTTCATATCGTGATCGGATAGTATGTTTGTTTTGAAAGATATTAGGGTTGTATGCTTTTCGGTTGTGAATGATTGGTAGAATTTGGATGTTCCTCGGATTTGTATACGAATTGGATATGTATGTTAACCCGATTAATAATCGGCTGGATATTGTAATCGGACAAGTTTATGTAATCAAAACCTATGTGTAAGTTGGATAGTTTAAATAATCTTGTTATTCAGATTAGGGTTCTTGATAAACATGGGTATTATGCTTGTTTGATCTGGTTGATGTTAACTGATTTGTGATATTGGTGTTAATTGATAATCACAGCAAAACTTGGAAACTTGTAACGTAACTGATATCCATCGAAAGATATCAGTTACTCGAAACATGGTAGTAACCGAAAGATACCGAAAGATACTAGATGTTCGAAACATAGTGTTGACCGAAGGATAGCAATGACCGAATGATAACATTAAGTTCGAAACATAACATTCTGTTCGAAAGATAGCTATGATACCTGTTAGTCGAAAGATCTCTAATGTGTCGAAAGATGACCATGAATTGAATGATAGCTGATGTTCTACTGTGAAATAATACGTGTTGTGTCGATATGCAAACTGACTGTTATGTGAACATTAAATTGCATGCGTATCGTTGTGAACATGAACTGATTTGTTATACGTGCATACGATAGGACGTGAATAAATTACTTGTGAGTGCATAACCTAGCATACCGAGCAAACCAAGGTGAGTTCACACAGCCAAGGCATGGGTTCCCAGGGTGGGAATGGGTTGGATGATTACTTGTGCATACTTTGATACTGTAACGAACGATTAAACTGTTGATGCTTACGAACTACTCAACTGCCTTCGCACCCACCCTGGTCGGTAAAGACTATGGTCGCGAAACGAACTGATAAATTGCCTTCGCACACACCCTGGTCGGTAAGGACTATGGTCGCGAACTAACGAACATAATCTTCGCACACATGCCTGTGAGGCCGCGATGGAATTGATACGATACGAAACTTAATTGAACAAACGCACTATTACCCAAACTAAACTATAAACTGTGAACTCGCTCAACTAGTTTGTTGATTATCTGCTGCATGCCTTGCAGGACCTTAGGTACTTATGGAGCTTGCACTGGAGGAGCGGGACGTTGTGGGCAGTGGATTATGAACGCTATGTTTAAACATTTCGAATAATTGAACTTATGGTTTACTTGGGTTATTTACTTATGCTTCCGCTACTGATACTATGTTTGTTTTGAAACATCAATTGTATTGAATGAGGTTTTACGAACTACTTTATTTATGTTATGCTATGTTCAATATGATTGGTGGCTTGATCCTGGTCAGTCACGCTCCCAAGCGGTGATACTCCGCAGGTGGATTTTGGGGGTGTGACAATCGTACGGTCTCAAAACCGATCCTACAAGTGGTATCAGAGTAGGAGCTCGATTGCACTGATCAAACAACAAGATTCGTACCGGATTTCATCGTTTTCAGATCTGAATTGCATCATTTCTTCATCTTCAACTCATTTTTTCACTGATTTTCGTCAAATTGAACGGGTCTTTACAGTCCAAATCAGCTGATTTTTTGATATGTTGTGCGAAAACACTTGATTTACAACCCTACCAAATTTCAGATTCAAACTCCTAGCCGTTTAGGAGAAATTTTAGTTTTTAGGTACGATTTCGCGTCAAAAACCTGATTCCGCTTGAAACTTCATCCTAGTTCCGCTTGAAAACACTTAATTTCGCTTGAAAAAGTCTAATTTCGTTCGAAAAAACCCGATTCTGCTCGAAATCATCATTGTTAGTTCAAACGGAATCAGATTCCGCTCCAAATAGTTGATTTCGCTTGAAATTATTTGCTGATTTCGCTTGAAATCAAAATAGTTGATTACGCTCAAACTTTATTGACTGATTCCGCTTGAACGTGGTTTAATTCTGTGTGACAGTGCTGATTTCGCGTGAAACATTTCATTGAACCATGTGTTGATAAAGTGGAAGTTCATTATTGTCTGTTCACTAAACAAATCGGCCCAATAGAATTTGATATACATCTAAGAGTTGTCGGCCACTTGATATATTCACAAGATTAAGTCAAAGTGTGCATATGAAGTTGGTGAATTTATTCAGCCCAATCAGAATTAAAATCAATTAGTTGTTGTCGGCCATTAAGTGTTTCATTCAAGAAATTGCATTTGATAAAATGATATTTGAGTGTCATCATTAAATGTATTGACGGCCACTGTGAAGTTTTAAAATTGTCGGATACTTTTAATAGAGGTCCAATTAGAGTAAATCGGTATTCGATCCAAGCTAATTTCTGTCAACCCATGTGTTTTATCATTTAAGCGGCCCAATAGAAGCTTAACATTTGCATGTGAGAGTGTCGGCCTAGTTGAGTAAGATAATTGTTCAAATTTGAGGACCAATAGATTTAATTGAGTAACAATCAGATTGTTTAACATTTGATTAAAATGTTTGACGAAAAGGAAAACAAGAATCTTGAAAATTTAAATGATTGGCCTAGTGAATCTTGGTATGAGACGAGAAGTGATAAGAATGTTTATGTTAAAAGATTCGAAAATTTTTTGTGTATGAAGAATGAATCATTGGAGAAGTTGGAAAAACGGTTTAATGAGTTAATTGACAAGTTAGAAAGACATGGGATAAGATTTTCAAATGATGAAAAAATTTCAAAATTTGCTGATGCATTATCTTTGGAATGGGATAAATTTTTGCGTGAACTGAAATGGGATTCTAGTTTATCACGCTATGGTTTAAGAGATTTCATCAATAAACTTAAATTACACAAGTGTGATGAAGAATCAAGAAAAAGGAAGTTAATGGATGAAACAAAAGAAGATTTAGAAAAGATAAATTTGGATGTAATCATTGAAATGAGAAAAAGAATCTCTGTGTGTCTTGCAGCAAAAAATGTTATGAAATACGATATTAAGAGGGGTTGTTATATTGATGAATATATGAATCCTCTTGATTTTGTTAAAATTTTTTGTGCAGGCATATACAAGACAGAGACACAGGATATTTCAAAGAATGAAGAAGAAGAAAAAGATGAAATTTCAAAAAGTGAAGCTGTGTGCTCAAAATGCGAAAAATTCGAAGAAGACAATGTCAAACTGTTTGAAGGATGTGGAGAGTTTGACATTGGAGATCAAAAATTTTAAAAATGAAAAATTGAAATTGGAAAAAGATTTTGAAAAAATTAAAGTTGAAAATGAAAATGTTTCTTGGATAAAATTAGAAAATAAAGTTTTAAAAGAAAAAGAAACAGAATTTCAAGATCATATAAGAGTTTTTGAAAATGAAAAATCTGTTCTTGAAGAGAACAAAAATGTGAATGAAAAGGCAATCAATTCTCATCTTGAGAAAATATCTCAGCTTGAAAAAGAAGCTGAGAATTCAAGGAACAAAATTGAAGAACTTGAAAAGAAATTGAAAGGCTTTGTGACTTCATCATCATTACCAAATCTTGTATGTCCAAAACCGATCAATTCTGTTCCGATAAGTGACAATGTCACAAATGTTGACAAGGTCAAAATTGAAGTTTGTGATGATAAAACTGATGATGAAAAGGAGAAAAATGAGAAAAGAAAATTATTTTTAGAATTAAATGAAAAATTTAAAGATACTGTTTTCCATTCTACTGAAGTAGTTGAATGCTCAAAGTAGAAACCTGTTAAGAAGAATGTAGTGTGACAACCCTCACCAAATCAGGTATCCGTACGAATTAATTAATATTTAATTACTGCTTAATTACTGTGCTTGCTTACAATTATGGTTAAACTGCTGCTTGAATACCGATACATGCACATACTTGCATCATACTTTATTTGCTGTCACTCTATTATTTACATACAGTACTTTAGTGACAAACTTGATGCACAAAAGCACAATAGCACAATGAACAGATAACGCATTAAACATGCTGATATACCAGCATCAGGCAGACACTGCCTCTAAGGCCTGTATGAGCCAAGGATAGTTTACTACACTAGTAGAGAGTGTAGGGAAATGAGGGTTGTAGAACTGTGTCACTAGGTGATAGTTATAGTGACCGGATGTGCCAAAAATATGATTTAAACACAAATTCTGCACTTTAATATAAAAATTCAGCATTTTAGCTAACTAGTAAAGTGCAAAAACGCGGAAAAATAATACTAGACACTTTCTAAAGTGTCGGGAACTCTTTGTGTCACTAAAAATAATAATAACGACACTTTAAATGCTTATTAAGCACTTTAACGGATCAATATCCAACCGAACAACCGGACTTAACCCGGGACATAAGAATATTGCCATCAACATTATTTCTCTTTTTCTGAGCCGGTTAGGGTCCCCGAATACCCTAACACCCGCCACAAGACACTACACTCTAGTAACTAACATAGGGTCCTAACTAACTAACTAATGCTTATTCATTTAGTTAGATTTGAACCAACCCTTCCCCCATGATAACCAATCGGTCACCATTTAGGTGACACAAATGTCCTTATTTGATTATTATAATTCCATTGTTCCATATCTTGGTAACACTATATCCTTTGGATAATTTGTAGAGAATTGTCTATAAAAAACAAGCACATGTCCATCATTCATTCATAACACTTAACCCAAAAATTCAACTCTCTCTCCCTCCTTGCTTCTCACGGCTGAAACCATAGCAACATTCCATCCACTTTCATTTTTTTTTATTTCTCCATTTTACATACTATTAAGTGTATTAGAGCTCATACGAGGAGACCCGGTGCTTACGGAATCACAAGGACCTCACCAGAACGCTATTAACCACACGTTTTTCGACTAGTTTCTTCCCTAGCCTTGAGCTAGTAGTAAGTGACTCTAAACACCCTATTGTTCTATTCTAAAGTGGTTAATAAAAGATTTAACGGGCAAAAATCATAAACACTAGAGATCAAGTTTAAAGTCTACAAAAAAAAAATAAATAAACAAAGTGGTTAATAAGTAAATAATAGTGTAAAACTTATAAATCTAGTTTTATTATGATTATTTATTGTTGTTGATTGCTAGTATGGGAATGGATCGTCATCAAACCACGCTAGATTATGTTCACGAAACATGAACTAGCCTTATGTTAAGTCGTAAAGTTATTAGATGACGAACCCTTTCGAACATAAACATGAACTTGTGTAAAAACAATTTTTCTTATGAAAGAGTGTTCTAAACTAGTGGATCTAAAGATCTACAAGTGGTATTTTCAAAGAACCAAATGTCAAATGAAATCATATTTTTAAAGCCGGATCTTTCCTAAACAAAGGTGATTTTTGTGAACACACAAGTGTGTAGACACTTGTGTAACAAAAAGTTTTAACAAAGAATTATTTTTGTAATTTTTGACTAGAAGATATACAAATGCATTTTCTGTAAAAATAAGATTTTCGAGAAACCGGTTTCATTTATAAAAGTAGAAAGATCTATTAAAAATAATGGGAAGTTACTACACACTTTTACACAACCCACAAGTTCATGTGTTTGTGATATTTTTGAACTAGTATGATGTTGGAATATTGTTTGTTGTTGATTGAGAAAATTTTGTTTGAATTTATAAAAGAAAATGATACGCTTGAAAGCGTTGCCACCTCCAGTTACAGGGGAAACTCTGGCGAAATTTTTCCAAAAATCTAACACTTGGAAATATTTTTATCACAAGTGTTATTAATATATTTTTAACTTGTTTTCCCAAATAAATTTCGCCATGATTTTATTACAAAATTTCTGAGTGTCGGAGGTGGGATTTTCACAAAATAAAACTTGTTAAAATATATATTTAGAATATATATTTTCATAACAACACTTGTGTAAATTTTTGTGATTATTTTGTGAACTACGTAAATATTATTTTTAGGGTAAAAATAATATTACCAAATATTCACGGCTCCAAAATAATACGAACGCCTTCAATAAATATTTAAGTTATACCGGTAATCATTGTTACCACCCGTACTTTACAACGTAACTTACGTATTTTCAGAAAATACTATTGAACGCGTATTTTGATAAAGGACATTATTTTGGAAAAATTATGTGGAATAAAATATAATATTTTTGGGAAAAATATTTATATTTTGGAAGTAAAGTATTTTGGATAAATGGAATAAAATATATTTTATTAAGTGAGACTTAATAATATATTTCGAAGATATACGAAACGCACATGTATTAAAACCCTCATCCTTGGGAAGGAATATATTCACCAAGTAATTGCGAAGTGTAATTACGAAATAGTTGCCTATCTATTTCCCTAAGACATTAAACCTTAAACTAAGGCACGGCCGTCCGTCTAATAGGAGTTAGTACGTGTAGGTCGTCGCACAGCAGATTTTCTGGGAGATACTTTTTAGAGACGCACTTCAGTGAGTTCATGTCCCCCTTTTCTCTTATTGTTTGCAGTTTTCTAAACTACGGGGGTGAAATACATGTTACTATGTTTACTAGTACTTTACACATGGTATGATTAGCGTAAGGAGGGTTACTATTTAGATCATGTGAGTGGGTAGGCGTGAACTGAAGGCCATTAATCCTCAGAGTAGGACCGAGGCACAGTAGCGGTAGATCTATCTGGGTGTAGTGAGCCCAGCCCCATGCCCAGCAGAACGGACCTCGGGGTGACTTTGTGCCCAACGCAAAATCCGCTAGGTTTGAGTCTTCCTACTGCACATCACACATATCAATGGCCTTGCAAACCATTGGTGATCTCTTTTTCCTTATTTGCTACATACCAGGGATTTTTATACTTACAAAGGTTTTATTACTAACTACACATGAACTCGCTCAACATTATTGTTGATTTTTCCAACTTACATGTATTTCAGGGAACTAAAGATCTGGCACGGTATGCTACGCTGCGTTAGAGTATGGGATCATCCACGTTTAAGGATTGCGACTTTTACCTGGACGAGTCGCAAATCTTAAACGGAGTTTATTTTAAGTTTGTGGTTGCGTCTTTCAAACAATGTTTTATGTTGTTAGGTTGTAATTTCCGTTGCATGTGTCAACGCCTTAAGACAATGTTATGTTACTTTTGTTTTAAAACTTAAATCAATGGATGATCTGCATGGTTTTACTTTCATATAGCTTTGTTATTATTAAGCTATGGTATTAAGAAGTCAAACCAAATTAACCCACGCTTCCGCAAAGCCAGGGTGTGACAGCTTGGTATCAGAGCTCTGATCATAGTGAACTAGGATTCCTTCTCGAGTCTAGACTATGATCACTAGGGCTCTCACGAAAACATTTTTACACTGCATACCACTTATGTCACACCCCTAAAATCCACACGCGGAGTACCACCGCTTGGAGGCATGACATGACCAGGATCAAGCCATCAATCATATTGAACATAGCATAATATAAATAAGATAGTTCGCACAACCCAATTCAATACAATCGATGTTCTAAGCCAAACATAATTAAGTAGCGGAAGCATAAGTATGTAAACCCAAAATAAATCATAAGTTCAATTATTCGAAACGTTAAACATAGTAGTCATGATCTGTGCTCCACAATGACCTGCTCCTTCCTAGTGCAAGCTCCATAAGTACCTAAGGTCCTGCAAGGCATGCAGCAGAGAGTCAACAACTAGTTGAGCGAGTTCACAGTTAATAGTTCAGGTTTAGTATAGTGTGAGTAGTAGTATGTTCGTTCAATATGTCATGTATCGTATTAGTTCCCATCACGGCCTCCCAGGCAGGTATGCGAAGATATTAGAGGATGGTTTTCCCAAGTGTTCTAGACTAGGTTTATTCGTATCGCGTCCTCCCAGGCAGGTGTGCGAAGATTAGTAAATTTAGTTCGCGGCCTTCCTATGGCAGGTGTGCGAAGTCAGTCATAATATCGCGGCCAACCCTTGGCAGGTGTGCGAAGATCAGTTCAATAAGTGTTACTAGTCTAGCCGTATCTTATCGTTAGGTTCTATCATCTGAGTATACACAATAATTCATCAAATCCCATCCCACCCGGGAACCCCATGCCTTGGCTGTGTGAACTCACCTTAGGTTTGCTCGGTATGCTAAGTATGTGCTCGAAGTAAATCAATCACGTCCTAAATATGTACGTATGCATAATCAGTTTATATCCAAGTTGTTCACGAATAGGTATAATCATAGAAGTACTAGTATGTAACTGTTATCACATAAGTCATGCTCATCACTTAACAGCAGTTAGTTAATACAGTTAACTTCTAACAGAGTCTAACTAAGTTACTGTGCAGTTAACCAAGTTGACGAATCACAGGTTGGCGAAACACAATGTGTTTCGTCAACTACCCTTTTGACAAAACAAGATTCTGTTTCGTTGACAACCCTTGGCGAATCACTTCTTCTATTTCGTCAAACCCCCTTGGCGAATCAAATCCAGTTTCGTCAAACATTCTAATTCGTCAAACAATCTATTTCGTCAAACATTCTATTTCGTCAAGGCAGCAGTTACGTCAACACAAGTCAGTTACGGATTTAATCACAGAAACCCTAACTATCTAAAACAGCCGTCAAGAACATCCATCATGATCATCATCAATCAGTAATCATACACAAATCGTTCAACATATAACCACTTAATCATCATGTTACGATTCGTTATTCGTGTCTATCCCAAACCCTAGTTTAATAATTTAACAAAGTACGTTATCCGGTTCACATATGCTAGCCGATTCCATACACATCAATGACTAATGATTTAATCCACACTTGTTTACAAGATATCCCTAATACATCATGCAAACAATCCGAACAAAACATGATAGCCGATCAATACCATTCATAACCGATTCACAAGAACGTCATCAATCATACACACTTTATCATTGTCAACAATGACATAAACACACAAAACAATTTACGGAGCTAATCACACTAACCGGAATAGATGAAAGCAAGAACGGGATTGATCTAGAGGGCTTCAAGGTTGCCGTCACACTGAGAAAGCTCTAGGTTTTTCTTGTTTTGCCAAAAAGTATCGAACATAAGTCTGTGTGTGTTAATATATGCGTTTTACCGTACTGGGCCCGTAGCTGGGCCTCAACGAATCTGGGCCGGCGAATCAAGTTCTATTTCGTCGAGACTGAGTTGGCGAAACAGGCTTGTTTCGTTGAGTGGTCCTTGGCGAATCACAACTCTGATTCGTGAAGTTGTGCTTGGCGAAACACACTTGTGTTTAGTCGGGTTGTTCAAGTGTTAACAGTTTATGTTTATCTACAGATTTCAAGTTATACAATCAAACACATTCTCATGCAAATCACAAGACACTTTATTATATCACAACGTGTACATTACAAGTCAATCAAGTCAAACACTTAAACAGTCAAAGTCAATGTGCATTAAATGCGAAAGTGAAAGTCGAAAGTTCGAGTTGTCACATTATCCCCAACTTAAAAGAAATTTCGTCCCAAAATTTGGTATGTACCCACTGAGGAAGCTAGATAGGTTGCATCGTTCACTGGTTTTCCTGGGGTGTCACATACTCCCCCCGTTGATCTGGAATTTCGTCCCGAAATTCCACGGTAGTAGCTTCGGCCTCAGTAGTGGTTGTATTGGTTTCGAATAACTGGGGATACTTTTCTGTCATCTGGTCTTCGTGTTCCCAGGTGTACTCTGGGCCACGACGGGAGTTCCAACGAACTCGAACAAGAGGGATCCTCTTGTTTTTGAGGACCTTAACATCCCGGTCCGTGATTTCAACTGGCTCCTCGACGAACTGCAACCGCTCGTCGATAGTGAGTTCCTTAAAAGGAACTACGAGGGTCTCATCTGACAGGCACTTCTTCAGATTCGACACGTGAAATACATTGTGAACTGCACCAAGTTCAGCTGGTAGGTTTAGCTTGTAGGCTACTTTGCCTATTTTCTCAATGATTTCGAACGGTCCGACATACCGCGGATTTAGTTTGCCCCGTTTGCCAAAACGTACCACACCCTTCCAGGGTGAGACTTTAAGTAAAACCCGGTCCCCGACCTGAAATTCTAGAGGCTTCCTACGCTTATCCGCGTATGCTTTCTGACGGTCGCGTGCTGCCGCCATGCGTTGTCGTATTTGTGCAATCTTTTCTGTCGCGTCCACTACAATCTCCGGACTCGTGATCTGACTATCCCCCACCTCTGCCCAACAGAGAGGTGACCGGCATTTACGCCCGTACAATGCCTCGAATGGAGCGGCTTGTATGCTGGTGTGATAGCTGTTATTGTATGAGAACTCCACCAAAGGGAGGTGCTTTTCCCAGCCGTTGCCGAAATCAATAACACATGCCCGAAGCATGTCTTCAAGAGTTTGGATCGTTCGCTCAGACTGCCCATCCGTCTGAGGGTGATACGCTGTGCTCATGTCTAACCGTGAGCCGAAAGATTTGTGCATCGCTTGCCATAGCTCTTACGTAAATCGTGCATCGCGATCCGAAATGATGGAGGTGGGCACCCCGTGCCTCGAAACAACTTCTTTAAGATAGACGTCTGCGAGGGTGGAGAACTTATCCATTTCCTTTATTGCCAGGAAGTGTGCAGACTTGGTGAGTCGATCCATGATTACCCATATAGTATCATTCCCACGCTGGGATCTGGGTAGGCCTGTAACAAAATCCATGGAAATTTCTTCCCATTTCCATTGTGGTATCTTGGGTTGCTGAAGTAGGCCTGCTGGTTTCCGATACTCCACTTTGACTTTTGCACAAGTCAAACACTTGCCGACGTAAGTAGCGATGTGGGCTTTCATGCTAGGCCACTAGTATGTAGTTCTGAGATCGTGGTACATTTTATCTGACCCTGGATGTACTGAGTAGCGGGACTTGTGTGCTTCATCCATCACAAGCTCTCGTAAACCGCCATAGAGTGGGACCCAAATACGCCCCGTTAGATAGTAGGCACCGTCTTCCTTTTGCTCCATTCGTTGCCTTGAGCCGCGTAAGGCTTCAGCTTTGACGTTGTCGGGTTTCAATGCTTCGATCTGAGCAGTTCGTATCTGTGCAGGAAGACTGGACTGAATAGTGAGCTGCAAAGCTCGTACGCGCCTAGGTAGAGTGTCTTTCCGACTGAGAGCGTCAGCCACAACATTGGCTTTTCCTGGATGATACTTGATGGCACATTCGTAATCGTTCAGAAGTTCAACCCATCTTCGTTGACGCATGTTCAAATCCTTTTGCTTAAGAATATGCTCGAGACTCCTGTGATCGGTGTAAATCGTGCACCTGGTACCGTACAGGTAGTGTCGCCATATCTTAAGTGCGAAAACAACAGCTCCCAGCTCTAAATCGTGCGTCGTGTAGTTCCGTTCGTGAACCTTGAGTTGACAAGAAGCGTAGGCAATAACTTTATCCCGTTGCATCAATACACAACCAAGCCCCTGTATCGATGCGTCACAATAAACCACAAAATCATCTGTGCCCTCTGGCAGTGAGAGAATAGGTGCGCTGCAAAGCCTATCCTTTAGGTACTGAAAAGCGGTTTCCTGGGGACCTCCCCAACGGTAGGTGACACCCTTCTGTGTCAGTAGTGTGAGCGGCTACGCGATCTTCGAAAAGTCTTTGATGAATCGTCTGTAATACCCCGCCAAACCCAAGAATTGGCGTATTTCCGTTGGTGTACGCGGTGCAGGCCAGTTCCTGATCGAATCTACCTTGGATGGATCGACATGAATCCCATCCCTGTTCACCACATGGCCTAAAAAGTGGACTTCACGAAGCCAGAAGTCGCATTTAGAAAACTTGGCGTACAATTGCTCCTTTCGAAGAAGTTCCAAAATCAATCGTAGGTGCTGCTCGTGCTCCTCCTGACTCTTGGAGTAGATCAGAATGTCGTCGATGAAAACAATGACGAACTTGTCAAGATAGGGTTTGCACACCCTGTTCATAAGATCCATGAAGACTGCAGGCGCGTTCGTAAGCCCAAATGGCATAACTAGAAACTCGTAATGACCGTAGCGAGTTCTGAACGCTGTCTTGGAGACGTCCTCATCCCGGACTCTCAGCTGATGATACCCTGACCTCAAGTCTATCTTGGAGTAGTAACTCGACCCCTGCAACTGGTCGAATAAGTCGTCTATGCGCGGAAGAGGATAACGGTTCTTCACCGTCACCTTGTTCAGTTCACGGTAGTCGATGCACATCCTGAAAGTGCCATCCTTCTTTTTCACGAAAAGTACTGGAGCTCCCCAAGGTGATGAGCTTGGACGAATAAAGCCCTTTTCCAAGAGCTCTTGTAACTGCTTCGACAGTTCTTCCAGTTCGGTTGGAGCTAAACGATACGGTGCGCGGGCTATTGGTGCTGCTCCAGGAGCTAACTCAATCTGGAATTCGACTTGGCGGTGAGGCGGTAAACCGGGTAAATCTTCAGGAAACACCTGAGGAAAGTCACGTACAACTGGAATATCCTCCAGCTTCTTTTCCTTTGCTGATGCGTCAGTGACAAGTGCCAGAATTGCAGTGTGCCCCTTTCGTAAACATTTCTGCGCCTTTAAGAAAGAGATCATGCCAACCACAGCACCACTCTTGTTGCCTTGAACTTCGAGAGGTTCTTGACTAGAGCGAGGAATACGAATGATCTTTTCCTTGCATAAAATCTCTGCGTGATGTTGGGATAACCAATCCATACCGATGACGACGTCGAAGCTACCCAAAACTATGGGTATAAGATCAATCGAGAAGGTCTGACCAGCTAAAATGATGCTACAACCCTTGATTACATGTGCGGCTTCTACACTTTTACCATTTGCTAACTCTACGACATGTTTGGTGTTTAGGGGTGTTGGTGTACGTTTTAACAGTTTACTCATTTTCAAGGACATATAACTTGTATCAGCACCCGAATCAAATAAGACAGTAATATAAATATCGTCGAGAAGAAACTTACCCATAACCACATTGGGATCATTCATTGCGTCGCCCCGACCCAGCACAAAAGCACGACCCCGAGCTTCGTTGCCATTGTTGTTTTTGTTTCCCCCGTTGTTGTTGTTCCCGTTGCCCTGGTTATTGTTGTTGTTGCGATTCTGGTTCGGGTTCAATTGGGGGCAATCACGTTTGTAGTGGCCTTCAGCCCCACACTGGAACATCCCCGGTTTCCACGCTGTGGCTGCTGCTGCTGGTTCTGTGGAGCTGGCGGTGGGAGTTGCTGGTTCTGATTTGCTGGCCGTGAGCTTCTACAATCCTTAGCCTCATGACCCATCTTGAAGCATCTTTGACAACGTTCCCTGCGACATCTTCCACTGTGGTGTTTGTTGCACCTACTACACCATGGGTGAGTCCCCCGATATCCACTCTGCCCATGACCGCCTGATGACTGCTGATTCGGACTCTGGTAGTCATTTGTCTTGCGCTGCTGTGCTTGAGACTGAACAGAAACTGATCCCTTGCTGGAATCCCCCTCCCATTTTCTCTTGTTGTCATTAGGAGTAGCAGAAGTAGTAACAGTAGTAGTGGTAGCACTGATGCGTTTTGGCAGCTTGTTCTTTTCCACTGCCTGGTCGGTGAGTCGATAAGCAAGACGCTGAATGTCTTGGATGTTGTTGAGGTTAGCCGACGTCACGTGGCTCTGAATCTCTGGCGCAAGCCCCTTGAGATACAACTCAATGCGCTTAACTGGAGGGTCCACCATCGTTGGACACAAGATGGCCAGTTCGTTTGATCGTTTCGTGTAAGCCTCAATCTCTGACCCCGTCATCTTTAAGTGGTATAACTCATCCTCCAACTTGTGGATGTCGTCTCGCGTGCAGTATTCTCGTTTGATCAGTTCTTTGAAATCTTCCCAGGGTGTGGCGTTAGCAGCTGCCAACTTTAGGATCTGAACTTGCGCGTTCCACCAGGTTAGCACAATCCCTTCCAACGTGCCAGTGGCGTACTTGACCCTGCGAGCCTCAGGTCATTCACACATCTCAAATACCGACTCGAGCTTTTCAAACCAATGGAGGAGTCCCACTGCCCCCTCGGTGCCACTGAAAGTGCTTGGACGACAGTCCATGAAGTTCTTGAATGTGCAGACAGGTTGTGGAGCGTTTTGACCTATTGTGCATAGAATAGGACAATGTTAAATACAAAGGTTGATTTAGGAATGTAGGATTCAAAGATCCTAGTGTGTATTCCATCCGCAGGGTATATGTAATGCCCCTAAATTTAAAATCATTAACCACTAGAAAACCCTAATTAAGACACCCAAGTAATTCTGCACCAACCCTAAAATTTTCAGAATCATCAGAATCAGGATCAGGGCCCCTAAAACTCAGGGGGGGTAAAACCTAGTTGACGATTATCTTCATAAAAACGTTGTCTAAATGCTATTGGCCGAATCGTCGACTCAGCAAGCCTAGTTAGGGACGTGGCTACCTCTAGAAAATAGGTTACCCCTCGCGTAGCGCGACGACCATAGGGGTACCCCTCGCGCTACGCGACAGGGTCAAATTTCGGGTATAAATAGAGGAGTCTGGGACTTGAAATTGGGCACTTGAACGACGAGAAAACTCTCTCTGTAGGCTGAGATATCGTCGAAACAGTCCAACAACACACACCGATCTCGAATCGCTGCCGCAATCAGGGTAATAACTCGATTGCTATTACGATTCAACATCCGATCGATTATAACTATCCGACGATTGTCCGAGTGCTACTCAAAATTGAGCTTATACTTTATTGTTCATCGTGATTTCGACTTGAATAGTTGAGTGCTGTTCGAATTCGGACTATGCTCTGTTATTCGTTGTGAATCCGATCGAATTATTAAGTATTATACTTTGTCGTTTGTCGATAATTCGATAAATGAGTTGAAGTATTGCACTTGTTAATTGTTGTGAAGGTTTAATCTCGTGAGTTATCGTAAAAGCTGTATTAGTTAATTACCTAGTTGTGTGCAAATTAGGTTAAGAGGATAATCAGTAAGCTAAACTCTGTCCGTATGAATCTACAATTGGAAACAAGGTAGCATCACTTGGAAATTTTAAGGTACGGATAGGTTCCTTCCTTTCGATCTATGTTGTTTTTATAAAAGATCCCTTCTTTCGATTTATGTCGTTTGAATATAAGAATTCCATATTAAGATTAAGTTATAAGTTATAAGTTCTGGATGGATAGAATTCCTTTCTATCGATTTATGTCCGTTGGGTACGGGTAGAATCCTTTCTTTCAATTTATGTCGTTTTGATACAAGTATGTCATTCTTGATTATAAATTCCATATTAAGATTAAGTTATAAATTCCGTACGGGTAGATTCCTTTCTTTCGATTTCTGTCAATTCTGATATATCGTACGGGTAGAATCCTTTCTTTCGATTTATGTCGTTTTTATAAGAATCCCTTATTTCGATTTATGTTGTTTTTATAAGAACCCTTTCTGTCGATTTATGTCCGTTGGGTACGGATAGAATCCCTTTCTTTTGATTGATGTCGTTCCTGAATTTAAGTTTCCATATTAAGATTAAGTTATGAAATAAGTTATAGATTCCGTATTAAGATTAAGTTATGAAATAAGTTATAGATTCCGTATTAAGATTAAGTTATGAAATAAGTTATAGATTCCGTATTAAGATTTAGTTATGAAACATGTGTTGAAAGTTACAAACGTTTTGAAAAGGTTTTGTTTTACATCAGTTATTTAGAAAATGGTTTATTTTATACAAGTTTCATTTCCTACTCTAGTGGTTCCTTATTAACGAGTCAAGGTTTTATCTTGTTTCGTTTAATAAACCACATTTTGGGGACGAAATTGTCAAGATAGGATTGATAACCATACCTTGATGACTGGTTCCACTCATATATTTTCAATCTCGCCAAAGATTCGTATTTTACAAGTTACAAGTTAAATATCTTAAGACTTATAAGTTATAAGTAAATAAGTTACAAGTTTAATATGATATATAAGTATTATGTTACTCAAGTCAAATTGTTTTAAATTACTATGTCTTGTTTTTAAAACTCCTCACGGCTTTGATTATCGATTCATTTGACAGACCGTTCGATTCCTATTCTAATCATTTAGTTTCATGTCATGCAATAGTTTTTCTGTTAAGTTGTACTCATTATCGCATGTTCCAATATATGTTCCGTTCTGTTCTGAAAATAAGTTTTATAAGTTATGTGAATAAGACCATTTGTACTCTGATACCCTGAGTATCGCTTCTCGTGGAGTGTCCCACGAGCATGTTGTTGTGGCATCAACATCATGTGCTCCATCCGTGACGGAGAGATCAGTTCACGGCGTCTCTTAAGTACAAGTGTGGTACATAAGGCTATTAGGAGGCGTATGGATCGATCCTAGGATTTAAGTATAAGTATAAGGAGGTGGATAACGGGTATGCCAATTCGCCATCTCATGTGATAATTATGCAGGAGTAGCTACCTGTGTATTGTCACGTTTTAAGTTTGCTCATGGGTACATCCGTAAGATATGATTATGAAATTAAGTTATTTGCATCGTCAAGTTCCATCCGGTTATCAAAATAAAATAAGCTTTTGTTTTTCCTCTATCCGCACACTGGGCAAAACTTTCGAAATTTTGCTCAAACGTACGTTTTTGTTGTTGTTGTTTTCTTCTTTACGTCAGGTTATCAAGACAAGCTGGGACAGAAAATGGAAGAGTGCTCGAGTGTTTAGAAAAGACGGTAGAAATAATTATAATGGATTAGATATCCTTCATTAAGCTGTAAAGCCTTGTAATACATTTAAGTATAAATGGAATTATGTTTTTGATCTGACTACTGTTATAGTGACACGCCGGCCCGTTCCGGGACGGGGTGTTACAGCTATGGTATTAGAGCAAAGGCTCTTTCCTGTAGAAAACTTGAAGATAGTAATTAAGACCTATGAGGAATGGGTAGATATCTATGATAGGATTCAACTTGATATCTTATTTGGTTTAACTCCTATGTCTATTCTTATAGATGTCTATGTAGGAAATATCAGTACTAATAGTCACTCTAAGTATCTGTAAGTCTCTATTGACTTTTCGTACGGTAAGATATTTTATTAAGATACGTTATAAAAGGACCATTAGGGCACATATATAAGGTAATTGACAAGTATAGTCATGACCTTAGTTATGAATTTCAAATACACATGTGTGATTAGGAGATTCTGGTTATATAAGTTAGCAACTCTGCTAGGAAAGTTTCGTTTCTGTTACTTATGCATTAGGTTATATTCTTATTTGAAAAATTTCGAGGACGAAATTTCTTTTAAGGGGGTAATAGTTGTAATGCCCCTAAATTTAAAATCATTAACCACTAGAAAACCGTAATTAAGACACCCAGGTAATTCTGCACCAACCCTAAAATTTTCAGAATCATCAGAATCAGGATCAGGGCCCCAAAAACTCAGGGGGGGTAAAACCTAGTTGACGATTATCTTCATAAAAACGTTGTCTAAATGCTATTGGCCGAATCGTCGACTCAGCAAGCCTAGTTAGGGACGTGGCTACCTATAGAAAATAGGTTACCCCTCGCGTAGCGCGACGACCATAGGGGTACCCCTCGCGCTACGCGACAGGGTCAAATTTCGGGTATAAATAGAGGAGTCTGGGACTTGAAATTGGGCACTTGAACGACGAGAAAACTCTCTCTGTAGGCTGAGATATCGTCGAAACAGTCCAACAACACACACCGATCTCGAATCGCTGCCGCAATCAGGGTAATAACTCGATTGCTATTACGATTCAACATCCGATCGATTATAACTATCCGACGATTGTCCGAGTGCTGCTCAAAATTGAGCTTATACTTTATTGTTCATCGTGATTTCGACTTGAATAGTTGAGTGCTGTTCGAATTCGGACTATGCTCTGTTATTCGTTGTGAATCCGATCGAATTATTAAGTATTATACTTTGTCGTTTGTCGATAATTCGATAAATGAGTTGAAGTATTGCACTTGTTAATTGTTGTGAAGGTTTAATCTCGTGAGTTATCGTAAAAGCTGTATTAGTTAATTACCTAGTTGTGTGCAAACTAGGTTAAGAGGATAATCAGTAAGCTAAACTCTGTCCGTATGAATCTACAATTGGAAACAAGGTAGCATCACTTGGAAATTTTAAGGTACGGATAGGTTCCTTCCTTTCGATCTATGTTGTTTTTATAAAAGATCCCTTCTTTCGATTTATGTCGTTTGAATATAAGAATTCCGTATTAAGATTAAGTTATAAGTTATAAGTTCTGGATGGATAGAATTCCTTTCTATCGATTTATGTCCGTTGGGTACGGGTAGAATCCTTTCTTTCAATTTATGTCGTTTTGATACAAGTATGTCATTCTTGATTATAAATTCCATATTAAGATTAAGTTATAAATTCCGTACGGGTAGATTCCTTTCTTTCGATTTCTGTCAATTCTGATATATCGTACGGGTAGAATCCTTTCTTTCGATTTATGTCGTTTTTATAAGAATCCCTTATTTCGATTTATGTCGTTTTTATAAGAACCCTTTCTGTCGATTTATGTCCGTTGGGTACGGATAGAATCCCTTTCTTTTGATTGATGTCGTTCCTGAATTTAAGTTTCCATATTAAGATTAAGTTATGAAATAAGTTATAGATTCCGTATTAAGATTAAGTTATGAAATAAGTTATAGATTCCGTATTAAGATTAAGTTATGAAATAAGTTATAGATTCCGTATTAAGATTTAGTTATGAAACATGTGTTGAAAGTTACAAACGTTTTGAAAAGGTTTTGTTTTACATCAGTTATTTAGAAAATGGTTTATTTTATACAAGTTTCATTTCCTACTCTAGTGGTTCCTTATTAACGAGTCAAGGTTTTATCTTGTTTCGTTTAATAAACCACATTTTGGGGACGAAATTGTCAAGATAGGATTGATAACCATACCTTGATGACTGGTTCCACTCTTATATTTTCAATCTCGCCAAAGATTCGTATTTTACAAGTTACAAGTTAAATATCTTAAGACTTATAAGTTATAAGTAAATAAGTTACAAGTTTAATATGATATATAAGTATTATGTTACTCAAGTCAATTTGTTTTAAATTACTATGTCTTGTTTTTAAAACTCCTCACGGCTTTGATTATCGATTCATTTGACAGACCGTTCGATTCCTATTCTAATCATTTAGTTTCATGTCATGCGATAGTTTTTCTGTTAAGTTGTACTCATTATCGCATGTTCCAATATATGTTCCGTTCTGTTCTGAAAATAAGTTTTATAAGTTATGTGAATAAGACCATTTGTACTCTGATACCCTGAGTATCGCTTCTCGTGGAGTGTCCCACGAGCATGTTGTTGTGGCATCAACATCATGTGCTCCATCCGTGACGGAGTGATCAGTTCACGGCGTCTCTTAAGTACAAGTGTGGTACATAAGGCTATTAGGAGGCGTATGGATCGATCCTAGGATTTAAGTATAAGTATAAGGAGGTGGATAACGGGTATGCCAATTCGCCATCTCATGTGATAATTATGCAGGAGTAGCTACCTGTGTATTGTCACGTTTTAAGTTTGCTCATGGGTACATCCGTAAGATATGATTATGAAATTAAGTTATTTGCATCGTCAAGTTCCATCCGGTTATCAAAATAAAATAAGCTTTTGTTTTTCCTCTATCCGCACACTGGGCAAAACTTTCGAAATTTTGCTCAGACGTACGTTTTTGTTGTTGTTGTTTTCTTCTTTACGTCAGGTTATCAAGACAATCTGGGACAGAAAATGGAAGAGTGCTCGAGTGCTTAGAAAAGACGGTAGAAATAGTTATAATGGATTAGATATCCTTCATTAAGCTGTAAAGCCTTGTAATACATTTAAGTATAAATGGAATTATGTTTTTGATCTGACTACTGTTATAGTGACACGCCGGCCCGTTCCGGGACGGGGTGTTACAGTATACTACCTGCTGGTGCAGCTGCAAGTGCCGCAGCTACTCGTTCATTGATAAGTGCCGTCAACTGGGCTTGAGTCATGTTCACACGTCCAGACATGATCTTCATAGTAAAAGTAGAGTAAGTAAGAAAGGTTCGCGAGTAGTGCGATGACAGAAGAGTGTAAGCACATAGGTATTCTCATGTAACGACGTTTAGTAAGCAATGTAATCGAGCATACTACGAGCAAAGTTCTATATAGTTCTAGCAAGCGGGTAATAAACGTAAACCTTATTACCTAGGGTGTTGAGTCTTGCACGTGGAGCGAAGCGTCGTTGTGGATCGTTGAGAGCACTGTTTTGGTTATAGTCTGGTTTTAATAAAACGTTTTTCCCATATTAAAACCAAGTTCTCTATAACCAATGGCTCTGATACCAATCTGTCACACCCCCAAAATCCACACGCGGAGTACCACCGCTTGGAGGCGTGACATAACCAGGATCAAGCCATCAATCATATTGAACATAGCATAATATAAATAAGATAGTTCGCAAAACCCAATTCAATACAATCGATGTTCTAAGCCAAACATAATTAAGTAGCGGAAGCATAAGTATGTAAACCCAAAATAAATCATAAGTTCAATTATTCGAAACGTTAAACATAGTAGTCATGATCTGTGCTCCACAACGACCTGCTCCTTCCTAGTGCAAGCTCCATAAGTACCTAAGGTCCTGCAAGGCATGCAGCAGAGAGTAAACAACTAGTTGAGCGAGTTCACAGTTAATAGTTCAGTAATAGTATAGTGTGAGTAGTAGTATGTTCGTTCGTTATGTCATGTATCATATTAGTTCCCATCGCGGCCTCCCAGGCAGGTGTGCGAAGATATTAGAGGATGTTTTTCCCAAGTGTTCTAGACTAGGTTTATTCGTATCGCGGCCTCCCAGGCAGGTGTGCGAAGATTAGTAAATTTAGTTCGCGGCCTTCCTATGGCAGGTGTGCGAAGTCAGTCATAATATCGCGGCCAACCCTTGGCAGGTGTGCGAAGATCAGTTCAATAAGTGTTACTAGTCTAGCCGTATCTTATCGTTAGGTTCTATCATCTGAGTATACACAATAATTCATTAAATCCCATTCCCACCCGGGAACCCCATGCCTTGGCTGTGTGAACTCACCTTGGGTTTGCTCGGTATGCTAAGTATGTGCTCGAAGTAAATCAATCACGTCCTAAATATGTACGTATGCATAATCAGTTTATATCCAAGTTGTTCACGAATAGGTATAATCATAGAAGTACTAGTATGTAACTGTTATCACATAAGTCATGCTCATCACTTAACAGCAGTTAGTTAATACAGTTAACTTCTAACAGAGTCTAACTAAGTTACTGTGCAGTTAACCAAGTTGACGAATCACAGGTTGGCGAAACACAATGTGTTTCGTCAACTACCCTTTTGACGAAACAAGATTCTGTTTCGTTGACAACCCTTGGCGAATCACTTCCTCTATTTCGTCAAACCCCCTTGGCGAATCAAATCCAGTTTCGTCAAACATTCTAATTCGTCAAACAATCTATTTCGTCAAACATTCTATTTCGTCAAGGCAGCAGTTACGTCAACACAAGTCAGTTACGGATTTAATCACAGAAACCCTAACTATCTAAAACAGCCGTCAAGAACATCCATCATGATCATCATCAATCAGTAATCATACACAAATCGTTCAACATATAACCACTTAATCATCATGTTACGATTCGTTATTCGTGTCTATCCCGAACCCTAGTTTAATAATTTAACAAAGTACGTTATCCAGTTCACATATGCTAGCTGATTCCATACACATCAATGACTAATGATTTAATCCACACTTGTTTACAAGATATCCCTAATACATCATGCAAACAATCCGAACAAAACATGATAGCCGATCAATACCATTCATAACCGATTCACAAGAACGTCATCAATCATACACACTTTATCATTGTCAACAATGACATAAACACACAAAACAATTTACGGAGCTAATCACACTATCCGGAATAGATGAAAGCAAGAACGGGATTGATCTAGAGGGCTTCAAGGTTGCCGTCACACTGAGAAAGCTCTAGGGTTTTCTTGTTTTGCCCAAAAGTATCGAACATAAGTCTGTGTGTGTTAATATATGCGTTTTACCGTACTGGGCCCGTAGCTGGGCCTCAACGAATCTGGGCCGGCGAATCAAGTTCTATTTCGTCGAGACTGAGTTGGCGAAACAGGCTTGTTTCGTTGAGTGGTCCTTGGCGAATCACAACTCTGATTCGTCGAGTTGTGCTTGGCGAAACACACTTGTGTTTAGTCGGGTTGTTCAAGTGTTAACAGTTTAAGTTTATCTACAGATTTCAAGTTATACAATCAAACACATTCTCATGCAAATCACAAGACACTTTATTATATCACAACGTGTACATTACAAGTCAATCAAGTCAAACACTTAAACAGTCAAAGTCAATGTGCATTAAATGCGAAAGTGAAAGTCGAAAGTTCGAGTTGTCACAACTTAAGTCCAGATCCAAAACGTTTTTACAAACAAATGTTGATCACATTTTATTTGTTAGTTATAGGCTCAGTCTGGGAGGCTGAGGCTCGGTCTGGGAGGCCGAGGCTCGGTCTGGGAGGCTGAGGTAGTTGTCTAGTGGGACTAGGGAGTCAGTCTGGGAGGCTGGGAGAATTGGCTAGTGGGACTAGGGAGTCAGTCTGAGAGGCTGGGAGAATTGACTAGTGGGACTAGGGAGTCAGTCTGGGAGGCTGGGAGGCTAGTGGGACTAGGAAAAATCAGTCTGGGAGGCTGGGAGGCTAGTGGGACTAGGAGAACTATTTGATTGCTTATTGATGACTAATGTGTTTACCTGACCATATGATTGATTATTTGTGCATATTTGTGTTTGTGTTTCAGACACTATGGATTCATCCGACACTGTGGGTCGGACACCACTGACCCTATACATATTGTATCAGATGACAGGGAGTCATCAGAGCGAGAGGTGTACACTTCGGACACCACCAGTACAGACGACGACGATTTCCAGCCGTTTGCACTACCCGATGCCGTGGTCGAGCCCGCTGATGGCCCCATCGCTGGAGATTTGCCGCTTGTAGTGATCCCTGCTCCCATACCCCTTGCCATGTACCCTGTTCTTGATATACTCCTTGACGTCTACGCTGACGACGACGTCGATTTGTTTGACGACGAGCCACTGGAGGATGACGTTAAGGGCGAGGCCCTTATAGCTGACGGCGATCTCTTGCTTCTCGCAGATGCTCCTGCTGAGGAGTCACCTGCCCATTCACTTGCCCCAGACTCTTTCGAGTCTGTGGCATCTGCACCATCGCACGCGCAGGGCGCGCAACACTACTCGCATGATTCAGACCCCGATAGGGCGTCATCTGCTGCACCTGCCCCTGCCCCGAGTTTCGCCATCGATCATGACATTGATGAGGATTCAGACCCCGTCTTCCCACCTGGGTTCGATCCAGATCAGGACATTGAGTTTATACACCTAGATCAGCCCATTGAGGAACCGGTTGATCCTGTTGACCCTGCGTTTGCTGACCCCGCAGATTTCAAGTTGGAGTTTGACGACCCGGAGCCTACTGTGGCCCCCGAGCCGGTAGTTGCTCCAGACCCCGTGTTCGAGCATGACCCTATTCATGCTGATATACCCATTGTTGATCCTTTGATTGCTGATATACCTGTCGATGATCATCCGATCGTTGCTCCACTGTTGGAGGATGATCATGTTGTTGCTGATGCTCATATTGATGCACCACCGTTGTTAGAGGGTCCTGTTGCTGATTTACCCGCTGATCCTGTTATTGTTGCTCCTTTTCCTGACCCTGTACCCATAGAGCCTGATCATGCACTCTTTGCGACTCATGTCGACCCTCAGTATGCGCACACCCGGAATGGGTGGATAGAGGATGACGATGATTTTCCACCTTTTGTGGTACCAGTTACACCAGTTTCAGCACCAGCTTCAGCTCCTTTTGATGCACCCCTGTTCCCCACACACACTGCTGATGCACACCGCACAGACCTGCCTATTACATTCCTCCAGGAGATCCCTCCGCCACGTCCTGGAGAGGGCTCTTCCCGTCAGCCTTTCGGCCAAACACCTTTCCTGACTGGAGGTGATCAGTTCGTACCACAGATCCCTCATCATACTGTTGTTCCCCCTGTTTCACCGTTTACTGTGCCATCTTTTACTCCATCCAGTGAGCCTTTTCTTTGGACTTCACCACCCATCATGCCACCATCCGATCCCTATCATCCTTACCACATGGGTTATTCTGTAGAGGATGTTCTCAGATCATTTATGGTCCAGCAGGAGGCACTTACGCGTCGCGTACAGGAGCTCGAGAGAGCACAGCGAACACCATGCCAGTGCCAGGGCCAGACTCACCCTGCGATTTCACACCCTCCTCGCCTGTTATCTCCTGACTCTGCTGCTCGTTTTTGGACTTAGGAGCAGCAGATAGCATATCTTTTGCGTTCTCAGCGAACCATGGAGGAGGATTGGCTTCGCATGCACCGACTTTTCTATTCTCATTTTCCCCCTCCTCCACCCCCATCAGCGTAGGGCTATTTTGTACAGCACGGGTGGACTTTTGTTGAGAAGACGGCGATTGCAAAGACTGCACAGCTTTTGGAGACTGCATATTGATCCTGACTTTTGTTGTTATGTATTTGGGATATTGTTGACATTGATTTGATATTTTGGACTGGGGTGATGTAGCCCTTAGTCGTTGATGTTGTATGATACAGATATTTGTACACCTTACATTATGGTCTCGATTTATGGCAATGCAATCGCAGTATTCTCATCACATGTGATGTTTGATTGATTATTTATGTTCTATAACATGGGATGTTGTGTGATTGATATATTTATAACATGGGATGTTATGTGATTGGTTATTTATAACATGAGATGTTATGTATTACTACTATCGTTATATACGTACACTTTACTATGACCTGACCAACGTGAACACATCTTTAGAAGATGCCACCAAGACGTCAAGCACACATGCCTTCCAATGAGGTAGAAGTTCAGCAAGTGATCGCTGCTACTATCGCACAATACGCCGCTCACAAGGAGGAACTAGCGGAAGTAACTCTGGCAATACCGGCAACAACAATCCGCCTCACGGTAATACTAAGTCATTAAGGCATACCATGATACCATGGATATCTCTAGCAAGGTTGCTAATGCCATTCATATATTGTAACGTATGTGCAGGGTGCACCTACAAGCAGTTCCTAGACTGCAAACCTGTAAACTTTGACGGCACCGGAGGTGCTGTTGCTTTTGTTCGTTGGGCCGAGAAGACAGAGTCAGTTCTCTGCATGAGCAAATGCGCTCCAGACCAGTAAGTTACTTACATTTCTGGGCTATTCGTGGACGGAGCCCTATCATGGTGGAATTTACAAGTCCAAACACTTGGTGAAGCCGCTGCATACGCAATGACATGGAACGAGCTGAAAGAGCTCATGCGTAGAAAGTACTGCTCTCGAGCAGAAATTCAAAAGTTGGAAACTGAATTTTGGCACCTGAAGATGGAAGGTCCGAAAATCGCAGAGTATGTTCAAAGGTTTGACGACCTGTCACATGTGGTACCTTATACGGTCACGCCATAATTCAAGCGGATTGAGCGCTTCATTTGGGGTCTAGCTCCTCAAATCATAAGTATGGTGACTTCTTCAAAGCCGGCAACAATCACTGAGGCGATCGATCTGAGCGTAGCTCTCACTGAGGAGACTATCCGCCTAAACAACTTTTCTGATGATGAGTCAAAGAAAAAGGAGACTCACGTCGAGTTATCCGGGGGTAACAAACGAAAGTTCTCGAACTTCAAACAAGGCACAAGTGGGCTTGCTAAGAAAGGAGAACCAAGCACACCAGTCCAGGTTACAACCGGTAGTGGAAGGAAAGGAAAGCGATATATGGGTACACATCCCAAGTACAACACCTGCCAGCGTCACCATTCTGGCCTGGGTGGTTTAAAAGTATGTGAAGCATGTGGGAAAACTGGTCACTCGAAGGATTCTTGTTGGGCTACAGTTGGCCGGGGAGGCCAAGGAGGATTTGGGAATAGAAACAATAATCGTGGTGGTATAGGGAATCGCCCACAGGGGAACCATGGAAGAAATGGGAATCGTGGCAACAACGCAAATCAGGTTGGTACTGGTAATACGAACCGAAACAATAACAACCAAGTTGGAAATGGATGTGGAAACGGGCAAAGACCAGGTTGTTTTAACTGTGGTGACATTGGGCACTATAAGCGGAACTGCCCAGAATTGAATCAAGCGCGTGGAAGGGTTTTTAATATCGAAGCAAGGGAAGTGCGCCGGGATCCCAATGTTGTTACTGGTACGTTCCCTGTAAACCAACGCTTTGCATCCGTTTTATTTGATACTGGTGCCGATTATAGCTTCGTATCGTTAGAGTTTAAGAATATGCTTGGGTTAGCCGATAGTAAATTAGATATTCCCTACTCAATCGAATTGGCTAATGGAAAGTTGGTAGAAGCTAATGAAGTGGTCAGAGGTTGTGCAATCGAGTTGGGAGAGCGTGAGTTTGCTTTGGATCTGCTACCAGTCCAGCTGGGGAGCTTCGACGTGGTAGTAGGAATGGATTGGTTATCGAGTAACAAGGCTGAGATAGTTTGTCACGAAAAGGTCGTTCGTATTCCAACCGAAGATGGTGAAACAATTGTGGTTCATGGAGAAAAGCGGGATACGCCCTTAAGAATTATCAGCTGCCTAAAAGCGCGAAAGTGTTTACAAAGGGGATGTGCTGCTTTCCTGGCACACATCGTGGACAAGAAGGCTTCTGAGCCGAAAATCGAAGACATCCCTGTCATGAGGGAGTATCCGGGAGTCTTCCCAGAAGACTTGCCAGGATTGCCATCTCAAAGGCAAGTGGAGTTCCGCATCGACTTAGTGCCAGGCGCCGCACCTGTGGCTAAGGCACCCAATAGACTTGCCCCGTCTGAGATGTAGGAGTTGTCGACACAACTCCAGGAGCTACTTGACAAAGGATTCATCCGACCAAGCTTCTCACCTTGGGGAGCTCCGGTCCTATTTGTCAAGAAGAAAGACGCTAGTTTCCGTATGTGCATCGACTACCGGGAATTGAATAAGTTGACGATCAAGAATAGATATCCTCTACCAAGGATCGATGATCTATTTGACCAGCTGCAAGGCTCAAGTTTTTACTCAAAGATCGATTTGTGATCAGGCTGCCATCAGTTAAGGATACAAGAGGAAAGTATCCCGAAGACAGCCTTCAGAACTCGCTATGGACACTACGAGTTCTTAGTTATGCCGTTTGGGTTGACAAACGCACCTGCAGTCTTTATGGATTTGATGAATAGAGTTTGCAAGTCGTATCTAGATAAGTTCGTGATTGTGTTTATCGAAGACATTTTGATTTATTCAAAGACGAAGGCTGAATACGAACAACACTTAAGAGTTATTCTGGAGTTGCTGAAGAAGGAACAGCTGTACGCCAAATTCTCTAAGTGTGAGTTTTGGCTACGCGAAGTCCAATTCCTTGGACACGTGGTGAATGGAGATGGGATTCATGTGGACCCCACCAAGATCGAAGCGATCAAGAATTGGGAACCGCAAAGACGCCAACCGAGATTCGACAATTCTTGGGTTTGGCTGGTTACTATCGAAGGTTCATTGAGGATTTTTCAAAAATCGCTCAGCCATTGACTCTCCTCACACAAAAGGATAAGAAGTTTGATTGGGGAATCAAACAGGAGGAAGCGTTTTAGTTGTTAAAAGACAAGCTCTGCAATGCGCCAATCTTAGCACTACCAGAGGGTACAAATGATTTTGTGGTATATTGTGTTGCTTCGCGTCAAGGATTGGGTTGCGTGTTGATGCAATGCCAAAAGGTTATAGCTTACGCTTCGCGCCAAATGAAAGTGCATGAAAAGAATTATACCACACATGATTTGGAACTAGGCGCAGTGATATTTGCATTGAAAATCTGGAGACATTACCTATATGGTACAAAATGCACAATCTTCACAGATCATAAAATCCTGCAGCACATATTCGACCAGAAGGAGCTGAATATGAGACAAAGACGATGGGTCGAGTTGCTGAAATATTACGACTGTGAAATTAAGTATCATCCAGGGAAGGCGAATGTGGTCGCCGACGCCCTAAGTCGAAAAGAAAGGATCAAGCCCATAAGGGTTAGGGCTTTGGAGATGATCATCCAAACCGATCTTTCTCTGCGCATTCGTACCGCGCAGAAAGAGGCATTGAAAGAAAGAAACATTGAAGAAGAATATCTCCGTGGGATGGAGAAGCAATTAGTGCCAAACGAGGAAGGAACATTATGTTTTATGAAAAGCATTTGGGTTCCTCTGTTTGGTGGAATGAGAAAAGTTATTTTTGATGAGGCACACAAATCACGGTACTCTATCCATCCAGGAGCGGATAAGATGTACCAGGATCTTAAAGATTATTATTGGTGGCCTAGGATGAAAGGCGACGTTGTTGTTTAACATGTGCCAAAGTGAAAGCTGAATACCAGAAGCCTTCGGGACTTCTGCAACAACCTGAGATTCCCAAGTGGAAATGAGAACAAATCTCAATGGATTTTATAACGAAGTTGCCAAGAACGCCAAGAGGTCATGACACTATTTGGGTAATAGTGGACCGATTAACGAACTCAGCGCACTTCTTACCTATCAGAGAGAGATAATACGAGCAAGTTGGCTGAAATTTACATGAGAGAAATCATTACACGCCATGGGGTGCCTCTCTCAATAATCTCTGATAGAGACGGAAGGTTTGTGTCAAGGATTTGGCAGTCCTTCCAAGAAGCTTTTGGCTCGCAATTGAATCTGAGCACTGCGTTTCACCCATAGACTGACGGACAAAGCGAGCGAACGATACAAACATTGGAGGATATGCTGAGAGCATGTATTATGGATTTGGGCGGTAGCTGGGATAAACATCTGACATTGGTCGAATTTTCATACAACAACAGCTACCACACCAGTATTGGTGCCGCACCATTTGAAGCCTTATATGGTCGCAAGTGCAGATCACCGCTTTGTTGGTCTGATGCAGGTGATAAACAATTAGTTGGTCCTGATGTGGTCCAGGAAACCACAAATAAGATTGCACAGATCCGGGATCGCATCAAGGCAGCCCGCGATCGTCAGAAATGTTATGCGGATTGAAGAAGAAAACCTCTAGAGTTTGAGGTAGGTGAAATGGTATTGTTGAAGGTATCACCCTGGAAGGGTGTGGCACGCTTCGGGAAGCGCGGAAAGTTGAATCCGCGGTATATTGGTCCATTCAGAATTCTGGAAAGAATTGGGTTATTAGCGTACAAATTGGACTTACCTGCGGAACTGAACGGTGTTCATGATACATTTCATGTATCAAATTTAAAGAAAAGTCCAACGTAAGATGCTGTTGTCATTCCCACAGACGAGATCCACATCGACGACACGCTCCATTTCGTGGAAGAACCGGTTGAGGTTACGGATTGGAAAGTGAACAAAACCCGCCGGAGCAGTGTCAAACTCGTCAAGGTCCGATGGAATGCAAGACACGGTCCTGAATACACCTGGGAGCATGAGGATCGAATGAAAGAAAAGTACCCGCACTTATTTCCCAAGGCCCCTGTGACAACTCGTATTTCGAACCTATCTTTGTGATGTATGTAACGTATGTGAACGTGTTGTGATTATGTGAACTTTGATTTATTGAATGCTATTATGTGCATGTATGTATGTTATTGAATGTTTATATATTGAACGGGCCCAAAACGCACAACATGAGCCAACCGCACAACACTCACCCGATCGCACAAGTCATTTGGGCCACACTCTTGTAATCGGACCATAAGGGCAGCCCATGTGTGGGTTCGGCCCACTCTCTTCTTATACGCATACAGGCAACCACCCTTAGGGTTTTGTTTCTCATTTGTTACAACACAAAACACACAAAACCCTACATGCTCTCATTCTCCCTCTCAAACTCGACGGCAACATCTCTCTCTCTCGAAGCTTTGGTGTTCGGTTCAATCCTTGGTGTCTCTCCTTTAATCGGTTAGTGTATTACCTTGAACGTATGATTGTTAATATGTTGGATTGCATGTTTTATATAATGATTTCAATGATGATGTGTGTTTAATCATAATGTAAATCAATGAGTTTAGTGTTCATAAAATCGGCTTGTATGTGTGTATTGGAATATGTTCATGTTAATCGGATGTTATGCCATAGATTCGGGTATTAAAATTGATTGGCTATGAGGTTGTTAAGTTATAGGGTTTGATCCGATTGATTGTTGTTCATGAATGGTTTGATTAGGGTTCATGAGAAATCGATTGAAATATGCTTGTTTGATCGATTTAGGATTGTAGATGGAAACTGTTAAATGGAAACCTTGTGACAAAATTAATTGTTGATTAATTGGAAACAATGTAACTAATATGCATGAGATTCGGAAGTGATTAATAATTGCATGAAATCCGGAATTTAAAACTAATCGCACAAGACTTCTTGGTCGTACAAGAAGTCCACTCGCACAAGGAGTCCATTCGCACAAGACTCCGGGTCGCACAAGGTGCCCCAGTCGCACAAGAATTAATGAACCGCACAAGTTGTCATGTTACTTAACTGTTGGGCCGGGTATATGTTTGGGCCGTATGTTTATATATCGGGCTGGGTAATAGGGCTGGTCGCACAAGCCTGCCCGGATCGCACAAGGTGCATCACTCATTGGGCCGTATATGTTTGGACTCCCTTTATGTTGGGCTTATTTATATGTTGGGCCGGGTCATTTCGGATCGCACAACATGTTGTGGATCGCACAACATGTTGGGCCGACTATCTTTTGGGTTTAGACTTCTAAATCGCACAAGTTGAATGTATTGTTTGACTGTTAAAATGTTGCCATGATCTATACGTGCTCGTAACGTGTTAACCTGTGTGAAACCTATGTGCTATGCTTGAGTCAAAACCTGACTTGTATGGTAACCCTGTTAGGACGTGGTTGACCACTCTTAGTTCAAGAAACCTTTTGTGTATCTGCCGAGCAAACCAAGGTGAGTTCACACAGCCAAGGCATGGGGTTCCCAGGGTGGGAATGGGATTTGGATGATTTATTCGTACATACTTAGTTAATAGAACCTAATGATATGGTCCTCAGGCGAGGAAGAGTAATGATAAGATACGGCTAGACTAGTATACCAATTGAACTGATCTTCGCACACACGCCAGGGGTTGGCCGCGATATTATGACTAATCATTCGCACACATGCCTAGGAAGGCCGCGAACTATACATACTAAAACTTCGCATACATGCCAGGGTGGCCGCGATACAAATATACATAGTCTAGGATATTTGGGAATATTTCCCCTAACCTTCGCATACATGCCGAGAGGGCCGCGATGGAAACTAATACGAGACATGACTTAACGAACAAACATAATGCTACTCATACTGTTACAATTACTGAACTGTACACTGGGAACTCGCTCAACTAGTTGTTGACTCTCTGCTGCATGCCTTGCAGGACCTTAGGTACTTATAGAGCTTGCACAGGGAGGAGCAGGTCGTTGTGGGCATGGATCGTGAGTGCATATTAAACGTTTATGACATTACACACTTAACACTTATGTTTAGGTTTTTACATTTATGCTTCCGCTACACTTGATTATGTTGGTTTTGAAAACACCTTTCGTATTGTTGAATAACGATTACTACTTATTTACATGTTCAATATGATTGGTGGCTTGATCCTGGTCAGTCACGCTCCCAAGCGGTGGTACTCCGCGTGTGGATTTTTGGGGGTGTGACAGATTGGTATCAGAGCCATTGGTTATAGAGAACTCGGTTTTAGTAAGGGGAAAACGTTTTTATTAAAACCAGACTATAACCAGAACAGTGCTCTCAACGATCCACACCGACGCTTCGTTCCACGTGCAAGACTCGACATCCTAGGTAATATGGTTGTGTTTATTACATGCATGCTAGAATTACATAGAACTTTGCTCGTAGTACACTTAGATACACATGACCCTATTACATGAGAATACTTATGTGCTTACACTCTTCTGTCATCGCACTACTCGCGAACCATTCTCACTTATGCTACTTTTACTATGAAGATCATGTCTGGACGAATTAACTTGACTCAAGCCCAGTTGACGGCTCTCATTAACGAACAAGTTGCTGCGGCACTTGCAGCCGCACAAGCAGGAGGTATATCCTGTAGTCATAACTCACACTAGGATTTTTAGATCCTACACTCCTAAACCAACCCTCGTGTTTAACTTTGTCCTATTCGTACACAATAGGTCAACACGCACAGCAACCTGTTTGCACTTTCAAGAACTTCATGGACTGTCGTCCAAGCATATTCAGTGGCACAGAAGGAGCAGTGGGACTACTCCATTGGTTTGAGAAGCTTGAGTCGGTATTCGAGATGTGTGAATGCCCTGAGGCTCGCAGGGTCAAGTACGCCACTGGTACGTTGGAAGGAATCGCGCTAACCTGGTGGAACGCGTAAGTACAGATCCTAGGGTTGGCAGCTGCTAACGCCACCCCTTGGAATGAATTCAAAGAACTGATCAAGAGGGAATACTGCACATGCGATGACATCCACAAGTTGGAAGTGGAGCTTTATCATTTGAAAATGACGGGGTCAGAAATTGAAGCCTACACGAAACGGTCGAACGAACTGGCCATCTTGTGTCCAACCATGGTGGACCCTCCAATCAAGCGTATCGAACTGTACCTCAAGGGTCTAGCCTCAGAGATTTCAGAGCCATGTTACATCGGTAAACCTTGACAATATCCAAGACATCCAGCGTCTTGCTCATCGCCTTACAGATCAGGCAGTGGAACAGAACAAGCTGCCCAAACGCATCAGTGCTACCACTCCAGCTGTTACTCCTGCTACACTTAGCGACAACAAACGAAAATGGGATGGGGATTCCAGCAGGGGATCGGTTTCCGTTCAGTCTCAAGCACAGCAGCGCACGACAAATGACTACCAGAATCCGAGTCAGCAATCATCCGGCAGTCAGGGGCAGGGTGGATATCGGGGATTTCACCCATTATGTAATATAAGTGTAACAGACACCACAGTGGACGGTGTCGCAAAGAACGTTGTCAGAGATGCCTCAAGTTAGGGCATGAAGCTAAAGACTGTAGGAGTGCGAGACCCGCAAATCAGAACCAGCAATTGCAACTGCCAGCTCCACAGAACCCACAGCAGCAGCCACAGCGTGGGAACCGGGGGTGTTTCCAGTGTGGGGCTGAAGGTCATTTCAAACGCGCTTGCCCTCAAGTGAACCAGAACCAGAATCGCAACAACAACAATCACCAGGGCAATGGGAACAACAATAACGGGGTAAACAACAACAATGGCAACGAAGCAAGGGGACATGCATTCGTACTGGGACGAGGAGACGCAATGAACGATCCCAATGTAGTTATGGGTAAGTTTCTTCTCGACGATATTTATGTTACTATTTTATTTGATTCGGGTGCGGATACAAGTTATATATCGTTGAAAGCCAGTAAATTGCTAAAACGTGCACCAACACTCTTAACCACCAAACATGTAGTAGAATTTGCTAATGGTAAGAGTCTAGAAGCCACGCAGGTAGTCAGGGGTTGTAATATTGTCTTAGTCGGTCAAGCTTTCTCCATCGACCTTATCCCCATAGTCTTGGGAAGCTTCGATATCGTTATTGGGATGGATTGGTTATCCCAACATCAGGCAGAAATCTTATGCAGCGAGAAGATCATTCGTATTCCCCGTTCTAGTCAAGAACCTCTCGAAGTTCAAGGCGACAAGAGTGGTGCTGTGGTCGGCATCATCTCTTTCTTGAAGGCTCAGAAATGTTTGCGGAAGGGTCACACCGCTATTTTGGCACTCGTTACTGATGCAGCAATGAAAGAAAAGAAATTGGAAGACATTCTAGTTGTACGCGACTTCCCTCAGGTGTTTCCTGAAGATTTACCTGGTCTACCGCCTCATCGTCAGGTCGAATTTCAAATCGAGCTCGCTCCAGGAGCAGCACCCATAGCTCGAGCACCGTATCGTCTAGCTCCAACTGAACTGGAAGAGCTGTCAAAGCAGCTGCAAGAGCTCTTGGAAAAAGGCTTTATTCGTCCAAGCTCTTCTCCTTGGGGAGCTCCAGAATTATTCATGAAAAAGAAGGACGGTACCTTCAGGATGTGCATAGACTACCGGGAACTCAACAAAGTGACGGTGAAGAACAATTATCCTCTTACACGTATAGACGATTTATTCGACCAGTTGCAAGGGTCGAGCTACTACTCCAAGATTGATCTAAGGTCAGGTTACCATCAGCTGAGAGTCCGGGATGAGGACGTCTCCAAGACAGCATTCAGAACCCGTTACGGCCACTACGAGTTCCTAGTCATGCCATTCGGGCTAACGAACGCGCCTGCAGTTTTCATGGATCTTACGAACAGGGTGTGCAAGCCCTATCTAGACAAGTTCGTCATTGTCTTCATCGACGACATTCTGATCTACTCCAAGAGTCAGTAGGAACACGAGCAGCACCTACGGTTTATCTTGGAACTCCTTCGAAAGGAACAACTGTATGCCAAGTTTTCAAAATGCAACTTCTGGCTTCGTGAAGTCCACTTTCTAGGCCACGTGGTAAACAAGGATGGGATCCATGTCGATCCATCCAAGGTAGATTCGATCAGGAACTGGCCTGCACCATGTACACCAACGGAAATACGCCAATTCTTGGGTTTGGCGGGATACTACAGACGGTTCATCAAGGATTTCTCAAAGATTGCTCAGCCACTTACACTACTGACACAGAAGGGTGTCACCTACCGTTGGGGCAACACTCAGGAAACTGCTTTTCAGCACTTAAAGGATAGACTTTGTAGTGCACCTATCCTCTCATTGCTAGAGAGCACGGACGACTTCGTGGTTTACTGTGATGCATCCATCCAGGGTCTTGGATGTGTGTTAATGCAGTGCGACAAGGTCATTGCTTACGCTTTGCACCAACTTAAGGTTCACGAACGGAACTACACGACACACGATTTAGAGCTGGGAGCTGTTGTTTTTGCACTCAAGATATGGCGACACTACCTGTACGGTACCAAGTGCACTATTTACACCGATCACAGGAGTCTCGAGCATATCATCATACAGAAGGAATTAAACATGCGTCAACGTCGATGGGTTGAATTACTTAACGATTACGAATGCGCCATCAAGTACCATCCAGGCAAAGCCAATGTTGTGGCTGACGCTCTCAGTCGAAAGGACACTCTACCTTGACGCGTACGAGCACTACAGCTCACCATTTAATCTAGTCTTCCTGCACAGATACGAGATGCTCAGGTAGAAGCATGGAAACCAGAAAATGTCAGGGCTGAAGCCCTTCGCGGCTCAAGGCAACGATTAGAACAGAAGGAAGACGGCGCCTACTATGTAACGGGGCGTATTTGGGTCCCACTTTATGGCGGTCTACGCGAACTTGTGATGGACGAAGCGCACAAGTCCCGCTACTCGGTACATCCAGGGTCGGATAAAATGTACTACGACATCAGAACAACGTATTGGTGGCCGAGCATGAAGGCCCACATCGCTACCTATGTCAGCAAGTGCTTGACTTGTGCAAAAGTCAAGGCGGAGTACCAGAAACCAGCAGGTTTACTCCAGCAACCAAAGATACCACAGTGGAAATGGGAGGAAATTTCCATGGATTTCGTTACAAGCCTACCTAGATCTCAACGTGGAAACGATACAATTTGGGTGATCGTGGACCGACTCACCAAGTCTGCTCACTTCCTGGCAATCAAAGAAACAGACAAGTTTTCCACACTAGCAGACATATACTTGAAGGAAGTAGTCTCAAGGCACGGGGTGCCCATCTCTATCATTTCGGATCGCGATGCACGATTCACTTCAGAACTATGGCAAGCAATGCACAAAGCTTTTGGCTCACAGCTAGACATGAGCACAGCATATCATCCTCAGACGGATGGGCAGTCTGAGCGCACGATTCAAACCTTGGAAGACATGCTTCGGGCATGTGTTATCGATTTCGGCAATGGCTGGGAAAAGCATCTCCCTTTGGTGGAATTCTCGTACAATAACAGTTATCACACCAGCATTCAAGCCGCTCCATTCGAGGCATTGTACGGGCGTAAATGCCGGTCACCTCTCTGTTGGGCAGAGGTGGGGGATAGTCAGATCACGTGTCCAGAGCTTATAGTGGACACCACGGAAAAGATTGCACAGATACGACAACGCATGGCGGCGGCGCGCGACCGTCAGAAAAGCTACGCGGATAAGCGTAGGAAGCCATTAGAATTTCAGGTCGGGGACCGGGTTTTACTTAAAGTCTCACCCTGGAAGGGTGTGGTTCGTTTTGGCAAACGGGGCAAACTCAATCCGCGGTATGTCGGACCGTTCGAGATCATAGAAAGAATAGGCAAAGTAGCCTACAGACTGAACCTACCAGCAGAACTCGGGGCAGTTCACAACGTCTTCCACGTGTCGAATCTGAAGAAATGCTTGTCAGATGAGACCCTCATAATTCCCTTGAAAGAGCTCACTATCAACGAACAGTTGCACTTCGTCGAGGAACCAGTTGAAATCACGGACCGGGATGTTAAGGTCCTCAAGCACAAGAGAATCCCTCTTGTTCGAGTTCGTTGGAACTCCCGTCGTGGCCCAGAGTTCACCTGGGAACGCGAAGATCGGATGAAAGAAAAGTACCCCCAATTGTTCGCGAACAGTACAACCAATACTGAGGCTGAAGCTACCACGGAATTTCGGGACGAAATTCTAGATCAACGGGAGGAGGAAGTGACACCCCAGGAAAACCAGTAAACGATACAACTTACCTAGCTTCCTCAGTGAGTACGTACCAAATTTCGGGACGAAATTTCTTTAAGTTGGGGATAATGTGACAACTCGTATTTCGAACCTATCTTTGTGATGTATGTAACGTATGTGAACGTGTTGTGATTATGTGAACTTTGTTTTATTGAATGCTATTATGTGCATGTATGTATGTTATTGAATGTTTATATATTGAACGGGCCAAAAACGCACAACATGAACCAACCGCACAACACTCACCCGATCGCACAAGTCATTTGGGCCACACTCTTGTAACCGGACCATAAGGGTAGCCCATGTGTGGGTTCGGCCCACTCTCTTCTTATACGCATACAAGCAACCACCCTTAGGGTTTTGTTTCTCATTTGTTACAACACAACACACACAAAACCCTACACGCTCTCATTCTCCCTCTCAAACTCGACGGCAACATCTCTCTCTCTCGAAGCTTTTGTGTTCGGTTCAATCCTTGGTGTCTCTCCTTTAATCGGTTAGTGTATTACCTTGAACGTATGATTGTTAATATGTTGGATTGCATGTTTTACATAATGATTTAAGTGATGATGTGTGTTTAATCATAATGTAAATCAATGAGTTTAGTGTTCATAAAATCGGTTTGTATATGTGTATTGGAATATGTTCATGTTTATCGGATGTTATGCCATAGATTCGGGTATTAAAATTGATCGGCTATGAGGTTGTTAAGTTATAGGGTTTGATCCAATTGATTGTTGTTCATGAATGGTTTGATTAGGGTTCATGAGAAATCGATTGAAATATGCTTGTTTGATCGATTTAGGGTTGTAGATGGAAACTGTTAAATGGAAACCTTGTGACAAAATTAATTGTTGATTAATTGGAAACAATGTAACTAATATGCATGAGATCCGAAAGTGATTAATGATTGCATGAAATCCGGAATTTAAAACTAATCGCACAAGACTTCTTGGTCGTACAAGAAGTCCACTCGCACAAGGAGTCCATTCGCACAAGACTCCGGGTCGCACAAGGTGCCCCAGTCGCACAAGAATTAATGAACCGCACAAGTTGTCATGTTACTTAACTGTTGGGCCGGGTATATGTTTGGGCCGTATGTTTATATATCGGGCTGGGTAATAGGGCTGGTCGCACAAGCCTGCCCGGATCGCACAAGGTGCATCACTCATTGGGCCGTATATGTTTGGACTCCCTTTATGTTGGGCTTATTTATATGTTGGGCCGGGTCATTTCGGATCGCACAACATGTTGTGGATCGCACAACATGTTGGGCCGACTATCTTTTGGGTTTAGACTTCTAAATCGCACAAGTTGAATGTATTGTTTGACTGTTAAAATGTTGCCATGATCTATACGTGCTCGTAACGTGTTAACCTGTGTGAAACCTATGTGCTATGCTTGAGTCAAAACCTGACTTGTATGGTAACCCTGTTAGGACGTGGTTGACCACTCTTAGTTCAAGAAACCTTTTGTGTATCTGCCGAGCAAACCAAGGTGAGTTCACACAGCCAAGGCATGGGGTTCCCAGGGTGGGAATGGGATTTGGATGATTTATTCGTACATACTTAGTTAATAGAACCTAATGATATGGTCCTCGGGTGAGGAAGAGTAATGATAAGATACGGCTAGACTAGTATACCAATTGAACTGATCTTCGCACACACGCCAGGGGTTGGCCGCGATATTATGATTAATCATTCGCACACATGCCTAGGAAGGCCGCGAACTATACATACTAAAACTTCGCACACATGCCAGGGTGGCCGCGATACAAATATACATAGTCTAGGATATTTGGGAATATTTCCCCTAACCTTCGCATACATTTCGAGAGGGCCGCGATGGAAACTAATACGAGACATGACTTAACGAACGAACATAATGCTACTCATATTGTTACAATTACTGAACTGTACACTGTGAACTCGCTTAACTAGTTGTTGACTCTCTGCTGCATGCCTTGCAGGACCTTAGGTACTTATGGAGCTTGCACAGGGAGGAGCAGGTCGTTGTGGGCATGGATCGTGAATGCTTATTAAACGTTTATGACATTACACACTTAATACTTATGTTTGGGTTTTTACATTTATGCTTCCGCTACACTTGATTATGTTGGTTTTGAAAACACCTTTCGTATTGTTGGTTTTGAAAACACCTGGTCAGTCACGCTCCCAAGCGGTGGTACTCCGCGTGTGGATTTTTGGGGGTGTGACAACCCCTGCAACTAGAAGCAGAACTTAAAATTGCGCGACGAAATTTTTCAATCGGGGGAGAATGTGACAACCCTCACCAAATCAGGTATCCGTACGAATTAATTAATATTTAATTACTGCTTAATTATAGTGCTTGCTTACAATTATGGTTAAACTGTTGCTTGAATACCGATACATGCACATAGTTGCATCATACTTTATTTGTTGTCACTCTATTATTTACATACAGTACTTTAGTGACAAACTTGATGCACAAAAGCACAGTAGCGCAATGAACGGATAACCCATTAAACATGCTGATATAGCCAGCATCAGGCAGACACTGCCTCTAAGGCCTGTATGAGCCAAGGATAGTTTACTACACTAGTAGAGAGTGTAGGGAAATGAGGGTTGTAGAACTGTGTCACTAGGTGATAGTTATAGTGACCGGATGTGCCAAAAATATGATTTAAACTCAAATTGTGCACTTTAATATAAAAATTCAGCATTTTAGCTAACTAGTAAAGTGCAAAAACGCAGAAAAATAATACTAGACACTTTCCAAAGTGTCGGGAACTCTTTGTGTCACTAAAAATAATAATAACGACACTATAAATGCTTATTAAGCACTTTAACGGATCAATATCCAACCGGACAACCGGACTTAACCCGGGACATAAGAATATTGCCATCAACATTATTTCTCTTTTCCTGAGCCGGTTAGGGTCCCCGAATACCCTAACACCCGCCACAAGACACTACACTCTAGTAACTAACTTAGGGTCCTAACTAACTAACTAATGCTTATTCATTTAGTTAGATTTGAACCAACCCTTCCCCCCATGATAACAAATCGGTCACCATTTAGGTGACACAAAATGTCCTTATTTGATTATTACAATTCCATTGTTCCATATCTTGGTAACACTATATCCTTTGGATAATTTGTAGAGAATTGTCTATAAGAAACAAGCACATGTCCATCATTCATTCATAACACTTAACCCAAAAATTCAACTCTTTCTCCCTCCTTGCTTCTCACGGTTGAAACCATAGCAACATTCCATCCACTTTCATTTTTTTTTATTTCTCCATTTTACATACTATTAAGTGTATTAGAGCTCATACGAGGAGACCCGGTGCTTACGGAATCACAAGGACCTCACCACAACGCTATTAACCACACGTTTTTCGACTAGTTTCCTCCCTAGCCTTGAGCTAGTAGTAAGTGACTCTAAACACCCTATTGTTCTATTCTAAAGTGGTTAATAAAAGATTTAACTGGCAAAAATCATAAACACTAGAGATCAAGTTTAAAGTCTACAAAAAAAAATAATAAACAAAGTGGTTAATAAGTAAATAATAGTGTAAAACTTATAAATCTAGTTTTATGTTGATTATTTATTGTTGTTGATTGCTAGTATGGGAATGGATCGTCATCAAACCAAGCTAGATATGTTCACGAAACATGAACTAGCCTTGTGTTAAGTCGTAAAGTTATTGGATGACGAACCCTTTCGAACATAAACATGAACTTGTGTAAAAACAATTTTTCTTATGAAATAGTGTTCTAAACTAGTGAATCTAAAGATCTACAAGTGGTATTTTCGAAGAACCAAATGTCAAATGAAATCATATTTTTAAAGCCGGATCTTTCCTAAATAAAGGTGATTTTTGTGAACACACAAGTGTGTAGACACTTGTGTAACAAAAAGTTTTAACAAAGAATTATTTTTGTAAATTTTGACTAGAAGATGTACAAATGAATTTTCTGTAAAAATAAGATTTTTGAGAAACCGGTTTCATTTATAAAAGTAGAAAGATCTACTAAATAATGGGAAGTTACTACACACTTTTACACAACCCACAAGTTCATGTGTTTGTGATATTTTTGAACTAGTATGATGTTGGAATATTGTTTGTTGTTGATTGAGAAAATTTTGTTTGAATTTATAAAAGAAAATGATACGCTTGAAAGCGTGGCCACCTCCAGTTACAGGGGAAAACTCTGGCGAAATTTTTCCAAAAATCTAACACTTGGAAATATTTTTATCACAAGTGTTATAAATATATTTTTAACTTGTTTTCCCAAATAAATTTCGCCATGATTTTATTACAAAATTTCTGAGTGTCGGAGGTGGGATTTTCACAAAATAAAACTTGCTAAAATATATATTTAGAATATATATTTTCATAACAACACTTGTGTAAATTTTTGTGATTATTTTGTGAACTACGTAAATATTATTTTTTAGGGTAAAAATAATATTACCAAATATTCACGGCTCCAAAATAATGCGAACGCCTTCAATAAATATTTAAGTTACACCGGTAATCATTGTTACCACCCATACTTTACAACGTAACTTACGTATTTTCAGAAAATACTTTTGAACGCGTATTTTGATAAAGGATATTATTTTGAAAAAATTATATGGAATAAAATATAATATTTTTGGGAAAATATTTATATTTTGGAAGTAAAGTATTTTGGATAAATGGAATAAAATATATTTTATTAAGTGAGACTTAATAATATATTTCGAAGATATACGAAACGCACATGTATTAAAACCCCCATCCTTGGGAAGGAATATATTCACCAAGTAATTGCGAAGTGTAATTACGAAATCGTTGCCTAACTATTTCCCTAAGACAATAAACCTTAAACTAAGGCACGGTCGTCCGTCTAATAGGAGTTAGTACGTGTAGGTCGTCGCACAGCAGATTTTCTAGGAGATACTTTTTAGAGACGCACTTCAGTGAGTTAATGTCCCCCTTTCCTCTTAGTGTTTTCAGTTTTCTAAACTGCGGGGGTGAAATACATGTTACTATGTTTACGAGTAGTTTACACATGGTATGATTAGCGTAAGGAGGGTTACTACTTAGATCATGTGAGTGGGTAGGCGTGAACTGAAGGCCATTAATCCTCAGAGTAGGACCGAGGGACAGTAGCAGTAGATCTATCTGGGTGTAGCGAGCCCAGCCCCAGGCCCAGCAGAACGGACCTCGGGGTGACTTTGTTCCCAACGCAAAATCCGCTAGGTTTGAGTCTTCCTACTGCACATCACACATATCAATGGCCTTGCAAACCATTGGTGATCTCTTTTTCCTTATTTGCTACATACCAGGGATTTTTATACTTACAAAGGTTTTATTACTCACTACACATGAACTCGCTCAACATTATTGTGATTTTTCCAACTTACATGTATTTCAGGGAACTAAAGATCTGGCACGGTATGCTACGCTGCGTTAGAGTATGGGATCATCCACGTTTAGGGATTGCGACTTTTACCTGGACGAGTCGCAAGTCTTAACCGACGTTTATTTTAAGTTTGTGGTTGTGTCTTTCAAACAATGTTTTATGTTGTTAAGTTGTAATTTCCGTTGCATGTGTCAACACCTTAAGACAATGTTATGTTACTTTTGTTTTAAAACTTAAATCAATGGATGATCTGCATGGTTTTACTTTCATATAGCTTTGTTATGATTAAGCTATGGTATTAAGAAGTCACACCAAATTAACCCACGCTTCCGCAAAGCCAGGGTGTGACATGTAGAACAAAAACAAAATGTTAAAAATTCTCAAAACAACAAGAAAAGTTCATCAGTTCAATCATCCAATAATTCTAAAAATTCACAAAAAGTTGGTAAAATGTGGTGCAGGTTTGACCACAGTTCTCAAAAGCCAAATCCAGCTTACAGGAGAAGACGGGATGAAGATTCTTCAAGGACAAATCATTACAATAATAGTAAACAGAGAAATGGTGATTACCACAAGGTAACTCAATGCTATGATCTAAGTGTGTGTTATGAAAATGGTGTACGATATGAAAGTGAGAAGAGGTATGATAACAGAGTATGCTACTCATGTGGTTATCAGGGACACATTTCTGTTAACTGCCAAAGTCAAAGATTTGAAACGAGAAGGTGCTATGAATGCCAAATTAGAGGCCATATTGCAAGAGATTGCCCAATGAGATCAAAGGAAAGATCGAGGGCTATATCTTAGAAAATGGAAAAGAAACCAGTCAATGTCAAGCCCAAAGAACAGAAAGTGGAAGAAAAGAAAGTAAAGCTTTCACAAGGGCAGAAAGACAAACTGAGGAAGAAAAGAAAGAAGGCGAGGGAATATCTCGAGAGGATTTTGTCCTCGGATACAACAAGAAAATCAGAGAAGAGTTCTGATAAATTGTCTTGCTCTCCAAAGAATGACAAATCAAGCAAAACGAATTCATCAGATGCAAATCTGAGGACAGAATGGAGTGTGAAGAAAGGAAAAGTTCCTGGTGATGAATTTGTTTCTTCTGAAACAAAAGAGCCATCTTCTGGCAAGGAATTTGTTTCTTCGGAAACAAAGGAGCCATGTGTTGGCGATGAATCTGACTCTTCATAGTCAGACAAGCCGCATTCAGGCAATGATTCTGGTTCGTCAAAACCAGAAGAGCCATCTGTTGAGATAAAAACTGTCAAACCCAAGGCTGGTCAGGCTTGAGTAAATCTGTTTAAGTGAAAAACCTGACTTGCTGGAGTTCCCAGGTTGGTAAGTGTGGAACAGGAATCGGCATCTTTCTTGAGAAATTCACAGGTTGGTAACTGTGATATTTCGAATTACAAAAGACTAATCAAGGGCATTAAGTTGTACTTGACTTCTCTTTCCGACAAGTGGTTAAAGAAGAACAAAGTGATGAAGTAAACCCCTAACCTACAAATGGTTTGTTAAAATCAACAAAACTATTTTTTCGAAAAAACCATTTTGATTAAATAAACATAAGTGTTTTGAAATCATAATGGGAAAATAGTTTGTTGTAAGGGGGAGTTCTGATTGTTTAAGCCAAATGAATGGCGAACTGAAGCGATTTGATATCAGTTTGTCATTTTCCATGTATAGTTTGTTTTCAAATTTTCCTTGAAAATCAAAATTGAAACATATTTTGATTTTAAGGGGAGAAAAATTTTAAAAAAATTAGAAAATTTGAATATGCCAAAAACATTGAAAAATCAAAAATGAGTTTTGTTGTAAATAAGAGGAAATGATAGTACATCAGTGGACTATCACAACATGCTAAAGAAATGAAATGTCAAATGTGATAAACGGTCTCACTAAGGATGTGACGATAGGCTCAGCTAGACTAGTAGATTTGCGATAACGATACAAACATAAATGAAAAAGCCTAGTTCTAGTGGGAAACATGGTTGAAAGCATAGTACTTAGTTTTGTCCTTCGTGATTGTGTACCTACTCAGTAATCGCTGAATGCTAAAAGAGCATAAAAACCGGTCAGTTTGTGAACTTTCACAACTTGCTGAAAAAGTCGCTGTGATTGTGCATTTTATTTTGCAAAGATTTAAACTTGTTTTATTTCTTTATTTTGTTTAAGCATTGGACATCCTCTGCGTATACGTGAGTATCGACCTGGATGTTATTGCCTAAACGTTTTGCTTTATTTTATTTGGTGTTTCGTTTAAGCTTTGGATCACCTCTACGTATACGGAAGAATCGACCTGGTGGATAAAGCCTAAACAATTTTAACTTGTTTTTTATTTCTTATTTTGTTTAAACATTGGACTTTCTCTGCGTATACGGAAGTATCGTCCTGATTGTTAATGTTTAAACATTCTGCTTTGTTTTTGCACATATCACAGTTGATGAAAGTTTAAAGGCATTACTTGAGTTAGTGTATTGCATGATGAGGGGATACGCTGAGATCGTGGGGTCCATAAGAATTTATGCAAAAATTAATACACTTTAACGTAACGGTAAGCATTTCGAAAGTTTTTAGATTGAGTTTAAGAGGACACCTATATCGTCAATATATGTGAATCGTTTAGAACTTAAAATGATTAAAGCTTAACGGTGCTAGTGATTTGTCTCAAGAACTGATATGATCCTCTTACACAAACTCACAAAAATATTATCTGTATATATATTTCTTTACTGTATTTCATTCAAAAACAAAAAATCCAAAAAGATTTTCGGAGTGTTTTAGCATAAAATTTTAAAAATACAAAAAGATTTTTGACAGCTGATGTTGAAGAGCTGATATACAAAATTCAATGTGCTAAACATGAGAATTGGTTTGGGAGAATATGTTGAAAACTTTGAATGTTATATACAAATGTTTTTGAAAGATTGTGTGGTTAGTTAATCAAGGTCATTCATTTGAACTTGATGTAACTATACAGATTGATGAATGAATGATTTCTACTAGTAAGTTTCTTAAATCTAAGTGTTATAAATTTGTGAAACTTATGTTGAGGTAGAGGATGTGCAGGTTAACCAGGTTTCAAATCCTGAGCAGGTGCAGAATAGAGCCAGGAATTGATCCTGAACTTGTGAACCTTTGAAAGCCAGACTACGATCCCGACAGCTGAGTCTAAGGGGGAGTCTGAAGACGAGCTCAACGCAATAGGAAGTGTGGATTGAAAGAGCCAGATAACTATTTTGGAGGAGCTTGTATACTGAAATCCAGGTGTCGATCCCAAAAGCATGGAAGCTTGAAGAAAGGGGGAGCCTGGAGGAAAAAGAGTCTAAGAAGAAGGGGAGCAACGGAAGTCTGAAGACAGATCCATGGGGATTCTGTTTGAAAAAAAGAAAGACAAGACGCTACGAGATTGACTGCGGCAATATCCAAGGGGGAGTCTGTTAGTGTATTAATGTCTATCGCCTTCGTCAATCCGAGCAATAGCGAGAAACCGAAGAAATCAAGCTTATATTGTAATAATTAGATAGAATTTGCAAGGTGGCATTTTGGTAATTAATGAGAAGTCTCATTAATTCCAAGGGCTATATATAGGAGTGTTATGTCATGGTTTTAAAGACTTTGCTCATTTGGAGATTTAGGAGATCTAATCCCAGAGAGAGAGAAAGTCTAGAGAGAGAAAGTTCTCTCACGTGATTCCCGGCTCTTTGTACTCGTCATCTTATTCAATAGAATCACGGTTATTGTACGTTCTCGTGTGTTTGGTCACGCACGTTCACGGATTCCGCACGTCGAACGTTCGTTACGCAATCGTACGGTGTCAAAACCGATCCTACAAAACCGTTTGTTTTGATATCAAACCAGTTTTCAAACTTCGTTAAACATGTTTTAACATGTTTAGCTCGTCACTTTAGGTTTAGTGCTTATATAGGGTCATAAGGTAAGCGATCTAAACAATCGCTTAAACTTTCGAACCCGACCTGTTTGGTCAATCATTAGGATTCGACCGAACACATATTGTGACTATAGTTGCATAAGGAATAACCTTCCGAGGTTATACTTTATGGTCACTTTGTCTACTTAGTTGTATGATAGGAAATTATATGCCTTAGGAAAAATGACCAAAATGCCCTTTTTATGCCAAAATTCATTTTAAGCATATGTGACATAAATTTTGTCATCTAAACTGATTAGGCAACAATATTAGACATGTTAAGGCATATTTTACTTGTCATAGACACTTAGAATAGGTTCCGTTTTAGAATGTAGGCTTTGTTAAACCATATTACATGAGTTCTTATACTCATTTGGTTTACGAAACCACATTTTATCCGATCCTCCGATTTAGGTCCATTTATTAATATAGATACCTATATTAGGTGTCGTTTGATTCCGTGATCTTTCTAGCATTGCTTGGTGGTTATCTAAAGACTATTGAGCAATCTCAAGTGAGTACATAGTCCCCTCTTTTACTGTTTTTCAAACATTTTGGGGTGAAACACATGTGCCTACTTGTTACTTTCGTGCTTTCCATGTTTTCATATCATATGCTTGTTATGTTCATTAGTACACTTATAGTACATGATTTCATTATGTTTTTGCTATGTATGTCCATTTAGTGCATACTTAGTACATCGTTTTACATTACATTTTATGCTATGTATGTCCATTTAGTGCATACTTAGTACATTGTTTTACATCACATGCTAAGTATGTTCATTTATTGCATACTTAGTACATTTGTTTCACATCACAAGCTATGTATGTTCATTGTTGCATACTTAGTACATTGTTTTCATAAAACATGCTTACATTTTGATATAACATTTGGTTTGTTTAAATGGGACAAAAATACGTTCATTAACATTAGCCATGTCGTTCGTTAGTAGGTAGTGGTACCATAGGAATTGACAACTCCCGTTCCTGAAATCCTAGGTATGTTTAGATGGAAGGAATGACTGAATTCGATACACATAATTCAGATAAACCTTTAATTTGTTTAAGGGTTTGTTGCCACAGTCTCAAGGCTTGAATGTATGCATTTTTACAATACCGCATAGATGTTTGTATCAGTAAGGCATGCATTTATTTCACAAAAAATAACATTGATTTAAACTGTGTTTTACTTCAATACCTTGTTTTGTGCATTTTTTTTACCTATGGTTTAGTTGATACATTTCACTTGCCATACATGACATTTGTTTACACATTACATGATTTACATTTGACATAAACATCTTGACATTTGTTTACACATTACATAATTTACATTTTGATAATAGACAATTATTTACACATAAACATTTGACAATCTGTTTAAACATGAACAATTTACATTGGTGGTTTGTTTGGGTAAGTGATTTAAGTAACGAGGCGTGTGTAATATGATAAAAGCATGGTGGATACGCCGCTGGTACTTCCTATATATAAGTGCTTTTGTGATATTACATATCGTAGCGTTATTTAAACCATTTCAATTTAGACATATTACAATTTACATAAATCACGTATTTTCACAAGTCATTGTTTTACAAACAGTTTATTTTATACAACTCATTTTACTTGGTTATTTAATTAACCATACACCTTTCTTTTATATAACCTGATTTCTTATCACATTTTCATATGAATTATAAATGAAAATACTTAACAAGATTCATGACAAATTTTTATTAAACATTTCTTTGAACTCAAGTCATGAATCCTATTTTCACAAAACCTATGTATCTCATAGGCATTTTTATGCTGACGTACCTATTTTCACATGTGTTTTCAGGAGCTGGTGCGTAGGTTTGATTCAGGATACACTAGGGTGGACTCGGGCCTTAGTGGCATAAAAGAAGCAAGATTAGTTTAAATAATTTTATGTACTCTTGTTTCTTTTGTTTAAGACAATGTAACTCTCTCGTTTAATAAATAAAACATAACTTTATATACCATGGTTGTGAAAGAATAATTCTGCTACAACACTCCCCGACGTTTCCGTCACGTTTTGTTGTTTTACGTGGTCGGGGTGTGACAGAAGAGTTTCTATCCGAGCCAATGGTTATAGGGAATTAGGTTATTATTAATGCTTTGACCTAGACTATAACTTTTCTTGGACCCTAACACAAGTTATCTTGTGTTTAGATCTTTAAACATGCACTTCACCTATCGTTAGGTGATTACCAAAACAAGAACACAAATTTTTCGAAACAATTTTTGAAAATCAATCATCTGTTTTTAAATAATTTATTATAAGGTTTTGAACCCTTCAATTTTTCAGAATGATTTCGAAAATTTAATCATCCGTTTTTGAATGATTCTTTTGGCCTTGTGCCTTCTAAGTTTTCAAAATCTCGTCAAAGTCTTGGGTTCTAAATAGTGTGAACACATGGAAACTGGAAGGGTGAATGCCTGTACCTTGAATTTTCTGTCTAAGGCTAGAGTGTTCGTACAAATCCACATAATCGGACCAGTCACTCTTACCTGGGAACTCTTGGGGTGAGTGTTCACTTATAGGCAAGCATATCTTTGCAATACATTATTTTTGACCCATCTACTTTGATTAGTCACTGTGTGTCGTTTGTTTGCTTTGTGGTACAAACGAATGACCACCATCCTTTCTTTTGTCGATTTTTGCATCATCTCATTCTTTACATCTAATCATCTCACTCGTTTCCTCTCATGTTTCCTCTTTTAGAATGCCTCCTCGACGCGAAAATCTGCTACCTAATGCCGAAATGGTAGCTATCATGGCGCAGCATATGGCTGCTGTACTCCCAGACATTATTGCTCAAGTGAACCAAGCCAACAATAACCAAAATACTCCATGCAATTTCAAGAGTTTCAATTCGGCTAAACCACTCAAGTTCAGTGGTTCTGAAGGGGCAACTCAGCTCCTACAGTGGTTCGAGAGCATTGAGAGTACGTTTCATCACGTTCAGTGTCCTGAAAATCGCAAAGTCGAGTTTGCTTCCAGTGTATTTCAAAAGAGAGCTCTTACTTGGTGGAAAGGGGTTATAAGAGACCGTGGTGCTGAGGTTTCGTTAGCACAGACTTGGGCTGAGCTTAGGGCTCTCATGTTGAGGGAATTCTGTCCTCGTCATGAACTGAGGGCTTTAGAAAGGGAGTTTGACGATTTGAAGCAGGATAGTGGTGAGCACCGGGCATACACTGATAGGTATGAAGAGTTGAGTTTACTTTGCCCTACAATGGTCACCCCACTCGAGAAGGCTATCGAGAGGTATATTGATGGCTTACATGACTCTGAGCAAGACATCGTCACTGGTAGTAACCCTACCACAGTTCGTCAGGCAATTGAGTTAGCTGCGACATTGACTGAGTCGCAGGTCCGAAAGGGTAAGCTACACAGGAAGGGTGACAAGGGTAAGAAACAGTCGTTTGATAAGGGTGAGAGCAAGAAGGGTAAGAACAAGAAGGGCAAGGATTCGGGTTCTTCGAAGGGGTCTAGGAAGCACAAGGCTTCCCAGAATTTTGCTGTCACTGCCCAAGTCAACCATGCAGCTCTCGATCAGCCTGCACAACCGCCAGTAAAGAAACGATATGCGGGGAATGCACCGTTGTGCAACAGATGCAATAGTCACCATCAACCGCAAGTTCCGTGCCATTTCTGTACTAACTGTGGGAAGTCGGGTCATCTTTCTAATGTTTGTCGCTTTACTCCCAATCAAGCAGCTCGTAACCCAGCTCAGCAGGTTGCTCAACCGCCTGCTCAACAGCAAGCATAAGCTACACGACCTCACTTTCCTCCTGGTTCGTGCTACAATTATGGGGACCTGACTCATTATCGAAACTACTGTCCAAGGCTGGTCAACGTGAATCAGAATCAGGCTCAGGCTCAAGGTCGAGTCTTCAACATGAATGCTAATGAGGCGCGAGCAGAGAATGAGGTGGTGAACGGTACGTTCTTTGTTAACAATCAGTCTGCTTCTGTTCTTTTTTATTCGGGTGCCGATAAGAGTTTTGTGTCATTGTCTTTTGAGCCTTTGCTCCGCATGTCTAGAACCAAACTAGGAAAACCTTTGACAGTAGAAGTTGCTAGTGGTGAACCCGTTGTTCTCGATTCTGTTCTCCGTAATTGCCAGTTGAACCTTAACAACCATCTTTTTCCTATCGACCTCACACCAATGCAACTTGGAAGTTTCGACGTTATAGTGGGTATGGATTGGTTAGCCAAGCATCACGCAGAGGTAGTTTGTTTTTAGAAGATCGTTCGTGTGCCGCTTTCGTCAGGTGAGATCCTATATGTTCATGGTGAGAAACCTACTAGTAGTCTCAAGCTCATGACTTGTACTCAAGCTCAGAAGTATCTGCGAAAGAATTATGTGGCTTTCTTGGCACTTGTCGTAGCAGATAAAGGCAAAGGTAAGTCAATTCAAGATATCTCTTTGGTTCGGGATTATCCTGACTTGTTTCCTGAAGAATTACCTGGTTTACCCCCAGCACGCCAAGTCAAGTTTCGTATTGATCTTGTACCTAGTGCAAATCCTATTGCCAGATCTCCATATCGTCTTGTACCGTCTAAGATGCAAGAATTGTCTAAGTAGCTTCAGGAGCTTTCTGACAAAGGTTTTATTCGTCCTAGCTTTTCACCTTGGGGTGCTCCCGTTCTTTTTGTCAAGAAAAAGGATGGATCTTTCAGGATGTGTATCGATTATCGTGAGCTTAACAAGCTTACCATCAAGAATCGATATCCCCTACCTCGTATTGATGATCTCTTTCATCAGTTACAGGGCGCTACTTGTTTCTCAAAGATTGACCTACGTTCTGGGTATCATCATCTTCGTGTGCATGAGGAAGATATTCCCAGGACAATTTTCTGCACTCGTTATGGGCACTACGAGTTCACAGTTATGTTATTCGGTTTAACTAATGCTCCTGTTGTTTTCATGGACATGATGAATAGGGTCTGCAAGCCTTATTTAGATAAGTTCATCATCATTTTCATTGATGACATTTTGATTTATTCTAAGACGCAAGTTGATCATGAGCAACATCTTCGTCTTACCCTGGAACTCCTGAAGAAAGAGCAACTTTTCGCCAAATTCTCCAAGTGCGAATTTTGGCTTAAGGAAGTTCAATTTTTGGGTCATATCGTCAACGAACAAGGTATTCATGTAGATCCCTCCAAGATCAGTGCGATTAAGGATTGGGATACGCCTACTACTCCTACTGAAGTTCGTTCATTTCTTGGTCTTGCGGGTTATTACCGCCGCTTCATCGAGAACATCTCAAAGATTGCAGTTCCCCTAACTGCTCTAACTGAGAAGAACAAACCCCTTGAATGGGGATCCAAGCAAGAGGAAGCGTTTCAAACCTTGAAGCAGAAGCTTTGTGATGCGCCTATTCTATCTTTGCCTGAGGGCAATGATGATTTTGTCGTGTATTGTGATGCATCAAACTTGGGTCTTGGCTATGTTCTCATGCAAAGGAACAAAGTCATAGCATATGCATCGAGGCAGTTGAAGATACACGAGAAGAATTACACCACTCATGATCTTGAGTTAGGTGCAATTATTTTCGCTCTCAAAATCTTGAAACACTATTTGTATGGTACAAAATGTGTGGTTTTCACTGACCACAAAAGTCTTCAGCATATCTTCAATCAGAAAGAACTCAACATGAGGCAACGACGTTGGGTTGTACTTCTAAACGACTATGATTGCGAAATTCGCTACCATCCTGGTAAGGCAAATGTCGTGGCTGACGCTTTGAGTCGTAAAGAACGTGTTAAGCTTCATTGTGTTCATGTTCAATCTGATATTCAAGCTCGATCTGATATCCAAACCCGCATTTCTCAGGCTCAACATACTTGTGTTTCACAAGGTTTGATGAGTAAGGAATTACCCTATCACGTTAAGCCTGATCTTGAACTAAAGGACAATGGATCATATTATTTCATGGACCGTTTGTGGGTCCCAAGCCAAGATGATCTTCGCACCTTGCTTATGGATGAAGCCCATAAGTCTCGTTATTCTATTCATCCTGGTGCAGACAAAATGTATAAGGATCTCCGTATTCAGTACTGGTGGCCTGTTATGAAGAAAGACATTGCCTTATACGTTTCAAAATGCCTTACTTGTCTTAAGGTTAAGGCTGAACATCAACATCCTTCTGGTTTATTGGAGCAACCAGAGATTCCAGTTTGGAAATGGGAAAACATTGCTATGGATCTTATTACCAAACTTCCGCGCACTAAGAGAGGTCATGATGCCATCTGGGTAGTTGTTGGTCGTCTTACAAAGTCAGTGCATTTCTTGCCAATCCGTGAGGATTTATCTGCCGACAAGCTTGCTAAAATCTATGTGGATGAAATTGTATCTCGACATGGTGTTCCCTTAAACATTATTTCCGACAGAGATGCTCGTTTCTCGTCTCGTTTTTGGAGAAACATGCAATCTGCTATGGGGACCCAACTTAATCTGAGCACATCCTATCATCCACAATCAGATGGCCAAACTGAAAGAACAATCCAGACTTTGGAGGATATGCTTAGAGCTTGTGTGATCGATTTTGGTGGTAGTTGGGATTCGTATCTTCCGTTGATTGAATTCTCCTACAACAATAGTTATCACTCCAGCATCAACATTGTGACAACCCTTGTAATTCCATGTATTCCGTATAATTTATTAATGATAATTAAAGTGCTTAACTGCTCTCTGATTAATGTGTTATACTTACATGTGCTTGTTAACATACTAGTAGTATACAGAAAAGTCACTAAATAGTCTGGTATGCTTTCCTGAGTATTGAAAATTAAAAACGTTACAAAAATATATATGTGGGACACCTTACGGATTAATTAAGCACTTTAACGGAACAACACCCAACCGAATAACCGGACATTACCTGGAACATGAAAATATTGTCAGACACATTGTTTTTATGTTCTGAGCTAGTTAGGGTCCCCGAACACCCTAACACACTATATAATATATAACACACCATAAAACAAAAACTAGATACTTAATCTCCTAACTAGATTTGTAACTAAACTAGTAACCAATACTTGAGACCCAACCAAGTACCCCCCCCCCCACCGGTTATGAACATGAGGGGACACCCCATGATTTTATTCATTTATTTAATTGATATTGTCTAGTACTTAGTGAACATACGGGCCAAAGGATTATGTTATGTTGGAAGGTTGCTCTATAAATCCACTAGTCACTTAACCTCATCTCATCTTCATCTTCCAAACTCACCCAAACTCTACCTCTCTCCTCTTTATCAGCCGAGAACAACCACCACCATACCACCACCCTCACTTCATTTTCCAAGCAATCTACATACATACAAAGGTGCTACGGATCATACAACGAAGCTCGGTGCGTTCGGAAGTGGAAGGACCTTCTCTATTCACTATTAACCACCACTTTTCTTCACTCGAACTTCCCTAGTCTTGAACTAGTGGTAAGAACTTAGATCTTTGCTTCTTACATCTTGTTTAGGTGGTTAAAGATGTGTAGTGATCAATATGATAAGAAACTCTAAAGAACCTTAAACAAGTCTTGAACATAAACTAATCTAGTGATGAAATGATGTTAGAATGATGTTGTTATGATTCTTGATTGATTTTCTGATGAGTTGCTGGTAATATTGATGTTTGATGTTGTTGTAATCACTAAACATGTTAACGGAATCATCGAACACAAGTTAGAAAGTTAGAAGCTGAAACAGTAGGCTGTTTGGTAATTACAGCCAACTTCAGTTGGCTGTAACAGGACTGTAACTTAACGAAAAATGTATTTTCTGATGTCTAGATTTATGTATTATGAAATACGGTTCTAATGGCACTGGAATCGTAATTTTTGGACTTCGTTTACTATTTTTAAAGTGTCATTTTGTAACAGCAGCTAGAGCTGCATTTTTACTGCTGAAAATATGCATTCTGTTTTCTGTCATAACTTGATTTCTGTGTAGAGTTAGATCATGAAATTGGTACTGTAGATGGATACTGATGTCGTAGTAATTGTCCCAATAGAATTTCGTCAATCCGACTTACAATGAATTTTTAGTGAATTATTCTGTGGACTGCAGTCAGAAAAAGATAAATCTGAGTGCAGTCCGGAAAACCATTTTTTTATACAATATTGGTAATGAATTGGACCCCGACATTTTTTGACAATAATAACTAGATCGTTTAAGGCTTTCTATAAAAATTTGGGAACTTTTAGAACAAGCTAACTATTTTATTAAAATCCCCAAAAACAGCCCGGTTTTGAAAATAAAAGCTGAAACGACATAATTAGTGATTTGCAAGTTTAAATGTCGGGTAGGTTATCCGAGAATGATATAACATATTATATGTCTATAGTAGTGTTACGTGCAACGTTGTATGTTTGTTTATGAGTGGGGAATAGATGGGAAGCTTATATGGGCATAAACCGTTAAAAATGATGCATGTTATGTGTTAGATGCGTGTAGGAATTTTGTGCTTATTTGAAGTCACTAATAAACTAAGTGGTAATCCTACTAGGAAATGATTGACCGACTTTGACTATTAGCTATATTTGAGAATCTAACCGAGCATACCAAGGTGAGTTCACACACTTTCTAAGGCATGGGATTCCCGGTGGTTTGGGAATTGGTTAAAGAATTAAAACGGAATCTACATATCTTACTTAGGTAGGATATGTACGGCCATCCTCCTTGGGTAGGATGCCAATATTAATCCTGCGTATTCTCTTTGGGAGAACTACGTTCGTTCATCCTCCTTGGGTAGGACAACAACCTTAAAACTTACTAGACAAAACTCTATCATAAGTCCCTCATTTTATATCGACTTAATCGCCGAGGCCGATGGCGAGCGGGTCATTAGTTAATAGCGCTATTAGGTTTAACAAACCTCACACCGTGTCGTCCGAACGGGAATGTACTAATGGACTAAGGCAAAGGGTCAATGCTTGTCACACCCCGACCACGTAAAACAACAAAACGTGGCGGAAACGTCGGGGAGTGTTGTAACAGAATCATTGTTTCACAACCATGGAATAAATAGTTTCGTTTTATTGAATTATTGAGCTAAATGTTTTGATACAAATTAGATAAATACAACTATTATCCTCCAAGTTTTATAGTCGCTAAGGCCTTGTCCATTCCTATGTGAGAGTACACCAATATCATCATCAAGCATCATCAACTATTGTACCTGAAACACATGTGAAAATAGGTACGTCAGCATAAAAATGCCGACGAGTACATAGGTTTTGTATGAGTTTCAGATTCATGGCTCGTTTTACGTGTTGCAATACTTATTTAAAAACCTTGTTTTGAAAAGTATAGTATTGCGACATAATTAACCAACTCAAATCAAATTGGTTACATTTTATAAAATCTCGTAGGCATGATTCTTAACTCCAAAACATTTGTTTAATTAAATCCAGATTTGTAAATCGTTTTTGGAATAAAAACTCAAATAGTTAAATATATTGTTGGAAAAACCTTGTAATACAACTTTGTTTTGTTTACCATTGCCCAAGTGATCTGGATAACGCAACGATATATAATGTATTAAAAGCACTTATATATATAGGAAGTACCAGCGGCGTATCCACCATGCTTTTAACACATTACACCCGCCCCGTTACCTAATCACTTCCCTAACCCAACGGTTCAAACAGATTTCAAACGGTTCATGTCAATCAGCGATTACAAACGGTTCACATAGTCAAGTAGTCACAAACGGTTCACATAATCAAACGGTTACTAACGGTTCACATAATCAAGTAGTCACAAACGGTTCACATAATCAAGTAGTCACAAACGGTTCACTGGATCAAACGGTTACAACGGTTCACAGTATCAAACGGTTACAACGGTTCAAAATGTAAAACAATGTGTCCATATGCTGGATGAGCATATGCGACAAAATGTAATATACGGAAATCAATATGCTAGCATGTTAAGTGAACATACATAGCAAAACATAATGAAATCATGTACTAATAGTGTACTATTAAACATAGTAAGTATATGATATAAAAACATGGGAAACATGAAAGTATGAAGTAGGCACATGTGTTCCACCCCATAACAGTTTGAAAACAATAAAAGAGGGGACTATGTACTCACTTGAGGATGCTTAGAAGTCTTGAACAATAACCAAGCAAAGCTAGAGTGATCAGGGAATCAAACGGCACCCTATATAGGTAACTATGTAAATAACTGGACCTAAATCGGGAGATAGGATAGAATGAGGTTCTATAAATCAAACGAGTAATTAAACTCATATGGTAACATAAGCTACTATAAGGTTTAATAGACCTTACATTCTGATTGGAAAGTCTACCTAAGTGCTTTTGACCCGTTTCGACACATTATGGTAACATAAGCTACTATAAGGCGTCGTTAGCGTAAAACTATGTTCGGATGGTTAACTATGTGCTATGCCAAGTCTTACATGCCCAATTATCCCTAAACATGTTACTAAATCAGATTCTGTGTCAAAAATATGTTCACATAGGCAAAATACGGATTTTAGCTTCAAAAGGGCATTTTGGTCATTTCCTATGGGCATACAAGCTAACTAGCAAATGACTAACCAATCCTATGTGATCATAAGGTATAACCTCAGTGGTTATTCCCTATGCAACTATGATCACTAACTAAGCTTGCTCGGATCCTAAAGATCGACCAAACCGGTCGGGTTCGAAAGTCTAAGCGGTTGTTTAGACCGCTTACCTTACGACCCTAAACAAGCACTAAACTAATAGTATCGAGTTAAACATGTCAAAACATGTTTAACCTACTGATTTGGTATCAAAACAAAGTGTTTTGATACACTAAAGTAGTTCCGTTGCAAAATGCGTGCTAAAACGCATTTTGACCAAAACTTTGACTCGACACTACACCTAGCGAACGTGGTAATCAGCGGGTATAATCACTAAGGATTATAACCAACGTGATTACAGTCACGTTGCAAAGTTCAACCGAACTTTACGTTAACCAAAGGCTGGTCAAACTGAAAGTCAAACACTTGTTTGACTATTTAAACTAGAAAGCAAATAAAAGAATGAAAGAATACTCACTAAGGGTCCTTGCTATCTTTTCTACAAAGAAGACAAAGTCCCAAATTGTCACACCCCCAAAATCCACCTGCGGAGTATCACCGCTTGGGAGCGTGACTGACCAGGATCAAGCCACCAATCATATAGAACAATATATATAGTAAAAGTAACTGCCATTAAACCAAACCAAATCCATATGAAAGGTGTCCCAAAACATAAGTAAGTTTTCACTGTTTAGCGGAAGCGTATAAATAAAACCCAACATAAATAAGTATGAAATGTCATAAGTGTTTAACGAAACAATCATGATCCAAGCCCACAACGACCAGCTCCTCCCTGTGCAAGCTCCATGTACCTAACGACCTGCAAGGCATGTAACAGAGGATCAACAACTAGTTGAGCGAGTTCACAGAAAGTAAATGCATAAAAGTAAGTTCGTTTGTAACATGTGGCTCTACTGGGCCGATAATACGTTCAATTGGTGAGGGCTTCCCATGTTGTATAACCACTAGACTATTCGTAACCATAAGTGTTCTACATATCCTGAGAACAGTAATACGTACAAGTTTACGTAGGTTTTACGTAAGTAATCCTTCACAACCGAGGATAGGGGTACGCGGGGGTTTACGTAGGTTTTACGTAAGTTCCTGACACAACCGAGGCAGTAGTGAGTATCAGTTCACGTAGGTTTTACGTGAGTGTCCTTCGCAACCTGAGGAAAGTGAGCAATACAAGTATACGTAGGTTTTACGTATGTATCCTGCACAACCGAGGACGATGGTATGGTAGTCTAGTAATGGTGTCTGTATGAATCTATTCAGCCTTATTCTTTCAATCCCATTCCCAAGCCCTGGGAATCCCATGCCTTAGTAAGAGTGCGAACTCACCTTGGTTTGCTCGGTATGCTAAATAAGTGCTCACAGTTAATTAATCACGTCCTAAATACGCACGTATACATAATCAGTTTATATCCAAGTTGTTCACGTATAGGTATAATCACAGAAGTACTAGCATGTATCCACTATCATAAAAGTCATGCACATCACTTAACAGCAGTTAAATATCTCAGTTAACATTTAACAGGATTAGACTGAGTTACTGGACAGGTTATACATTTGGCGAAACACTTATTGGCGAGACACATTCTGTTTCGCCAACTACCCTTGGCGAAACACCCCCTCTATTTCGTCAACCACCCTTGGCGAAATCAAAGTCCAGTTTCGTCAACCAGTGATTCGTCGGTGTACATTTTGTTTCGTCAAAATCATCACAACAACAAGACAAATTCCTAAATAATTCTTTGGGCCGCCCACTACTACCAATTAGAATGTTTGGCCGCCCATTCTACCCAATCCATCACTGTTTGCCTTTTATCATGTTTTCAAGTCAAAAGTTATACAACCATCTACACATATTTCGATTACATAAACAATATAAATCACCTATGTTCCTACTGACCATTTCTTAAATGTTCGCATGATTATGTCAGTTTGCACATGGCCGCCATTATTATGCACTATTCCACAATCCCATATAAAACAAAACATGTTGGCCGACATTTGATAAGCCATCACATGTACTGACAATTGACCTTTAATGTTTTTAAGTGTGTAGTATGCCATTAGTTTCGATTGGACCTCCCTTGACCTGGCCGCCATTTTCCCGCAATTGTATACTGACTCACAAATTCCAATTATCTACAACAAATAATTCATGTGCACTACAGACACTTATAGCCGCCAATTGATGTGTATCATTCCATACCATCACATGCATTCCACAATAAACCTTTAAGGTATTTGAGTGTGCAATATGCCCTAAATTTCGATTGGGCCCCCCTTGCTTTAGCCGACAATTTGAACCAATGGTTCACAACCATTCAACCAACATTTACTCACCAATTTTATTTATATGTATAAACTGACAAGGCACATACAACCATAATATAAAGGAATATGCTAGGCGATGTTATTGGACCAAAAAAAATAATAAACGGTGGCCGACAACTTATGATAATCATCATCGCAGAAAACATGCAAGCATAGTGTTCACTTAATGATTTTAAAACACATAATCAAACAATAATTTGCACTAACCACGAGGGACAAGGAAATAATTCTGATCGTTTCTTGGGGATTCACTAAGTCGCCAGGTTGCCGCTAGTGGGGGAGGAGTCTAGGGTTTCAATCTTTTGGTAACCGCTCCCTTAATCTAGTATATATTTCACGCAACCAAGTTTGGGCCGTAATTGGGCTTTGGCGGTTTTGGCGAATCAGGGCTCGGCGAAACACATATGTTTCGTCGAGTGGGTTAAATGGCGAATAAAGTTCTGTTTCGTCTAGCTTGTTTGATGGTGAATCGCATCACGATTCGTCGGGCATTACGTGATTTAATCAGTCTAAGTGTTTTGTAGTCTAAGTGTTTTGTAATAATCTAATATTATATTTTACAACAGCAAGTAATCACATATATGCACCATGACAATACGTTTCATTAAAACACCACGCGTACAATTTCAAGTCTAACAAGTCAAACAACTAAACGGTCAAAGTCAACGTGTAATAAATGTGAAAGTGAAAGTCGGAAACTCGAGTTGTCACATTATCCCCAACTTAAAAGAAATTTCGTCCTGAAATTTGGTACGTACCCACTGAGGAAGCTAGATAGGTTGCATCGTTCACTGGTTTTCCTGGGGTGTCACATCCTCCCTCCGTTGATCTGGAATTTCGTCCTGAAATTCCGCAGTAGTAGCTTCAGCCTCAGTAGTGGTTGTATTGGTTTCGAATAACTGGGGATACTTTTCTGTCATCTGGTCTTCGCGTTCCCAGGTGTACTCTGGGGCACGACGGGAGTTCCAACGAATTCGAACAAGAGGGATTCTCTTGTTTTTGAGGACCTTAACATCCCGGTCCATGATTTCAACTGGCTCCTCGACGAACTGCAACCGCTCGTCGATAGTGAGATCCTTAAAAGGAACTATGAGGGTCTCATCTGACAGGCACTTCTTCAGATTCGACACGTGAAATACATTGTGAACTGCACCGAGTTCAGCTGGTAGGTTTAGCTTGTAGGCCACTTTGCCTATTTTCTCAATGATCTCGAACGGTCCGACATACCGCGGATTCAGTTTGCCCCGTTTGCCAAAACGAACCACACCCTTCCAGGGTGAGACTTTAAGTAAAACCCGGTCCCCGACCTGAAATTCCAATGGCTTTCTACGCTTATCTGCGTAGGCTTTCTGACGGTCGCGTGCTGCCGCCATGCGTTGTCGTATTTGTGCAATCTTTTCTGTAGCGTCCACTACAATCTCCGGACCCGTGATCTGACTATCCCCCACCTCTGCCCAACAGAGAGGTGACCGGCATTTACGCCCGTACAATGCCTCGAATGGAGCAGCTTGTATGCTGGTGTGATAGCTGTTATTGTATGAGAACTCCACCAAAAGGAGATGCTTTTCCCAGCTGTTGCCGAAATCAATAACACATGCCCGAAGCATGTCTTCTAAGGTTTGAATCGTGCGCTCAGACTGCCCATCCGTCTGAGGGTGATATGCTGTGCTCATATCTAACCGAGAGCCAAAAGCCTTGTGCATTGCTTGCCATAGTTCTGATGTGAATCGTGCATCGCGATCCGAAATGATAGAGGTAGGCACCCCGTGCCTGGAGACCACTTCCTTCAAGTATATGTCTGCTAGTGTGGAAAACTTGTCTGTTTCTTTGATTGCCAGGAAATGAGCAGACTTGGTGAGTCGATCCACGATCATCCAAATAGTATCGTTCCCACGCTAGGATCTAGGTAGGCCTGTAACAAAATTCATGGAAATTTCCTCCCATTTCCATTGTGGTATCTTTGGTTGTTGGAGTAGGCCCGCTGGTTTCTGATACTCTGCCTTGACTCTTGCACAGGTCAAGCATTTGCTGACATAGGTAGCGATGTGGGCCTTCATACTAGGCCACCAATATGTAGTTCTGATGTCGTGATACATTTTATCCGAACCTGGGTGTACCGAGTAGCGAGACTTATGAGCTTTATCCATCACAAGTTCTCGTAAACCGGCATATAGTGGGACCCAAATACGTCCTGTTACATAGTAGGCGCCGTCTTCCTTCTGTTCTAATCGTTGACTTGAGCCGCGTAAGGCTTCAGCCCTGACGTTTTCTGGTTTCAGTGCTTCCACCTGAGCATCTCGTATTTGTGCAGGAAGATCAGACTGAATAGTGAGCTGCAAAGCTCGTACACGCCTAGGTAAAGTATCTTTTCGACTGAGAGCGTCAGCCACAACATTGGCTTTGCATGGATGGTACTTGATGGCGCATTCGTAATCGTTAAGCAACTCGACCCATCGTCGTTGACGCATGTTCAATTCCTTCTGCTTGAAGATATGCTCGAGACTCCTGTGATCGGTGTAAATAGTGCACTTGGTACCGTAAAGGTAGTGTCGCCATATCTTAAGCGCGAAAACAACAGCTCCCAGCTCTAAATCGTGCGTCGTGTAGTTCCGTTCATGAACTTTGAGTTGCCGCGAAGCGTAGGCAATAACTTTATCCCGCTGCATCAATACGCAACCAAGCCCCTGTATCGATGCGTCACGATAGACCACAAAATCATCCGTGCCCTCTGGCATTGAGAGAATAGGTGCGCTGCAAAGCCTATCCTTTAGGTACTGGAAAGCGGTTTCCTGGGGATCTCCCCAATGGTAGGTGGCACCCTTCTGTGTCAGTAGTGTAAGCGGCTGTGCAATCTTCGAGAAATCTTTGATGAACTTGGCGTACGGTTGTTCTTTTCGAAGGAGTTCCAAGATAAGTCGTAGATGCTGCTCGTGTTCCTCCTGACTCTTGGAGTAGATCAGAATGTCGTCGATGAAGACAATGACGAATTTGTCAAGATAGGGTTTGCACACCCTCTTCATAAGATCCATGAAAACTGCAGGCGCGTTCGTAAGCCCGAATGGCATGACTAGAAACTCGTAATGGCCGTAGCAAGTTCTGAATGTTGTCTTAGAGACGTCCTCATCCCGGACTCTCAGCTGATAGTAACCTGACCTTAGATCAATTTTTGGAGTAGTAGCTCGACCCTTGCAACTGGTCGAATAAATCATCAATACGCGGAAGAGGATAACGGTTCTTCATTGTGACCTTGTTCAGTTCGCGGTAGTCTATACACATCCTGAAAGTGCCATCCTTCTTTTTCACGAATAGTAGTGGAGCTCCCCAAGGCGAAGAGCTTGGACGAATGAAGCCCTTATCCAAGAGCTCTTGTAGTTGCTTTGACAGTTCCTCCAGTTCAGTTGGAGCTAAACGATACGGTGCGCGAGCTATAGGTGTTGCTCCTGGAGCTAGCTCGATTTGAAACTCGACTTGGCGATGAGGCGGTAGACCGGATAAATCTTCAGGAAACACTTGAGGAAAGTCACGTACAACTGGAATATCCTCCAGCTTCTTTTCCTTTGCTGATGCATCAGTAACAAGTGCCAAAATGGCAGTATGACCCTTTCGTAAACATTTCTGAGCTTTCAAGAATGAGATGATGCCAACCACAGCACCACTCTTGTCGCCTTGAACTTCGAGAGGTTCCTTACCCGCACGAGGGATACGAATGATCTTCTCCTTCCACAGGATCTCCGCCTGCTGCTTGGATAACCAATCCATGCCGATGACAATGTCGAAACTACCCAAAACTATAGGAATAAGATCAATCGAGAAGGTCTGTCCCGCTAGAACGATGTTACAACCCTTGACTATATGTGTGGCTTCTACACTCTTACCATTTGCTAGTTCTACGACATGTTTGGTGTTTAGGGGTGTTGGTGTACGTTTTAACAATTTACTCATTTTCAAAGACATATAGCTCGTATCCGCACCCGAATCAAACAAAACAGTAACATAAATATCGTCGAGAAGAAACTTACCCATGACTACGTTGGGATCATTTCTGGCATCACCCTGCCCAACACAAATGCACGACCCCTTGCTTCGTTGCCGTTGTTGTTCCCACCGTTGTTGTTGTTGTTGCCATTTCCCTGATTGTTGTTATTATGGTTCCTGTTTAGCTGAGGACAGTGCCTTTTGAAGTGCCCTTCTGCGCCGCAATGAAAACATTCCTTGTTGCCCTGTTGTTGATTCTGCTGCGCTTGGGGCTGCTGCTGATTTTGGTTCGCAGGCCGAGGGCTTCTACAATCCTTGGCCTCATGACCCATCTTGAGGCATCTTTGACAGCGACCCTTGTTACACTGGCCACCGTGGTGTCTGTTGCAGTTGTTACACTTTGGGAGGTTCCCTCGATATCCGCCCTGCCTGTGGCTACCTGAAGAGTGCTGACTGGGGCTCTGGTAACTGTCAGTCTTTCGCTGCTGAACCTGTGACTGAACTGAAGCTGACCCCTTGCTAGAATCCCCATCCCATTTTCTCTTGTTGTCGCTGGGAGTAGCAAGTGTAGTAGCAGTGGTAGCGGTAGCAGTAGCGCTGATACGTTTAGGTAGTCTGTTCTGATCCACTGCCTGATCTGTGATACGATGAGCGAGGCGCTGAATAGCCTGAATGTTGTCAAGATTAGCCGATGTCACATGGCTCTGTATCTCTGGCGCTAATCCCTTGAGGTACAACTCAATGCGCTTGATTGGAGGGTCCACCATAGTTGGACACAGCACAGCCAGTTCGTTCAACCGTTTAATGTAAGCTTCGATTTCTGACCCAGTCATTTTCAAATGATAAAACTCATCCTCTAGCTTGTGGATGTCTTCCCGAGTGCAGTATTCACGTTTAATCAGTTCCTTGAAGTCATTCCAAGGGGTGGCGTTAGCAGCTGCCAACCCTAAGATCTGCACTTGCGCGTTCCACCAAGTTAGAGCAATCCCCTCTAAAGTACCAGTGGCATACTTGACCCTGCGAGCCTCAGGGCATTCACACATCTCGAACACAGACTCGAGCTTTTCAAACCAGTGGAGGAGTCCAACCGCTCCTTCAGTGCCACTAAATGTGCTAGGACGACAATCCATAAAGTTCTTGAAAGTGCAGACGGGCTGCTGAGCGTGTTGACCTAGTGTGTACGAATAGGACAAGGTTAAACACAAGAGTTAATGTAGGATCTAAAGATCCTAGTGTGAGTCTAAACTGCAGGGTATACTACCTGCTTGAGCAGCTGCAAGTGCCGCAGCAACTTGTTCATTAATGAAAGCCGTCAACTGGGCTTGTGTCATGTTAATCCGTCCGGCCATTGATCTTCACATCAAAGGCAACATAAGTGAGAAAGGTTCGCGAATAGTGCGATGACAGAAGAGTGTAAGCACATAGGTGTTCTCGAGCAATAACAAGTAATGAGCAGTGTAATCTAAGCATACTACGAGCAAAGTTCTATGCAATTCTAGCATGCAGGCAATAAACATAAACCTTATTACCTAGTATGTTGAGTCTTGCACGTGGAGCGAAGCGTCGTTGTGGATCGTTGAGAGCACTGTTCTGGTTATAGTCTGGTTCTAATAAAAACGTTTTCCTATATTAAAACCAAGTTCTCTATAACCAATGGCTCTGATACCAATCTGTCACACCCCCAAAATCCACCTGCGGAGTATCACCGCTTGGGAGCGTGACTGACCAGGATCAAGCCACCAATCATATAGAACAATATATATAGTAAAAGTAACTGCCATTAAACCAAACCAAATTCATATGAAAGGTGTCCCAAAACATAAGTAAGTTTTCACTGTTTAGCGGAAGCGTATAAATAAAACCCAACATAAATAAGTATGAAATGTCATAAGTGTTTAACGAAACAATCACGATCCAAGCCCACAACGACCAGCTCCTCCCTGTGCAAGCTCCATGTACCTAACGACCTGCAAGGCATGTAACAGAGGATCAACAACTAGTTGAGCGAGTTCACAGAAAGTAAATGCGTAAAAGTAAGTTTGTTTGTAACATGTGGCTCTACTGGGCCGATAATACGTTCAATTGGTGGGGGCTTCCCATGTTGTATAACCACGAGACTATTCGTAACCATAAGTGTTCTACATATCCCGAGAACAGTAATACGTACAAGTTTACGTAGGTTTTACGTAAGTAATCCATCACAACCGAGGATAGGGGTACGCAGGGGTTTACGTAGGTTTTACGTAAGTGCCTGACACAACCGAGGCATTAGTGAGTATCAGTTCACGTAGGTTTTACGTGAGTGTCCTTCGCAACCTGAGGACAGTGAGCAATACAAGTATACGTAGGTTTTACGTATGTATCCTGCACAACCGAGGACGATGGTATGGTAGTCTAGTAACGGTGTCCGTATGAATCTATTCAACCTTATTCTTTCAATCCCATTCCCAAGCCCTGGGAATCCCATGCCTTAGTAAGAGTGTGAACTCACCTTGGTTTGCTCGGTATGCTAAATAAGTGCTCACAATTAATTAATCACGTCCTAAATATGCACGTATACATAATCAGTTTATATCCAAGTTGTTCACGTATAGGTATAATGTCACACCCCGACCACGTAGGACAACAAACCGTGGCGGAAACATCGGGGAGTGTTGTAACAGAAGCAATCGTTTCACAACCATGGATACAAAAAGTGTTTCGTTTTATCGATAATATTAAGCATTGCATTTTCTTAACATAGAATAAACAAGTTTTATGTTGTCTATCATAGTTATTATGTCACTAAGGCCTCGTCCAAATCCTATGTGACGCATGCATCCTAGCAGTCATTCAAGCATCAACACCTGAAACATTAGGTACAAGGTCGATATGAAACTCAACTTGACGAACTGGAGGCAAACCAGGCAGTTCATCGGGAAACACCTCTGGATAATCCCGAACAATCGGAATATCCTGGATACTCTTACTTTTGCTTTTCTCCTCGGTGACATGTGCTAGAAAAGCAACATATCCCTTTCTCAAATATCTTTGGGCCTTTGTACACGACATAAGCTTCAAACCGCCAGATGGCTTCTCTCCACGAACTTCCAAAACATCGCCAGACGGAAGAGGAATACGAACAATCTTATCGAAACAAACCACCTTAGCGTGATGTTTGGTTAACCAATACATTCCAACGATGACGTCGAAGCTCCCAAGTTGCATTGGCGTGAGGTCAATAGGAAAAAGGTGGTTATCAAGGTTCAACTGACAATCACGAATAACAGAATCGAGAACAACAGGTTTACCAGTAGCAATTTCGACAGATAAGGGTTTCCTCAGTTTAGTTCTAGGTATCGCAAGCAAAGGTTCAAAAGATAACGAAACAAAACTACGATCGGCACCAGAATCAATAAGAATAGATGCGGGTTGATTATTAACAAGAAACGTACCGTTGACAACCTCGTTGTCGACCCTCGCTTCGTTTGCATTCAAATTGTACGCTCGTCCATGGGCGGGATTCGCGTTCGTATTGACATTCGGATAAACAAGAAAGGTATTGAAAACATCGACAGAACACAAGGAAGGCGATCATTTGTTCGTTACCTCAAACAAACAAATGACACGCAGTTACTAATCAAAGTAAATGAATCAAAATAATGCGTCGCGAAGACATGCTCGCCTATAAGTGAACACTCACCCCAAGAGTTCCCAGGTAAGAGTGACTGGTCCGATTATGTGGATTTGTACGAACACTCTAGCCTTAGACAGAAAACTCAGGGTACAGGCATTCACTCTTCCAGTTTGCACGTGTTCACATTATTTTAACCCAAACTTTGACGAGATTTTGAAAATTCAAAAGGCACTAAGCCAAATATGAATCAAACTGGAAGGGTTCAAAACCATAAAACAGAGGGTTCAAAACCTAGTAATCAATCATCCTAGAACAGATGATTAATTTTCAAAGCAAATTCGGATTTGTGTTCTCGTTGTGGTCATCACCTAAGGATAGGTGATGGTATTGTTTTAAAATCTAAACACAAGTAAACTTGTGTTAGGGTCCTAAAGTTATAGTCTAGGTCAAAGCATTACTAATAACCTAATTCCCTATAACCATTGGCTCTGATACCAACTCTTCTGTCACACCCCGACCACGTAGGACAACAAACCGTGGCGGAAACATCGGGGAGTGTTGTAACAGAAGCAATCGTTTCACAACCATGGATACAAAAAGTGTTTCGTTTTATCGATAATATTAAGCATTGCATTTTCTTAACATAGAATAAACAAGTTTTATATTGTCTATCATAGTTATTATGTCACTAAGGCCTCGTCCAAATCCTATGTGACGCATGCATCCTAGCAGTCATTCAAGCATCAACACCTGAAACATATGTAAAAACTTAGTCAGCAAAGAAATGCTGGCGAGTACATAGGTTTTATAGGAGTGTCGAATTCATGGCTAGTTTAAGTGTTGCAATACCTTATTTAAAACTTTGTTTTGAAAAGAGTACAATATTGCAACTTAATTGACTAACTCGAATCAAGCGGGTTATAGTTTATAAAACCTCGTAGCCATGATTCTTAACCCAAAAACCTTTGCTTTTGAAAATCAACTTGTAAAACATCTCGTAACACTCGTATAGTTTATATCTCTTAGAAAAAAAAAACATCGTTGTGTGATATGTGTTCAAAATCGTTTCCTCGGTGAGCTATATAACGACACGCAATGTAATATGATAGAAGCACTTATATATATAAGATGTACCAGCGGCGCATCTACCATGATACTATCATACTACACCCGTCCCATTAGCTAATCATTGCCCCAAACCAATCGTTTAATTCGTTTACTCGTTTCACCTTGTGTATCTCGTTTCGAATCGTTTAACTCGTCTCAAAATCGTATTCGTTTTAATAGTGAACTACTTTTGGTCGTCTCGCTAATAACATTCAAACCTGTGTGACTCGATTATTGTTCAACTCGTTTTCGCATTAACAAACCTCCAAAGGGTAAGTTAAAAATTATCAGATTCAGTCGTTACCCACAACCCCCACACATAACCATGGGTGTAGTGCAATAACGGGATTTGTCGGATCCTATGGTACCATAACCTAATACTGGTCGGCTTGATCAATGCTAATGAATGTCATTCGTTATGTAATTACAACCAACAAGTCGTGTACACCTTATCGAAATCGTTATTAGTTTTGTATAAACCACCTTAATCGTTTTTGAAACCATCGTTAAAACATCGAAATCGTTTTGATACATATGAATCACCCCAAAACTATTGAAAACAGTAAAATAGGGGAACTATGTACTCACCTTGGGTGCGTTTTTAAATGTTAACACAATCCCTCAAATTGTTTATGCGTCCTAAATAAAGTAAGGATGATTTTAATAATCAAAATTCACATAAATACCGAAGTTTCTCCGATACTTAGAATTTTCACATAACTTTGAGTTTTCTCGAAAAGTTATTATTTTTTTATTATTTTGGTGTATTTGTATATATACATATACTCAAGCGTAATATGCATAATCTTGTCAACACTAACACATCATCATACACATATTGTAAAACACATAGCACATTGTGACACATTAAATTTACTTATGAACAACCCATTCTATTTATGTTGAAAAACACTTATTTTAGCGTTTCGGTAACATTTTTGGACGTTGGAAGCCACGTATGACTAACCGAAAACCAAGTAAACTTAGTATTAGTTAAAATACTTGTTTTTATATCAAAAGTATCAGTTTGGTTACAGATCAAAAACAGTTTAATAAAAATCCTCCGAAAAGGCGATTTTTAACCGTTTTACCGCATAGTTTTGCATCAAACGTTACCCGAACCATCCCAAATCGAAATGACTTGAAATTTTGACACAACCCATGTTATTTACTGAATAAAATAATGGTTATACTCACAATAGTGCAGGTCTTAAATAGAGCATATAAATCATGCGAATTTCACATATTTTATCACTTTTTAAGCTATATGTACAACATGCATTGCTACCAAACCTATGTCAAAGTTTTATGCCATTATATTACACCAAATAATGTTATTTTTAGTGCTTGTAACCTGATCTAAAACAGTTTTTGTCATATAACCATTTTTCATCATCTTTTGAGCTTTAAATCGACATATTCCTTCATGTAAAAGTGCCTAAATCATACTATCATAACATCAACATTTTATGTTAATCTAAATGCATCAAATATATGATATATTCAGATTTATTTGCTGATGTATTTAAGCATTTAACATATCATACATAGATCATCAATCACTTGCATTTAAACTATTATTCAAGAACATGCAACAACATAAACAAGTATTTAACAAGAAATCGAACTTCAAGGCTCATACACACATATATATATGTACGGTTATACATACATACATATCACCACCATTTTTTATTTGTTTCAAGACCCATTTCTCTTATTTCAAGTTTAGTGAAAATCCCAAGATTCAAGAGAACTTCAAATCATCAAGAACAACCAAGAATCAAAAGTATGATTTAAAAAAAATAAATGTTATACCTTCAAGATTCAAGTAGGTTATGGGATGAGATTTTGATGATAGAAAGCTTGAAATTACTTGAATGCACCTTGGAAACCCCTTTAGATCTTCATACAAACTTGAAGATGGCTAGAAATGAGCTTGAATATGAAGAACAAGATTGAAGAAAGGATGAAGATGGGAGGTGGTGGTGTGAACGGTTCAAGAGAGAGAGAGAGAGAGTGAAGGACTTGTGATGTTGAGTGCAAGCATGGTGAAAATATATAGGCCAAAATCTATATCAAATCTTCCGCGATCACAAAAGATCTCTAAGTGTATCCAAGAAGATCATGGAAATATAGTGCAAGATTTAGGAATTATTTGGTGGGCCACACATATATATGTGACCGTAAATGTATATGGGGGAGGGGTTTAGAGTGCAACTTTGATGGTATATTAGATAGAAGTAGGTGTTTAATCGGGTACCGGGTATTTTATCTAGCGTTTAAATCCCGGTTTATGGCGTTCTAAATTATTTTTATTTTTTTATAAAAATAAACTCGCCAAAAAATATTACTGAAATAAATTTCAGTTGTCAAGATTGGATGCGTTGTCCGCGTTTCGCAGCAAAAGCACTGTGTCGCGCAGAAACACGTGGTACGTGCTTAAACTTGGAAAATAACGTTTTTAAGCGTTTTAATTTATTTTTCAACACGAACCTGATTAAAATAAGATTTTAATCATAACAGAATATTTATGAGATTTAAATATTATCCGGGCGGTCACCAAAGTTCGTTTCGCAGTTTTGTCGCAATTAGTTCTTTAGTTCAAATAAACATGTTTTCGCCATACCGAATCCTTCGAAACTTATTTCTAAGTAATGTAAGGGATATTTAGGGTATGTTTGGCTTACGTCACAGTTCCGGAATGTAGGTCGCGTTAAACTGATTGCGTTTAAGCACCAGTTTGCGTATAACCTTCCAGAAAGTGATTTAAAGTTTGAAGTCGAAATCGAATCAAATTGTAAAATTGTCAAACACAAATACACATATATTAACACTAAAGCACATTGTTTTATTGATAATCACCATTGTTTTACATCGTACAGAGATTACAGAACACAGTTGTCACAGTCTCCCCTACTTTAGGAAATTTCGTCCCGAAATTTTATTTAGAGGAAACTTGTGAAAGCTTGAAACATGAAGTCGAAAAGATAAAACAACACCGGTTAGGGTTCCGAACTTCTAGTAACTTTAAATAACATTATGCTTGCAAGGCAAGAGGGACACTTATATACAAGTATATGAAGCGTCATTGGTGCGTCCACCGTACCTTTATTACATTGTTCACATTTCGTTATTGTTGTCACTATTGGTTCTTACACATGATAAATCTTACTGTGGTTTCTGTGCACTGAATTTTTATAATTATGTACGCGTCCATAATTACGTCATCCTTGCATAGTCCACACAGTGCATTTAATAATGTGTAGGGGAAAAACCAAATGAATGAACCTGTGATGAGTGTGACTGGGCCACCATAGGGTCCTTTCAGCTGTATCATCACATGCCACTCCTAACCAGATTTTGAATCAATCTTTAACTAGACCACTCAAGGGTCTATTTTCGAATCATGGAATTATACTATATATTCCAAGGGTCTTAACTACCACCTAGAAACCCATTAAGGATTTAAGATAGTACCTTTTGATATCCTATTATGAATCCCTCTTATGAGTATATGGAAGATTCTATGAGGATTTGGATAACGAAAATCGGATCTCATAATAAAAGAGAACACCTAAACACATAATCGCATTAATCGTTTAACTTGACCTTTAATTTGTTATCTTTGGACACGGGTATTTAAAGCATCCCAGGAATCAAATCAGGGCTCCGGTTTGAAATTCCATGGGCTTGCGTCCCAAATCTGCATAACTCTTTTGACGGCTTCTAGCGGTCACAAGATTATCGCGGATTTTCTTGATTTTGTCTGTTGTTTCCAGAACGAGCTCAGGTCCAGTAAGCTGAGCTTCACCGGTCTCATCCCAACAGACAGGTGAACGACATTTTCGACCGTAGAGAGCTTCGAATGGTGCCATCTTAATGCTAACATGATAACTATTATTGTATGAGAACTCGATCAATGGTAAATGAGAATCCCAATTACCACCAAAGTCTATCACGCATGCTCTAAGCATATCCTCCAAAGTTTGAATCGTCCTCTCAGATTGACCATCTGTTTGAGGATGATAGGCAGTGCTTAGGTTCAGTTGGGTTCCCAAAGCAGATTACATGGCCTTCCAAAAATGAGATGAAAATCGAGCATCACGATCCGAAATGATATCCAAAAGAACACCATGTCGTGATACAATCTCGTCTACATAGATCTTGGCAAGCTTCTCAGCAGATAGGTCCTCGCGAATCGGGAGAAAATGAGTTGACTTCGTTAATCGATCGATAACAACCCAGATATCATCATGACCTTTAGAAGTACGCGGTAGCTTAGTGATGAGATCCATCGCAATGCTCTCCCACTTCCAAACCGGTATCTCTGGTTGTACAAGCAAACCAGAAGGTCGTTGATGTTCAGCCTTGACTTTAAGACAAGTTAGGCATTTCGATACGTACAAGGCAACATCTTTCTTCATACCAGGCCACCAGAACTTAGTACGAAGATCCTTGTACATTTTATCAGCACCAGGATAGATAGAATATCGGGACTTGTGAGATTCGTCCATCACTAGGGTGCGGAGATCGTCTTGTTTCGGAATCCACAAACGATCCTTGAAATAAAGCAAACCATCGCTTTTTGCTTCGAGTTTAAGCTCAAGCTGATGTGGTAATTCCATAACCAACAACTTCTGTGAAACACAAAATTGTTGAGCTTGAAGAACACGAGATTGAAGATCAGATAGTGTTTGAATGGAATGAAGCTTGACTCGCTCTTTTCGACTAAGCGCGTCGGCCACAACATTCGCCTTACCAGGATGGTAGCGAATTTCGCAATCGTAATCGTTCAAGAGTTCAACCCAACGTCGTTGCCTCATGTTCAGCTCTTTCTGATAAAGAATATGCTGAAGACTTTTATGGTCTGTGAAAACCACACACTTCGTTCCATAGAGGTAGTGTCTCCATATCTTAAGCGCGAAAACCACAGCTCCTAACTCGAGATCATGAGTCGTATAGTCCTTCTCGTGGATTTTCAGCTGTCGAGATGCATATGCAATAACTTTACCTGGTTGCATGAGGACACAACCACGGCCTAAGTTGAATGCATCGCAATAGACAACGAAATCATCGTTTCCCTCGGGCAGAGATAGAACAGGAGCATTACATAATTTCTGCTTCAGCGTTTGGAACGCTTCTTCTTGCTTGGGTCCCCACTCAAAAGGCTTATTCTTCTGAGTCAAAGCTGTGAGTGGAACCGCAATCTTCGAGAAATTAGAAATGAATCGACAATAATAACCAGCAAGACCAAGAAAAGATCGAATCTCTGTCGGCGTTGTCGGTGTATTCCACTCCTTAATAGCAGCAATCTTGGATGGATCCACATGAATACCCTGCTCGTTGACTATATGACCTAGAAACTGAACTTCTTTAAGCCAGAATTCATACTTGGAGAATTTAGCGAAAAGTTGTTCCTTCTTAAGGAGTTCCAACGTTAAGCGAAGGTGTTGCTCGTGATCGGCTCGAGTCTTCGAATAAATGAGGATATCGTCGATGAACACAATAATGAACCTATCTAAATAAGGTTTACAGACCCTATTCATTAAGTCCATAAAGATAGCTGGAGCATTCGTCAAGCCAAAAGGCATGACTGTGAACTCGTAATCCCCATATCTCGTGCGGAAAGCAGTTTTGGGAATATCTTCTTCGAGAACACGAAGTTGATGATACCCAGAACGCAGATCGATCTTAGAAAAACATGAATCACCTTGCAGCTGGTCAAAGAGATCATCAATTCGAGGTAGGGGATATCGATTCTTGATGGTAAGCTTATTAAGCTCACGATAATCGATACACATTCGAAAAGACCCATCTTTCTTTTTCACGAAGAGGACAGGAGCTCCCCAAGGTGAATAACTCGGACGGATGAATCCTTTATCAGATAACTCTTGAAGCTGTTTCGATACCTCTTGCATCTCTAACGGTGCAAGACGATAAGGTGCTTTCGCAATCGGGTTGGCATTAGGTACAAGGTCGATATGAAACTCAACTTGACGAACTGGAGGCAAACCAGGCAGTTCATCGGGAAACACCTCTGGATAATCCCGAACAATCGGAATATCCTGGATACTCTTACTTTTGCTTTTCTCCTCGGTGACATGTGCTAGAAAAGCAACATATCCCTTTCTCAAAAATCTTTGGGCCTTTGTACACGACATAAGCTTCAAACCGCCAGATGGCTTCTCTCCACGAACTTCCAAAACATCGCCAGACGGAAGAGGAATACGAACAATCTTATCGAAACAAACCACCTCAGCGTGATGTTTGGTTAACCAATACATTCCAACGATGACGTCGAAGCTCCCAAGTTGCATTGGCGTGAGGTCAATAGGAAAAAGGTGGTTATCAAGGTTCAACTGACAATCACGAATAACAGAATCGAGAACAACAGGTTTACCAGTAGCAATTTCGACAGATAAGGGTTTCCTCAGTTTAGTTCTAGGTATCGCAAGCAAAGGTTCAAAAGATAACGAAACAAAACTACGATCGGCACCAGAATCAATAAGAATAGATGCGGGTTGATTATTAACAAGAAACGTACCGTTGACAACCTCGTTGTCGACCCTCGCTTCGTTTGCATTCAAATTGTACGCTCGTCCATGGGCGGGATTCGCGTTCGTATTGACATTCGGATAAACAAGAAAGGTATTGAAAACATCGACAGAACACAAGGAAGGCGATCATTTGTTCGTTACCTCAAACAAACAAATGACACGCAGTGACTAATCAAAGTAAATGAATCAAAATAATGCGTCGCGAAGACATGCTCGCCTATAAGTGAACACTCACCCCAAGAGTTCCCAGGTAAGAGTGACTGGTCCGATTATGTGGATTTGTACGAACACTCTAGCCTTAGACAGAAAACTCAGGGTACAGGCATTCACTCTTCCAGTTTGCACGTGTTCACATTATTTTAACCCAAACTTTGACGAGATTTTGAAAATTCAAAAGGCACTAAGCCAAATATGAATCAAACTGGAAGGGTTCAAAACCATAAAACAGAGGGTTCAAAACCTAGTAATCAATCATCCTAGAACAGATGATTAATTTTCAAAGCAAATTCGGATTTGTGTTCTCGTTGTGGTCATCACCTAAGGATAGGTGATGGTATTGTTTTAAAATCTAAACACAAGTAAACTTGTGTTAGGGTCCTAAAGTTATAGTCTAGGTCAAAGCATTACTAATAACCTAATTCCCTATAACCATTGGCTCTGATACCAACTCTTCTGTCACACCCCGACCACGTAGGACAACAAACCGTGGCGGAAACATCGGGGAGTGTTGTAACAGAAGCAATCGTTTCACAACCATGGATACAAAAAGTGTTTCGTTTTATCGATAATATTAAGCATTGCATTTTCTTAACATAGAATAAACAAGTTTTATATTGTCTATCATAGTTATTATGTCACTAAGGCCTCGTCCAAATCCTATGTGACGCATGCATCCTAGCAGTCATTCAAGCATCAACACCTGAAACATATGTAAAAACTTAGTCAGCAAAGAAATGCTGGCGAGTACATAGGTTTTATAGGAGTGTCGAATTCATGGCTAGTTTAAGTGTTGCAATACCTTATTTAAAACTTTGTTTTGAAAAGAGTATAATATTGCAACTTAATTGACTAACTCGAATCAAGCGGGTTATAGTTTATAAAACCTCGTAGCCATGATTCTTAACCCAAAAACCTTTGCTTTTGAAAATCAACTTGTAAAACATCTCGTAAAACTCGTATAGTTTATATCTCTTAGAAAAAAAAACATCGTTGTGTGATATGTTTTCAAAATCGTTTCCTCGGTGAGCTAAATAACGACACGCAATGTAATATGATAGAAGCACTTATATATATAAGATGTACCAGCGGCGCATCTACCATGATACTATCATACTACACCCGTCCCATTAGCTAATCATTGCCCAAAACCAATCGTTTAATTCGTTTACTCGTTTCACCTTGTGTATCTCGTTTCGAATCGTTTAACTCGTCTCAAAATCGTATTCGTTTTAATAGTGAACTACTTTTGGTCGTCTCGCTAATAACATTCAAACCTGTGTGACTCGATTATTGTTCAACTCGTTTTCGCATTAACAAACCTCCAAAGGGTAAGTTAAAAATTATCAGATTCAGTCATTACCCACAACCCCCACACATAACCATGGGTGTAGTGCAATAACGGGATTTGTCAGATCCTATGGTACCATAACCTAATACTGGTCGGCTTGATCAATGCTAATGAATGTCATTCGTTATGTAATTACAACCAACAAGTCGTGTACACCTTATCGAAATCGTTATTAGTTTTGTATAAACCACCTTAATCGTTTTTGAAACCATCGTTAAAACATCGAAATCGTTTTGATACATATGAATCACCCCAAAACTATTGAAAACAGTAAAATAGGGGAACTATGTACTCACCTTGGGTGCGTTTTTAAATGTTAACACAATCCCTCAAATTGTTTATGCGTCCTAAATAAAGTAAGGATGATTTTAATAATCAAAATTCACATAAATACCGAAGTTTCTCCGATACTTAGAATTTTCACATAACTTTGAGTTTTCTCGAAAAGTTATTATTTTTTTATTATTTTGGTGTATTTGTATATATACATATACTCAAGCGTAATATGCATAATCTTGTCAACACTAACACATCATCATACACATATTGTAAAACACATAGCACATTGTGACACATTAAATTTACTTATGAACAACCCATTCTATTTATGTTGAAAAACACTTATTTTAGCGTTTTGGTAACATTTTTGGACGTCGGAAGCCACGTATGACTAACCGAACACCAAGTAAACTTAGTATTAGTTAAAATACTTGTTTTTATATCAAAAATGTCAGTTTGGTTACTGATCAAAAACAGTTTAATAAAAATCCTCCGAAAAGGCGATTTTTAACCGTTTTACCGCATAGTTTTGCATCAAACGTTACCCGAACCATCCCAAATCGAAATGACTTGAAATTTTGACACAACCCATGTTATTTACTGAATAAAATAATGGTTATACTCACAATAGTGCAGGTCTTAAATAGAGCATATAAATCATGCGAATTTCACATATTTTATCACTTTTTAAGCTATATGTACAACATGCATTGCTACCAAACCTATGTCAAAGTTTTATGCCATTATATTACACCAAATAATGTTATTTTTAGTGCTTGTAACCTGATCTAAAACAGTTTTTGTCATATAACCATTTTTCATCATCTTTTGAGCTTTAAATCGACATATTCCTTCATGTACAAGTGCCTAAATCATACTATCATAACATCAACATTTTATGTTAATCTAAATGCATCAAATATATGATATATTCAGATTTATTTGCTGATGTATTTAAGCATTTAACATATCATACATAGATCATCAATCACTTGCATTTAAACTATTATTCAAGAACATGCAACAACATAAACAAGTATTTAACAAGAAATCGAACTTCAAGGCTCATACACACACATATATATGTACGGTTATACATACATACATATCACCACCATTTTTTATTTGTTTCAAGACCCATTTCTTTTAGATTTCAAGTTTAGTGAAAATCCCAAGATTCAAGAGAACTTCAAATCATCAAGAACAACCAAGAATCAAAAGTATGATTTAAAAAAAATAAATGTTATACCTTCAAGATTCAAGTAGGTTATGGGATGAGATTTTGATGATATAAAGCTTGAAATTACTTGAATGCACCTTGGAAACCCCTTTAGATCTTCATACTAACTTGAAGATGGCTAGAAATGAGCTTGAATATGAAGAACAAGATTGAAGAAAGGATGAAGATGGGAGGTGGTGGTGTGAACGGTTCAAGAGAGAGAGAGAGAGAGTGAAGGACTTGTGATGTTGAGTGCAAGCATGGTGAAAATATATAGGCCAAAATCTATATCAAATCTTCCGTGATCACAAAAGATCTCTAAGTGTATCCAAGAAGATCATGGAAATATAGTGCAAGATTTAGGAATTATTTGGTGGGCCACACATATATATGTGACCGTAAATGTATATGGGGGAGGGGTTTAGAGTGCAACTTTGATGGTATATTAGATAGAAGTAGGTGTTTAATCGGGTACCGGGTATTTTATCTAGCGTTTAAATCCCGGTTTATGGCGTTCTAAATTATTTTTATTTTTTTATAAAAATAAACTCGCCAAAAAAATATTACTGAAATAAATTTCAGTTGTCAAGATTGGATGCGTTGTCCGCGTTTCGCAGTAAAAGCACTGTGTCGCGCAGAAACACGCGGTACGTGCTTAAACTTGGAAAATAACGTTTTTAAGTGTTTTAATTTATTTTTCAACACGAACCTGATTAAAATAAGATTTTAATCATAATAGAATATTTGTGGGATTTAAATATTATCCGGGCGGTCACCAAAGTTCGTTTCGCAGTTTTGTCGCAATTAGTTCTTTAGTTCAAATAAACATGTTTTCGCCATACCGAATCCTTCGAAACTTATTTCTAAGTAATGTAAGGGATATTTAGGGTATGTTTGGCTTACGTCACAGTTCCGGAATGTAGGTCGCGTTAAACTGATTGCGTTTAAGCACCAGTTTGCGTATAACCTTCCAGAAAGTGATTTAAAGTTTGAAGTCGAAATCGAATCAAATTGTAAAATTGTCAAACACAAATACACATATATTAACACTAAAGCACATTGTTTTATTGATAATCACCATTGTTTTACATCGTACAGAGATTACAGAACACAGTTGTCACATATAATCACAGAAGTACTAGCATGTATCCACTATCATAAAAGTCATGCACATCACTTAACAGCAGTTAAATATCTCAGTTAACATTTAACAGGATTAGACTGAGTTACTGGACAGGTTATACATTTGGCGAAACACTTATTGGCGAGACACATTCTGTTTCGCCAACTACCCTTGGCAAAACACCCCCTCTATTTCGTCAACCACCCTTGGCGAAATCAAAGTCCAGTTTCGTCAACCAGTGATTCGTCGGTGTACATTTTGTTTCGTCAAAATCATCACAGCAACAAGACAAATTCCTAAATAATTCTTTGGGCCGCCCACTACTACCAATTAGAATGTTTGGCCGCCCATTCTACCCAATCCATCACTGTTTGCCTTTTATCATGTTTTCAAGTCAAAAGTTATACAACCATCTACACATATTTCGATTACATAAACAATATAAATCACCTATGTTCCTACTGACCATTTCTTAAATGTTCGCATGATTATGTCAGTTTGCACATGGCCGCCATTATTATTCACTATTCCACAATCCCATGTAAAACAAAACATGTTGGCCGACATTTGATAAGCCATCACATGTACTGACAATTGACCTTTAATGTTTTTAAGTGTGTAGTATGCCATTAGTTTCGATTGGACCTCCCTTGACCTGGCCGCCATTTTCCCCCAATTGTATACTGACTCACAAATTCCAATTATCTACAACAAATAATTCAAGTGCACTACAGACACTTATAGCCGCCAATTGATGTGTATCATTCCATACCATCACATGCATTCCACAATAAACCTTTAAGGTATTTGAGTGTGCAATATGCCCTAAATTTCGATTGGGCCCCCCTTGCTTTAGCCGATAATTTGAACCAATGGTTCACAACCATTCAACCAACATTTACTCACCAATTTTATTTATATGTATAAACTGACAAGGCACATACAACCATAATATAAAGGCATATGCTAGGCGATGTTATTGGACCAAAAAAAATAATAAACGGTGGCCGACAACTTATGATAATCATCATCGCAGAAAACATGCAAGCATAGTGTTCACTTAATGATTTTAAAACACATAATCAAACAATAATTTGCACTAACCACGAGGGACAAGGAAATAATTCTGATCGTTTCTTGGGGATTCACTAAGTCGCCAGGCTGCCGCTAGTGGGGGAGGAGTCTAGGGTTTCAATCTTTTGGTAACTGCTCCCATAATCTAGTATATATTTCACGCAACCAAGTTTGGGCCGTAATTGGGCTTTGGCGGTTTTGGCGAATCAGGGCTCGGCGAAACACATATGTTTCGTCGAGTGGGTTAAATGGCGAATAAAGTTCTGTTTCGTCTAGCTTGTTTGATGGTGAATCGCATCACGATTCGTCGGGCATTACGTGATTTAATCAGTCTAAGTTTTTTGTAGTCTAAGTGTTTTGTAATAATCTAATATTATATTTTACAACAGCAAGTAATCACATATATGCACCATGACAATACGTTTCATTAAAACACCACGCGTACAATTTCAAGTCTAACAAGTCAAACAACTTAACGGTCAAAGTCAACGTGTAATAAATGTGAAAGTGAAAGTCGGAAACTCGAGTTGTCACACAAATGCTTGAGAATGCTCCCAAAGCAGATGTAGAGAAGAATTGAGAAGAATGAGCAAGGAATGAGTTGATGGAGCATGCTATTTATAGTTGTGGAGGATGAAAAAAATCATCACAAGTGTTTGTGTAGGCTCCAAGCAAGAAATCATGGCCATACACTTGTTAAGAGCAGATTCAAAGCCTTGGTTAACACTTAAACTTGCTCACCACATAAGAAAATTGCATAAACAGCCCCTGAATTAGCAACAGATTGCTAAAAATGAATTTTCTGGTCGCTGGCACTTTTACGCGCCCGGCATAAGACTCAAAGAAGTCTTACACGCCCCGCCTGAGGAAAGTTTGGCAGAAATGTCAAAACAGGTCCCTGCACTTGTAAAACATGCATTTCGGCCCATTTTTGACACGTTTAAGCCCCGTTAACCTCATTTCAAGGCTCTAAAATGAAGTTAAAGTATTGGGAACTCAAAACATGCTCAAAAACATCTCGGATGTCGGTCCGTTTGGTCGTACGATCGCGTTGTTCCGTTAATTACGACGGAAGTCATAACGGACGCAAAAACGATCCAAATTAAGCGACGAATGGAATTTCATGCCAATCATTAAAATAAAATGTCTTAATGATTACATAAATTTTTGGAAGTCCGGATATATTCAGAAAGTAAGATATGTGCGAAAATGCAAACTTACGCCGTTTTTGACACTTTTAGTCCCTGAATGAGCATAAAGTTTATTTTAGCACACTGAACCCCTCAAAGCCTATTTCAAAGCTATGTAAAGGATATTTAAGGTTTGTGTAACTTATGGTCAAGTTCCAGATTTGTTCATTACAGTACAAATCGGCATACTTTCGCAGTTTCGAATTTAGTCCCTGTAAGCGAATAAACTTGATTTCGGCATACCAAACCATCCAAAACTTATTTCTAAGTTATGTAAAGGTTATTTAAGATATGTTAAGCCTATGTCACTGTTCCGGAGTGTTTGTTGCGTTAAACTGGCTATATTTATGCATCAGATCGCGTATAACCTTCCAGAAAGCGATTTAAAGCCCGAAATCGAACAAGAATTGATATGTGCAAATGATACACATATTTTTCACAAATCCCAAGTATGAAACACAAAATTTCATTGGTTTGGCATTTGTTTGACGGTCAAAGTGACACAGGTGTCACAGTCTCCCCTACTTTAGGAAATTTCATCCCGAAATTTATTCGTAGGAGTCTGTCTGTGACTTTGTGTCAAATAACCACTAGAGATATGCAAGGCATAATCCTATCATTTCGTTAATGGACATTCTTCAGAAATGAAAATGAATGGACAGAGTCATTTTAAACGGGTGCTTCCTCAGAAACGGAAATGAAAAAGGATAATCAAACGGATACTCATTTCCTTCAACGGATATTCTTCATAAACGAAAATGAACAAACGGAGTCATTTTCAACAGATGCTTCCTCAGAAACGGAGATGAAAAAGGATAATCAAACGGATATTCATTCCCTTCAATGAATATTATTCAGAAACGAAAATGAACAAACGGAGTCATTTTCAACAGATGCTTCCTCAGAAACGGAAATGAAAAAGGATAATCAAACGAATACTCATTTCCTTCAACGGATATTCTTCAGAAACGAAAATGAACAGACAGAGTCATTTTCAACGGATGCTTCCTCAGAAACGGAAATGAAGGATAATCAAACGGATATTCATTCCCTTCAACAAATATTATTCAGAAACGAAAATGAACAAACGGAGTCATTTTCAACAGATGCTTCCTCAGAAACGGAAATGAAAAAGGATAATCAAATGGATACTCAATTCCTTCAACGGATATTCTTAAGAAACGAAAATGAACAGACGGAGTCATTTTCAACGGATGCTTCCTCAGAAACGGAAATGAAGGATAATCAAACGGATATTCATTTCCTTCAACGGATATTCTTCAGAAGCGAAAATGAATGGATGATCCATTTTCCTAAACGGATTCTTCATCAGAATGGAAATGAAGGATTAATCAAACGGATATTCATTTCCTTCAACGGATATTAATCAGAAGCGAAAATGAATGGATGATCCATTTTCCTCAACGGATTCTTCATCAGAACGGCAATGAAGGATTAAACAAACGGATATTCATTTCCATCAACGGATATTCTTCAGAAGCAAAAATGAATGGATGATCCATTTTCCTCAACGGATTCTTCATCAGAGCGGAAATGAAGGATTAAACAAACGAATATTCATTTCCATCAACGGATATTCTTCAGAAGCGAAAATGAATAGCTAGTTCATTTTTCTTCAACGGGTGCTTCATCAGAATTGGAAATGAACAGGGTTCACTCAAGACGCATGACAAAACTCGCTGTGGTTTCTGTGCACTAAATTCCATAATTATGTAGGCTTCCACAATTACGTAATTCCTTGCACAGTCTGCACAGTTCATTTCATAATGTGTAGGGGAAGAAAAATCAAACCTGTGATGAGTGTGGCTAGACTACCACAGGGTCCTTTTAATTAGATCGACAAAAGATCTCTTTAATTAGACCACTCAAGGAGTCTTTTCAGCTATATCATCACATGATATTCCTAACCAGAATTTTGGATCAATCTGTTTAACTAGACCACTCAAGGAGTCTATTTATGGAATAGCACTTCATAACCCAAGGGATTCAACTCCAACGTAGAAGTCCATTAAGGATTTAAGATAGTACCTTTGGATATCCTACTATGAATCCCTTATAGGAAGATATGGAAGATTCTACGAGGATTTGGATAACAAAATTTTGGATCACACAAAACATAAAAAGGGAACACATAAACACATAATCACAAAATTGATTAACTTGACCTTTAATTTGTTATCTTTGGGCACAGATATTTAAAGCACACTAGGAATCCAATCCGTGGATTTCATTTGGCACTTTAATCATTTTCAAGAATCTATCTATGAAGATAGGAAAATCTTAATAAGAATTCGGCTTTGTCCTTATTGAATCGTAATGTACGTATTGAATCACACAAAGAATTCAATTAAGGGCTACGATGAACGATACCCATCCACAAGGATCTAATTATGAGGATAGAAAGATCCTACATGGATTTTGGAGTTTGTGTAACGAGAGGTGTTCCGACACCTTGCACTAGGCGTGCTTACGTCGATATCCAAGGTAGAAAGTTCATGAGGTTGAGGCGCTAGATATGTCGAGGTGACATATGAAGCAGAATTTGAAGGTTGAGTAGCAGCAGGATTGGTAACAACTTTGCTTTGGATCGCAAAACGACACATGTTAACCAAATGTCCCCATCGTCCACCGTGGGTACATTTGAAACAGGGTATTTGATTCGGGTGATATCAGTGGCATTGATTGCACCAAGGAGCATTTCCCTTACACGGCTTCATCCCTGAGGCGGGTCATGGTGATAGCTAAATCAACAGTCCTCTGGAGTACGACGCCTATTTGTTGAGCAATTGTAGCACCTGGTTTGGACATTTGAGTGTCGTTGCGATGAAGAGGCATCTTGAAGACAATGGAAGGCATAGGAGGAAATAAGCGAAAGATAGTCAAAAGAAAATGACAACGCATGAAGATTGTGGCCATTTTTCTGTTACCAAAGGCAAACAAATGAGACGGTGACTAATCAAAGCAAGCGGGTCAATATAATGTATCGCGAAGACATGCTCGCCTATAAGTGGACACTCACCCCAAGAGTTCCCAGGTAAGAGTGACTGGTCCGATACTGCGGATTTGTACGAACACTCTAGCCTTAGACAGAAAACTCAGGGTACAGGCACCCACTCTTCCAGTTTGCACGTGTTCACATTATTTAGACCCAAACTCTGACGAGATTTTGAAAACTTTGAAGGTTCAAAACCTTATAATAAATCATCCTGGACTAGATGATTAGTTTTCAAAGCGGATTCGAATTTTGTGTTCTTATTGTGGTTGCTGCCTAAGGATAGGCAACGGTATTGTTTTATGTCTAAATGCAAGCAAACTCGCGTTAGGGTCCTAGGAAGGTTATAGTCTAGGTCAAAGCATTACTAATAACCTAATTCCCTATAACCATTGGCTCTGATACCAACTTTCCTGTCACACCCGACCACGTAAAACAACAAAACGTGGCGGAAACGTCAGGGACTGTAGTAACAGAATCATTGTTTCACAACCATGGAATAAATAGTTTCGTTTTATTGAATTATTGAACTAAATGTTTTGATACAAATTAGATAAATACAACTATTATCCTCCAAGTTTTATAGTCGCAAAGGCCTTGTCCATTCCTATGTGAGAGTACACCAATATCATCATCAAGCATCATCAACTATTGTACCTGAAACACATGTGAAAATAGGTACGTCAGCATAAAAATGCCGGCGAGTATATAGGTTTTGTATGAGTTTCAGATTCATGGCTCGTTTTACATGTTGCAATACTTATTTAAAAACCTGGTTTTGAAAAGTATAGTATTGCGACATAATTAACCAACTCAAATCAAATTGGTTACAGTTTATAAAATCTCGTAGCCATGATTCTTAACTCCAAAACATTTGTTTAATTAAATCCAGATTTGTAAATCGTTTTTGGAATAAAAACTCGAATAGTTTAATATATTGTTGGAAAAACCTTGTAATACAACTTTGTTTTGTTTACCATTGCCCAAGTGATCTAGATAACGCAACGATATATAATGTATTAAAAGAACTTATATATTTAGGAAGTACCAGTGGCGTATCCACCATGCTTTTAACACATTACACCCGCCCGGTTACCTAATCACCTCCCTAACCCAACGGTTCAAACAGATTTCAAACGGTTCATGTCAATCAGCGATTACAAACGGTTCACATAGTCAAGTAGTCATAAACGGTTCACATAATCAAACGGTTACTAACGGTTCACATAATCAAGTAGTCACAAACGGTTCACATAATCAAGTAGTCACAAACGGTTCACAAGATCAAACGGTTACAACGGTTCACAGTATCAAACGGTTACAACGGTTCAAAATGTAAAACAATGTGTCCATATGCTGGATGAGCATATGCGACAAAATGTATTATATGGAAATCAATATGCTAGCATGTTAAGTGAACATACATAGCAAAACATAATGAAATCATGTACTAATAGTGTACTATTAAACATAGTAAGTATATGATATAAAAACATGGGAAACATGAAAGTATGAAGTAGGCACATGTGTTCCACCCCAAAACAGTTTGAAAACAGTAAAAGAGGGGACTATGTACTCATCTGAGGATGCTTAGAAGTCTTGAACCACAACCAAGCAAAGCTAGAGTGATCAGGGAATCAAACGGCACCCTATATAGGTAACTATGTAAATAACCGGACCTAAATCGGGAGATAGGATAGAATGAGGTTCTATAAATCAAACGAGTAATTAAACTCATATGGTATGATTTAATAGACCTTACATTCTGATTGGCAAGTCTACCTATGTGCTTTTGACCCGTTTCGACACATTATGGTAACATAAGCTACTATAAGGCGTCGTTAGCGTAAAACTATGTTCGGATGGTTAACTATGTGCTATGCCAAGTCTTACATGCCCAATTATCCCTAAACATGTTACTAAATCAGATTCTATGTCAAAAATATGTTCACATAGGCAAAATACGGATTTTAGCTTCAAAAGGGCATTTTGGTCATTTCCTATGGGCATACAAGCTAACTAGCAAATGACTAACCAATCCTATGTGATCATATGGTATAACCTCAGTGGTTATTCCCGATGCCACTATGATCACTAACTAAGCTTGGTCGGATCCTAAAGATCGACCAAACGGGTCGGGTTCAAAAGTCAAAGCGGTTGTTTAGACCGCTTACCTTGCGACCCTAAACAAGCACTAAACTAATAGTGTCGAGTTAAACATGTCAAAACATGTTTAACCTACTGATTTGGTATCAAAACAAAGTGTTTTGATACACTAAAGTAGTTCCGTTGCAAAATGCATGCTAAAACGCATTTTGACCGAAACTTTGACTCGACACTACACCTAGCGAACGTGGTAATCAGCGGGTATAATCACTAAGGATTATAACCAACGTGATTACAATCACGTTGCCAAGTTCAACCGAACTTTGCGTTGACCAAAGGCTGGTCAAACAGAAAGTCAAACACTTGTTTGACTATTTAAACTAGAAAGAAAATAAAAGAATGAAAGAATACTCACTAAGGGTCCTTGTTATCTTTTCTACAAAGAAGACAAAGTTCCAAATGCTTGAGAATGCTCCAAAAGCAGATGTATAGAAGAATTGACAAGAATAAGCAAGGAATGAGTTGATGGAGCATGCTATTTATAGTTGTGGAGGATGAACAAGATCATCACAAGTGTTTGTGTAGGCTCCAAGCAAGAAATCATGGCCATACACTTGTTAAGAGCAGATTTAAAGCCTTGGTTAACACTTAAACTTGCTCACCACACAAGAAAATTGCATAAACAGCCCCTGAATTAGCAACAGATTGCTAAAAATGAATTTTCTGGTTGCTGGCACTTTCACGCGCCCCGCGTAAGACTCAAAGAAGTATTACGCGCCCCGCCTGAGGAAAGTTTGGCAGAAATGTCAAAAGAGGTCCCTGCACTTGCAAAACATGCATTTCGGCCCATTTTTGACACATTTAAGCCCCGTTAACCTCATTTCAAGGCTCTAAAATGAAGTTAAAGTATTGGGAACTCAAAACATGCTCAAAAACATCTCGGATGTCGGTTCGTTTGGTCGTACAATCGCGTTGTTCGGTTAATTACGACGGAAGTCGTAACGGACGCAAAAACGATCCAAATTAAGCGACGAATGGAATTTTATCATGGCAATCATTAAAATAAAATGTTTTAATGATTACATAAATTTTTGGAAGTCTGGATATATTCAGAACGTAAGATATGCGTGAAAATGCAAACTTACGTCGTTTTTGACACTTTTAGTCCCTGAATGAGCATAAAGTTTATTTTAGCACACCGAACACCTCAAAGCCTATTTCAAAGCTATGTAAAGGATATTTAAGGTGTGTTTAACTTATCGTCAAGTTCCGGATTTGTTCATTACAGTACAAATCGGCATACTTTCGCAGTTTGTCGAATTTAGTCCCTGTAAGCGAATAAACTTGATTTCGGCATACCAAACCATCCAAAAATTATTTCTAAGTTATGTAAAGGTTATCTAAGATATGTTAAGCCTATGTCACTGTTCCGGAGTGTTTGTTGCATTAAACTGGCTATATTTACGCATCAGATCGCGTATAACCTACCAGAAAGCGATTTAAAGCCCGAAATCGAACAATAATTGATATGTGCAAATGATACACATATTTTTCACAAATCCCAAGTATGAAACACAAAATTTCATTGGTTTGGCATTTGTTTGACGGTCACAGTGACACAGGTGTCACAATGCTGATAGACATTGACTTAGGGCAAAACTTACTTTCGTTAGTAGTCGATATCATACCGTCTAGTAGTTCACATGGGGAAGCCCCCACTAATCATGAATATGGTTTGGGTAATAAAGCATGAACTGGTTAATCTTACTTTCAACTATGGGGTAACCCCCACGGCAATTACGCCAACGAAAGACAAACCACGTTTTCAGAAACAACTTAAAACTAAACAACCAAATGTGAACTCACTCAACTTTGTTGTTGACTCGTTGTTACATGCCTTACAGGTCGTTAAATGCTTGGAGCTTGCACGAGGAAGGAGTCGTTGTGGGATGCGGACATGATATGTCCCGTTCTTAATAAATAAATCTTATGAACTTATGAAACTTATGATTTGGACTTTAAACTTATGAACTATAGACTTATGTTCTTGGATTTACGTTTATGCTTCTGCTGTTTAAACTAAACTTAGTTAACTAACTTTGGTCACCAATTGTATTGTGGTTGATTTTATTTACTTAATTACGTTGTTCAATATGATTGGTGGCTCGGTCCTAGTCACGTCACGCCTCCAAGGGGTGGTACTCCGCATGGTGGATTTTGGGGGTGTGACAGATTGGTATCAGAGCCATTGGTTATAGTGAACTTGGTTTTAAAAAGGGGAAAAGCTTTTTGATAAAACCAGACTATAACCTGTACAGTGCTCAATAATCCACAACGACGCTTCGCTCCACGTGCAAGACTCAACATCCTAGGTGATATGGTTTATGTTTATATTACCAACTTGTTAGTTACATGGTACATTGTTCATGGTATGCATTAGTTAATGTGATAACTGCTATTTAAACTTTGTGTGCTTACTCTCTTCTGTCACTCCACACTTACGCATATTTCGACACCTTTCTTACGTGTGTTCCTTCGATGTGAAGATCATGAGTGGACATCTCGACTTGACCCAGGGTCAGCTGACGGCCTTGATTAACGAACGGATTGCTGAAGCCTTTGCAATCCAACCAGGGAGTCAACCCGTGCACCCTCAAACACGCATGGGCACCTTCAAGGCGTTCCTAGAATGCAAACCCCCCACTTTCGATGGCACTGGAGGGGCAATCAGCCTTCTACACTGGATCTGAAGAATCGAACATACATTCGAAGAAAGTGAAAGCCCTACCAGCAAACGAGTAGAGTACGCTACTGGCATGTTGCAAGGGAAAGTGTATTCTTGGTGGAACGCACAAGTTCAGATGCTCGGGTTGGCAGACGCGAATTCCATCCTCTGGAGCGACTTCAAGGATTGGATTAAGGAAGAATTATGCCACCTGGACGACATTCTTGAACTGGAAATAGAGTATTATGGTTTGAAGATGGAAGGATCAGAGATTGAGGCGTACACAAAGAGGTCCAACGACTTGGCTGCCTTATGTCCTAACATGTCACAACCCATATCTAGGCGAATCAAGCTATACCTCAGAGGCTTAGTCCCGGAAATCCAAGGGTCTGTGAGTGTGGCCAACCTCCCCTTAATCCAGCAAGTCATTCGTTTGGCGCACCAACTCACCGATCAGGCGGTGGAAGAGGGAAAGTTGCCCAAGCGTAGCTCTTCCAATGCAAATGCTCTTATTAGTAACAAGTATATTTGGGGTGATCACCAAGGTGAGGGTCCTAGCTCTATACGACGGGAACCGCACAGGAAACTCGGGCTGAACTACCAAAATCAGGGGGGGATACTTACGGAATAAACGGAGATGCCGCAAGTGCCAACGGCACCACAGCGGGTCATGTGCGGAATCGTGTTGTTATCGGTGCAAGAAGTTGGGACATATGGCTAGAGACTGTTGGAGCCCATAGCCTGCAAACCGGAACCAACGGCAACACCAGCAGGGTAATGATAGATGTTACAAGTGCGGTGCTGAGACTCACTTCAAGAGGAACTGTCCTCAGATGGGACAGAATCATGACAACAGCGGCAACCAGGGCAACGGGAACAATAACGGAGACAATAAGGATAACCGCAAGACTGGTAAGCATGAGTTCCTGAATGGACAAGAGGAAGAAGGAAACAACCCCAACGTTGTGGCGGGTAAGTTCCTACCAGACAATTTCCTTGTTTCTATTTTAGTTAATTCAGGTACAGATGTTAGATACGTGTCCTTAAAAGTTAGCCAAATGCTTAAGCGCACTCTAACACTTTTGAACACCAAGCACATCGTAGAGTTAGCAAATGGTAAAAGTTTAGAGGCTACACATGTAGTTAAGGGTTGCAAGCTGGTCCTTGCTGATCAGACCTTTCTATCGACCTCATTCCTATCGTCCTGTGTAGTTTTGACGTTGTCATTGGGATAGATTGGTTATCTCAACACCAAGCGGAGATTATTTGCAAGGAGAAAAGTGTCCGTATCCCCCGTTCTGGTAAAGAACCCCTCGAGATTCGTGGCGACAAGGGTGGTGCTGTTGTAGGCATCATCTCTTTCCTTAAGGCCCAGAAGTGTTTGCGAAAGGGCCACACCACTATTCTAGCCCTCATTTATGATTCATCCTCGGAAGAAAGGAAGATAGAAGACATTCCTATTGTACGCGACTTTCCTGAGGTATTTCCTGAGGAATTACCTGGTCTTCCACCTCATCGCCAAGTTGAGTTTCAAATCGAGCTAGCTCCTGGAGCAGCACCAATAGCTCGAGCACTATATCGTCTAGCTCCATCAGAACTCGAAGAACTGTCTACGCAACTACAAAAACTCTTGGAAAAGGGTTTCATACGTCCTAGCTCTTCGCCTTGGGGAGCTCCAGTGTTATTCGTAAAGAAGAAAGACGGTACCTTCAGGATGTGTATTGACTACCGCAACTCAACAAGGTGATCGTGAAGAATCGTTATCCTCTTCCATGCATTGATGACTTATTCGACTAGTTGCAAGGGTCGAGTTATTACTCTAAGATTGATTTGAGATCGGGATACCATCAGCTGAGACTCCGAGAGGAGGACGTCTCCAAAACAGCGTTCAGAACCCGTTACAGCCATTACGAATTTCTGGTTATGCCTTTCGGATTAACGAATGCACCTGCAGTCTTCATGGATCTCATGAACTGAGTGTGCAAGCCTTACCTGGATAAGTTTGTCATAGTGTTCATCGACGACATCCTGATCTATTCTAAGAGTCATGAGGAACACGAGCAACATCTGAGGCTTATTCTGGAACTTCTCCGAAAAGAGCAGTTGTATGCCAAGTTTTCGAAATGTGACTTCTGGCTTCGCGAAGTCCACTTTCTAGGCCATGTAGTAAACAAGGATGGGATTCATGTAGATCCATCAAAGGTTGACTCAATCAAGAACTGGCCTGCACCCCGCACACCAACAGAAATCCGCCAATTCTTGGGTTTGGCAGGGTATTATAGAAGGTTTATCAAGGATTTCTCAAAGATTGCGCAACCTCTCACTTCACTGACTCAGAAGGGTGTCACCTATCATTGGGGTGATGCCCAGGAGTTCGCATTTCAGCACTTAAAAGATAGACTTTGTAGCGCGCCTATCCTCTCATTGCCCGAAGGCACATATGATTTTGTGGTTTACTGCGACGCTTCCATCAAAGGACTTGGTTGCGTGTTGATGCAACGTGACAAGGTCATTGCCTACGCATCACGCCAACTTAAGGTTCACGAAAGGAACTACACTACGCGCGACTTGGAACTGGGAGCAGTTGTTTTCGCGCTTAAGATATGGAGACATTACCTGTACGGTACCAAGTGCACCATTTACACCGATCACAGGAGTCTCAAGCATATCTTCAAAAAAAAGGAATTAAATATGCGACAACGCCGATGGTCGAACTGTTGAATGATTACGAATGTGCGATCAAGTATCATCCGGGCAAAGCCAATGTTGTCGCCGACGCCCTCAGTCGAAAGGATACTATACCTAAGCGTGTACGCACGTTACAGCTTACCATCCAATCTAACCTTCCCGCTCAGATTCGCGATGCTCAGGTCGAAGCATTGAAAGCAGAGAACATCAGGGCTGAGTCTTTACGAGGATCGAGGCAGCGGCTAGAACAAAAGGAAAACGACGCCTACTATGTAAACGGACGCATCTGGGTACCACTTTATGGAGACCTACGCGAGCTTGTGATGGATGAAGCCCATAAGTCTCGATATTCAGTACATCCTGGTTCGGATAAGATGTACCACGACCTAAAGACTACATACTGGTGGCCTGGTATGAAAGCCAGCATAGCAACCTACGTCAGCAAATGTTTGACTTGTGCGAGAGTCAAGGTCGAATACTAGAAACCATCAGGCCCACTCCAACAACCAGAGATCCCAAAATGGAAATGGGAGCAGATATCCATGGATTTCGTTATTGGCCTGCCCAGATCTCAATGCGGAAATGATACCATTTGGGTGGTCGTGGATTGACTGACCAAGTCTGCACATTTTCTGGCCATCAAGGAAACAGATAAGTTTTCTACCCTAGCAGACATCTACCTAAAGGAAGTGGTATCAAGGCACGGAGTGCCAACCTCCATCATTTCCGATCGCGATGCGCGTTTTACATCTGAACTGTGGCAGGCTATGCACAAGTCTTTTGGCTCACGTTTAGATATGAGCACCGCTTATCACCCACAGACGGATGGGCAATCTGAACGCATCATCCAGACCCTTGAAGACATGCTTAGGGCATGTGTAATCAATTTTGGTAATGGTTGGGAAAAACACCTTCTGCTAGTGGAGTTTTCGTATAACAACAGTTACCACACTAGCATCCAGGCCGCTCCGTTTGAGGCATTGTACGGACGGAAATGCCGATCACCTCTCTGTTGGGCAGAAGTTGGTGACAGTCAAATCACCGGCCCAGAACTTGTAGTAGATACGACCGAGAAGATTGCTCAGATACGACAACGAATGGCGGCAGCCCGTGACCGCTAGAAAAGCTATGCCGATAAGCGAAGAAAGCCACTCGAGTTCCAGGTTGGGGATCGGGTACTACTCAAAGTCTCACCTTGGAAAGGTGTAGTTCGTTTTGGCAAACGAGGCAAGCTCAACCCGCGCTATGTCGGACCGTTCGAAATCATCGAGAAAATTGGCAAAGTGGCCTACAGTTTGAATCTACCTGAAGAACTCAGCGGAGTTCACAACGTGTTCCATGTGTCGAATCTGAACAAGTGTCTGTCAGATGAGACCCTCATAGTTCCCTTAAAGGAGCTCACTATCGACGACCAGCTGCGATTCGTCGAGGAACCAGTAGAGATTACTGATCGAGATGTTAAGATTCTCAAGCATACCAGGATACCTCTTGTTCGAGTTCGTTGGGATTCCCGTCGTGGCCCAGAGTATACCTGGGAACGAGAAGACCAAATGAAACTCAAGTATCCCCAGTTGTTTAAGAAAAGTGCAACCACTACTGAGGCTGAAGCTACTGCAGAATTTCGGAACGAAATTCCAAATCAACGGGGGGATGATGTGACACCCCAGGAAAACCAGGAAACCAACACAACATAACTAGCTTCCTCAGTAACCACGTGCTAAATTTCAGGACGAAATTTTCTTAACAGGGGGAGAATGTGACAACCCTCGTAATTCCATGTATTCCGTACAATTTATTAATGATAATTAAAGTGCTTAACTGCTCTCTGATTACTGTGTTATACTTACATGTGCTTGTTAACATACTAGTAATATACAGAAAAGTCACTAAATAGTCCGGTATGCTTTCCTGAGTATTGAAAATTAAAAACGTTACAAAAATATATATGTAGGACAGCTTACGGATTAATTAAGCACTTTAATGGAACAACACCCAACCGAACAACCGGACATTACCCGGAACATGAAAATATTGTCAGACACATTATTTTTATGTTCTGAGCTAGTTAGGGTCCCCGAACACCCTAACACACTATATAATATATAACACACCATAAAACACAAACTAGATACTTAATCTCCTAACTAGATTTGTAACTAAACTAGTAACCAATACTTGAGACCCAACCAAGTACCTCCCCCCCCCCCCCAACTGGTTATGAACATGAGGGGACACCCCATGATTTTATTCATTTATTTAATTGATATTGTCTAGTACTTAGTGAACGTATGGACCAAAGGATTATATTATGTTGGAAGGTTGCTCTATAAATCCACTAGTCACTTAACCTCATCTCATCTTCATCTTCCAAACTCACCCAAACTCTCCCTCTCTCCTCTTGATCAGCCGAGAACAACCACCACCATACCACCACCCTCACTTCATTTTCCAAGCAATCTACATACATACAAAGGTGCTACGGATCATACAACGAAGCTCGGTGCGTTCGGAAGTGGAAGGACCTTCTCTATTCACTATTAACCACCACTTTTCTTCACTCGAACTTCCCTAGTCTTGAACTAGTGGTAAGAACTTAGATCTTTGCTTCTTACATCTTGTTTAGGTGGTTAAAGATGTGTACTGATCAATATGATAAGAAACTCTAAAGAACCTTAAACAAGTCTTGAACATAAACTAATCTAGTGATGAAATGATGTTAGAATGATGTTGTTATGATTCTTGATTGATTTTCTGATGATTTGCTGGTAATATTGATGTTTGATGTTGTTGTAATCACTAAACATGTTAACGGAATCATCGAACACAATTTACAAAGTTAGAAGCTGAAACAGTAGGCTGTTTGGTAATTACAGCCAACTTCACTTGGCTGTAACAGGACTGTAACTTAACGAAAAATGTATTTTCTGAAGTCTAGATTTATGTATTATCAAATACGGTTCTAATGACACTGGAATCATAATTATTGGACTTCGTTTACTATTTTTAAAGTGTTATTTTGTAACAGCAGCTAGAGCTGCATTTTTACTGCTGAAAATATGCATTCTGTTTTCTGTCATAACTTGAGTTCTGTGTAGAGTTAGATCATGAAATTGGTACTGTAGATGGACATTGATGTTGTAGTAATTGTTCCACTGGAATTTTGTCAATCCGACTTACAATGAATTTTTAATGAATTATTCCGTGGACTGCAGTCAGAAAAAGATAAATCTGAGTGCAGTCCGGAAAATGATTTTTTTATAAAATATTGGTAATGAATTGGACCCCAACATCAATAATATTAGATCGTTTATGGCTTTCTGTAAAAATTTGGGAATTTTTGGAACAAGTTAACTATTTTATTAAAATCCCCGAAACAGCCCGGTTTTGAATATAAAAGCTGAAACGACATAATTAGTGATTTGCATGTTTAAATGTCGGGTAGGTTATCCGAGAATGATATAACATATTATATGTCTATAGTAGTGTTACGTGCAATGTCGTATGTTTGTTTCTGAGTGGGGAATAGATGGGAAGCTTATATGGGCATAAACCGTTAAAAGTGATGCATGTTATGTGTTAGATGTGTGTAGGAATTTTATGCTTATTTGAAGTCACTAATAAACTAAGTGGTAATCCTACTAGGACGTGATTGACCGACTTTGATTATTAGCTATATTTGAGAATCTAACCGAGCAAACCAAGGTGACTTAACACACTTTCTAAGGCATGGGTTTCCCGGTGGTTTGGGAATGGGTTAAAGAATTAAAACGGAATCTACATATCTTACTTAGGTAGGATATGTACGGCCATCCTCCTTGGGTAGGATGCCAATATTAATCCTGCGTATTCTCTTTGGGAGAACTACGTAAGTTCATCCTCCTTGGGTAGGACAACAACCTTATAACTTACTAGACAAAACTCTATCATAAGTCCCTCATTTTATATCGACTTAATCATGGAGGTCGATGGCGAGCGGGTCATTAGTTAATAGCGCTATTAGGTTTAACATACCTCACACCGTGTCGTCCGAACGGGAGTGTACTAATGGACTAAGGGAAAGGGTCAATGCTGATAGACATTGACTTAGGGCACAACTTACTTTCGTTAGTAGTCGATATCATACCGTCTAGTAGTTCACATGGGGAAGCCCCCACTAAACATGAATATAGTTTTGGTAATAAAGCATGAACTGGTTAATCTTACTTTCAACTACGTTTATGCTTCCGCTGTTTAAACTAAACTTAGTTAACTAGCTTTGGTCACCAATTGTATTGTGGTTGATCTTATTTACTTAATTACGTTGTTCAATATGATTGGTGGCTCGGTCCTGGTCACGTCACGCCTCCAAGCGGTGGTACTCCGCATGGTGGATTTTGAGGGTGTGACAAACATGGCTCCTTTCGAGGCTCTCTATGGTCGAAAATGTCGTCTGCTGGAATGAGATCGGTGAGGCTCAGCTTACTGGACCTGACCTCATTCTAAAGACAACAGATAAGGTTAAGAAAGTTCGCGATAACCTTCAGACAGCTCGAAGCCGTCAAAAGAGTTACACGGACCGACGACACAAGCCCTTGGAATTTCAAGTCGGTGATCGTATATTACTTAAGGTCTCACCTTGGAAAGGTGTGATCAGATTTGGAAAGACAGGAAAACTTGCACCTAGATATGTTGGACCATTCAAGATCGTCGAAAGAATCGGTAAGGTAGCCTACAGACTTAAGTTACCTCCTGAACATGGAAACGTTCATCCAACCTTTCACGTGTCCAATCTCAAGTAGTGTTTAGCTGATAAGAACCTCCACATACCACTTGACGAAATTCATGTTGATAACACGATGCATTTTGTTGAGAAGCCTGTGGAAATCATGGATCGTGAAGTTAAGTGGCTTAAACGCAAGCGCATTCCATTGGTCAAAGTTCGCTGGGAATCTAAACGTGGACCCGAGTTTACTTGGGAACGTGAAGATCAAATGAAGGCGAAATATCCGCATCTTTTCTCACAAGTTTCCACTAAATAAATTTCGGGACGAAATTTCCACAAGTAGGGGAGACTGTGACACCTGTGCTTGTAATCATTGTAAACAGTTCAATTATCAATGAAATAATGTTATTTGATCCCAATGTTTGTTTGTTTATGTTTGACATTTTGCATGTTTTGATTTGCAATTTCAAACTCTATATCGTTTTCTAGAGAGTTATACGCAAACTTTTGCGTAAACATAATCAGTTTAACGCGACAAACACTCCGGAACATCAATATATGCTTAACATACCTTTACATAACTTAGAAATAAGTTTTGAAGTCTTTGGTATGGCAAAAACGAGTTTATTCGCTTACAGGGACTAATTTCGACAAACTGCGAAAGTATGCTGATTCGTACTGTAACGGACATTCCGGAACATGATCATAACTTAAACATACCATAAATATCCTTTACATATCTTAGAAATAGGCTTTGAGGTGTTCGGTGTGCATAAGTGTCAATTTTCGCGCATAACTTACGTTCTGAATACCTCCGGACATCCAAAAACTTTTGTAATCATTAAAATATTTTATTTTAGTGATTGGCATGATAAAATTCCATTCGTCGCGTAATTTGGATCGTTTTTCGCATTCGTTCGTGTTTCGTGGTAATTAACCGAATAACGTGATCGTACGGCCAAACGAACCGACATCCGTCATATTTTTGAGCATGTTTCATGTTCCTTATGTTTTAACATCCTTATGGAGCTTAAAAATGGGCTTGACGGGTGTTAGAAGTGCCAAAACTTGACAATACGCGCATAGGGACCAAAACTGACATTTTGCGAAACTTGCTGGTCTGCAAGGCCCATACGGACCGTAAGGGACCTTATACAGTCCGTAAGCATGCCCCAGATGGCAGAAAATGGTTTCCAGCTTGGTCCAGTTGTTCCCCTTATGTGCAAATGGTTTTGGGCAATCTATGGGCTGGTTTAGGGGTGCCCATGGTTTTGGAAATCAGGGGGTACATGTGTATGGCTTAGATCGAAGCTCGGTTTTCAAGAAACGATCCTAACAGTTCTATGAAAACTATAAATACCCTCAAGATTTTCACTTCAAACTCACACTTGATCTGATTTGTTCTCTAAGTTGGAGTGAGTTCACTTCATACTTGAGAATAATTGGATCAAACCTCCATTTCTTGGACCCGAAGTAAGTATTCTTTCGTTCTTTTACGCGTTTTAAGCATGAAAGTCAAACTTTGTTTGACTTTCTGCATTGACCAGTTTATGGTCAACACGAAGTTTGTTTGAACTTCATAACGTGAGCGTAATCACGATGGTTTTAGTCTCTTGTGACTATACCTACTGATTACCACGTTATTTAGGCATAGTGAGGAGTAATAGTTTCGGTCAAAATGCGCATTTATGCGTATTTTGCAACCAAACTATTCTTGGGTATCAAAACCGTTTGTTTTGATATCAAACCTGTTTTCAAACTTCGTTAAACATGTTTTAACATGTTTAGCTCGTCACTTTAGGTTTAGTGCTTATATAGGGTCGTAAGGTAAGCGATCTAAACTATCGCTTAAACTTTCGAACCCGACCCATTTGGTCAATCATTGGGATTCAACCAAACACATATTGTGACCATAGTTGCATAAGGAATAACCTTCCGAGGTTATACTTTATGGTCACTTTGTCTACTTAGTTGTATGATAGGAAATTATATGCCTTAGGAAAAATGACCAAAATGCCCTTTTTACGCCAAAATTTATTTTAAGCATATGTAACATAAATTTTGACATCTAAACTGATTAGGCAACAATATTAGACATGTTAAGGCATATTTTACTTGTCATGGGACTAGTTAGGCGGTCCGAACGTGTTTTACGCGAACGACGCGTTAAAGTAGCGTAAGCTACCTAAACGATTCGTATTGGGTCATAAGCACTTAAGATAGGTTCCGTTTTAGAATGTAGGCTTTGTTAAACCATATTAGATGAGTTCTTATACTCATTTGGTTTACGAAACCACATTTTATCCGATCCTCCGATTTAGATCCATTTATTAACATAGATACCTATATTAGGTGTCGTTTGATTCCGTGATCTTTCTAGCATTGCTTGGTGGTTATCTAAAGACTATTGAGCAATCTCAAGTGAGTACATAGTCCCCTCTTTTACTGTTTTTCAAATATTTTGGGGTGAAACACATGTGCCTACTTGTTACTTTCGTGCTTTCCATGTTTTCATATCATATGCTTGTTATGTTCATTAGTACACTTATAGTACATGATTTCATTACGTTTTTGCTATGTATGTCCATTTAGTGCATACTTAGTACATCGTTTTACATTACATTTTATGCTATGTATGTCCATTTAGTGCATACTTTGTACATCGTTTTACATTACATTTTATGCTATGTATATCCATTTAGTGCATACTTAGTACATTGTTTTACATCGCATGCTAAGTATGTTCATTTATTGCATACTTAGTACATTTGTTTCACATCACATGCTATGTATGTTCATTGTTGCATACTTAGTATAGTATTTTCATAAAACATGCTTACATTTTGGTATGACATTTGGTTCGTTTAAATGGGACAAAAATACGTTCATTAACATTGGCCATGCCGTTCGTTAGTAGGTAGTGGTACCATAGAAATTGACAACTCCCGTTCCTGAAATCCTATGTATGTTTGTTTGGATGGAAGGAATGACCGAATTCGATACACATAATTCAGATATACCTTTAATTTGTTTAAGGGTTTGTCTCCACAGTCTCAAGGCTTGAATGTATGCATTTTTACAATACCGCATAGATGTTTGTAGCAGTAAAGCATGCATTTATGTCACAAAACATAACTTTGATTTAAACTGTGTTTTACTTCAATACCTTGTTTTGTGCATTTTTTACCTATGTTTTAGTTGATACATTTCACTTGCCATACATGACATTTGTTTACACATTACATGATTTACATTTGACAGAAACATCTTGACATTTGTTTACACATTACGTAATTTACATTTTGATAATAGACAAATATTTACACATAAACATTTGACAATCAGTTTAAACATGAACAATTTACATTGGTGGTTTGTTTGGGTAAGTGATTTAAGTAACGAGGCGTGTGTAATATGATAAAAACATGGTGGATACGCCGCTGGTACTTCCTATATATAAGTGCTTTTGTGATATTACATATCGTAGCGTTATTTAAACCATTTCAATTTAGACATATTACAATTTACATAAATCACATATTTTCACAAGTCATTGTTTTACAAACAGTTTATTTTATACAACTCATTTTACTTGGTTATTTAATTAACCATACACCTTTCTTTTATATAACCTGATTTCTTATCACATTTTCATATGAATTATAAATGAAAATACTTAACAAGATTCATGACAAATTTTTATTAAACATTTCTTTAAACTCAAGTCATGAATCCTATTTTCACAAAACCTATGTATCCCACAGGCATTTTTATGCTGACGTACCTATTTGCACATGTGTTTTCAGGAGTTGGTGCGTAGGTTTGATTCAGGATACACTAGGGTGGACTCGGGCCTTAGTGACATAAAAGAAGCAAGATTAGTTTAAATAATGTTATGTACTCTTGTTTCTTTTGTTTTAGAGAATGTAACTCTCTCGTTTAATAAATAAAACATAACTTTAGATACCATGGTTGTGAAACAATAATTCTGTTACAAAACTCCCCGACGTTTCCGCCACATTTTGTTGTTTTACGTGGTCGGGGTGTGACAGACATTTAGCGCCATTTGACACATAACGACTAATATGTATTTGTCGTGTCTAATGCTCACAGGGTAAAACGGCTTACGGAATTTGCATTGCTATAAATTAGCAAATCATTAAGGCAAGGTATTAAAACGAGTCATTACTTGACCCGAGCCAGGTACGCGTAAATAAGATTATAGTTAAACGTGTGATTTTGGTCAAATGTGTTATTGAAAGTCCTTCGTCGAAAAAGGAGGGAATTAAATTGACCAAAAATCCCTTGATTGATAAATCGGGTAAACGACCCTTAGGGGTTGTTTAAGAACATGTATTATGATCATGTAAGTTATAGATAAGCATAAAAGTTATAGGCATAAGCCTTTTTGGGTCAAATGTATCAAAATGGTCCTTGTCGTAAATTGACATTCTAAATGGTTCAATTTGGAATAAGTAATTTACATTATTAAAATCACCACAATTATAGTTGTGGTGGCGAATAATTAGATATCTTAATATGGAGTTGAATGTGCGTAAAGAAAGGGAAAGATTTAAACTTAAAGGTTTAAATCCTCAAAACGGGTCAAAACGAATTATGCGCATAAATTGGGTATGGGCCATGTAATTGATAAAAGTTAAGAACCCGAGCTAAATATTTTGAGTTAAATACATGGGTGTATGCTCTATGTGTAACACCTCGTAAAATCATACCCAATAAAATAAAGACACGTGTCACATAAGACAAACGTGTCATGAACCCAGATCAAATGAAAGATGTATGATAGGATTTAAAGGGCGATATGTTATAAAAATACCTCTGAGCGACCCAAGTTATAAATCCCAAGATCTTTAAATCGTTATGATAAACATCTGATATATTAGCCGGTTGTTTCTAAATAACTAAAATTTAATTTTGTTATAGGAATTGTGTTTTTAAAATGTTACTACAACATTCGGAATTTAGATTCTTGATTAGAAGAATTGAACTTGAATAAATTCATGTCCATTATGAATTCTTGTTGTTTTCTGACACTTTCACACCTCCCACAAGATCGAAAACATGTAAGTACATGCAAAGCATGCAAGGGCTGAGCAAAGGGACCCTCAACTGAAAAGGATAGCATGAGATTCGGGCTTGTAAAAAGTGCATGGTCAACACATGGAAGTTTGCAAAATTTTGGTTTCTGGTAATCAGTTACGGACCGTATGGCTTTATGCTTACGGTCCGCAAGGATCATATTTGGGCGCATCAGACCAGGTTCGGTTACGGACCGCAACCACCTGGGCTTACGGTCTGTAAGAGGTGGATACGGACCGCAAAGCATTTCGCTTACGGTCCGTAAGCCTGTCGCTGGCAGCAGAAAATGGACAGCTGCCTGTTCAGCCAGTTCCACCGCCTTACGTAGGTGGTATTCGAATTCTGAGGCTTATGCAAATGGTTTTGGCATCATAGGGACACCTGGGATGATCTTGTAACACATATAGACTATTTTGGCATCATCCTATGAAATGGGGTTCACTATATAAGGAGAACAAGTTGTGAACTTGGCAATTGCTAATTCAACTCACTTGAAGCATTGCTCTGGAGCTATTCTGGACTTCAGCAAGTTTTCCTAAAAGTCCCTAATCATACTTAGGACCCTTGTAAGTGTCCTTAATCCTCTTTAATTCACTTTAGCTTAGTTAATTAGCTAAAGTCAAACCATCGTAATTAAGGTTTGACTTTGAGATTAAGCAATAATTATCCAGTCAAATCTAGAATTAAAAATACCTATAAGTAGGTAATTATGTGGGTAATAAACCCTTAAAATGGTACTCTCTGATTCCCACTCTAACTATGTCAATTGTCGGGTCAAAGCTAATTACAAAAAGTCAACAGAAAGCTTTATTTCAAATTAATACATAATTAGGAATGTAGGATCCATGTAACCTGTTTTATCATTAATATAACTTGGTAATTAATGTAAGAACATGTCTAAACATGTTCACCCCGACAATTTTCAGTTTAGGCTCGGTTTGGGACCGAAAGTCGCATAGTTTGACTGATACTTTGACTTTCAGTTCTGACCTGTTTAAGCCAAGTTTAGGATTGCCTTAGAGCTTCTTTTGGACCTAGTTACATGTTAGTATAACCCTCTGTGATTATACGACTTGGTTCATTAGTTGTCCAATTATTATGCAAGTTTCCGTTAATCGCCTAAATGTTGACTATTATGCCCTTTACACCTTAAATTATGATTTTTGAAAATATAAAAGAGTAGACACCTTAATTACTAATTTATAAACTTGTACCTAATTTGACATTAGTTTGAGGTCTAGATTTAGAGTTATGCTCATTAGCGTAATTAGAAGCCTTCTTAGTAACTAAATGGCATAATTAGCATATGTCCTATCTAAACCTAAATTTTAATATCAAACTTTTTACCTACTGATATAAAATAATATTTTGGGATTTTTAGAGATTTTTATTTATTTTTAGGCTGAGCATAACTTATAGTTCTAAGCTTAATTCGATTATTGTCGGTTTTGCCCTTTTGGGCTATAAAATGAGTTATATAAATCCTTTTGACCTCAAACCTTTTTCTACTGATTCAATATGTTAAATAAATTATTTTGAGCCTTCTAGAATATTAAAAATATCATCTTTCTATACAAAACCCGGAAATGGCTACAAATCGCCTTTTTAAGCGTTTTTAACGCAAAGTATGTATCAAAACAAGTTTAGAGATATAAGGGTTGATGCCTACTGATTTTCTCAGTAAATTTTAATATTTTAACAATAGGCAAAGCTCTTAAACTCAGATTTCCAGTTTTGGCCTTTTAGGCTTATGTGAAATTACCAAAATGCCCCTACAGTGCATAGTATGGTTAAATTTAATAAATTTCATATATATATGATACCCTACTATTATGACTTTTAAAATGAGTATATTTACTGATTTAATCAGACCTGTAACTCAGATTACTCATTAAACTCTTTTATTCCCTTTAAAATGACCAAAATGCCCTTACGGGGCATAGTTTGAGTTTAAAATCATTTTGGGCATAATAGAAGATATCTTACTAATGTCACAACATATTTAGTGCATATTAACTCAGGGAACTTGTATATGATTCATATGGTTACTCGTTACGCAGTTTTCGCGTTCGGATCGGCTTATGTAACTAGTTTACACATATTAGCCGAAACGGGTCAAACCATATCATTTTTGTCTCAAAATTCAGAAAGAGTTTAAGTTACCCATATTAAACAAGCATGCAAGCTTGTCGGATCAAAATCACATTCTAAACCGGTCTTTGCCTTCCATGCGATTGAACCGTATTCTTTCTTTAAAAATTAACCCGTCTAAGCTTAGGCTAAATTAAAGACCCGTTAGGATTCTAATAGTTATTATAAACCTTCGTTCCAGAATAGGAGATCCAGTAAAAGCTATTTGCACTTGCTTATTGTGACTATACTTGCTCAGGTAAATACTTTTAACTTATTTTCCCTATACGGGTTTGGGGTACGGTATATAAAATACCGCTTGGTCGGGCATTGAATCTTTAATCAAATGAAGGTTAAATCATTGAAATGACCCGTTAAAATTGTTTTGTTTGCTTAAAGCCTTTGGGGGTGTTAATGACCATGTCTCGGATATTCTTGGCATCATTTTACTAAATGGCCACGACCTAAGCATGCGGGTGTAGGCGTACACCCGTTATGCATAAATAAATATGAAGGTATAACCGCCGGTTTTGGGTTAAACCGCTGCGGGATTATATCATGTGGTGTGTCTATTGATCTTTAACCCGGTGTAGACCCGGGCAACTGGACGCATAAGAAATATGTAAATCTTTTACAAGTTTATATTCAAATAATTATCCCAAGTTATAAAAATTTTTGTGCCATGTGCATTCAAATCAATTTTAAACTTTTTTAAAATGAGTCAGTTAAATTGTATTTACCAGTGTAAACTGACGTATTTTCCCAAAAAGGTTAAGTGCAGGTACTACGCGTAATAGGCTGGCCTCTCCTTAGCATCATTTAGAGTCTCGCAAGCTTGGATGCAAATAAATCTGTTGAACAAGTTTCCTTTTTAATTTGATCCGCTTGTGGATCTATTTCAAATGTCTGTGATACTTAATATTACAATATTTATTCGGTTGAAATAAATCTATCTTTTTTTGCTTCCGCTGTGCATTTTAAATTTGTGTTGTTTGACTATGATGATGTCAACTACGTCACGATACTCCCCACCGGGCCCACTGGTGACACATGGAAAATAGGGGTGTGACAGGTTGGTATCAGAGCCAACACTGAGTGAATTAAACACTAGCCTTTTGTGTTTAATCTCAGTTACACAAATTGCACATTCCTCGAATTCCTAGTCTAGACAAAGAACATAGGACAAATTATGTTTTGTTTTATTTTATCTTTTATTTCATATTATATATTTTGTGGTTATCTTTGTTTTGTTGACAGGTTTGAAAATGCCGCCCAGGATGAGACGAGGACGAGGTAAGGCTCCATTTACTAGCCACGACCATGAAATGTTGGAATATCTTGGGATGCCGGATGACGATCAAGCTCAATGAAGAACCGAACACAATCAAGATACAAGCTTCCGCACTATGTTTCATCGTCATTTTATGTCACGCCCTGGCTTTGCGGAAGCGTGGGTTTATTTGGTGTGACTTCTTAATACCATAGCTTAATCACAACAAAGCTATATGAAATTAAAACGATGATGATCATCCATTACTTCACGTTTTAAAAATAAAATACCACAACATTGTTTTAAAGTTGACACATGCAACGAGTTTACAACACAACATAATAAAAACCTTGTTCATAAGACACAACCACAAACATGAAATAGACACAGTTTAAGACTTGTGACTCGTCCAGGCAAAAGCCACAACCCCTAAACTTGGATGACCTCATTTCTCTTACGCAGCATGAAGACATAGCATACCTCGCCAGATCCCTAATTCCCTGAAATACATGTAAGTTGAAAAATCAACAAAAGTTGAGTGAGTTCATGTGAAAGTGAGTATATAAAAACCTTTGTAATACATTTGTATGTATGAAAAATCCCTGGTATGTAGCAAATAAGGAAAAATGAGATCACCATTGGTTTGCAAGGCCAATGATATGTGTGAAGTGCAGTAGGAAGACTCAAACCTAGCAGATTTTTGCGTCGGGCTCAAAGTCACCCCGAGGTCCGTACAGTTGGGCCTGGAGTTGGGCTCGCTACACCCAGATAGATCTACCGCTAATGACCCTCGGTCCTTCAATGAGGATTAATGGCCTCTAGTTTCCGCCTACCCACTCACATGATCTAAGTAGTAACCCTCCTTACTCTAACCATACCATGTATAAAAGTATCCGTAATCATAGTAACATGTATTTCACCCCCGAAGTATAAAAACTGAAAACAGTTAAGAGAAAAAGGGGACATGAACTCACAGAAGTGCGTGTCGAAATAGTCCGTCCCAAAATAACATGCTGCATGACGACCTACACGTACTAACTTCTATTAGACGGACGGTCGAGCCTTGGCTTAAGGTTTAATGTCTTTGGGAAATAGTTAGGCAACTATTTCTTATTTACACTTCTTAATTATTTAATAAGCATTTTCCGACCCAAGGATGAGGGTATTAATACATGTGTGTTTTATAATTCCTGAAAATATATTTTTAAGTCTCACTTGAAAATATATTTTAAATCACTTGTCTACAATTTTCTATTTCCAGAATATACATATTTTTCCCAAAAATATTATATTTTACTTCATACCATTTCCAAAATAATACTTTATCAAAATACACATTTAAGGGTATTTTCCGAAAATACATAAGTTACATTTTAAGGTTCGTGTTGTAATAATAATACCGGTGTAACTTAAATATTTATTTGTGAGGGCGTTGGTATTATTTTGGAGTCGTTACTTCTCAGTGTATTCAAGTTATATTATTTTTATCTTAAAAATAATATATCTAGTTCACAAAATAATCATATAATCACACAAGCGTTTTACTATGAAATTTATATTCTAAATATATATTTAACAAGTTTTATTTACGAAAATCCACCTCCGAATACTTGGTTATTTTATAATAAAAATCATGGCGAAGTGTGTTTGGAAAAACAAGTCAAAAACATATTTATAAACACTTGTCACAAAAATATTTCTAAGTGTTATATTTTTGGAAAAATTTCGCCAGAGTTTCCTCTGTAACTGGAGGTGGCCACGCTTACTAGCGTATCATTTTCTTTTCAAAAATTCAATCAAACAATTTATCAACCATCAACATACAACATTTAAGTATTAAACTTGACAAATGAAGTCTAAATCACAAACTCATGAACTTGGAAGTTTTGTAAAAATATGTAGTAACTTTCTAACATATTTAGTGGATCTCGTCATCTTTAAAAATAAAATTAGTTTCTTGAAAACTTTATTTTTAAAGAGCTTGTAGTTTTACAACTTCTAGTCAAAATTACGAAAATATTTCTTTGTTAAATCTTCTTGTTACACAAGTGTTTACACACTTGCTTTTTCACTAAAATGCTTGTAGTTTATATAAGATCCGGGTTTTAAACAAGACTTGCATCTTTCACTTGGTTCTTCCGAAAAACCACTTGCAGATCTTTAGATCTACTAGTTTAGAACCTTATTTTACAAGAAAATTTTCATTTACACAAGTTCATGTTCCTGAGTGGAAGGGTTTATCATCTTACAACTTTTACACTTAACATATTACTAGTTCATGTTCCATGAACATGATCTAGTATGGGTAGATGATGATCCGTCCCACTACTAGCAACAAACAACATAAAATAATCACAACTAGCCAAGATTTACAAGATTTACACCATTAGTTTCTCTTTATCCAACTAGTTTATCTTACTTTCAAGACTTTTAGTTATGATCTTGTGTGTTCTTGAATTTTAACCGTTAAATCACCTATTAACCACTTTAAACAAGAACAAGAGGATGTTTAGAAGCACTTACTACTAGCTCGTGGCTAGGGAAGAAACAAGGCGTAAACAAGGTGGATAATAGCAATCTAGAGAGGTTCTTGAGCTTCCGAGTGCACCGAGCCTCCTTGTATGATCTTTATCACCTTTGGGTATGTATGGATGTCTTGAAAGTGAACAAGTGATGATGATGTGGGTGTTGTTGGGTTCGGCCGATCACCAAGAGAAAGGAAGAGAGAAGTTTGCTAAAGTTGTGTGTTTGTGAATGAAAGATCAAGACCCTAAGTGTTATCTTATAAACCATGTTCCTCTAATATCCAACATATAATATGTCTATTAGATATCCAACATTTCGATTAAAATATTCAAGAAATTAGAGGTGTGTCCCCACCCTTGGGGACCGTTTGAATGAGGGGTGGGGGGTGGGGGGGGGGTTATGATTGGATTTCAAATGGATAGTTAAGATATAGTTAGGATTAGAATGTTAAGGTTAGTATGTAATAGTGTATTATGAAATATAAAGGGTGTTAGGGTGTTCGGGGTCCCTAACTAGCTCAGAAAAGTATAAACAATGTCTTTGCAGTATTTTTATGTTCCGGGTAAAGTCCGGTTGTTCGGTTGGATATTGATCCGTTAAAGTGCTAAATAAGTATTTAAAGTGTCTTTTATAGTGTTTTTAGTGACACAATAAATCCCCGACACTTTGGGAAGTGTCTAGCATTATTTTACCAAGTTTTTGCACTTTACTAGTTATGTTTAAAGTGCAGAATTTTGTATTCAAAGCATGTTTTAGGCACATCCGGTCACTATAACTATCACCTAGTGACTCAGTTTTACAATCCTCACCTCCCTACACTCCCTACTAGTGTAGTAATCTATTCCCGGCTCATACTGGCCTTAGAGACATTGTCTGTCTAGTGCTGGCTATGTCAGCATGTTTACTGGCTTATCCGTTCATTGTGCTAACCGTGCTTTTGTGCATCAAGTTTGTCACTGTAGTTTTGTGTGTAATAAATGGAGTGACAGCAATAAAGTATGATGCATGAATATGTATGTATCAGAAATCAAGAAGCAGTTTAACCACAATTGTAAGCAAGCACAGTAATTAAGCATTAATTAAAGATTAATTAATTTGTACGGATACCTGTTTTGGTGAGGGTTGTCACATTCTCCCCCAGTTAAGAAAATTTCGTCCCGAAATTTTAGGTTCTGCTTCTGGTTGCAGGGGTCTTGGGAAATAAGTGGGGGTATTTCTCTTTCATTCGGTCCTCACGTTCCCAGGTGTATTCTGGACCATGTCTTGCATTCCAACGAACCTTGACGAGTTTGACACTGCTCCTGCGGGTTTTGTTTATCTTCCAATCTATAACCTCAACTGGTTCTTCGACAAAATGGAGCGTGTCGTCAATATGAATCTCGTTTGTGGGAATGACAACAGTTTCTTGTGTTGGACTCTTTTTCAGATTTGATACATGAAATGTATCGTGAACACCATTCAGCTCGGCAGGTAAGTCCAACTTATATGCTACTAAACCAATTCTTTCCAGAATCTTGAATGGACCAATATAATGCGGATTCAATTTTCCACGCTTTCCGAAGCGTGCCACACCCTTCCAGTGTGATACCTTTAACAAAACCATGTCTCCTACCTCAAACTCCAGAGGTTTCCTTCTTCGGTCCGCATAGCATTTTTGTCGATCTCGAGCCGCCTTGATGCGATCTCGGATCTGTGCAATCTTATATGTGGTTTCCTGGACCACATCAGGACCAACCAATTGTCTATCACCTGCATCAGACCAACAAAGCGGTGATCTGCACTTGCGTCCATAAAGAGCTTCAAATGGCGCGGCTCCAATACTAGTGTGGTAGCTGTTGTTGTACGAGAATTCGACCAATGGTAAATGTTTATCCCAGCTACCACCCAGATCCATAACACATGCTCTCAGCATATCTTCCAATGTCTGAATAGTTCTCTCGCTCTGGCCATCAGTCTGTGGGTGAAAAGCTGTACTCAGATTCAACTGAGATCCGAATGCTTCTTGGAAGGACTGCCAAATCCTTGACACAAACCTTCCGTCTCTATCAGAGATGATCGAGAGAGGCACTCCATGACGTGCAATGATTTCTCTCATGTATATTTCGACCAACTTGCCCGTGTTATCTTTCTCTCTGATGGGTAAGAAGTGCGCAGATTTCGTTAGCCGGTCCACTATTAGCCAAATAGTGTCATGACATCTTGGCGTTCTTGGTAACTTCGTTATGAAATCTATTGAAATTTGTTCCCATTTCCATTTGGGAATCTAAGGTTGTTGCAGAAGTCCTGAAGGCTTCTGGTATTCATGTCACACCCCCAAAATCCACCCGCGGAGTATTACCGCTTGGAGGCGTGACTGACCAGGATCAAGCCACCAATCATATAGAACAACGTAAATAGTAAAAGTAAATGTAATTTAACCAAACCAATCCATATGAAAGGTGTTCAAAACATAAGTATAAATTCAACGTTTAGCGGAAGCATATGAGTAAAAGCCCAACAAACGTAAAGTATGAAATGTCATAATGTTTAATCAAAGCATTCGCGATCCTTGTCCACAACGACCGCGTCTCCCAGTGCAAGCTCCATGTATACCTAACGACCTGCAAGGCATGTAACAGAGAGTCAACAACTAGTTGAGCGAGTTCACAGTAAGTAAGTTCGTAAAAGTAAGTTCGTTTCGTGACATGTGGCTCTACTGGGCCGATAGTATGTTCTATTAGTGGGGGCTTCCCATAGTTGCATATACACTAGACTAATTGTAACCATAAGTGTTCTTCTTAACCCAAGAACAGTGGTACGTACAAGGTTTACGTAGAACGTAAGTATCCTTCACAAACCGAGGACAGTGGTACGCGGGGGTTTACGTAGGTTTTACGTAAGTGCCTAACACAACCCGAGGCAGTAGTGAGTATAAGTTTACGTAGGTTTTACGTAAGTGTCCTTCGCAACCTGTGGACAGTGATGAGTACAAGTATACGTAGGTTATACGTATGTATCCTGCGCATCCGAGGACGATGGTAGATAGTCTAGAAACAGTGTAAGTACAATCCTATTCCTTCAATCCCATTCCCAAACCCCGGGAATCCCATGCCTTAGTAAGAGTGTGAACTCACCTTGGTTTGCACGGTACGTTATTGCTTCTAATGTAAATAAATGATTAGGTCCGTTACACACGACCTAGGGTACATTGCACATAAACTCGATGTAAGTGTTTACGTTAAATTAGAGTTTACAATTCCTTGATGTCCAAACAACCGTGATTCGTGTGATAATTGTGTACAGAATGACATGGCACAGTTTGTTCATACATACAGTATCATCCAGTAACATACAGTATCATATAGTCACATACAGTAGCATACAGTAGCATGTTGTTCCTCAGACAGGGTTTTGAACTTGGCATCATAAATAACTCGGATCCCTAGTGTTAACATCAGTCTCTAACACTGATGTTTAGAAGTAAACTCGGATCATACATCACTTATAAACTCAGAAATGCATTCAATTAAGTGTAAAACTCGGACCATGTTTCCATTTCATAAGGTCGGACCTAGTTTCATCAATTAAGTTCGGACCATGCATCACATCACAAGAAGTCGGACAAGGTAACATCACAAAAGTCGGACAAGGTAACATCACAAAGGTCGGACCATTACCCTTTGATAAACTCGGACAAACATCCCCTTTAACAAACTCGGACACCACACAATGTCATAAAATTCGGACCCTTTCAAGCATATAAAGTCGGACCCTTACAAGCATATAAAACTCGGACCCCTTTCAAGCATATAAAATTCGGACCCTTACTAGCATATAAAACTCGGACCCTTATGCATGCTTGTTAAAGTTCGGACCATGTATGTTTGTTAAAACTCAGACTATGTTTCATTCACAAAACTCAGACACTTAACTCCGAGTTACAACATACGTGATTTCCAAAACCTAATCACAGTTTCCAATGGAACAGTTACACTTACGATCAAGAAACCCTAATTTCGTACATTTGCATTGCAGTAATCTAATCATTAATCAAGCATCTCTATCATAACAGGCATCTTAGTGTCAGGCAAGTGATTACACAAATAATCATATCCATTTCACAATAATCAGAATCAATCAATAAACACAGAACTATTGTATGTAGAACTAGGGTTTTGCATGAATCAGATAATCAAGGATTAACAACAAACAATCATTAAACGTTTACCTTAGATTGATTCTAGATGGATTGGGAGATCAAGATTGATGCAAGAGAACTTGTGTAGCCAAAAATGATAGCCAAGAATGATGAGAGGAATGGTTGTAGAGAGGATGAATTGAAATGCCGTATGATGAAAATTAGTGAGAATGATTAGGGTTAAGGGGTTTTGTTTTATTTTCACTACTACCACTAAACACCCCTAAGTATCATCCTTTTCATAAAATACCCACTCCACATATAATTTACAGTTTCGTCACCAAGTTCATGTATTTGTCAATCATTCATAAAATAACACATAACCTTGCAACAATCACAATACACTTTATCAAATCACAACGTATACAGTTACAACGCAAACAAATTGTGTAAGTAAGTACTAAACAAACAGTGAACGTGCAATAAATGCGAAAGTGGAATCTCAGAAACTCGAGTTGTCACATTATCCCCAACTTGAAAGAAATTTCGTCCCGAAATTTAGCATGCGGTTACTGAGGAAGCTAGTTAAGTTGTATCGTTTATTGGTTTTTCCTAGGGTGTCACATCATCCCCCCGTTGATTTGGAATTTCGTCCCGAAATTCTGTAGTAGCTTCAGCCTCAGCAGTGGTTGCACGGTTTCCGAATAACTGGGGATATTTGAGTTCCATTTGGTCTTCTCGTTCCCAGGTATACTCTGGGCCATGACCGGAGTTCCAACGAACTCGTACGAGAGGTATTCTAGTGTTCTTGAGGACCTTAACATCCCGGTCCGTGATTTCAACAGGTTCCTCGACGAAGTGCAACTGTTCGTCGATAGTGAGTTCCTTCAAAGGAACTATGAGGGTCTCATCTGACAGACACTTCTTCAGATTCGACACGTGGAAAACGTTGTGAACTGCGCCGAGTTCAGCTGGTAGGTTTAGTTTGTAGGCCACTTTGCCTATTCTTTCTATGATTTCGAACGGTCCAACATACCGCGGATTGAGCTTGCCTCGTTTACCAAAACGAACCACACCCTTCCAGGGTGAGACTTTGAGTAACACCCGATCCCCAACTTGAAACTCGAGTGGCTTCCTGCGCTTATTAGTGTAACTTTTCTAATGGTCACGAGCTGCCGCCATGCGTTTTCGTATCTGTGCAATTCGTTTAGTAGCATCAACTACCATTTCTGGACCTGTGATCTGACTATCCCCCACCTCTGCCCAACAGAGAGGTGACCGGCATTTACGTCCGTACAATGCCTCGAATGGAGCGGCCTGAATGCTGGTGTGGTAACTGTTATTGTACGAAAACTCCACTAACAGGAGATGTTTTTCCCAGCTGTTGCCGAAATCGATAACACACGCCCGAAGCATGTCTTCCAGAGTCTGGATAGTGCGCTCAGACTGCCCATCTGTTTGAGGGTGGTAAGCTATGCTCATGTCTAATCGAGAGCAAAAGATTTGTGCATTGCTTGCCACAGTTCTGAAGTAAATCGTGCATCACGATCAGAGATAATAGAGGTTGGCACTCCGTGCCTCGAAACAACTTCTTTCAAGTAGACGTCTGCTAAGGTAGAGAACTTATCCGTTTCTTTGATAGCCAAGAAATGAGCAGACTTTGTGAGTCGATCCACGATCACCCAAATGGTATCGTTTCCATGCTAGGATCTAGGTAGGCTAGTAACAAAATCCATGGAAATTTCCTCCCATTTCCACTACGGTATCTTGGGTTGCTGAAGAAGGCCTGATGGTTTCTGATATTCAACTTTGACCCTTGCATAGGTCAAACATTTGCTGACATAGGTTGCGATGAGGGCTTTCATGCTTGGCCACCAATACGTCGTTTTAAGATCGTGGTACATCTTATCCGAACCTGGAAGTACCGAGTAGCGAGACTTGTGCGCTTCATCCATCACAAGTTCTCGTAAACCACCATATAGTGGGACCCAAATACGCCCCGTTACATAGTAGGCGCCGTCTTCCTTTTGTTCTAATCGCTGCCTTGAACCGCGTAAGGCTTCAGCCTTGACATTTTCTGGTTTCAATGCTTCTACCTGAGCATCTCGTATCTGAGCAGGAAGACTAGACTGAATAGTGAGCTGCAAGGCTCGTACACGCCTAGGTGTAGTATCTTTTCGACTGAGAGCATCAGCCACAACATTGGCTTTGCCTGGATGGTACTTGATGGCGCATTCGTAATCATTAAGTAGCTCGACCCATCGACGTTGCCGCATGTTCAATTCCTTCTGCTTGAAAATATGCTCGAGACTCCTGTGATCGGTGTAGATGGTGCACTTGGTACCGTACAGGTAGTGTCGCCATATCTTAAGCGCAAAAACAACAGATCCCAGCTCTAAATTGTGCGTCGTGTAGTTTCGTTCATGAACTTTAAGTTGGCGCGAAGCATAGGCAATGACTTTATCCCGCTACATCAATACACAACCAAGCCCCTGTATCGATGCGTCACAATAGACCACAAAATCATCCGTGCCCTCTGGCAATGAGAGGATAGGTGCGCTGCAGAGCCTATCCTTTAGGTGTTCAAAAGTTGTTTATTGGGGATTACCCCAACGATAAGTGACGCCCTTCTGTGTCAGTAGAGTAAGCGGCTGAGCAATCTTTGAGAAGTCTTTGATGAACCGTCTGTAATAACCCGCCAAACCCAAGAATTGGCGTATTTTCGTTGGTGTACGCGGTGCAGGCCAGTTCCTGATCGAGTATACCTTGGATGGATCAACATGAATCCCATCCTTGTTCACCACATGGCCTAGGAAGTGAACTTCATGAAGCCAGAAGTCGCATTTTGAAAACTTGGCATACAGTTGTTCCTTTCAAAGAAGTTCCAAGATAAGTCGTAAGTGCTGCTCGTGTTCCTCCTGACTCTTAGAGTAGATCAGAATGTCATCGATAAAAACAATTACAAACTTGTCTAGATAGGGTTTGCACACCCTGTTCATAAGGTCCATAAACACAGCAGGCGCGTTCGTTAGCCCGAATGGCATGACCAGAAACTCGTAGTGGCCGTAGCGAGTTCTGAATGCTGTCTTAGAGATGTCCTCATCCAGGACTCTCAGCTGATGGCAACCTGACCTCAAGTCTATCTTGGAGTAGTAACTCGACCCTTGCAACTGGTCGAATAAGTCGTCAATACGTGGAAGAGGATAGCGGTTCTTCACGGTGACCTTGTTCAGTTCGCGGTAGTCTATGCACATGCGGAAGGTACTGTCCTTCTTTTTCACGAATAACACTGGAGCTCCCCAAGGCGAAGAGCTAGGACGAATAAAGCCCTTATCCAAGAGCTCTTGTAGTTGCTTTGATAGTTCTTCCAGTTCGGTTGGAGCTAATCGATACGGTGCGCGGGCTATTGGTGCTGCTCCAGGAGCTAGCTCTATTTGAAACTCGACCTGGCGATGAAGCGGTAGGCCAGGTAAATCTTCAGGAAACACTTGAGGAAAATCGCGTACAACTGGGATATCCTCTACTCTTTTCTCTTTCGTTGATGCATCAGTAACTAGTGCCAAAATGACAGTGTGACCCTTTCTTAAACATTTCTGAGCCTTCAGGAAGGATATGATGCCAACCACAGCACCACTCTTGTCACCTTGAACTTCGAGAGGTTCTTTACCAGGACGGGGAATACGAAAGATCTTCTCCTTACATAGGATCTCTGCTTGCTGTTTGGATAACCAGTCCATACCAATGACGATGTCGAAACTACCCAGAACTATAGGAATGAGGTCGATGGAGAAAGTCTGACCAGCGAGGATAAGATTACAACCCTGAACTATCTGTGTGGCCTCTAGACTTTTACCATTAGCTAACTCTACGCCATGTTTGGTGTTTAGGGGAGTTGGTGCACGTTTTAACATTTGGCTAACTTTCAAAGACACATAATTTGTATCCGCACCCGAATCAAACAATACAGTAACATAAAAGTCGTCAAGAAGAAACTTACCCATAACTACGTTGGGATCATTTCTGGCATCACCCTGCCCCAGCACAAGTGCACGTCCCCTAGCTTCGTTGCAGTTGTTGTTCCCACCGTTGTTGTTTCCATTGCCTTGATTATTGTTGTTGTTGTTGTTCTGGTTTCGGTTTAACTGAGGGCAGTGTCTTTTGAAGTGACCTTCAGCGCCACAATGAAAACATCCCTTGTTGCCCTGTTGCTGATTCTGCGGTGTTTGCTGTTGCTGCTGATTCTGATTCGCAGGCCGCGGGCTCCTACAATCCTTGGCCTCATGACCCATCTTGAGACACCTCTGGCAATGACCCTTGTTGCACTGGCCACTGTGGTGTCTGTTACAATTGTTACACCTTGGGAGGTTCCCTCGATAACCACCCTGCCTGTGACTGCCCGAAGATTGTTGACTAGGGCTCTGATAGTTGTCAGTCTTTCGCTGCTGCACCTGAGACTGAACTGAAGTTGAACCTTTGCTGGAATCCCCCTCCCATTTTCTCTTGTTGTCACTGGGGGTAGCAGGAGTTGCAGAAGTGGTAACGGTAGCTGTAGCGCTGATGCACTTAGGCAGCCTGTCTTGTTCCACTGCCTGATCCGTGAGGCGATGAGCAAGACGTTGAACATCCTGGATGTTATTAAGGTTAGCCGATGTCACATGGCTCTGAATTTCATGTGCTAACCCCTTGAGGTACAACTCAATGCGCTTGACTGGAGGGTCCACCATAGTTGGACACAAGATGGCCAGCTCGTTTGACCGCTTCGTATAAGCTTCGATTTCCGACCCTGTCATTTCAGATGATAAAGCTCCACTTCCAGCTTGTGGATGTCATCACTGTGCAGTATTCTCGCTTAATCAACTCTTTGAAATCATTCCAAGGGGTGGCGTTAGCAGCTGCCAACCCTAAAATCTGAACTTGCGCGTTCCACCAAGTTAGCGCAATTCCTTCAAGAGTACCAGTGGCGTATTTCACCCTGCGAGCCTCAGGGCATTCACACATCTCAAATACCGACTCGAGCTATTCGAACCAATGGAGGAGTCCAACCGCTCCTTCAGTGCCACTAAACGTGCTAGGACGACAATCCATGAAGTTCTTGAAAGTACAAACAGGTTGTTGAGCGGGTTGACCTAATGTGTAAGAACAGGACAAGGTTAAACACAAGAGTTGGTTAAGGAATGTAGGATTTAAAGATCCTAGTGTGAGTTACGACTGCAGGGTATACCTCCTGCGTGTGCAGCTGCAAGTGCCGCAGCAACTTGTTCATTGATGAGAGCCGTCAACTAGGCTTGAGTCAAGTTGATACGTCCAGCCATGATCTTCATAGCAAATGTAACATAAGTGAGAGAGGTTCGCGAATAGTACGATGACAGAAGAGAGTAACACAAGTGTTCTCAAGCAATAACGAATAGTAGACAATGTAATCTAAGCATACCACGAGCAAAGTTCTATGCAATTCTAGCATGTAGGCAATAAACATAAACCTTATTACCTAGGATGTTGAGTCTTGCACGTGGAGCGAGGTGTCATTGTGGATCATTGAGCACTGTACTGGTTATAGTCTGGTTTTAATAAAAACGTTTTCCCCATATTAAAACCAAGTTCTCTATAACCAATGGCTCTGATACCAATCTGTCACACCCCCAAAATCCACCCGCGGAGTATTACCGCTTGAAGACGTGACTGACCAGGATCAAGCCACCAATCATATAGAACAACATAAATAATAAAAGTAAATGTAATTAACCAAACCAATCCATATGAAAGGTGTTCAAAACATAAGTATAAATTCAACGTTTAGCGGAAGCATATGAGTAAAAGCCCAACAAACGTAAAGTATGAAATGTCATAATGTTTAATCAAAGCATTCACGATCCTTGTCCACAACGACCGCGCCTCCCAGTGCAAGCTCCATGTATACCTAACGACCTGCAAGCATGTAACAGAGAGTCAACAACTAGTTGAGCGAGTTCACAGTAAGTAAGTTCGTAAAAGTAAGTTCGTTTCGTGACATGTGGCTCTACTGGGCCGATAGTATGTTCTATTAGTGGGGGTTTCCCATAGTTGCATATACACTAGACTAATTGTAACCATAAGTGTTCTTCTTAACCCGAGAACAATAGTACGTACAAGGTTTACGTAGGTTTTACGTAACTGTCCTTCACAAACCGAGGACAGTGGTACACGGGGGTTTACGTAGGTTTTACGTAAGTGCCTGACACAACCCGAGGCAGTAGTGAGTATAAGTTTACGTAGGTTTTACATAAGTGTCCTTCGCAACCTGAGGACAGTGATGAGTACAAGTATACATAGGTTTTACGTATGTATCCTGCGCATCCGAGGATGATGGTAGATAGTCTAGTAACAGTGTAAGTACAATCCTATTTCTTCAATACCATTCCCAAACCCCGGGAATCCCATGCCTTAGTAAGAGTGTGAACTCACCATGGTTTGCTCGGTACGTTATTGCTTCTAATGTAAATAAATGATTAGGTCCGTTACACACGACCTAGGGTACATTGCACATAAACTCGATGTAAGTGTTTACGTTAAATTAGGGTTTACAATTCCTTGATGTCCAAACAACCATGATTCGTGTGATAATTGTGTACAGAATGACATGGCATAGTTTGTTCATACATACAGTATCATCCAGTAACATACAGTATCATATAGTCACATACAGTAGCATACAGTAGCATGTTGCTCCTTATACAGGGTTTTGAACTTGGCATCATAAATAACTCGGATCCCTAGTGTTAACATCAGTCTCTAACACTGGTGTTTACAAGTAAACTCGGATCATACATGTGATAACCCTCGGAAAAACCAACACCCTCATAATAGTTCTAACACCCTAACATATCTTATAATGTCTCAATATGTCTTTATATGCATCCCGTATGTGAAAACCGAGCCCGAAATATAACATAACTTATAAAATAAATTAAAAAAAGTAAATATTAAGTTAAGGCGGGCCGCGTAGACCCACCCCAACCATTCACGCGGGCCGTATGAAGGGTAACCAGATTCCTTTAGTTTCTTTAGTTGATGCGGGCCGCATAAGAGATTTCGTTAGTTGACGCGGGCCGCGATGGTCCCAAAATCTGGCACGACCCTGGGCCGCCACGTGGCCCAACACCCGGACAAGCTAGTTGATGACCCAGCTAAGCTACGCAGTTGACCGGAGTTAACGCGGGCCGCGTAAGCCCTGCCCATATATTACGCGGGCCGCGAGAAACCTCGATTACAGCCCTATATAAGAGGGCAACGGGCCTTCAGTCTGTTTCGTTCATTTCTTTCAACTCTCTCTCTAAATTCTAAATAGTGGGCATTATACCCGAGTCCAATACACCCTAAATAGCGAGGTTCTGCTACGATGTAAGTATTATAACCCCTGGAGACGTATTAGATACTCTGCCCGATTGATCTAGGGTTCCGTAACGGCTGTCGTGGTTCTGCCCGACGTAGTCATTGGAATGCCGTCTCGGGGAGGGTATTACTAATGTTAAAATGGGTTATTATACTAACACACGTGCATTTGTGTAATTTTTAGATTAACACCAGGAAACCCTAAAGGATAATCTAAAACAGCAATGTGAGTAATCCTATTTTTGTTAAATGTTTTTACAAAACCTTACATCCTTTTCCATGCGAATAACAGTTATTGAGTATTTGTAAGAATACAATTATTGTGGGTATGTTGGGGTTTAGTATACAAAATTTGTTACCACCTGGTTAAGGAGTAACATTTCCACAAGTCAGGTCTGACAGTACCAACGGGTGATAATTGATATAACTTGGAAACAAATGTAATTGCGGGATCGTCCTCAATACTGTTCACTGTGAAATGATTTTATTTAAACTTGATTAAACTGCGATTCACTCACCAGTATTTCCCACTGACAAAATGTTTTTAAAACGCGTTTCAGGTAACAAAATGTGAAAGCCAAATAGAAGCCAGCTGGACAGCACTGAAGGCTTGGAAAAGTGGCAATAAAGTTACCTAATAATAAAAATAGATGTTTTGTTAAATAATATAGGATTTATTCCTATTAAAGTGTGTATACTGAAAACTTGGGTTTTACCCATGTATTTAATATTATAAAGCGTGGTGGTTTACTCTGATTTAATATTTCCTAACTACGGTCCTGATGAAAATTTCCGCTGCTAAATTAGACAATAACGTGATACCACCAAAACTGGCTCGCGGCCGCCTGTTCCCGGGGATCAGGGATCGGGGGTTGCGACAGAAGGTGGTATCAGAGCTATGCCACTGATTCAGCCACAGAAGTGTTTCGCTGACATCAAAATTCAAAGTGTTAGGAAATAAATTACGGGAATACGTGCATAATTGTATTTTCTTGTTATGTGTTATCTGACTATTTGTTAATTTACAGTATGAGCGACCAAGGACCATCTGACGCGTATCGTCAATTGTCTGGTTTGCCTAGGAGCGAAGGCACCTCCTCTTCTCAGCCTGCCCTCTTGGGGTATTCTGCTGATACGGAAGAAGGAATCTTTGTGTTTAAGGCTCAATCTGAAGAGTCATTTCCTCAGAAAAAGAGGGGATGGTTCAGTAGGGGAGCACACGAGCGTATGAAACGTATGAAAAAGTTACAGGAACAACGAATGTTAGCCGCAGCAAAAAGAGAAACTGATGCCTATAACCAGGATATGCTCAATAGGGGTATAGCTAATATCCATATTTTAGCAACCACTACTGCTGACCCAAACCTAGAGCAAATGCTAGCACCCCAACCACAACCACAAATTCCTGACCAACCCATGGAAGTAGAAACCCTGGAAATCAAGTAGAAATGCATGATTTCAACCTGGAGGAGATACCTAGGGTACCTGCACCAAACCCCCTATATCCAAATTATGACCCCTGGTGGGATGAAATTAGGGACTATGTGCAACAAAACCCAATACAGGAAAATGTGCCAATGTTCAACCTAGGTGCCTACCCAGGGTTAGATCCTCAAGATCCCTACAACATTAGTGATGCATATGTTAGGGAAATTTTAGAGAATCCATACCCATTGTCACACCCCGGCCCCGTAAAACAACAAACCGCGGCGGAAACGCCGGGGAGGTGAGTGGCGACAGAATTATTGTTTCAACAACCATGGCAATTAAAGTTATGTATTTATTAAAATTAAAGTTACATTGTCTTTGAGTTCAAACTAAACTAGCATAATAACTGTCTTTTAAGTCACTAAGGCCCGAGTCCGCCTAAGTGAAGCACAAGCATCATCATGCATTAGCACCTGAAACACATGTAAAAATAGGTACGTCAGCATAAAAATGCCTGTGAGATACATAGGTTTTGTTTATGCAGATTCATGACTTATGGTTTGAAAAATGTTTAACAAAATGTAGTCATGAACCTTGTAAAATGTTTTCCTTTGTAAAACCATGTGAAAATCAATGAAAATCAAATGATGATGAAATGATAATGCATGGTTAAATACATAACCAAGTGAAAATGAAATTTGATAAAATGTGTACTTTGTAAAACATTGTCTAGTTCTTGTATAAAATGTTTCATGTCTTGCCCAAGTGATTTATATAACGCAACAATGTATAATACAATAAAAGCACTTATATATAGGAAGTACCAGCGGCGTATCCACCATGCTTTTATCATATCACACATAGCCCCGTTACATAAGTCACTTATCAATAACCAACCCAAATGTCTTGTTCAATGTCCAAAATGTGTATGTGTAAACCATATACAATGTCATATGTGAAATGTTTCATGTATAACCAAATGGAATGCATAGCAAGTAGGAAATCATCTACTTAAACTATGTGATGGTGTCAATGTATAAACTGTGTCATGTATGGTGAATAACTAGAAGTTACTCAACCCCATAGTAAAAATGTACAAAACAATGTTTTTGAATAAACCTAAGTTTAAATCAAATGTTATGTTTTGCAGAAAAACAATGCTTTATGATTACAAACATTTATGCAGTAATGTTAATCGCATACATTCAAGCCTTGCGACTGTGGCGACAAACCCTTAAACGAATTAAAGGTTTATCTAAATTATGTTGTCGGATTCTATCATCCCCAACTTCCAAACAAACCCAGGAAGTCGGAAACGGGAGTTGTCAATTCCTATGGTACCATTACATAAGTCCGAGCGGCGTGATCAATGTTAATGAATGTATTATTGTCCCGATTGAACATAGCAAATGTCATAACCAATGTAGCATGTGAAAACCATGTACTAGGAATGCTAAGTAAACATGCCTAGTAGAAATGTTCATGTAAAACAATGTGCTAGCATGCTCAGTAAACATACATAGCAGAAATATCATGTAAAACAATGTGCTCCATATGCTAAGTAAACATATGCAACAAATGTGTAACAAATCAATGTGCTAGCATGCTTGACATACATAGCAAAACAAAGTGAAAGCATGTACTAAATATGTACTAGGTGAAACTAGCATGTTTATGTCATAAAAGCATGAAATGCACAAAAGTAACATGTATGTACATGTGTATCACCCCAAAGTATTTGAAAACAGTAAAAGAGGGGAACTATGTACTCACTTGGGATTGCTAATTAGTCTTGATAATAAGACCAATTTAAGCTCCAAGTATCACGGAATCAACCGGCACCTAGTATAGGTAACTATGTTAATAATCGGCTCCTAAATCGGGAGATAGGATAGAATGAGGTTCTATAAATCAAAATGAGTAATTAAACTCATATGGTATGATTTAATAGGCCCTACATTCTGATTGGAAAGCCTACCTAAGTGCTTTTGACCCGTTTCAACCCAATACGGTAACATAAGTCACTATAATGCGTCGTTAGCGTAAAACTATGTTCGGATGGTTAACTATGTGCTCTGCCAAGTCTTACATGCCCAATTATCCCTAAACATGTTACTAAATCAGTTTACATGTCAAAAATATGTTCACATAGGTTAAATACGGAATTATGCTTCAAAAGGGCATTTTGATAATTTCCTTTGGGCATACAAGCTATCTAGCAAACGACTAACCAATCCTATGTGATCATAAGGTTATAACCTCAGTGGTTATTCCCTATGTAACTATGATCACTAACTAAGCTTGGTCGGATCCTAAAGATCGACCAAACGGGTCGGGTTCGGAAGTATAAGCGGTTGTTTAGACCGCTTACCTTACGACCCTAAACAAGCACAAACTAATAGTGTCGAGTTAGACATGTCAAAACATGTCTAACCTACTGATTTGGTATCAAAACAAAGTGTTTTGATACCCTAAAGTAGTTCCGAGGCAAAATGCGTGTTAAAACGCATTTGGACCGAAACTTTGACTCAACACTACAACTAGCTAACGTGGTAATCATCGGCTATAATCACGAAGGATTATAACTATCGTGATTACAATCACGTTTCAAAGTTCAATTGAACTTTGACTTGACCAATTGATGGTCAAAACCAAAAGTCAAACTGTTGGCCAAACGTTTGACTTTCTGTACAAAATAAGGAAAAAGCCAATAAAAGAATGAAAGAATCTCACTTAGGGTCCTTGCTATCTTTTCAACAAAGAAGACAAAGTCCCAATGCAGCTTAGGAGAGCTCCCAAGCAGATGTAGAGAGGAGAGAATGAGAATGAGCAAGGAATGAAGGAGTTAGGATGGCTATTTATAGTTGTGGTGAGTTAATAGGATCATCACAAGTGTTTTGATTAGTCATTAAGCAAAGAAATCTGGCCATACAAGTGTAATTGACAGCTATATTTTGCTTGGAGAGGTGCTAACTTGGTCACCACACAAAGGAATTGCAAGAAAAGTCCCTGAATTATCAAACTGATGCTGAAAACAATGTTTCTACCCAGATGTGATGCTCGCGTAGCGCGACCACAAGGCCTTATGGCCGTCGCGTAGCGCGAGGGTGTAGGCTGAACTTTCAAAGTTTGGCAGAAATGGTCCCTACACGTTTTTAAGCTTGTTTTTGACGTTTTTAACCTCCGTAAAGTCATCTTCAAGGCTCCACAAGGTCGTTAAAGTGTAGGGGACCTGAAATATGCTCTGAAATATCACGGATGTCGGTTCGTTTGGTCGTACGGTCGTGTTGTTCGTTAAATTACGACGAAACTCAAACGGACGCGAAAACGAACCAAACTAAGCGACGAATGGAATTTTTTTGTATGCCGATCACTAAAATAAAAATATTTTAGTGTGTACAAAAATTTTGGATGTCCAGATGGGTCCAGAACGTAAGATATGCGCGAAAATGCAAACTTACGCCGTTTTTGACACTTTTAGTCCCTGTAAGATCATGTAAGCATGTTTTCGCACACCGAACCTATCAAAGCTTATTTCTAAGCCATGTTTAGGTTATATATGGTATGTTTAACTTATGATCAAGTTCCGGACTACACGTTGCCTTAGGAAACTACAAACTTTTGCAAGTTGACGCAAATAGTCCCTAAGAGCGAATAAACTTGTTTTTGCCATACCAAAGCCTTTAAAACTTATTTCTAATTTATGTAAAGGTTATTTAAGGTATGTTAAGTTTATGATGATGTTCCGGAGTGTTTGTCACGTTATACTGATCGTGTTAACGCATCAGTTTGCGTATAACTTTCAAGAAAACGATATAGAGTTGAAAATCGATCAAAAATCAACATAGGCATAAAACCAAACATAAATGACAAACATTGGGATCAAAACACACTGTTTTATTAATATTCTATTGTTCAGAGTTTGTAAAATGATATCACAAGCACAGATGTCACAGTCTCCCCTACTTCAAGAAATTTCTTCCCGAAATTTATTTAGAGGATACTTGTGAGAATAGATGTGGATATTTCGCTTTCATCTGATTTTCATGTTCCCAAGTAAACTCTGGGCCACGTTTAGATTCCCAGCGAACTTTGACCAATTTAATCCGTTTGCCCTTCAACTGCTTAAATGTACAGTCCACTATTTCCACAGGTATCTCAACGAAGTGCATCGTGTTATCAACACGAATTTCATTAAGTGGTATGTGGAGGTTCTCATCAGCTAAACACTTTCTAAGATTGGACACGTGGAATGTTGGATGAACATTTCCAAGTTCAGGAGGTAGCTCAAGTCTGTAGGCTACTTTTCTGACTCTTTCAACGATCTTAAATGGTCCAACATAGCGTGGTGCAAGTTTTCCTTTCTTTCCAAATCTAATCACACCTTTCCAAGGGGATACCTTGAGTAGGACGTGATCACCAACTTGAAATTCTAAGGGCTTGCGTCGTCGATCCGCGTAACACTTTTGACGGCTTCTAGCTGTCTGTAGGTTATCACGAATCTTCTTGACCTTTTCTGTAGTCTCTAGAATGAGTTCAGGTCCTGTAAGCTGAGCTTCACCTATCTCATTCCAGCAGACCAGTGAACGACATTTTTGACCGTATAAAGCTTCGAAAGGAGCCATATTGATGCTAGAGTGATAACTATTGTTGTAGGAGAATTCGATCAATGGTAGATGCGAATCCCAACTACCACCAAAATCAATCACACACGCTCTAAGCATATCCTCCAGTGTCTGTATTGTTCTCTCAGATTGACCATCTATCTGAGGATGGTACGCTGTGCTCAAATGAAGTTGAGTACCCATGGCAGATTGCATGGTTCTCCAAAAACGGGACGAGAATCGAGCATCTCTGTCAGATATAATGTTCAAAGGAACACCATGTCGAGATACAATCTCATCAACATATATCTTGGCAAGATCGTCAGCAGATAAACTCTCGCGGATTGGCAAGAAATGTGCTGACTTTGTAAGACGATCAACAACAACCCAAATGGCGTCATGACCTCGTTTAGTGCGCGGCAGCTTGGTAATGAGATCCATAGAAATGTTTTCCCATTTCCAAACCGGAATCTCTGGTTGCTCCAATAATCCAGAGGGATGTTGATGTTCTGCCTTAACCTTGAGACAAGTAAGGCATTTTGAAACATATAAGGCAATGTCTTTCTTCATACCCGGCCACCAGTATTGGGTTCGAAGATCCTTATACATTTTGTCTGCACCAGGATGAATAGAATAACGAGACTTATGAGCTTCATCCATTAGCAAGGTGCGAAGATTGTCTATGCTTGGGACCCACAAACGGCCCATGTAGTAGAAAATCCCAAAGTCTCTCAATTCAAGCTCAGGATTAGTATGACACGGTAACTCTTTACCCATCAAGTCTTGTGTAACACAAGTATGTTGAGCCTGAATTATGCGGGTTTGAATGTCAGATCGAAGTTGGACACAGTGAAGCTTGACACGTTCCTTACGACTCAATGCGTCAGCCACGACATTCACCTTACCAGGATGGTAGTGAATTTCGCAATCGTAGTCGTTTAGGAGTTCAACCCAACGTCGTTGCCTCACGTTTAGTTCTTTCTAATTGAAGATATGCTGGAGACTCTTGTGGTCAGTAAACACTACACACTTTGTACCGTAAAGGTAGTGTCTCCAGATTTTGAGAGCAAAGACTACTGCACCCAACTCAAGATCATAAGTGGTGTAGTTCTTCTCGTGCACTTTCAGCTGTCTTGATGCATAGGCTATAACTTTGTTTCTTTGCATAAGAACACAGCCAAGGCCTAAGTTGGATGCATCACAGTACACGACAAAGTCGTCGTTACCCTCGGGCAAAGATAGAATAGGTGCATCGCAGAGTTTCTGTTTCAAGTTCTGGAAAGCTTCTTCCTGTTTAGGTCCCCACTCAAAAGGTTTGCTCTTCTGTGTTAAAGCAGTGAGAGGAACCGCAATTTTGGAGAAGTTTTCGATGAAACGGCGGTAATAACCTACTAGACCAAGAAATGAACGAACCTCGGTAGGAGTAGTAGGAGTATCCCAATCCTTAATCGCACTGATTTTGGCGGGATCTACATGTATACCTTCTTCGTTGACGATGTGCCCCAAAAATTGAACTTCCTTAAGCCAGAATTCGCACTTGGAGAATTTGGCGAAAAGTTGTTCTTTCTTTAGGAGCTCCATTGTAAGACGAAGATGTTGCTCATGAACAGCACGAGTCTTAGAATAGATCAAAATATCATCAATGAAGACGATGATGAACTTGTCCAAATAAGGCTTACAAACCCTATTCATCAAGTCCATGAGAACAGCTGGAGCATTTGTTAAACCGAAAGGCATGACAGTGAACTCATAATGACCATAACGCGTACGAAAAAGCTGTCTTGGGAATATCTTCTTCGAGAACTCGAAGTTGATGATACCCAGAACGTAGGTTAATCTTTGAAAAGCAAGTAGCACCCTGTAGCTGATCAAAGAGATCATCAATGCGAGGTAGGAGATATCGATTCTTGATGGTAAGCTTGTTAAGCTCACGCTAATCGATACACATCCTGAATGATCCATCTTTCTTTTTCACAAATAGGACAGGAGCGCCCCAAGGGGAAAAGCTTGGACGGATGAATCCTTTGTCAGATAGCTCCTGAAGCTGCTTAGATAACTCTTGCATCTCAGACGGTGCAAGACGATAAGGTGACTTAGCAATGGGATTTGCACCATGTACGAGATTGATGCGAAACTCAACTTGGCGCACAGGGGGTAAACCAAGTAATTCTTCAGGAAATACATCTGGATAATCCCGAGATATCTTGGATAGTCTTACCCTTGCCTTTATCCTCTACGACATGTGCTAAGAAAGCAACATACTTCTTTCGCAGGTATTTGTGGGCTTGGGTACAGGACATGAGATTAAGGCTACAAGCAGGTTTCTCCCCACGAACTTCTAAGATCTCACCAGTCGAAAGCGATATACGAACCAGCTTCTCAAAACATACCACCTCAGCATGGTATTTGGCTAACCAATCCAATCCTACTATTACATCGAAGCTCCCGAGTTGCATCGGAGTGAGGTCGATAGGGAAAAGATGGTTATTGAGATTCAACTGGCAATTTCGAAGAACAGAGTCGAGTAAAACAGGTTCACCGCTAGCTACTTCTACTGTCAAGGGCTTTCCTAGTTTTGTTCTAGTCATCGAAAGCAAAGGCTCAAATGCTAAGGACACAAAACTCTTATCGGCACCCGAATCAAATAGAATAGAAGCAGGATGGTTGTTAACAAAGAAGGTACCGTTCACCACTTCGTTATCCGCACGTGCCTCATTGTCGTTCAAGTTAAAAGCTCTACCACGAGCCGGTGCCTGATTTGCGTTTGCCAACCTCGGGCAATTGTTCCTGTAGTGGGTCAGATCCCCACAGTTGAAACACGAACCAGGCGGAAAGTGAGGTCGTGCAGGATTCTGGGCAGGGTTTTGTACTGCTGGGTTTTGAGCTGCCTGATTCTGGTTAGGAGCAAAACGACAAGTATTCGCAAGATGCCCAGACTTGCCACAATTCGTGCAGATGCGGCATTGCATCTGTGGCTGGTGGTGACTGTTGCATCTGTTGGATAGAGGTGCATTACCAGCATACTGCCTTTTGGCAGCAGGTTGTGCAGCCTGATTCTGTGCTGCCTGGTTAGGAGCAGCCTGATTTGTCTGAGCAGTGACCGCGAAATTCTTGGAAGCCTTACGCTTCCTCGATTTCTTTGAAGACTCAGCAGCCTTCTTGCCCTTGCTTTCCTTGGTGCTATCAGACTGTTTCTGTTTCTTATCACCTTTCCTGTGGAGTTTACCCTTCTTGATTTGGGATTCAGTAAGGGTAGCAGCTAGCTCAATGGCCTGTCGGACGGTAGTCGGGTGACCGCCAGTGACAATATCCTGAATAGGATCTGGCAACCCATCTATGTACCTCTCGATTGCCTTATCCAAAGGCGTGACCATTGTCGGACAGAGCAAGCTTAACTCCTCATATCTGTCAGTATAAGCCCGGTGTTCACCACTGACTTGCTTCAGATATTTGAACTCATCTTCGAGTGCCCTCTGCTCGTGTCGAGGACAAAATTCTCTCATCATGAGAGTCCTGAGTTCCTCCCATGTCTGACCTAAAGCAACATCAGCACCTCTGTCTCTCATTACCCCATTCCACCAGGTAAGAGCCCTCTTTTGAAACACACTAGAAGCAAACTCGACCTTACGGTTGTTCGGACACTGAACATGGCGAAATGTGCTCTCAAGACTCTCAAACCACTGGAGAAGCCCAGTTGCTCCTTCAGTACCACTAAACTTGAGCGGGTTAGCCGAGTTAAACTGTTTAAAGTTGCACGGAGCAGGTGCATTAACATTGTTATTGGTGGCTTGGTTTATTTGAGTTATGAGACCAGGTAGCATAGCAGCCATCTGCTGTGCTATAATAGCTGCCAGTTCGGCATCAGGTTGAGGAACATTTCGTCGAGGAGGCATTCCAAAAGAGGAAACATGAGAGAAAACGAGTGAGATGATGTGATGAAAATGAGACAACAATAAAATCGACAAAAAGCAAGGATGGTGTTCGTTTGTTTGTTACCACAAAGCAAACAAACAACACACAGTGACAAATCAGAGTAATTGAGTCATAATAATGTATCACCGAAGACATGCTCGCCTATAAGTGAACACTCACCTCAAGAGTTCCCAGGTAAGAGTGACTGGTCCGATACTGCGGATTTGTACGAACACTCTAGCCTTAGACAGAAAACTCAGGGTACAGGCATTCACTCTTCCAGTTTGCACGTGTTCACATTATTTAGACCCAAAACATTGACGAGATTTTGAAAACTCAAAAGGCATAAAGCCAAAGATGAATCGAACCGGAAGGGTTCAAAACCATATAATCAATCATCCAAGGATAGATGATTCATTTTCAAAGCGGATTTGTTATTGTGTTCTCGTTATGGTTATCACCTAAGGATAGGTGACGGGTATTGTTTTAAGATCTAAACACAAGTAAACTTGTGTTAGGGTCCTAGAAAGTTATAGTCTAGGTCAAATCATTACTAAGAACCTAATTCCCTATAACCATTGGCTCTGATACCAACTCTTCTGTCACACCCCGGCCGCGTAAAACAACAAACCGCGGCGGAAACGCCGGGGAGGTGAGTGGCGACAGAATTATTGTTTCAACAACCATTGCAATTAAAGTTATGTATTTATTAAAATTAAAGTTACATTGTCTTTGAGTTCAAACTAAACTAGCATAATAACTGTCTTTTAAGTCACTAAGGCCCGAGTCCGCCTAAGTGAAGCACAAGCATCATCATGCATTAGCACCTGAAACACATGTAAAATAGGTACGTCAGCATAAAAATGCCTGTGAGATACATAGGTTTTGTTTATGCAGATTCATGACTTATGGTTTGAAAAATGTTTAACAAAATGTAGTCATGAACCTTGTAAAATGTTTTCCTTTGTAAAACCATGTGAAAATCAATGAAAATCAAATGATGATGAAATGATAATGCATGGTTAAATACATAACCAAGTGAAAATGAAATTTGATAAAATGTGTACTTTGTAAAACAATGTCTAGTTCTTGTATAAAATGTTTCATGTCTTGCCCAAGTGATTTATATAACGCAACAATGTATAATACAATAAAAGCACTTATATATAGGAAGTACCAGCGGCGTAACCACCATGCTTTTATCATATCACACATAGCCCCGTTACATAAGTCACTTATCAATAACCAACCCAAATGTCTTGTTCAATGTCCAAAATGTGTATGTGTAAACCATATACAATGTCATATGTGAAATGTTTCATGTATAACCAAATGGAATGCATAGCAAGTAGGAAATCATCTACTTAAACTATGTGATGATGTCAATGTATAAACTATGTCATGTGTGGTGAATAACTAGAAGTTACTCAACCCCATAGTAAAAATGTACAAAACAATGTTTTTGAATAAACCTAAGTTTAAATCAAATGTTATGTTTTGCAGAAAAACAATGCTTTATGATTACAAACATTTATGCAGTATTGTTAATCACACACATTCAAGCCTTGCGACTGTGGCGACAAACCCTTAAACGAATTAAAGGTTTATCTAAATTATGTTGTCGGATTCTGTCATCCCCAACTTCCAAACAAATCCAGGAAGTCGGAAACGGGAGTTGTCAATTCCTATGGTACCATTACATAAGTCTGAGCGGCGTGATCAATGTTAATGAATGTATTATTGTCCCGATTGAACATACCAAATGTCATAACCAATGTAGCATGTGAAAACCATGTACTAGGAATGCTAAGTAAACATGCCTAGTAGAAATGTTCATGTAAAACAATGTGCTAGCATGCTCAGTAAACATACATAGTAGAAATATCATGTAAAACAATGTGCTCCATATGCTAAGTAAACATATGCAACAAATGTGTAACAAATCAATGTGCTAGCATGCTTGACATACATAGCAAAACAAAGTGAAAGCATGTACTAAATATGTACTAGGTGAAACTAGCATGTTTATGTCATAAAAGCATGAAATGCACAAAAGTAACATGTATGTACATGTGTATCACCCCAAAGTATTTGAAAACAGTAAAAGAGGGGAACTATGTACTCACTTGGGATTGCTAATTAGTCTTGAGAATAAGACCAATTTAAGCTCCAAGTATCAAGGAATCAACCGGCACCTAGTATAGGTAACTATGTTAATAATCGGCTCCTAAATCGGGAAATAGGATAGAATGAGGTTCTATAAATCAAAATGAGTAATTAAACTCATATGTTATTATTTAATAGGCCCTACATTCTGATTGGAAAGCCTACCTAACTGCTTTTGACCCGTTTCAACCCATTACGGTAACATAAGTCACTATAATGCGTCGTTAGCGTTAAACTATGTTCGGATGGTTAATTATGTGCTATGCCAAGTCTTACATGCCCAATTATCCCTAAACACGTTACTAAATCAGTTTACATGTCAAAAATATGTTCACATAGGTTAAATACGGATTTATGCTTCAAAAGGGCATTTTGGTAATTTCCTATGGGCATACAAGCTATCTAGCAAACGACTAACCAATCCTATGTGATCATAAGGTTATAACCTCAGTGGTTATTCCCTATGTAACTATGATCACTAACTAAGCTTGGTCGGATCCTAAAGATCGACCAAACGGGTCGGGTTCGGAAGTATAAGCGGTTGTTTAGACCGCTTACCTTACGACCCTAAACAAGCACAAACTAATAGTGTCGAGTTAGACATGTCAAGACATGTCTAACCTACTGATTTGGTATCAAAACAAAGTGTTTTGATACCCTAAAGTAGTTCCGAGGCAAAATGCGTGCTAAAACGCATTTTGACGGAAACTTTGACTCAACACTACAACTAGCTAACGTGGTAATCAGCGGCTATAATCACGAAGGATTATAACTATCGTGATTACAATCACGTTTCAAAGTTCAATTGAACTTTGACTTGACCAATTGATGGTCAAAACCGAAAGTCAAACTGTTGGCCAAACGTTTGACTTTGTGCACAAAATAAGGAAAAAGCCAATAAAAGAATGAAAGAATCTCACTTAGGGTCCTTGCTATCTTTTCAACAAAAAAGACAAAGTCCCAATTCAGCTTAGGAGAGCTCCCAAGCAGATGTAGAGAGGAGAGAATGAGAATGAGCAAGGAATGAAGGAGTTAGGATGGCTATTTATAGTTGTGGTGAGTTAATAGGATCATTACAAGTGTTTTGATTAGCCATTAAGCAAAGAAATCTGGCCATACAAGTGTAATTGACAGCTATACTTTGCTTGGAGAGGTGCTAACTTGGTCACCACACAAAGGAATTGCAAGAAAAGTCCTTGAATTATCAAACTGATGCTGAAAACAATGTTTCTGCCCAGATGTGATGCTCACGTAGTGCGACCACAAGGCCTTATGGCCGTCGCGTAGCGCGAGGGTGTAGGCTGAACTTTCAAAGTTTGGCAGAAATGGTCCCTACACGTTTTTAAGCTTGTTTTTGACGTTTTTAACCTCCGTAAAGTCATTTTCAAGGCTCCACAAGGTCGTTAAAGTGTAGGGGACCTGAAATATGCTCTGAAATATCACGGATGTCGGTTCGTTTGGTCGTACGGTCGCGTTGTTCGTTAAATTACGACGAAACTCAAACGGACGCGAAAACGAACCAAACTAAGCGACGAATGGAATTTTTTTTGCATGCCGATCACTAAAATAAAAATATTTTAGTGTGTACAAAAATTTTGGATGTCCAGATGTGTCCATAACGTAAGATATGCGCGAAAATGCAAACTTACGCCGTTTTTGACACTTTTAGTCCCTGTAAGATCATGTAAGCATGTTTTCGCACACCGAACATATCAAAGCTTATTTCTAAGCCATGTTTAGGTTATAGTTGGTATGTTTAACTTATGATCAAGTTTCGGACTGTACGTTGCCTTACGAAACGGCAGACTTTTGCAAGTTGACGCAAATAGTCCCTGAGAGCGAATAAACTTGTTTTTGCCATAGCAAAGCCTTTAAAACTTATTTCTAAGTCATGTAAAGGTTATTTAAGGTATGTTAAGTTTATGATGATGTTTCGGAGTGTTTGTCGCGTTATACTGATCGTGTTAACGCATCAGTTTGCGTATAACTTTCCAGAAAACGATATAGAGTTGAAAATCGATCAAAAATCAACATAGGCACAAAACCAAACATAAATGACAAACATTGGGATCAAAACACACTGTTTTATTAATATTGTATTGTTCAGAGTTTGTAAAATGATATCACAAGCACAGATGTCACACCCATACCTGGCCCTATCCCTCCGTACCAGGAACCCGCACCCTAGATTCCAAACCCAGTCCTAGAACCTGCACCCCCAATGAGTGCAGAAAATGTCCAAGAACTTAGGACTTTCGGTGAGGAAATTTTAGAAAAAAGTGAGAGAATGCGACAGGTGGGAGAGCGTCTCGTATGGAAATACGATGAGCGCAATATGGATTTTTGGATGAATCCATATCCCTGAATCGATGGTGGAGACAGTAGTAGTAATAATAATAATAATAATAATAATAATAATAATAATAATAATAATAATAATAATAATAATAATAATAATATATGTGTGTATGTGTTAAAAAAAAACTAAGGATGCCTACTAATAGTAGTGTAGATTTAAATTTCAGTCGGTATTATTTTATTTCAGTACTAGTATGTAATAGATGCATAATATACGAATAGAGTAAAAGTCGCAATGCTCGACGCTTTTGACCAAAAAGTGTGTGACATGTGATTGGCTATATTCAAATATTATTGGTGATATTAATATTTGGTAAATGTTTAAAATTCAGATGGCCGACGAAGGAAATCAAGATAATCTGAATAACGATAACCAGAGTAACATTAACATGGTTAATGAGAATCCGGACAACAATAACAATGGAAACCAAATGGATAACAGTGCCGTTCAACACATAGTGGCACAAGGAATTATAGATGCAATGCCATTTATTATTCAAACAGTTCAAGAAGCGAATAATAAAAGTAAGCATAGCAGTAAGCGACCAAGTGAACCGGAACACAGTGTGAACAATGGACCCATACTTCAGGTGCCCATTCCCAAAAGAAGAAGAACCATGCCATATGGTTGTTCTTACAAAGAATTCTTGTCCTGTAAACTAATAGAATTCTCGGGCAATGAAGGACCCATTGCAGCTCTACGCTGGATAGAGAAGACTGAAGCTGTTCTGAAAATAAGCAAGTGTGCTGAAGAAGATAGGATAATGTTTGCTTCTAATTTATTTAAGAATGCAGCTCTAGAATGGTGGAACACTATTCTCCAGTCAAGAGGAAGTGATAGGATATATAACATGGAATGGGAGGATTTCAAAAATATGGTAGAAAGGAAGTTCTGCCCTCCCAATGAAAAGGAACAGATAGCAAACAAGTTTCTGAACCTTAGAATGACCGGAGTAGATAGTAAGGGGTACACTACTACATTCTTTGAATATGCTAGAATAGTGCCAACCCTTGCATCACCTAAACCGGTATTAATCTCCCGTTACATCTGGGGATTAATTGGAGAGATTAGACATGTAGTCAATACCTTGAAGAAGAAGCTGTAGAACTAGCCAATACCTTGACAGATGAGTTAATCCGTACTAGAGAAGAAGACCAGAGGAGAAACCTAACCCAAAGGCTTACTCAAGAATTCCGTTCTGGGAATCCCAACCGTAGGAATGTAGGTTCTACCTCTGCACCATACTGCAGAAACTGCAAGAAGAAACATTCTGGAAAATGCTCCACTCACTGTAATTACTGTAAGGCGCCAGGACACAAGGAAGAAGATTGCAGGAGAAAAACCAGTAATGGAATGTGCTACAACTGTGGAGAAAACGGTCATATTAAGACAAACTGTCCGAAATTGGCTCCAGCTGCAAAGAACAAGAATCCTAAAAATGCTAGAGCATTTGTTCTAACTGCAGATGAAGCCAAGATGATTCCAGACGTCATAGCTGGTACGTTTTTAGTTAATGATATTTTTGCTAAAGTATTATTTGACTCTGGTGCAAACCAAAGTTTTATTAATACTTCATTTTGCAAACTCCTAAATCAATCATTAACTAAACTCCCACAAGAATGTCTAGTAGAGACAGCAAATGGAGAAACTGTTAGAATTTCTGAAATCTTGCAGGAAGCAAGAATAGAAATTTTTAATCGAAAATTTACTGCAAACCTTTATCCGATGAATCTGGCAGGATTTGATGTCGTGTTAGGAATGGATTGGTTAATAGCCAATAAAGCCAATATATTATGTGACCAAAGTCAATTCAGGTAAATTCACCAAGAGGTGAAAAGATCACAATTAAAGGAGATACACCATCTAGATCCACTAAATTCATCTCTGTGATGAAAAATGCAAGTTTTATGAGGAAAGGATCTATAGTGTATTTGATTTCTATAATCACTAACACTAAAGGAAAAGAATTAAAAGACATTCCAGTAGTGTCTCAGTTTTCAGATGTCTTTCCAGAAGGATTGCCAGGACTGCCGCCAGACAGAGAAGTTGAATTCAGAATCCATCTGCTACCAGGAACAACACCAATTGCCAAAGCACCTTACCGTTTAGCACCCGCTGAAATGCAGGAACTGAAGAAACAATTAGACGAGTTGTTAGAGGAAGGATTCATACAGCCAAGCTCATCATCATGGGGAGCACCGATATTATTTGTTAAAAAGAAGGACGGATCAATGCGTATGTGCATTGACTACCGTGAATTAAACAAAGTCACGATTAAGAATCGGTATCCATTACCGAGGATCGATGATTTGTTTGATCAACTTCAAGGAGCTCGATTTTTCTCTAAAATCAATTTAAGATCAGGATATCATCAATTAAAGGTACAAGAAGAGGACATTCCTAAAACCGCATTCAGAACAAGGTATGGTCATTATGAATTTACTGTCATGCCATTTGGTTTAACCAATGCCCCAGCCGCATTTATGGACATGATGAACCGAATATGTAAACCATATTTGGATAAATTCATAATTGTCTTCATATATGATATTCTAATTTACTCTAAAAGTAAAGAGGAGCATGCAAAGCACTTGCACTTACTTTTAAGCTTGTTAAGAAAGGAAAAGCTTTACGCTAAGTTTTCAAAGTGCGAATTTTGGTTAGAACAGGTGCAATTCCTTGGATATTTAGTTAACCATGAAGGAATCCATGTGGATCCAACAAAGATCGAGGCAATTACTAAACGGAAAACCCCTGAGTCACCAACCGAGGTTAGAAGTTTCTTAGGATTGGCCGGTTATTATAGAAGATTTATTCGAGATTTTTCTAGAATAGCCATTCCTTTAACCAAGTTAACCTGTAAATCTGCTAAATTTGAATGGGGACCAAAACAAGAAGAAGCCTTTAGAATCCTTAAGCAAAGATTAACCCATACACCCATACTAGCGTTACCAGAAGGAACTAAAGACTTTCTAGTCTTTTGTGACGCTTCTAAGTTAGGTTATGGATGTGTATTAATGCAACGTCAAAAGGTTATAGCTTATGCATCTAGACAGCTTAAGAATCATGAAGAAAATTATTCAACCCATGATTTGGAACTAGGAGCTATAATGTTTGCCCTTAAGATTTGGAGACATTATCTTTATGGCAGTAAGTTTACCGTTTTTACATATCATAAAAGTTTAAGGTATGTCTTCGGGCAAAAAGAGTTGAATATGAGACAAAGACGTTGGATGGAATTACTTAGTGATTATGATTGTGATATCCAGTATTATGCAGGAAAAGCAAATGTAGTAGCAGATGCTTTAAGTCGAAAATATCATGAAAAGCCAAAAAGGGTACGTTCTCTTAAATTAAATCTACAAGTAGATTTAAATTATCAGATTAGAAAAGCACAAGAATCAGTAATCAAGAATGATACTGAAAAATTAAAAGGGATGATTAAGGAATTAGAACAAGGAACAGATGGAATTTGGAGGTTTCATAAAAAGAGAATGTGGATACCTAAATTAGGAAATTTACGTAACCATATATTAGAAGAAGCTCATAAGTCTAAATATACGATGCATCCAGGAAGTGATAAAATGTACCAAGATTTAAGGAAAAATTTCTAGTGGATAGGAATGAAAAAGGATGTAGCAGTATATGTTTCTAAATGTTTAACTTGCTCACAAGTAAAAGCTGAACATCAGAAACCCTCAGGTTTATTACAACAATTAGAAATGCCAGATTGGAAATGGGAATTTATAACAATGGATTTTGTTACCAAATTACCCAAAACAAGAAAAGGTAATGATACAATCTGGGTGATTGTAGATAGGCTAACCAAATCAGCTCATTTCTTACCAATGAAGGAAACCTTTAATATGGAACAATTAGCCAAATTATATGTAAATGAAATTGTTTCATTACATGGAATTCCTTTATCAATTGTTTCTGATAGAGATAGCCGATTTACCTCTCATTTTTGGTCAAGTTTCCAAAATGCAATGGGAACCAAGTTGAACCTAAGCACAACTTATCATCCTCAAACGGACGGGCAAAGTGAAAGGACAATCCAAACAGTGGAAGACATGCTTAGAGCTTGTGTAATTGATTTCGGAGGTAATTGGGATGATCACTTACCTTTAATAGAATTTTCTTATAATAACAGTTATCACACAAGTATCAATGCTGCACCATTCGAAGCACTTTATGGACGAAAGTGCAGAACCCCAGTCTGTTGGGCCGAAATTGGGGAAAAGCAATTATCTGGACCTGAAATAGTACAAGAAACAACTGACAAAATCACTCAAGTCAAGGAACGACTGAAAGCAGCACGTGATCGACAAAAGAGCTACGCTGACAACAGACGTAAACCATTGGAATTTCAAGTAGGAGATAAAATTTTGTTAAAAGTCTCTCCTTGGAAAGGAGCGGAAAGATTTATCAAAAGAGGAAAGCTTAGTCCCAGGTATATTGGACCTTTTAAGATTACTAAAAGAATAGGACCTGTAGCCTATCAGCTACAACTGCCAGAGGAAATGGCAGGAATACATGATGTATTTCATGTATCTAATCTCAAAAAGTGTCTAGCCGATGAATCACTCGTAGTACCTTTTAAAGATATAGAGGTAAATGAACAACTCAAATTTGTAGAGAGACCTCTACAGATTGAAGATAGAAAAATTAAGAATCTCAAGCATAAGAGATTAGTTCGGCTCAAAGTAAAGTGGGACTCCAAAAGAGGACCTGAATACACATGGGAGCTTGAATCAGAAATGCAAAAGAAATATCCACACTTGTTCCAGTAGATCTCGAGGATGAGCTCTAAAACAAGGTGGGGAGGATGTGATAACCCTCAGTAAAACCAACACCCTCATAATAGTTCTAACACCCTAACATATCTTATAATGTCTCAATATGTCTTTATATGCATCCCGTATGTGAAAACCGAGCCCGAAATATAACATAACTTAAAAAATAAATTAAAAATAGTAAATATTAAGTTAAGGCGGGCCCGTAGACCCACCCCAACCATTCACGCGGGCCGTATGAAGGGTAACCAGATTCCTTTAGTTTCTTTAGTTGACGTGGGCCGCATAAGAGATTTCGTTAGTTGACGCGGGCCGCGAGGGTCCCAAAATCTGGCACGACCCTGGGCCGCCACGTGGCCCACAACCCGGACAAGCTAGTTGATGACCCAGCTAAGCTACGCAGTTGACCGGAGTCAATGCGGGCCGCGTAAGCCCTGCCCATATATTACGCGGGCCACGAGAAACCTCGATTACAGCCCTATATAAGAGGGCAACGGGCCTTCAGTCTGTTTCGTTCATTTCTTTTAACTCTCTCTCTAAATTCTAAATAGTGGGCATTATACCCGAGTCCAGTACACCCTAAATAGCGAGGTTCTGCTATGATGTAAGTATTATAACCCCTGGAGACGTATTAGATACTCTGCCCGATTGATCTAGGGTTCCGTAACGGCTGTCGTGGTTCTGCCCGACGTAGTCGTTGGAATGCCGTCTCGGGGAGGGTATTACTAATGTTAAAATGGGTTATTATACTAACACACGTGCATTTGTGTAATTTTTAGATTAACACCAGGAAACCCTAAAGGATAATCTAAAACAGCAATGTGAGTAATCCTATTTTTTTTAAATGTTTTTACAAAACCTTACATCCTTTTCCATGCGAATAACAGTTATTGAGTATTTGTAAGAATACAATTATCGTGGGTATGTTGGGGTTTTGTATACAAAATTTATTACCACTTGGTTAAGGAATAACATTTCCACAAGTCAGGTCTAACAGTACCAACGGGTGATAATTGATATAACTTGGAAACAAATGTAATTGCGGGATCGCCCTCAATACTGTTCACTCTGAAATGATTTTATTTAAACTTGATTAAACTGGGATTCACTCACCAGTATTTCCCACTGACAAAATGTTTTTATAACGCGTTTCAGGTAACAAAATGTGAAAGCCAAATAGAAGCCAGCTGGACAGCATTGAAGGCTTGGAAAAGTGGCAATAAAGTTACCTAATAATAAAGATAGATGTTTTGTTAAATAATATAGGATTTATTCCTATAAAAGTGTGTATGCTGAAAACTTGGGTTTTACCCATGTATTTAATATTATAAAGCGTGGTGGTTTACTCTGATTTAATATTTCCTAACTACGGTCCTGATGAAAATTTCCGCTGCTAAATTAGACAATAACGTGATACCACCAAAACTGGCTCGCGACCGCCCGTTCCCGGGGATCAGGGATCGGGGGTTGCGACAATACATCACTTATAAACTCAGACATGCATTCAATTAAGTGTAAAACTCGGACCATGTTTCCATTTCATAAGGTCGGACCTAGTTTCATCAATTAAGTTCGGACCTTGCATAACATCACAAGAAGTCGGACAAGGTAACATCACAAAAGTCGGACAAGGTAACATCACAAAGGTCGGACCATTACCCTTTGATAAACTCGGACAAACATCCCCTTTAACAAACTCGGACACCACACAATGTCATAAAATTCGGACCCTTTCAAGCATATAAAGTCGGACCCTTACAAGCATATAAAACTCGGACCCCTTTCAAGCATATAAAATTCGGACCCTTACTAGCATATAAAATTCGGACCCTTATGCATGCTTGTTAAAGTTCGGACCATGTATGTTTGTTAAAACTCAGACTATGTTTCATTCACAAAACTCAGACACTTAACTCCGAGTTACAACATACGTGATTTCCAAAACCTAATCACAGTTTCCAATGGAACAGTTACACTTACAATCAAGAAACCCTAATTTCATACATTTGCGTTGCAGTAATCTAATCATCTATCAAACATCTCTATCATAACAGGCATCTTAGTGTCAGGAAAGTGATTACACAACTAATCATATCCATTTCACAATAATCAGAATCAATCAATAAACACAGAACTATTGTATGTAGAACTAGGGTTTTGCATGAATCACATAATCAAGGATTAACAACAAACAATCATTAAACGTTTACCTTAGATTGATTCTAGATGGATTGGGAGATCAAGATTGATGCAAGAGAACTTGTGTAGCCAAAAATGATAGCCAAGAATGATGAGAGGAATGGTTGTAGAGAGGATGAATTGAAATTCCGTATGATGAAAATTAGTGAGAATGATTAGAGTTAAGGGGTTTTGTTTTATTTTCACTACTACCACTAAACACCCCTAAGTATCATCCTTTGCACAAAATACCCACTCCACATATAATTTACAGTTTCATCACCAAGTTCATGTATTTATTAATCATTCATAAAATAACACATAACCTTGCAACAATCACAATACACTTTATCAAATCACAACGTATACAGTTACAATGCAAACAAATTGTGTAAGTAAGTACTAAACAAATAGTGAACGTGCAATAAATGCGAAAGTGGAATCTCGGAAACTCAAGTTGTCACAATTCAGCTTTTACCTTGGCGCATGTTAAACACTTGCTAACATAAACAGCAACGTCGCCTTTCATCCTAGGCCACCAATAATAATCCTTAAGGTCCTGGTACATCTTATCCGCTCCTGGATGGATAGAGTACCGTGATTTGTGAGCTTCATCAATTATAACTTTTCTCAAACCACCAAACAGAGGAACCCAAATTCGTCTCATGAAACATAACGTTCCTTCCTTGTTTGGCACTAATTGTTTCTCCATCCCACAGAGATATTCCTCTTCAATGTTCCTTTCCTTAAGAGCCTCTTTCTGCGCGGCACGAATACGCAAGGAAAGATCTGTCTGGATAATCATCTCCAAAGCCCTAACCCTAATGGGCTTGATCCTTTCCTTTCAACTTAGGGCATCGGCGACCACATTCGCCTTCCCTGGATGATACTTGATCTCACAGTCGTAGTCGTTCAATAATTCGACCCAGCGTCTTTGTCTCATATTTAGCTCCTTCTAGTCGAATATGTGCTGCAAACTTGTATGATCCGTGAAGATTGTACACTTCATACCATATAAATAATGTCTCCAAATCTTCAACGCAAATACCACTGCGCCTAACTCCAAATCATGCGTGGTATAATTCTTTTCATGGACCTTCAACTGGCGTGACGCGTAGGCTATAACCTTCTGGCGTTGCATCAATACGCAACCCAAACCTTGACGTGAGGCGTCATAGTATACCACGAAATCATCATTTCCCTCCAGTAGTGATAAGATCTCCGCATTGCAAAGCTCGTCTTTCAATAAGTGAAACACTTTTTCCTGTTTGATTCCCCAATCAAACTTCTTATCCTTCTGCGTGAGGAAGGTCAAGGGTTGAGCGATTTTTGAAAAATCCTCAATAAACCTTCGACAGTACCCAGCCAAACCTAAGAATTGTCGAATCTCGGTTGGCGTCTTTGGAGTCTCCCAATTCTTTATCGCTTCAATCTTGGTGGGATCCACGTGGATTCCGTCCCCATTAACCACGTGTCCAAGAAATTGGACTTCGCGTAACCAAAACTCGCACTTCGAGAATTTGGCATACAACTTTTCCTTCTTCAGCAACTCCAAAATAGCTCTTAAATGTTGTTCATTTTCATTCTTTGTCTTTGAATAAATCAAGATGTCGTCAATAAACACAATCACTAACTTGTCGAGGTACGGTTTACAAACTCTATTCATCAAATCCATAAAAACAGCTGGCGCATTTGTCAACCTAAACGGCATTACCAGAAACTCGTAATGTCCATAAAGAGTTCTAAAAGCAGTCTTAGGAATACTTTCCTCTTGTATTCTTAGCTGGTGATAACCTGATCGCAAATCGATCTTCGAGTAGTAGTTTGAACCTTGCAGTTGATCGAATAAGTCATCAATCCTTGGCAGAGGATATCTATTCTTGATAGTCAACTTGTTCAATTCCCGGTATTCAATACACATACAAAAACTACCGTCTTTCTTCTTGACAAACAGAACTGGAGCTCCCCAAGGTGAGAAGCTTGGTCTGATGAATCCTTTGTCTAGTAGCTCCTGGAGTTGTGTTGACAACTCTTGCATCTCTGAAGGGGTAAGTCGATAAGGTGCCTTAGCTACAGGCGCGTCGCCTGGAACTAAGTCAATATGGAACTCCACTTGCCTTTGGCGTGGCAATTCTGGCAAGTCCTCTGGAAAGACTTCAGGATATTCCTTCACGACAGGGATGTCTTCGATCTTCGGCTCAGCAGCTTTCTTATCCACGATGTGTGCCAAGAAGGCAGCACATCCCTTCTGTAAACACTTTCGAGCTTTCAGGCAGCCGATGATTCTTAGAGGTGTATCGCGCTTTTCTTCATGAACTACGATCGTTTCTCCATCTTCTGTTGGGATGCGAATGATCTTTTCGTGGCAGACAATCTCAGCGTTGTTGCTCGACAACCAGTCCATCCCTACTACCACGTCGAAGCTTCCCAACTTGACTGGTAGTAGATCCAAAGTAAACTCATGCTCTCCCAACTCGATTACACAACCTCTGACAACTTCATTAGCTTCAACCAGCTTTCCATTAGCCAGTTCAATTGAGTACGGGATATCTAATTTTCTAGCGGCTAACCCAAGCATATTCTTAAATTCTAACGACATGAAGCTATAATCCGCACCAATATCAAATAAAACGGATGCAAAGCGTTGGTTTATAGGGAACGTACCAGTAACAACATTGGGATCCTGGCGCGCTTCCGTCGCCTCGATGTTAAAGACTCTTCCCCATGCTTGGTTCCATCCTGGGCATTCCTTCTTAAAATGCCCAATGTCACCAGAGTTAAAACAACCCAATTTTTGCCCATTACCACCTTCGTTCCCAGCTTGAGTGTTGTTTTGATTTCGATTCGCGTTCCCAGCTTGATTTGCATTGTTCCCTCGGTTTCCATTGCCTCCATTATTCCCTTGTGAACGATTTCCATTACCACCACGGTTATTGTTCCTATTACCAAAACCTCCTTGGCCACCTCGGCCAGGATTAACCCAGCAAGTATCCTTCAAATGGCCAACTTTTCCACAAGCTTCACATATTTTGGCCCACACCGGCCAGAATGATGACGCTGGCAGGTGTTACACTTGGGCTGTGTACCCATATAACCCTTCCCTTTCTTCTCAACACCGGTTGCAGCCTTCGCCGGTGTGCTTGATTCTCCTTTCTTGCCAACACCGCTTGTACCCTGCTTGAAGTTCGAGAATTTCCTTTTGTTCTCGCCAGACGACTCTAGGTGAGTCTCCTTCTTCTTCTGCTCAACATTCGAAAACCTGTTCAAGCGGATAGCTTCCTCGGTAAGAGCCACACTAAGATCAATTGCTTCTATGATTGTCGCAGGCTTGGAAGTAGTGACCATACTCATGATCTGAGGAGCTAAACCCTAAATAAAGCGCTCGATGCGTTTGAATTCCGGTGTAACCATATAAGGCACCACATGAGACAAATCGTGGAACCTTTGAACATACTCCACAATTTTGGGACCTTCCATTTTCAAGTGCCAGAATTCCGTTTCCAGCTTCTGAATCTCCGCACGTGAGCAGTACTTTCTTCGCATGAGCTCTTTCAGCTCATTCCAGGTCATCGCATAAGCAGCGGCTTCACCAAGAGTTTGCACTTGTAAGTTCCACCAGGATAGGGCTCCATCCAAAAATAGCCCAGAAATGTAGGTCACTTGTTGTTCGGGAACACATTTGCTCATTCGAAGAACAGACTCAATCTTTTCAGCCCATCTTACAAAAGCAACAGCACCTCCGGTGCCGTCGAAGTTCACGGGCTTGCAGTCGAGGAACTGCTTGTAAGTGCACCCGGCACACACATTAGAATATACAAATGGTATTAGCGGACGTGCTAAAAATATCCAAATGTATCGTAGTACATCTCAAACCACTTAACATTACCATGGGGTGGATTGTTATTGCCGTTGTTGTTCGAGTTGCTTCCGCTAGTTCCTCCTTGTGAGGCTGCATACTGTGCTATGGCGGCAGCAATGATTTGTTAGAGTTCTGCCTTGTTGGTAGGCATGCGTGTCTCGCAAAAGATGTGTTCACGTTGGTCAGGTCGTAGTAAGTAAAAGACATTCGTATGTAACAGCAACATCAAACACATAACATCTCATGTTACAAATAAGCCAAACACATAACATCACATGTTATAGAATATAAGCAATCAATCCAACATCACGTATAATGAGAATACTGCGATTGCGCTATCATAAATCAAGACCACAATGTAAGGTTTACAAGTTCATAACTGTATGGTACATCATCAGTGACTAAGGGCCACATTGCCCTAGTCCAAACTATCTAATCAGTGATAACAAAATACAAATCATCAAAAGTCACAACATCAAAATACGGTCTCCAAAAAGCTATGTAATCTGCACAATCGCGGTCCTCTCATCAAAAGTCTACCTGCGTCGAATCAAAAGGCCTATGCTGATGGCGGCAGAGGAGGGGGAAAACGAGAAAAGAGTAAACGTCGCATATGCAACCAGTCCTCCTCCATAGCGCGATGAGAGCACATCAAGTATGCTATCTGCTGCTCAGGAGTCCAAAAACGAGCGGCAGAATCGAGTGAAAGTGGATGCGGAGGGTGTGATACTGCAGGTGGGGTCTGGCAATGACACGGGGGTCGCTGAGCTCTCTCCAGCTCTTATACGTGACGGGTCAGCGCCTCCTGCTGTATCATGAAAGATGTGAGAATATCCTCCGTAGAATACCCCACGTGGTATGGGTGATATGGATCAGACGGTGGTATAATGGTGGGCGTGGTCTAGAGGAATGGCTCACTAGATGGAGCGAAGGATGGTACAGCAGATGGTGCAACAGTGGGAACAACAGTATGATGAGAAATCTGAGGTACAAACTGATCTCCTCCTGACATGAAAGGTGTATGACCAAACGGCTGTCGTGATGAACCCTCTCCAGGACGTGGTGGAGGTATGTCATGAAGAAACGTGATAGGTAAGTCAGTGCGGCGAGCATCTGTGGTGTGTGTGGGAAGCAAAGGAACATCAATGGGAGCTAAAACAGGGGCTGAAACGGGGGCTACAGGTGGTGTAACTGGTATCACGAAGGGTGGGTAATCATCGTCATCATCTATCCACCCGTTGCGGGTGTGAGCGTATCGTGGATCAATATGGGTCGCAAAAGGTGCTCGGTCGAACAGTACCGGCACTGGATCAGGAAATGGCGCAACAACAAGATCCTCTAACAAAAGTGGAGTATCAACATGAGCATCAGCAACGTGATCATCCACCAACGGTGGAGCAACAACAGGATCATCGTCAACAGGTATATCATCAACAAAAGGAGCAGCAGCAGGTGCATCGGTCATGCTCTAATGCAGGGTCAGGAGCAACGACTGGCTCAGGGGCCACAGCAAGCTCCAGATTAACAAACTCCATATCAAAATCAGCTGGATCGGCAAACAAAGGATCAACAGGGGCTACAGGATCCTCCAGGGGCTGGTCTAAGTGAATGAACTCAATATCATAGTCAGGATCAAAACAGGTGGAAAAACAAGATCTGGATCATCATCAACATCGTGATCAAACTCAAAACTATGTGCGGGAACCGGTGCAGCTGATGACGCCATGTCCAGGTCGGCGTCGTGTGGGTGGTGCTGCACTCCCTGAATGTGCGAAGGTGTGGACGCCACAGACTCAAAGGAGTCTGGAACAGGTGAGTGAGTAGGAGCCTCCTCTGCAGGAGCATCAGCAATGAGTACGATATAGTCAGTAGCAATAGGGACCTCACCCTCAAGGTCATCCTCAAGTGGGTCCTCCTCAAACAAATCGACGTCATCGTCGGAAACAATATCGAGGGGCATATCAACAACCGGATATGCAGCAAGGGGTACAGGAGCAGGGATCATCGCGAGTGGCAAATCCCCAGCGAGATGGCCATCAGCAGGCTCGGCTATGACGTCAGGCAGCGCAAAGGGCTGGAAGTCGTCATCGTCTGTGTTGGTAGTATCGGAAGTGTGGACCTCGTGCTCCAATGAAACTTTGTCATCTGATACTATCGCCATGGGATCTGTAGTGTCTGAAACTCCAGTATCTGATGAAGAAGGGTCTGTAACACAAACACACATATGCACAAACAATCAATCATATAATCAAATAAACATGTTACTCACCAATATGCCAGCAAACATTTCTTCCTAGTCCCACTAGTCTATCCTCCCAGCCTCTCAGACTGAACCTCCTAGTTTCCCATACTACCCTCCCAGCCTCTCAGATTGAACCTCCTAGTCTCTCAGACTATCCTCCCGGCCTCTCAGACTGAACTCCCTGGCCTCTCAGACCAGAACCTCCCCAACCTCACAGATTGGCCCCTCGGTCTATATGACTGAATCCCTTGTCTCCCTGACCATCCTCCTAGTCGATAAGACTGAATCCTTGGTCTCCCTGACTAACCTCCCAGTCGATAAGACTGAATCATAAATTTGGAAAAACTGCTCATACTTTTTGTTTGTAAAAATATTTTGTATCCTGGATCTGGACGTAACGTATGCAATGTAAAAATGTTTTCGTGAGAGCCCTAGTGATCATAGTCTAGACTCGAGAAGGAATCCTAGTTCGCTATGATCAAAGCTCTGATACCAAGCTGTCACACCCTGGCTTTGCGGAAGCGTGGGTTTATTTGGTGTGACTTCTTAATACCATAGCTTAATCACAACAAAGCTATATGAAATTAAAACAATGATGATCATCCATTACTTCACGTTTTAAAAATAAAAAACCACAACATTGTTTTAAAGTTGACACATGCAATGAGTTTACAACACAACATAATAAAAACCTTGTTCATAAGACACAACCACAAACATGAAATAGACACAGTTTAAGACTTGTGACTCATCCAGGCAAAAGCCACAACCCCTAAACTTGGATGACCTCATTTCTCTTACACAGAATGAAGACATAGCATACCTCGCCAGATCCCTAATTCCCTGAAATACATGTAAGTTGAAAAATCAACAAAAGTTGAGCGAGTTCATGTGAAAGTGAGTATGTAAAAACCTTTGTAATACATTTGTATGTATGAAAAATCCCTGGTATGTAGCAAATAAGGAAAAAAGAGATTACCATTGGTTTGCAAGGCCAATGACATGTGTGAAGTGCAGTAGGAAGACTCCAACCTAGCAGATTTTTGCGTCGGGCTCAAAGTCACCCCGAGGTCCGTACAGTTGGGCCTGGAGTTGGGCTCGCTACACCCAGATAGATCTACCGCTAATGACCATCGGTCCTTCAATGAGGATTAATGGCCTCTAGTTTCCGTCTACCCACTCACATGATCTAAGTAGTAACCCTCCTTACGCTAACCATACCATGTATAAAAGTATCCATAATCATAGTAACATGTATTTCACCCCCGAAGTATAAAAACTGAAAACAGTTAAGAGAAAAGGGGGGCATGAACTCACAGAAGTGCGTGTCGAAATAGTCCGTCCCAAAATAACCTGCTGCGTGACGACCTACACGTACTAACTTCTATTAGACGGACGGCCGTGCCTTGGCTTAAGGTTTAATGTCTTTGGGAAATAGTTAGGCAACTATTTCGTATTTACACTTCTTAATTATTTAATAAGCATTTTCCTTCCCAAGGATGGGGGTATTAATACATGTGTGTTTTATAATTCCTGAAAATATATTTTTAAGTCTCACTTGAAAATATATTTTAAATCACTTGTCTACAATTTTCTATTTCCAAAATATACATATTTTTCCCAAAAATATTATATTTACTTCATACCATTTCCAAAATAATACTTTATCAAAATACACATTTAAGGGTATTTTCCGAAAATACATAAGTTACATTTTAAGGTTCGTGTTGTAATAATAATACCGGTGTAACTTAAATATTTATTTGTGAGGGCGTTGATATTCTTTTGGAGTCGTTACTTCTCAGTGTATTCAAGTTATATTATTTTTATCTTAAAAATAATATATCTAGTTCACAAAATAATCATATAATCACACAAGCGTTTTACTATGAAATTTATATTCTAAATATATATTTAACAAGTTTTATTTACGAAAATCCACCTCCGAATACTTGGTTATTTTATAATAAAAATCATGGCGAAGTTTGTTTGGAAAAACAAGTCAAAAACATATTTATAAACACTTGTCACAAAAATATTTCTAAGTGTTATATTTTTGGAAAAATTTCGCCAGAGTTTCCTCTGTAACTGGAGGTGGCCACGCTTACTAGCGTATCATTTTCTTTTCAAAAATTCAATCAAACAATTTATCAACCATCAACATACAACATTTAAGTATCAAACTTGACAAATCAAGTCTAAATCACAAACTCATGAACTTGGAAGTTGTGTAAAAATATGTAGTAACTTTCTAACATATTTAGTGGATCTCGTCATCTTTAAAAATAAAATTAGTTTCTTGAAAACTTTATTTTTAAAGATCTTGTAGTTTTACAACTTCTAGTCAAAATTATGAAAATATTTCTTTGTTAAATCTTCTTGTTACACAAGTGTTTACACACTTGCTTTTTCACTAAAATGCTTGTAGTTTATATAAGATCCGGGTTTTAAACAAGACTTGCATCTTTCACTTGGTTCTTCCGAAAAACCACTCATAGATCTTTAGATCTACTAGTTTAGAACCTTATTTTACAAGAAAAATTTCATTTACCTAAGTTCATGTTCATGAGTGGAAGGGTTCATCATCTTACAACTTTTACACTTAACATATTACTAGTTTATGTTCCATGAACATGATCTAGTATGGTTAGATGATGATCCGTCCCACTACTAGCAACAAACAACATAAAATAATCACAACTAGCCAAGATTTATAAGATTTACACCATTAGTTTCTCTTTATCCAACTAGTTTATCTTACTTTCAAGACTTTTAGTTATGATCTTGTGGTTCTTGAATTTTAACCGTTAAATCACCTATTAACCACTTTAAACAAGAACAAGAGGATGTTTAGAAGCACTTACTACTAGCTCGTGGCTAGGGAAGAAACAAGGCGTAAACAAGATGGATAATAGCAATCTAGAGAGGTTCTTGAGCTTCCTAGTGCACCAAGCCTCCTTTAAATACTTATTTACAACTCTCGGGGGGAAATATATGTTACCTTGGTGTGGTTAAGCTACGGAATGAATTAGTAGATCACGTGCGAATAGGCTGATACTTAAAGCACCATTAATCTTGTTTAAGACCACGGAACAAAGGGGGTAGATCTATCGGGTACAGGGCGAGCCCCACTCACGAGTCCTTGTCTGACCACATGGAGTTTCCTTTGTTACCCTCGCCGGGTGGACCGGTACTAAATCGCTTACGGGTTGGTGGCTTCCTATGTCGACACACATATTAATGTCCTAGCTACACATTAATGATCAGCATGTTCATTGACGCTTTACATACCGGATTTCGATACCTAAACTTTCAAATGTCTTTAAGATTCATTTGACACAAACTCACAAATACATGGTTTTACAAACATTGGTAACGTTTTCAACTTATGTACAAGTAAGAGGACGAGTTAGTCCTGCTTACAAAGACTCTCGTGGGCTAGACTCACAACTTTCATATATCATGCCGAGAAAATGATTTTACTATATTTTCTCAACAACTTTTAAACCGGTTATCAAAAATATTTATTTTAAATCTTTTCAAAACAAACTATGAACTCGCTCAACTTTATGTTGACTTTTTCGCATGTTCTTTCTCAGGTTGCATTTTCAAAACTATGAAACGGTTGGAGTAGGAGAACCCATGGGAATTCGAGTACTTAGTGGTGTTCATTTTCTATAATTCTTAGCTTATTTGCTTCCGCTGTGCAACGAAGATACCGGTCCATTCACGCCAAGCTCTGATATTTCGGGGTGTAACAGTAAATAACATCAATTTTATTACTTGAACGTGCTTCATTAAGGGTAAAAGGGTCTTTTTATTGCTCTAATTCAAATCGCCAAACTAATGAGCAAGACACCATTCAAAACGTCTAAAATACCATTTATACAAAACACCAAACCTTAATGATGAAACGTGTTGTAGACTTAGCAGGTAGATGGAACAAACAGTAACTGAAAGTCAATTATTAACATTTATTATAAAAAATTCCCTCCTAAACTACGCGCCAAAAACATCATTATATAAACGACATTACCATCACTTCCATTGATCATACTAAAAACGCCACCCTTAACCAAAACGCCAAATTTAAAAAAAAAAGACTTGAAAGGAAGAAAAATGGCAACCATCGTTTCATGGAGATATACCCTCAGAATTGTCACACCGTGACTTTTGCGGAAGCGTGGTTATTTGGTGTGACTTCTTAATAACATAGCATTCAATCATAACAACGCTATATGATAAAAAAAAACATGAGATGTTCATCCATTAATAAAGTTTAGAAATTCCAACAACATACTTGTCTTGAAAACATCGACACGAAAATAAGTTACAAACCATGACTTGTTTAAATGAGTTCACAAAAACTCAAACAAAGACGTTAACTAAAACCAAGTTTAGAAACATGTATCTCGTCCAGGAATAGGATACATCTCCTAAACTCTACAACCATGGATGGCATCCTTTATTTAGTACGCAGCTTGACAAACATGCAACACCTGCCAGATCCACTAGTTCCCTGAAATACATGTAGTTTGAAAAATATCAACAAAAGTTGAGTGAGTTCATATGTTTGTATAAGTATGTGTAAACCTTTGTAAACAGTGTATGCATGTATGTCCCGGTATGATTGCAAACAAGGAAAAGATCACCAATGGTTTGCAAGGCCACTGATATGTGTGACGGTGTAGGAAGACTCAAACCTAGCAAAGTTGTACCGGGCTTCCGGCTGGAAGACATAGTCACCACTATGGGCCACCCTGGCCTCATGGGTGTGGGCTCGCTACACCCAAATAGATCTATCACTCATGCCCCTCGGTCCTGATACGAGGATTAATGGTCCCAAGTATCCGCATACCCTATCACATGATCTATGGTTCTTTCCTAGGCTAATCATACCTATAGTATTGTAAGTAATCCTTTGTAACATGTATTTCACCCCCGAAGTTAATAAACAAAACAGTTTAAGGAAAAGGGGGACATGAACTCACAGTATCGCGTCTTCAGAACTAGCAACTCAAGTCTCCGCAGCAAACATGACTACCTACAGTGTACTAACATCTATTAGACGAACGGGCCGTGCCTTGGCTTAGAGTTTAACGTTTTTGAGTTGGTCTCTTATGTTATTCCAAGTTATAATTTATTTGTTAAAATAATAATTATTTTAACTTTAAATTATATTTAATTTTGGAATAATTGTTTAATCAATATTTCTGTATTAATACTTCTCAAGTATTTATTTCCGTATTTCCTTCCCAAGGATGGGGGTATTTCATACATGTATTTTGTAGTTCCGAATTAATATATTTTTATGTCCCACTTAGAAAATATATATAACTTATTTGTCAAAAATAATGTATTCCCAAGAAAATATATATTTTTCCCAAAAATCATATATCTTCTAAATATACTAGGAAGATATATTTTTATCTCCCAAAAATAATATATTTTCTTCTTGTTGAAAATATGATATAACTTAGTAATATTTACAAAAATCATATTTTCACTTCTTTTGTTTCCAAAATAATATTTACCAAAAATATATTTATAAGAGTATTTCCCGGAATATTTCGTAAGTTACGTTTTATCGTTCGGCTTCATAATATTAAGTGTGTAACTTGTGTATTTATTCCGTGTGATTTTTTGTATTATTTTGGAGTTGCAAATTCTTGGTATTTGTTAAGTTATATTATTTTACCCTAAAATAATATAACTATTCCACAAAGTAAACAAATATTCACACAAGTGTCTTAATATAAGATATATATTCTAAATATATATTTATCCATTTATATTTTTAAAAATCAACCTCTGATACTTTGTATTTTTGTAACAAAATTTATGGAAAGGTTTATATTGAAAAACAAAGTTAAAAATACACTTGTAAATACTTGTTAGAAAATATTTTTCTAAGTGTTTGAGTTTTTAGAAAATTTCGCCATAGTTTCCTTTGAAAATGGAGGTGTCCATGCTATTTAGCATCTCATTTTCTTTTCAAAAATCATCACACAATAATCAACAATCAACTCTAGACAATAATATACTTATCAAGTGCAAAAACTATTCCATTTACAATACAACATGAACTTGATCTTTCACAAAAACGCGTAGTAACTTGGTAAAGTGTTTAGTAGCCTTAGTTACCCTCCAAAATATATTTACTTCTTGGTAAATCTTATTCTTAGAAGTTTTAGATGTTTACAACTTGTAAACATATTCTACAAAAATGTTTATTTATTAGATCTTCTTGTTTCAAAAGTATTTCTACACTTATTTTATCACCAAAAATAGTGTAAGTTTAGTAAAAACCATGATCTATTAGAAATCATATTTTGAACTTGGTTTTCTTGGAAAATCATTCACAAGTCTTGAATCTATAAGTTTACTAGGTCACTTTGATCATTGTTTTACAAGAAATCATTTTTATTTATCAAGTTCATGTGTTCACTAGAAGATGATCATCATGTGTTGTTACATGATCATCCTCCCACTTGCTAGATTAAGTGTTTAAACATCATCTAGCAGGCTTCATGTGATGATTAACATCATTATCTCAAGAAATCGACAATCAAACATTATACATACACTAAACAACATCATATCATCCATTTTTCATCATATTTCATCTTATGTTTCATGATTCGAGTTTATGTCTTTTATGGTTCTAGTGATTTACAACACAATGTGTCTTTTAACCACGCAATAATAGAAGTAACAAGAGTTAATAAAGATCTTACTACTAGCTTCAAGCTAGGGAAGAACAATGGTGAATATGGAGTTGATAAAAGCAAATGAAAGAGGTCCTTCAAGATCCAAGATCACCAACCCTTCTAAAATGGCTCCTTACACCTTGTGTGAAGCTTGGATTGCATGAACTTGCAAAGAAAATGGTGGTGGTGTGTGGGGATGGGGTCGGCCGAGAGGAGGGGGAAATAAGAGAGTGGGTGTGCTGTGTTGAAGGTGGTGATGCTTATGTTACTTATAATCCTCTAACTCTAATTTCCAAAGGTTTATATGTCTCACAAAGTACAACCAATATCTAATCAAATCCTAAGGAAATCCATGGAAGATTTAAATGAGATTTAGGTAAATCATGGGTGTGGGGGCCAGTTGGGCCGTAAATGATGAGGGGGAGGGGAGTTAATTGTAAGTTGATGGTAAATGTAGGTAATTAGTTAGGGGTTAAGTGTAATCTCTAGTGTTTCAAGTATGTGATGCATTACATAATATGTTAGAGTGTTCGGGAACCATAACTAGCTCAGAAAAAGTAAAACAATGCTTCTAGCAATATTTTGGTGTTCCGGGTAATGTCCGGTTGTTCGGTTAGATACCGGTTCGTTAAAGTGTCAAGTTATTCCGTTTAGTGTCCTTTATGTAACTTTTTGTGACACTTTTAATTTCCGACACTTAGGAAAGCATACAGGACCATTTTGCCATATTTTTGCATGTTACTAGCATGTTAAAATGCTGATTTTTGCTGATTAATGCATAATTCTGCACTTTGAGTGGGTTTTAGGCACTTTCCAGCACTTAAACTATCACCTAGTGACACAGTTTTATGGTCCTTACTTCCCTACACTCCATACTAGTGTAGTACTTTGTCTCTGGCCCTTACGAGGTCTCAAAACATTGCCTGTCTATGTACTGATATTGTCAGTATGTTTCTGAGTTATCCGCTAACTGTGCCAACTATGCTTTGTGCATCATGTATGTCACTAAAGTTTGTATGTAATAAATGGTTATGACAGTATGAAATGTGATGCACATGTATGTATGATACAGAAGTCAGAAAGCAGTTTACGTCATCAGTTGTAATTAAGCACAATCATTAAACATTAATCAATATTAATTAAGTGTACGGATACCTGTAATTATGAGGGTTGTCACAAGAATCAGAAGATTCGTGATCTGTTTTGACAACAAAAGAAGAGTGTTTGTTAAAACAATCAAAGCCATTTTGAACATGGAAGAAGAGGTAGAGAGGGGGATCCTATCGTTTGGCGTCCCTCTTGATAACCATTGTGATAAAACACATACGGTTAAGATTAACCAGGAAATTTAGACCAAATAAAGCAAATGCAAAAATGGACCCAGTCATCACATCATGGCATTTTGATGAAGACACAGACATGGTCACCGTTATATGTGACAACGGAGCGCAGGAAGACTACATGCTTGACGACATCATGACCAAGCAGGGTCTTTGGTTTCTGAAGGAGTCACACAACGCCACATGTTTGAACACAGACATGAACATAAAATTGGCGTTGTTGCAGGACATGTTCAAATGGAGGCTTCAAAATCTTCAAGAACAAGAAGCCAATGAAAGTGAAAGAGGTGACTTGGATGGGAGACCAGAAGAAGAATCCGAAGAAAAAGACGAGGGGAGTGATGGGTACTTCTCAGACAATGTCCCTTCTGACGAGGAGTATTAATTTTTTTTCTTTTGTGTAATTTTTTCTTTGTTTGTTATGTACTTTGCAAATAATAAAATACTATATTTCTCTCATTAGTTACAAATCGCCAAAATGCCACAAAAGCCATTAAATACAAAATGCCAAATAATAAAAAAACTATTTTTCTGTGTAATTTTTTCTGTGTTTTAGTTAGTGTAATTTATCACCTTGGTCTACAAAACGCCATTAAATATAAAACGGCAAACTTAAAAGATGGGACATATTACAGCCTTAACAGATAAAGCTGAACAAAACAGTAAATACAAACAATAGCTGAAACGACGGATAATTTATTACTAGCATTTATTATAATAAAATCCCGCCTAAACTACGCGCCAAAAACATCTTATGAAAACAAATGTCTCAGCACCTTCCATTGATCACACCCAAAAACAAACGCTATGTTTCCTAAATACCACTCACTTTAAAACGCAAAAAAAAAAAAAGTTAAAAAAACCACAAATGGCAAACGTCGTTTCTTAGATATTCAGTATTGTTCTTCATGAAGTTTCACTGAATGGATTCTTAGGAGAGGTGGGTAACTCTATAAGATTTTGCTAAATGAGATGGACAAATCTTCAAGAAAAAGAGACTAATGACAGTGATATGTCATTTTGTGTGTCACACCCGCTCGTAGCGGAAGCGCGAGGTGTGATCTGATTGGTTCTCATTGCATAACAATATTAGTGAACATACTAAATGAATAAAGACAAACTCCAATGCCATTGTAATAATCGTTTCAAAAGAACGCAACATAAGTTAAGTGTATTGGTTACAAACAATCAAATGAAAATAAGTTGTTATTGTTTTATACATCAAAATGTAAGTCTTAAAATTTCAAGGATTTGACCACTATATCACCGCAAAGAAGCGGTATATAACGGGCAAACCCTTCAAATGGTGGCATGGAGTTTTGATACTTGCTTTCCTTGACTGAAATGTCTGCATGGTCCACTAATTTCCTGAAATACATGTTAAGTTTGAAAACATCAACAAAAGTTGGTGAGTTCATGCAGTTTAGTTGTATGAGATGTATCTGTAAAATGTGAGTTGTATAAAATGTATCTGTAAAATGTGAGTTGTGTGACACCTGTGTCACTGTGACCGTCAAACAAATGCCAAACCAATGAAATTTTGTGTTTCATACTTGGGATTTGTGAAAATATGTGTCATTTGCACATATAAATTCTTGTTCGATTTCGGGCTTTAAATCGCTTTCTAGAAGGTTATACGCGATCTGATGCGTAAATATAGCCAGTTTAATGCAACAAACACTCCAGAACAGTGACATAAGCTTAACATATCTTAAATAACCTTTACATAACTTAGAAATAAGTTTTGGATGGTTTGGTATGCCGAAATCAAGTTTATTCGCTTACAGGGACTAAATTCGACAAACTGCGAAAGTATGCCAATTTGTACTGTAATGAACAATCCGGAACTTAACCATAAGTTAAACACACCTTAAATATCCTTTACATAGCTTAGAAATAGGCTTTGAGGGGTTCGGTGTGCTAAAATAAACTTTATGCTCATTCAAGGACTAAAAGCGTCAAAAAGTGCACAAGTTTGCATTTTCACGCATATCTTACGTTCTGAATATATCCGGACTTCCAAAAATTTATGTAATCATTAAAGTATTATATTTTAGTGATTGGCATGATAAAATTCCATTCGTCGCTTGCTTAATTTGGATCGTTTTCGCGTCCGTTACGACTTCCGTCGTAATTAACCGAACAACGCGATCGTACGACCTAACGAACCGACATCCGAGATGTTTTTGAGCATGTTTTGAGTTCCCAATACTTTAACTTCATTTTAGAGCCTTGAAATGAGGTTAACGGGGCTTAAACGTGTCAAAAATGGGCCGAAATGCATGTTTTGCAAGTGCAGGGACCTGTTTTGACATTTCTGCCAAACTTTCCTCAGGCGGGGCGCGTAAGACTTCTTTGAGTCTTACGCGGGGCGCGTGAGAGTGCCAGCGACCAGAAAATTCATTTTTAGCAATCTGTTGCTAATTCAGGGGCTGTTTATGCAATTTTCTTGTGTGAGCAAGTTTAAGTGATCCCCAAGGCTTCTAATCAGCTTCTAACACTTGTAGGGCTATGATCTAATGCTTGTTGGCCACACAAACACATGGGTTAATCTTGTTAATCCACAACAAGTATAAATAGCCCAACATATTCACTCATTCCTTTCTCATTTCATCACTTCTCTTCTCTACATCTGACTTGGGAGCTCTCTCAAGCATAAGCATTTGGGACTTTGTCTTCTTTGTAGAAAAGATAGCAAGGACCTTAAGTGAGCCTTCTTTCATTCTTTTATTGCTTTCTAGTTTAAAAAGTCAAACAGTGTTTGACTTTCAGTTTGACCAGCCTTTGGTCAATGCAAAGTTCGGTTGAACTTTGCAACGTGATTGTAATCACGTTGGTTATAATCCTTAGTGATTACACCCGCTGATTACCACGTTTGCTAGGTGTAGTGTCGACTTAAAGTTTCGGTCAAAGTGCGTTTTAGCACGAATTTTGCAACGGAACTACTTTAGTGTATTAAAACACCTTGTTTTGATACCAAATCAGTAGGTTAAACATGTTTTGACATGTTTAACTCGACACTATTAGTTTAGTGCTTGCTTAGGGTGGTAAGGTAAGCGGTCTAAACAACCGCTTAGCCTTTCGAACCCGACCCGTTTGGTCGATCTTTAGGATCCGACCAAGCTTAGTTAGTGATCATAGTTGCATAGGGAAGAACCCCTGAGGTTATACCTTATGATCACATAGGATTGGTTAGTCATTTGCTAGTTAGCTTGTATGCCCATAGGAAATGACCAAAATGCCCTTTTGAAGCTAAAATCCGTATTTTGCCTATGTGAACATATTTTTGACATATAATCTGATTTAGTAACATGTTTAGGGATAATTGGGCATGTAAGACTTGGCATAGCACATAGTTAACCATCCGAACATAGTTTTACGCTAACGACGCCTTATAGTAGCTTATGTTACCATAATGTGTCGAAACAGGTCAAAAGCACTTAGGTAGACTTTCCAATCAGAATGTAAGGTCTATTAAATCATACCATATGATTTTAATTACTTGTTTGATTTATAGAACCTCATTCTATCCTATCTCCCGATTTAGGTCCGGTTATTTACATAGTTACCTATATAGGGTGCCGTTTGATTCCCTGATCACTCTAGCTTTGCTTGGTTGTTGTTCAAGACTTCTAAGCACCCTCAGGTGAGTACATAGTGCCCTCTTTTACTGTTTTCAAACTGTTTTAGGGTGGAACACATGTGCCTACTTGATACTTTCATGTTTCCCATGTTTTTATATCATATACTTACTATGTTCAGTAGTACACTATTAGTACATGATTTCATTATGTTTTGCTATGTATGTTCACTTAACATGCTAGCATATTGATTTCCGTATATTACATTTTGTCGCATATGCTCATCCAGCATATGGACACATAGTTTTACATTTTGAACCGTTGTAACCGTTTAATCCTGTGAACCGTTGTAACCATTTGATCCTGTGAACCGTTTGTGATCACTTGACTATGTGAACCGTTTATAACCGTTTGATTATGTGAACCGTTTGTGATTACTTAACTATGTGAACCGTTTGTAACCGTTGATTGACATGAACCGTTTGAAATCTGTTTGAACCGTTGGGTTAGGGAAGTGATTAGGTAACGGGGTGGGTGTAATGTGTTAATGTCACACCCCAACCAATGGCAGAAACATCGGGATGAGACGAAGTGTGAAGATTGCTAGAGACATCATAACGCTATTTGTGACAATATTTTAATAATCCCAATTTCATTTCATAACTTCAAATAGTCAACATTACATAAACTCAAATGAAAACAAGTTCCAAAAGTAATACATAACAACATAAGCAAAATTTGATACAACATATTAACCTAAACGTCCATATGTGTATCTAGGCATCAACGCTACTTCTTTTTATAGCATCGTCATCATCAACCTGTAACATGTTTAAAAATACAATTCAATGCAAAAGCAAAGGCGAGTATACAAGTTTGATACATACATAGCAAAAGATAAGTTTTAAACAATTCCTCATGGCAAGCATGTGATTCAAGATAAACATCTAAACATGGTATGTGTCTAACATATCAAACCAAGGAAACGCAATATGCTCATGACATAACCGATGATAAAGGGCGGATCGTTAATCCTATAGCGCTACATATGTCACGGTTTGGCTCGTACGAAGTTAACGATAAGTTCAACACATAAGATTCACCCAAGTTTAAAGTATCAAGCCATCACGTATACAAGCATGTTATAGGAATGTTCATGTGTTTAAGCAAAATGTTCATGTGTAAGTTTTTGATAAGTAAAACATGTTACACCCCAAAAGTGGTAAAAGTAAAAAGGGGGAAATACGAGTATACTCACATAATTGCGTATAAGGATTCCTTGTAAATAAGCGCACGAGTAATGGATTGGGAAAAGGATTCCGAGAGAACACAAGAGATTACCCTAAATGTTAAAATGTCATATAAACAACTAGTTAATATTTATAAGTTAATTAAAATCCCTAATAATTAAGGTTTACAAATTTAATTAAATATTATAATTTAGCTCCGTAATATAATGTCACCAAAAAAATAAATTATTAAGCATTTATTTTATTAATACATTTACAGGTTTGATTATAAAAATAATTAAAGAAAGAGAATTTATAATTATCTATTTCATTAATGGATTTGAAGTGTTATAATAAAAGAAAACTATTGATTGTAAAGGAATTGAAAGATGTTGACTTAATATTAAATGAAAAATACACTTGATAAAAGGAAGTATGCAACTGTTAGGAAAGTAAATGAAAATTAATATACACTACAATTTCACATTGGTTAGCAAAGAGTAAAAGTATGTGACCATGAAGAAAATGTTAGGTGTGGCCTATTTAACATATACAGCCGTAAATGTATTATTAAATTATTTTTCATTTTTTAAGTAGTATATTGATGTATGTCTTTTTTGTATTTTTTTTGTAGTTGCAATAATAACTCTATTTGTAATTCTTTGGTTCGAGTAATAAGGAGACAATTATGTGAAACACATCACGGAGATGAGAAAAATGAATTGACTGGAGAAATAATAACAGTTTTAAACTAAACAATTAGTATAATACTTATAATTTCCGATTACAAACTGTTACGTTTTATCCAAAGCATTCCAATTTGTTAGGACTATTACTACTTTTGAACAAGTAAAAACTTCATAAAAAAAAATGAACAAGTAACCATGAGAAAAAGGAAAGTATACCGAAACAGTGAACGAAGGGACGCGAAACCGAGCTACAACCTGACCGGAACCGAACCGTGTGAACCGAACAAACCGAAACTCGAACCAAAACTGACCCGCTTAACCCAAGATTCGAATCTGGTAATCACCACCATCGCCATCTTCAACGTAACAGCAAACAAGGGTTTAGTCGAATAACACCATCACCGCCGCAACTGCGTTTATCGTTTGTCGTTGCCGGCGTTCATTGCCGTTGGAGCCGGAAAACCGCCGCCGCCGCCGCCAGGAGTGGTGTCGGCCGCTGCTGAAGAGAGAGGTGAGTGAGGGGCGGGGGTGTTTGTGCGTGGTCGGAGAAGAAGGGGATGGTGTGCGTGTGGTTGGAAGTCGGTTGTGAACTATGGGGTAGGATTGTAAGGACGTTGATGATGATAGGGTTCTTATTTAGGGGAAGTTGATGATGTTTCAAAGAATTTTTAGACATAAAATTTGTCTGTGGGTGTTTGTAGGTATAAACAAGAGAAGAAGAGTTGTGAGGGTTTGGTGTGTTGTCTGCACGTATGAGAGAGATGTAGGGTTTGTTGCATTTCAATTTTTTTAGGAAAGACCAATATAACCCCTTAACTTTGAAAGGTTTAATGAATTAGTTGCATTAACTTGGTTTAAGATGCAACATAGCTGACCAAACTAACTAAGTTAACTTGTATTTTCTAACTTTAAATTTCTAACGAGACTAACAAGATTATTATAAAAATAAACTTTTAAATGGTAAAATTATTTAATTTAATTAATTAAAATAATGAATAAATAACCATAATTATAACGAATTAAATTAAAGATAAAAGATTTTTCGACGTTACAACGGATTAAAAATTTTGAAAGAGACAAGCTTCTAAAACAGATTTTTTTTCAATACTCGATTTCCAATTTAAGAATGTTATGAAAACGCGGGGCGTTACAGTCTCCCCTCCTTTAGGAAATTTCGTCCCGAAATTTATTTAAGAGGTAGACTTAAAGAGTTTTGGTAAAAGTTTGAGACTTGAAATTTTGAAACGTTTTGAAAAGTATGAAATTTTGGGAGAATAAAATAAGTTTGTAAAATGAACCGTCTGGCTAAAATGGTTTTGAGGCATAAGCGTGAGCAAAACGTGCATAGGTAAAATGATTTTGAATAGCTAAATTTGGGGTTGCTTTAAAAAATGTATTGTATTTACGAAGGAGGTATTTATATAATGGTTTGAAATCAGAAAAAGTGAGGTGGGTTGCATAGGAAGTTTTTAAGGTAGTATAAGACCACATATCCATAGTGATTGCTTCTCGAGTGGAACGAGACAATTTGGCAAAATAAAGTATTACGGCCTACTAAATGCGTTTACACAAGAATAAAAAATAGGAGGTCGGTTCTAAGGTAATAAGATAAGTTAGGATTCAGATGTTTTAACGAGCTTGATTGTGAACGAGGTTTGTATGAAAGAAAAGGATAAAGGAGAGTAATGCGAGTTTAGAAATGAACGAATGACTCTTAAAGAGTGCAAGTATAAGAATACCATAAGTGTTGGTTAAATGAACGTAGTGTGTTAAGAATGAAGTCTCGTCGTGGATAATCAGATATAATGCGTTTGTGAGTTGTCTAAAAGTTGTATTAGGTCTAAATAGGTCTGTAAAATACTGAATTTCTCATGACATGTTTTACGAAAGTTTGGTAACGTGGTGAAAACACTTATATATAGGAAGTACCAGCGGCGTATCCACCATGTTTTGACCACATTACGTCCGTTTCGTATTCGGTGTCATGTTACGTTCCGTGTCTTACCATACACAGTAGTACACTCTATGGTTCTCATATGCCTATCACTATAATCCCGTGTGCACCCGTGATTATATTGATCGTTGCATGATCCGCATAGCTTGTACTAGTTGTGTATGAATTTGGGTAGGTACACTTAAAAAAAATAAGAATGTGTGCGTATAAGAATAAAGTATGTAAGCAAGTCCATGCTTAAGTATGTATGGGACCCACGTAAGCAAATCCCTCGGATTACGCTCGCGTACGGGTACCAATGTATGAATCATGAGTATGAATGAAAGTATGAGCATAAGTTTAAGTATGAATATGCATGTATGTATGAGCATAAACATAAAACGTGTAAGTAGTATGTGTATAAGTATAAGCATAAAACGTATAAATATAAGTGTAACCAAGTCGTACAAGTGTAAATGAAAACATAAAATGCCTAAATCATGAATATGAATGTAGTATAAACATGAATGCAAGTACAACGTAAATGTATAATTGTGAGTGTATGTATAAACGTGAAACGTATGAATTTTGAATCATGAGTATAACATAAATGTGTAAGTGTGAACATAAGTAAAGGCATAAAATGTATAATTATGGATGTAGGAAATAATGATTTTGTTTATAGTATAAATCGAAATGCGCGAGTCTACGCGCGTAAAAGATTAAAAGTTTTGAGTATGAAAGAAAAAAAAGAACGAGTGGCGCGCGTGAGATTGTTGTGACTAAAACGCATAAAATGATATGCATATATAGTTGTTTGCGCAAAACGTGAAGTTAAAATAGATTGGATTGTCACGAAATATAGACTCTAGTTTGTGAATGTAAAGGGAGTATAAAACGTCTATTGGTTACGTGGAAAGTACTTTGTAAAGGAATGGAATGCTACTACGGTTTTAAAAGAGTTTAAATAAGTCTAATTTGTCGGTTCTTATGAAGTTTCCTTGCCGACGTGTTTTGAATTTAACTGACGTATCGAGTGAGGTTTTGAAAAAATAGAGATTAATAAGTTTGCATCGTTTTAAGTAACTTTGTGTTAGAAAATTTTGAAACTTACAACTTCTTGTGGAAAAGTTGGTCCTTAGAAAATGGATTTTGGCGAACTTAGTGATTGTTGAAAAATGTTTTTTTTTTGTTTAGAAAAGGAATTTTAGTAAATGATTGAATAATATTGGTAATATTTTATAGGTTTGTGCGAAAAAGTTGATTTGATTCTCAAATAACAATCTCTAGTTTAATGGTGTGAGAGGAGCGTGTTTTAATGTTTACGTTGATTGGTGAATTTGTAGGCATCGGATTTATTAAACCGACTAGGCTGACAAGTAGTATTTCGTGAAATTTTGAAAATCGAGGAACACGCGTTTATGGTAACATTTAAATTTTTTGTGTATGCGAGTAATGTGAAGATATATTATAGAATAAGAGGTACGTTTAAATAAATGAAACATTTTGAAATACATGATAAATGATTTAGGTGTAAACATGATCGTGTTTACATAATATAGCCTATTAAAAGAAAGCGTTGGTAACAATCACCTAGGTAAGGGAATCACCCCTAATCCGTTGGTGAGGTCGTTGTAAGATGAGAAAAGAAGCGGAGTTAATCGTCAAGGTAAGGAAATCACTCCTATCTCGATGATATGACTCTGCTCGTTACAAAAGTGTAATTAAAATTACGTGAAATCATGCATGCTAATAATGTATAATCGTATGAAAGTAATAGTATGATGTGTGCGCAAAAATGAAATCTCAAAGATGGTTCAAAATTGACAAAAGATCGAAAATAATAAAGCGTGAGTTTGATAAAAGGAAACTCGGATGGTTCCAAAACGGAACGTTGACTAACCAAAGTGGTCGAAGAGTCTTTTGAATTTGAGAGCATGCTTTGGCCTAATAGGTGAAATACTCTCGCCGACACATCGGTTAACGGTATTTACCCTTCCGGTTATTACATGTTCCAATTCAATCGACAATTCGAGACTTGGCGGAATTTATAAAAATCAAGGAGTGGAACTAGTCGACAAGGTGCGGGTTTCACCCCTAACTTGACGATTTCGTACCCTAAGTGTGGTTGGCACTCATCGAGTCAAAATTTAATTTCGACACATTGACGAGCGTCCACTAGAATTTAAATTTGAAATTTCCGTTAAGATGTGGATTTCACTCCTTACTTAATGGTGAATTTCGTGCGAAAAATAGAATCAAGCGGGGTGAGAGTCGTTTACCAAATTGTAGGTTTCACGCCTATTTTGGTAAACTCGTCTCGTTCGTATAATATATAATATGAGTGTTTTCGAGTTTAAGAAAAAAATCGAGTAAAATGCCTTGGAAAAAGGCGTATGTTAAAGGAAATAACGAACAAGTATAAGCACATAAAAGGGATGTTGAGAATAACACACAAAGAATAGATCAATAAATCAAAGTATCAACACATAGTAAACAAGTATTGACACATAAGAATAGCAATTCAAGTATTAACACACAAGCGACTTATATGTTTAAAAGTCAAGGCGAATAAATGAGAAGCGAGTAAAGTAGCATGCAAGTAGTTTCAAGCAATACACGAGAATAAAGCTCTAAAACTATAGATTAGGTTAAAGCATTCCTACTTTTCCTAATTCCCTATAGTTATGGCTCTGATACCAATCTGTCACACCCCAACCAATGGCGGAAACATCGGGATGAGACGAAGTGTGAAGATTGCTAGAGACATCATAACGCTATTTGTGACAATATTTTAATAATCCCAATTTCATTTCATAACTTCAAATAGTCAACATTGCATAAACTCAAATGACAAGTTCCAAAAGTAATACATAATAACATAAGCAAAATTTGATACAACATATTAACCTAAACGTCTATATGTGTATCTAGGCATCAACGCTACTTCTTTTTATAGCATCGTCATCATCAACCTGTAACATGTTTAAAAATACAATTCAATGCAAAAGCAAAGGCGAGTATACAAGTTTGATACATACATAGCAAAAGATAAGTTTTAAACAATTCCTCATGGCAAGCATGTGATTCAAGATAAACATCTAAACATGGTATGTGTCTAACATATCAAACCAAGGAAACGCAATATGCCCATGACATAACCGATGATAAAGGGCGGGTCGTTAATCCTATAGCGCTACATATGTCACGGTTTGGCTCGTACGAAGTTAATGATAAGTTCAACACATAAGATTCACCCAAGTTTAAAGTATCAAGCCATCACGTATACAAGCATGTTATAGGAATGTTCATCTATTTAAGCAAAATGTTCATGTGTAAGTTTTTGATAAGTAAAATATGTTACACCCCAAAAGTGGTAAAAGTAAAAAGGGGGAAATACGAGTATACTCACATAATTGCGTATAAGGATTCCTTATAAATAAGCGCACGAGTAATGGATTGGGAAAAGGATTCCGAGAGAACACAAGAGATTACCCTAAATGTTAAAATGTCATATAAACAACTAGTTAATATTTATAAGTTAATTAAAATCCCTAATAATTAAGGTTTACAAATTTAATTAAATATTATAATTTAGCTCCATAATATAATGTCACCAAAAAAATAAATTATTAAGCATTTATTTTATTAATACATTTACAGGTTTGATTATAAAAATAATTAAAGAAAGAGAATTTATAATTATCTATTTCATTAATGGATTTGAAGTGTTGTAATAAAAGAAAACTATTGATTGTAAAGGAATTGAAAGATGTTAACTTAATATTAAATGAAAAATAAACTTGATAAAAGGAAGTATGCAACTGTTAGGAAAGTAAATGAAAATTAATATACACTACAATTTCACATTGGTTAGCAAAGAGTAAAAGTATGTGACCATGAAGAAAATGTTAGGTGTGGCCTATTTAACATATATAGCCGTAAATGTATTATTAAATTATTTTTCATTTTGTAAGTAGTATATTGATGTATGTCTTTTTTGTATTTTTTTTATAGTTGCAATAATAACTCTATTTGTAATTCTTTGGTTCGAGTAATAAGGAGACAATTATGTGAAACACATCACGGAGATGAGAAAAATGAATTGACCAGAGAAATAATAACAGTTTTAAACTAAACAATTAGTATAATACTTATAATTTCCGATTACAAACTGTTACGTTTTATCCAAAGCATTCCAATTTGTTAGGACTATTACTACTTTTGAACAAGTAAAAACTTCATAAAAAAAATGAACAAGTAACCATGAGAAAAAGGAAAGTATACCGAAACAGTGAACGAAGAGACGCGAAACCGAGCTACAACCTGACCGGAACCGAACCGTGTGAACCGAACAAACTGAAACTCGAACCAAAACTGACCCGCTTAGCCCAAGATTCGAATTTGGTAATCACCACCATCGCCATCTTCAACGTAACAGCAAACAAGGGTTTAGTCGAACAACACCATCACCGCCGCAACGGCGTTTATCGTTTGTCGTTGCCGGCGTTCATTGCCGTTGGAGCCGGAAAACCGCCGCCGCCGCCGCCAGGAGTGGTGTTGGCCGCTGCTGAAGAGAGAGGTGAGTGAGGGGCGGGGGTGTTTGTGCGTGGTCGGAGAAGAAGGGGATGGTGTGCGTGTGGTTGGAAGTCTGTTGTGAACTATGGGGTAGGATTGTAAGGACGTTGATGATGATAGGGTTCTTATTTAGGTGAAGTTGATGATGTTTCAAAGAATTTTCAGACATAAAATTTGTCTGTGGGTGTTTGTAGGTATAAACAAGAGAAGAAGAGTTGTGAGGGTTTGGTGTGTTGTCTGCACGTATGAGAGAGATGTAGGGTTTGTTGCATTTCAATTTTTTTAGGAAAGACCAATATAACCCCTTAACTTTGAAAGGTTTAATGAATTAGTTGCATTAACTTGGTTTAAGATGCAACATAGCTGACCAAACTAACTAAGTTAACTTGTATTTTCTAACTTTAAATTTCTAACGAGACTAACAAGATTATTATAAAAATAAACTTTTAAATGGTAAAGTTATTTAATTTAATTAATTAAAATAATGAATAAATAACCATAATTATAACGAATTAAATTAGAGATAAAAGATTTTTCGACGTTACAACGGATTAAAAATTTTGAAAGAGACAAGCTTCTAAAACAGATTTTTTTTCAATACTCGATTTCCAATTTAAGAAAGTTATGAAAACGCGGGGCGTTACAGTTAAAAGCATGGTGGATACGCCGCTGGTACTTCCTATATATAAGTGCTTTTAACACATTATATATCGTTGCGTTATCTAGATCACTTGGGCAATGGTTAACAAAACAAAGTTATATTACAAGGTATTTTTCCCGCGATATATATATATATATATATATATATATATATATATATATATATATATATATATATATATATATATATATATATACATATATATATATATATACTTCTCGAGTTTTTATTCCAAAAACGATTTACAATCTGGATTTAATTAAACAAATGTTTTGGAGTTAAGAATCATGGCTACGAGATTTTATAAACTGTAACCAATTTGATTTGAGTTGGTTAATTATGTCGCAATACTATACTTTTCAAAACAAGGTTTTTAATAAGTATTGTAATATGTAAAACGAGCCATGAATCTGAAACTCATCCAAAACCTATGTACTCGCCGACATTTTTATGCTGACGTACCTATTTTCACATGTGTTTCAGGTACATTAGTTGATGGCATTTGATGATGATATTGGTGTACTCTCACATAGGAATGGACAAGGCCTTAGCAACTTTAAAACTTGAAAGATAACAGTTGTATTTATCTAATTTGTATCAAAAACATTTAGTTCAATAATTCAATAAAACAAAACTGTTTGATCCATGGTTGTGAAACAATGATTCTGTTACAACACTCCCCGACGTTTCCGCCACGTTTTGTTGTTTTACGTGGTCGGGGTGTGACAGAAAAGTTGGTATCAGAGCCAATGGTTATATGGAATTAGGTTATTAGTAATGCTTTGACCTAGACTATAACCTTCCTAGGACCCTAACGCGAGTTTACTTGCGTTTAGACATAAAACAATACCGTTGCCTATCCTTAGGCAGCAACCACAATAAGAACACAAAATTCGAATCTGCTTTGAAAACTAATCATCTAGTCTAGGATGATTTATTATAAGGTTTTGAACCTTCAAAGTTTTCAAAATCTCGTCAGAGTTTGGGGTCTAAATAATGTGAACACGTGCAAACTGGAAGGGTGGGTGCCTGTACTCTGAGTTTTCTGTCTAAGGCTAGAGTGTTCGTACAAATCCGCAGTATCGGACAAGTCACTCTTACTTGGGAACTCTTAGGGTGAGTGTCCACTTATAGGCGAGTATGTCTTCGCGATACATTATATTGACCCGCTTACTTTGATTAGTCACCGTCTCATTTGTTTGCCTTTGGTAACAAACAAATGGTCACAATCTTCATGCGTTGTCATTCTCTTTTGATTATCTTTCGCTTGTTTCCTCCTATGCCTTCTATTATCTTCAAGATGCCTCTTCTTCGCATCAACACTCAAATGTCCGAACCAGGTGCTGCGATTACCCAGCAAATAGGCGTCATACTCCAAAGGACCGTTGATTTAGCTATCACCATGACTCGCCTCAGGGATGAAGCTGTGTAAGGGAACTGCTCCTTGGTGCAATCAATGCCACTGATATCACCCAAATCAAATACCCTGTTTCAAATGTACCCACGGTGGATGATGCGGACATTTGGTTAACATGTGTCACTTTGCGATCCAAAGCAAAGTTGTTACCAATCCTGCTGCTACTCAACCTTCAAATTCTGCTTCATATGTCGCCTCGGCATATCTAGCGCCTCAACCTCATGAACTTTCTACCTTGGGTATCGACGTAAGCACGCCTAGTGCAAGGTGTCGGAACACCTCTCGTTACACAAACTCCAAAATCCATGTAGGATCTTTCTATCCTCATAATTAGATCCTTGTGGATGGGTATCGTTCATCGGAGCCCTTAATTGAATTCTTTGTATGATTTAATACGTACATTAGATTCAATAAGGACAAAGCCGAATTCCTATTAAGATTTTCCTATCTTCATAGATAGATTCTTGAAAATGATTAAAGTGCCAAATGAAATCCACGAATTGGATTCCTGGTGTTCTTTAAGTATCCGTGTCCAAAGATAACAAATTAAAGGTCAAGTTAATCAATTATGTGATTATGTGTTTATGTGTTCCCTTTTTATGTTTTGTGTGATCCAAATTTTTGTTATCCAAATCCTCGTAGAATCTTCCATATCTTCGTATAAAGGATTCATAGTAGGATATCCAAAGGTACTATCTTAAATCCTTAATGGACTTCTATGTTGTAGTTAAGTCCTTTGGGTTATGAAGTACTATTCCATAATTAGACCCCTTGAGTGGTCTAGTTAAACAGATTTATCCAAAAATCTGGTTAGGAATATCATGTGATGATATAGCTGAAAAGACTCATTGAGTGGTCTAATTAAAGAGATCTTTTGTCGATCTAATTAAAAGGACCCTATGATAGTCTAGCCACACTCATCGCAGGTTTTATTTTTCTTCCCCTACACATTATGAAATGAACTGTGCGGACTGTGCAAGGAATTACGTAATTATGGAGGCCTACATAATTATGGAATTTAGTGCACAGAAACCACAGTGAGTTTTGTCATGTTTCTAGAGTGAACTCTGTTCATTTCCAATTCTGATGAAGCACCCGTTGAAGAAAAATGAACTAGCTACTCATTTTTCACTTCTAAAAGAATATCCGTTGATGGAAATGAATATCCGTTTGTTTAATCCTTCATTTCTGTTCTGATGAAGAATCCGTTGAGGAAAATGGATCATCCATTCATTTTCGCTTCTGAAGAATATCCGTTGATGGAAATGAATATCTGTTTGTTTAATCATTCATTTCCGTTCTGATGAGGAATCCGTTGAGGAAAATGGATCATCCATTCATTTTCGCTTCTGAAGAATATCCTTTGATGGAAATGAATATCCGTTTGTTTAATCCTTCATTTCCGTTCTGATGAAGAATCCGTTGAGGAAAATGGATCATCCATTCATTTTCGCTTCTGAAGAATATCCGTTGATGGAAATGAATATCCGTTTGTTTAATCCTTCATTTCCGTTCTGATGAAGAATCCGTTGAGGAAAATGGATCATCCATTCATTTTCGCTTCTGAAGAATATCCGTTGATGGAAATGAATATCCGTTTGTTTAATCCTTCATTTCCATTCTGATGAAGAATCCGTTGAGGAAAATGACTCCATCTGTTCATTTTCGTTTCTGAAGAATATCCGTTGAAGGAAATGAGTATCCGTTTGATTATCCTTTTTCATTTCCGTTTCTGATGAAACAACCGTTGAAAATGACTCCATCTGTTCATTTTCGTTTCTGAAGAATATCCGTTGAAGGAAATGAATATCCGTTTGATTATCATTTTCATTTCCGTTTCTGAGGAAGCATCTGTTGAAAATGACTCTGTTTGTTCATTTTCGTTTCTGAAGAATATTCGTTGAAGGGAATGAATATCCGTTTGATTATCCTTTTCCTTTCCGTTTCTGAGGAAGCATCCGTTGAAAATGACTCTGTCCATTCATTTTCGTTTCTGAAGAATGTCCGTTAACGAAATGATAGGATTATGCCTTGCATATCTCTAGTGGTTATTTGACACAAAGTCACAGACAGACTCCTACGAATAAATTTCGGGACGAAATTTCCTAAATAGGGGAGACTGTGACACCTGAGTCACTGTGACCGTCAAACAAATGCCAAACCAATGAAATTTTGTGTTTCATACTTGGGATTTGTGAAAATATGTGTATCATTTGCACATATCAATTCTTGTTCGATTTCGGGCTTTAAATCGCTTTCTAGAAGGTTATACGCGATCTGATGCGTAAATATAGCCAGTTTAATGCAACAAACACTCCGAAACAGTGACATAGGCTTAACATATCTTAAATAACCTTTACATAACTTAGAAATAAGTTTTGGATGGTTTGGTATGCCGAAATAAAGTTTATTCGCTTACAAGGACTAAATTCGACAAACTGCGAAAGTATGCCGATTTGTACTGTAATGAACAATCCGGAACTTGACCATAAGTTAAACACACCTTAAATATCCTTTACATAGCTTAGAAATAGGCTTTGAGGGGTTCGGTGTGCTAAAATAAACTTTATGCTCATTCAGGGACTAAAAGCGTCAAAAAGTGCACAACTTTGCATTTTCGCGCATATCTTACGTTTTGAACATATCCGGACTTCCAAAAATTTATGTAATCATTAAAATATTATATTTTAGTGATTGGCATGATAAAATTCCATTCGTCGCTTAATTTGGATCGTTTTCGCGTCCGTTACGACTTCCGTCGTAATTAACCGAACAACGCGATCGTACGACCAAACGAACCGACATCTGAGATGTTTTTGAGCATGTTTTGAGTTCCCAATACTTTAACTTCATTTTAGAGCCTTGAAATGAGGTTAACGGGGCTTAAACGTGTCAAAAATGGGCCGAAATGCATGTTTTGCAAGTGCAGGGACCTGTTTTGACATTTCTTCCAAACTTTCCTCAGGCGGGGCGCGTAAGACTTCTTTGAGTCTTACGTGGGGCGCGTGAGAGTGCCAGCGACCAGAAAATTCATTTTTAGCAATCTGTTGCTAATTCAGGGGCTGTTTATGCAATTTTCTTGTGTGGTGAGCAAGTTTAAGTGATCCCCAAGGCTTCTAATCAGCTTCTAACACTTGTAGGGCTATGATCTAATGCATGTTGGCCACACAAACACATGGGTTAATCTTGTTAATCCACAACAAGTATAAATAGCCCAACATATTCACTCATTCCTTGCTCATTTCATCACTTCTCTTCTCTACATCTGACTTGGGAGCTCTCTCAAGCATTTGGGACTTTGTCTTCTTTGTAGAAAAGATAACAAGGACCTTAAGTGAGCCTTCTTTCACTCTTTTATTGCTTTCTAGTTTAAAAAGTCAAACAGTGTTTGACTTTCAGTTTGACCAGCCTTTGGTCAACGCAAAATTCGGTTGAACTTTGCAACGTGATTGTAATCACGTTGGTTATAATCCTTAGTGATTATACCCGCTGATTACCATGTTCGCTAGGTGTAGTGTCGAGTCAAAGTTTCGGTCAAAGTGCGTTTTAGCACGCATTTTGCAACGGAACTACTTTAGTGTATTAAAACACCTTGTTTTGATACCAAATCAGTAGGTTAAACATGTTTTGACATGTTTAACTCGACACTATTAGTTTAGTGCTTGTTTAGGGTGGTAAGGTAAGCGGTCTAAACAACCGCTTAGCCTTTCGAACCCGACCCGTTTGGTCGATCTTTAGGATCCGACCAAGCTTAGTTAGTGATCATAGTTGCATAGGGAATAACCCCTGAGGTTATACCTTATGATCACATAGGATTGGTTAGTCATTTGCTAGTTAGTTTGTATGCGCATAGGAAATGACCAAAATGCCCTTTTGAAGCTAAAATCCGTATTTTGCCTATGTGAACATATTTTTGACATATAATTATATTTAGTAACATGTTTAGGGATAATTGGGCATGTAAGACTTGGCATAGCACATAGTTAACCATCCGAACATAGTTTTACGCTAACGACGCCTTATAGTAGCTTATGTTACCATAATGTGTCGAAACGGGTCAAAAGCACTTAGGTAGAATTTCCAATCAGAATGTAAGGTCTATTAAATCATACCATATGAGTTTAATTACTCGTTTGATTTATAGAACCTCATTCTATCCTATCTCCCGATTTAGGTCCGGTTATTTACATAGTTACCTATATAGGGTGCCGTTTGATTCCCTGATCACTCTAGCTTTGCTTGGTTGTTGTTCAAGACTTCTAAGCACCCTCAGGTGAGAGTACATAGTGCCCTCTTTTACTGTTTTCAAACTGTTTTGGGGTGGAACACATGTGCCTACTTGATACTTTCATGTTTCCCATGTTTTTATATCATATACTTACTATGTTCAGTAGTACACTATTAGTACATGATTTCATTATGTTTTGCTATGTATGTTCACTTAACATGCTAGCATATTGATTTCCGTATATTACATTTTGAACTGTTGTAACCGTTTGATCCTGTGAACCGTTGTAACCGTTTGATCCTGTGAACCGTTTGTGATCACTTGACTATGTGAACCGTTTGTAACCGTTTGATTATGTGAACCGTTTGTGATTACTTGACTATGTGAACCGTTTGTAACCGTTGATTAACATGAACCGTTTGAAATCTGTTTGAACCGTTGGGTTAGGGAAGTGATTAGGTAACGGGGCGGGTGTAATGTGTTAAAAGCATGGTGGATACGCCGCTGGTACTTCCTATATATAAGTGCTTTTAACACATTATATATCGTTGCGTTATCTAGATCACTTGGGCAATGGTTAACAAAACAAAGTTATATTACAAGGTATTTTTCCCACTATATATATATATATATATATATATATATACTTTTCGAGTTTTTATTCCAAAAATGATTTAAAATCTGGATTTAATTAAACAAATGTTTTGGAGTTAAGAATCATGGCTACGAGATTTTATAAACTGTAACCAATTTGATTTGAGTTGGTTAATTATGTCGCAATACTATACTTTTCAAAACAAGGTTTTTAATAAGTATTGTAACATGTAAAACGAGCCATGAATCTGAAACTCATACAAAACCTATGTACTCGCCGGCATTTTTATGCTGACGTACCTATTTTCACATGTGTTTCAGGTACATTAGTTGATGGCATTTGATGATGATATTGGTGTACTCTCACATAGGAATGGACAAGGCCTTAGCAACTTTAAAACTTGAAAGATAACAGTTGTATTTATCTAATTTGTATCAAAAACATTTAGTTCAATAATTCAATAAAACAAAACTGTTTGATCCATGGTTGTGAAACAATGATTCTATTACAACACTCCCCGACGTTTCCGCCACGTTTTATTGTTTTACGTGGTCGGGGTGTGACAAGTTGTATAAAATGTATCCATAAAATGTGAGTTGTATAAAATGTATCCATAAAATGTGAGTTATATAAAATGTAAATGATGTAGTATGTAAAGCTGTAGTATGTAATGCGTCAATGAAATCGTTGATCATTAATCTTTCGCGAGGACATTAATATTTGTGACGAATTAGGAAGCAATCCAAACCTGGAGGATTTTGTGTCGACTACTATCGACTGGGACACAAACGCACTCTTCTGTATGGGTCCACGACCAAGAGTGGGGCTCGCCAAAACCCATTAGATCTAACCCTCTGTACCTAGGTCCAAACTGGATTAATGGTGCTTAGATGTATGACCCTAATCGCACATGATCTAAGGTGTTTCATTCCATGACTTAACATACAATTGAACATGTATTTTCCCCGATAGTTGTAAAGTTGTAAAGCATTTAAAATGAATAGGGGACATGAACTCACAGTATTGCATCCGTGAATGGTACGTGTTCGTGATCTTACGCGTGGTCGTCCTGAACAATGTTGTGACCTACAAATGTTCTGATATTTGTTAGACACTTCGGTCTTTGTAAATGACTTGAGTACAAGTCCTGTGTTTTAAATATGTATAAGACTTGTATGTCTTTATTGTTCGTTGAACTGTGTATTAGATGTATGATTTGTTAAACTATTATATATATTTCACCAATTATATATATGTATATGTAATCTTGTATCTTGTGAGTTGTATCATTGAGTCTCGTATGAATAAATTGTATAATTGTATTTTCTTCAATTATATGACATTGGGTTGGGCCCATGTCTTAATGTTATTGGGCCTTAGCCCATATGTTTTGACATTGGGCTTAGCCCATGTATTCATGTTATTGGGCTTAATAGTACTGGGCCTAAAGGTTAGTGGGCTTAATGTTATTGGGCCTTGGCCCATATGTTTGGTATTGGGCTTAGCCCATGAGTTTTTGATATTGGGCTTGGCCCATGTATTTATGTTAAGCCCATTTAGGATGATAAGCCCATTTGTATAATATAAGTCCATTTGTTAAAAACAAGCCCATTTGTATAAGATAAGCCCATATGTAAAATAAGCCCATTTGTATTAAAAATAAGCCCATTTATATGAAATAGGCCCATATGTAAAATAAGCCCATGTGTTAAAATATATTCTTTCATTTTTATAAAAGTTACTAAATATAGGCTTTTTAATTAAAAGAATACATAATAGTTTTTATAAGTTTCAAAACATCCGGATATTGTTTTTGGTGATTTATATGTATTCGCGTCGAATGATCGCCTAAGCGTCGTAGTAACTCCTCGGAATGGCGATAGGTTCATAGATTCGCCCGTCGTCCGTTTTGACCATAAGTTGTGTCCAAAAGCTTGGAATGTCCGTGAGGTGTTTTTAAAGCGTGTTTACGTGTAGTCTTGTAAGACTTTAGTCGAGATGTACATTGTGTTTATTTGTACCATTGTATTCAAGTTCCTAGTTATAATACATATAAGTAATACAAACAAATAACACATAGCACTTAAGTTGTTAAGTTAACTAAATATATATTTTCTTAAAAATATATATTTATATCAAACTTTGCTTTTATAAAAACTATTCTTTAAAATCATTTTAATCTAATAAAGATTTTGTCAAAAATAACAGTTTTCATAACTTATGATTTTTAAGAAAAATTGGCCATATTTCATTAGAAATATGGACTTTGCCATGTTTAATAAAACATATCCTTTTCTTTTCAAAATCACCAACAATTTACTCATAATATTCTTAACAAAAACATATGAGATTTATAACATAAACTTAACAAGATGAACTCTTAATCATGTAGGGTTTACATATGTTTACTAGTTCAAAAATCATACTTTACTTCTAGTTTTATCAAACTTTTATACAAAACCCATCTTGTATGCTTCTTTTTATAAATATTGTAAAAGCATTATTTTTAGCTAAAAACTTTATGTACTTTAACAATACCAAATATTATGATCATCCATTAAACCTTAACAAAAACCCTTTTAACACTTTCATGTACACTTGTTAGATCATGATTTTAAACATCATCTAACAAGTTATTTGTATGATACTCATCAATACTAGATCAAATATGCAAGAAATAAGCTTTAAATCACAACATAAACAATCTTATATATCATGATTTTTATTATGCTTCTTTGTATCTTCATCTTATTTTGTATGATTGTTTTATTTTATTACATGTTCTTTAAACAAATAATACATAAATAAGTATGAAAAAGGGATTTTTAGAAGCTTACTACTAGCACTTGTGGCTAGGGATGATCTATATGATGATCAAAGAAAAGAAAAAGTGTTGATCTTTATGTTTGGAAGCTATGGAATGGAAGAAAAAGCTTGCTTCTTCTTGTAGTATCCTTAGATCATCTTATGTATCTTCAAGTTCCATCTTGATCATCAAAGAAACGCTTCAAAATGAAAGTTTTTGGTGGGTGTTCTTGGCTAAAAAGATGAATGTTTAGAGAGTTTCTTATTTGTGTGTAAAGAAAGGTGAAAAGTGAAGTAATGAGCTTTGTTGATTATGGTAACTAATTGTTATAAGCATTCACCAAATTCACCAACTTGTCCACTTGGTTTAACCACTTGAAACTAAAGGTAAAAACCAAGATATTTGTGGAGACAAGGTAAAAAAAAGTGGGTCCCGCATGTTGTAACTTGTTTTATTAGTGTAAAAGTGTTAGTTTACTTAGGTGAAATGTTAGGAAACTTCATATGCTTAAGTGTTTATGTGTTTTATATGTCTTAAGTGACCATTACTAGTCTAACATGATCCAAATAACATTTCATGGTCACTAAAAAAAAGATTTGATATTGTTCGGATAATCGTTTCGCGTTGTTTCCGCTAGTTGTTATTTGAACGCTAAGCTTGTGTAACTTGTGTGAACTGATGTAGATATTGGTTCGGATGGTACCCGAAGGTATCCTCATATGAATTCTATGTTAAACTACACCTTTACATGTTGTAAAAATATTAAATGGCTAATTTCTGCAGAATTTCTACGGAAAAGTGTTGAAATTGTCACTTTTAGTGCTTTTCGGGTAGTTTTTAGTCTTATCTGACTTCGGGAAAGTTTTAAATCAAACCCTTGCATTCATAGTTAGGGTTTAATGTATATTAGATGTTGGACTTTCATCTGAGTCCTAAAGATGTCGTCTAGATGGTTTCTGCGGATCCTGCGTTTTCGTCAGAATACTAGTTTACTAGGTGCTTTTCTAGTAGTTTCGAGGCATTGTTTAAACTGTTTCAAATGTATTCAATAAAAATGAATCATGTGCATCCTAAGTTAGTATTCCATGAGTATTCTAAGTGCATGTCACGAAATACGCAATTCGGGTGTTCAAAACGCATAAAAATGTAGCAAAAAATGAGTATTTTAAGTGTATGAATGTTACCGAAAAGTGGCAGTTGTCACATTCTCCCCCTGTTATTGAGAATTTCGTCCCGAAATTCATGCTGTGTCATCCTTTGCAGGAGTATTCTCGAACAGGTGGGGGTATTTTGGTTTTGATTTGATCTTCATGTTCCCAGGTATATTCGGGTCTGTGTCGAGAGTTCCAACGAATTTTTACTAATATGTTACAACTCCTTCGTGTTTTCTGGACCTTCTGGTCCATGACCTTAACAGGTGCTTTGTGAATTGGAGTTTGTCATGAATGTGAATCTCATCCTCCGGGATGACAACTGTTTCTTGCGTTGGACTCTTCTTGAGATTTGACACATAAAATGTGTCGTGCACACTGCTCAGTTCGTCTGGTAACTTCAACTTATAGGCAACGGTACCAATCTTTTCTAAGATTTCAAATTGTCCTACATAACGAGGGTTAAGCTTTCCACGCTTACCGAACCTCGCTACGCCCTTCCAAGGCAAGACTTTCAATAAGACTTTGTCTCCGACCTCGAAAGATAATGGCTTCCGTCTCTTGTCTGCGTAGCTCTTTTGTCGATCGCGAGCCGCCTTGATACGGTCTCTGATCTAAAAGATTTTACCCGTAGTCTCTTAGACTAATTCCGGACCAATTAGTTGTTTATCGCCCGCTTCAGCCCAACCTATAGGAGAGCGACATTTTCGACCATAAAAAGTTTCGAACGGTATAGCTTGTACGCTTGTATGGTAGTTGTTGTTGTAGGAAAACTCAACCAAAGGTAAATGAGTATCCTCGTTGCCGCCTAAATCCATAATACACGCACGAAGCATATCTTCGAGTGTTTGGATTGTCCGTTCGCTCTGGCTGTCAGTTTATGGATGAAAGGCCATGCTTAGATTTAAATGAGATCCGAAGGCCTCTTGAAATGACTTCCAAATTCTTGAAATAAAGCGATCGTCTCGGTCTGAGATGATTGAGATAGGCACTCCATGACGAGCCACTATTTCTTTGAGATAGAGTTCCGCTAGTTTCTCTGTACTATCCTTCTCCTGAATCGGCAAGAAGAGTGCGGACCTTGTCAACCTATCAACGATTACCCATATCATGTCGCGGCCTCTTGAGGTCCTGGGTAACTTCGTAATGAAGTCCATCGATATTTGTCCCCATTTCCAAACGGGAATCTCGGGTTGTTGCAGCAAACCCGAGGGTTTCTGATATTCTGCCTTGACCTTCGTGCAGGTCAAGCAATTTCCGACATAGGTAGCGATATCCTTTTTGGAGGTTAGGCCACCAATAGTAAGTCTTAGAACATCTTATCTGATCCAGGATGGATCGAGTACCTTGACCTATGTGCTTTCTTAAAAATAAGATATCGAAGGCCTCCAAAGAGTGGAACCCAGATTCTACCCACAAAGTAGAAAGTTCCATCCTCTTTCGGCACTAATTGTTTTTCCATGCCTCGAAGTGATTCTGCTTTAAAATGTTCTTCCTTAAGCGTTTCTTATTGTGCATCATGAATTCATGTGGTAAGATCCATTTGAATCGTCATCTCTAATGCTCGAACTCTCCAAGTTCTAACTCGTTCCTTGTGGCTCAAGGCGTCTGCTACAACGTTCGCCTTGCCCAGATGGTACTTTATTTCACAATCATAGTCGTTCAGCAATTCAATCCAACGTCGCTGACATATATTTAGTTCTTTTTGATTGAATGTGTGTTGAAGACTTTTATGATCCAAGAAAATTGTACATTGAGTACCATATAAATAATGTCGCCATATTTTCAAAGCGAATACCACCGCGCCTAACTCGAGGTCGTGAGTGGTATAGTTCTTCTCGTGAACTTTCAGTTGATGTGACGCGTACGCGATAACTTTTCCTCGTTGCATGATCAAGCAACCCAATCCTTGATGTGAAGCATCACAATATACTACAAAGTCATCGGTACCGTCGGGTAGTGAAAATATTGGTGCATCGCACAACTTATCCTTGAGAAGTTGAAATGATTCTTCTTGTTTTTCGATTGGGTGAGGGAGGTTAGCGGTTTAGAAATTTTAGAAAAATTCTCTATAAATCTCCGATAGTACCCCGCTAATCCCAAGAATTTTCGGACTTCAGTTGGAGTCTAGGGTGCTTCCTAGTTCTTAATTGCTTCGATCTTCGAGGTGTCTACTTGAATACCTTTCTCGTTCACTATATGCATGAGAAATTGTACTTCACGAATCCAAAACTCGCATTTGGAAAATTTTGCGTATAGTGTCTCCTTCTTGAGTAGTTCTAAAATGGTTCTCAAATGTTGCTCGTGCTCGTCGGTGGATCGTGGGTATATTAAAATGTCGTCAATGAACACTATGACGAATTTGTCAAGATACGGCTGGCAAACGCAGTTCATTAAATCCATGAAGACCGCTGGTGCGTTCGTTAAACCAAAGGGCATAACGAGAAACTCGTAATGACCATAATGAGTTTGAAAAGTCGTCCTTGGTATGCTTTCCTCTTGTATTCGTAACTTGTGATCCCCCGATCGTAAGTCTATCTTGGAGTAGAAGCTTGAACTTTGCAGTTGATCGAATAGGTCATCAATCCTCGGTAGTGGATACCGATCCTTGATGGTGAGTTTATTCAACTCTACGTACTCTATACACATTCTGAATGTTCCGTCCTTCTTCTTCACAAATAGGACTAGAGCTCCCCAAGGTGAGAAGCTTGGCCTAGTGAATACTTTATCCAACAACTTTTGAACTTGTGTGGATAACTGTTGCATTTCAGAAGGTGCTAATCGATATGGAGATTTGGCTACGGGTGCGGTTCCCTGTACCAAGTCGATATGAAACTCGACTTGTTGATATGGTTATAGTCCTGGTAAGTCTTCAGGAAAATCTTTTTACCACAGAAATATCTGTCAACTGCGGCCCAACGGCCTTCTTGTTGACAATTTGTGCCAGAAAGGCAATACAACCCTTCCATAAGTACTCTTGTGCCTTTATGCAACCAATGATCTGTCACACCCCCAAAATCCACACGCGGAGTATCACCGCATGGAGGCGTGACTGACCAGGACCAAGCCACCAATCATATTGAACATAGTATGTAAATAAAAATAAAACCCAACATAATATAATTGGTGTGTTGGTGCACTACATCTGTCGACTTCGTCTTGGATCGAGTCTTAGTTTTAGATTGTTAGATCAGGGCGCGTTTTACGAGAAAACTGGAGAGTATATGTGTTTTAGAGAGTAGGTCCGCTTGTTCGTACATGTCCGTATATGGGAACCTACCTGGTCAGGTCCGCTTATACGTACTTGTCCATATGTGGGAACCTAACTGGTCAGGTCCGCTTATACGTACATGTCCGTATGTGGGAACCTAACTGCACTATAAATACCATATGAGTGGATCTCATTTGTAACTTTCGAGAATTCCATGCCGAAGTGCTGCCGGTGTGAGGTTTAAGCTGTAAACATTGTCAAATCAATAAAATCAGTAGTTTAAGTGAAGATCAAGCTATTTTTATCTCCGTTTCTTGTTATTCCGCACCTGAAACAGAGAAGAACGCCTCTGAACGACTCATTCGGGTCAGAACACGATCCTACAAGTGGTATCAGAGCTTGGGAGGAGGTTTTCTACAGAGAATAGCTGGAATTCATCATCATTTCTTACTTCTACACCTTGTATTTTCAGTTCAGAAAGTTGTACCGGTCAGAATCCGCTCAAAATTTCACAGGTTGTAGGTAATTGTTCATAGATAAACCCTTGAAAGTTTGAGTTTAAAATTCGAACTAAAAATGGGTGAAATCATCTTCGGACTTAGGTCCGCTTATTCGGACATTTGAGTAGATCCGCTTATGTGACAGCTTTAAGTCCGCTTATCCGGACATATTTTGGTCGAAGTCCGCTCCAAATTGCAATTAGGTTCGCTCCAAAGACAATTTGTTAGTAGGTCCGCTCCAAAGATTAAGATCAAGTACGCTTTTAGTGACAAAGTCGGTTGGTTCGCTTATCCGGTCGTCATTAGATCCGCTTTTATGACACATCTTGTTTCGCTTTTGTGTCACTGCAATACATCGGTTCGCTTTTGTGTCAACCTAGAACAATCAAGTCCGCTCCAAAGGTTAAGATTAGGTCCGCTCCAAAGATACTTTTCTAATTTTCGGCCCAATGAGAAGGTATATGTTATAAATGATGTCGGCCACCATTAAAGATTGAAAGTGATTTTGTCTGACCGTGCATGTGATCTTTTTATACATTTAAAAACAATCAAAAGTCGGGCCAATCATTGCTTCTAGATCATAATATTTGCGGCCCAATTATAAAAGTTTTAGTATAAAATCATTGAGTGTTGACTGTTCACGTGATCAAGATTATACGGCCCAATCACAATCACTGTGATTTAACGTGAATCAAAGGTCGGTGATTAATTGTTTTGTCTAAAATGAAAGGTCCAATCAAAGAGTGTTATCAGTTTTAGTCATGTGATTATCTCGGCCCAATGAAAGTTTTTTAAAAGATTGTCGGCCCTTTGATATACTTATTTCATCAAGAGTTTGGCCCAATCAGTTGTTCAGCTTAAAAGATTGTCGGCACATGTGGCCCATTTCTTTGGTCGGCCCAATCATAAAATTGAGTTGTCTGTTGCCATTGTTGTTATCATTAAAAGCAATTATATGTTGTTTTCGGCCCAAGTCACAGTGTCAGCCCATGTGAACAAGTTTAATTGGCCCATGTGAAAATTGATTTTGTAAAGCCAAATTGTTTTTAACAGTATTTCAGCACAAGATTTGAAAGCCCAAACATGTTATTCACTTCACGCGTACTATTCACGAGGTCGTTTAGTGTGGTCAAGTCACGAGAAAAAGATCCAATTCATTTGAAAGTCAGTATTTCGCTTGGAAGCTAGTTCCAGTTCGTACGGTTTGTAGTTCAAATTATCAAAAGTCCATCAGGTCGTTCAAAAGTCCATCAGTTTGTATGTAGTGAGTCTGGTCGTTTGATTTTGATCCGGGTCATAGCAGTCCGCACAGTTTGTCAAACTTCAGTCCGCACAGAATATTCATCAGTTCGAGTGATTCAGTTCGCACAAAGTATCAGTTTGATTCAATTGCTTTGATAAGTGTTTTAAACTGATTGTGTTTTGTTTGTTTGTGTACGTCAGGTGATACAGGTGTGAAACATGGACGAGGAATTCTACAACGCATTCGCTACTCTGAGTACCCCAATCACTGTTGAACATTGAAGAATATAAAGGATGGGAGGGTCGGTTCGAGAACTGGGTACAAGCGAACTCTCTTGATGCATGGGAGTGTGTGGAAACAAAGTATGTGAGACCGCTAAATGATGATGAAGAGGAAGTGGCGATCAAAGACATGAGTGCCGATGACAAGAAGAAGTACAAAAATGAGAAGATGATGTTAAGCCTGTTACAACAAGTTGTGAAAGAAGATATTATGGTTTTGTTTCAACACAACGGGAGTTCATATTCAATATGGAAAGCGTTGCATTCAAAGTTTGTTGGAAGTCAGGAGATGGTGAAAAACAAGAAGTCGCTTTTGAAAAAAGAGTTTGATTTGTTTAGAGGATTGAAGAATGAGAGTACAAAACAGATCATTGAACGATATTGCAACTTGTTGGTGAACATGAAGAGGTTAAGCATTAACAAAGACAATGAAGAGTTAATTGAAAAACTTGCTGATGCTTTACCACATGAAACTTGGGGAACTTATCTGATGATGCTCAGGAACAAAAAGGGTTTTAGCACGTTAACTTTGAGCAAATTTATTGAAAAGTTGGAAGCTCAGGAAATGGAACAAAGAAAAATTGTTTGAATGAAAGATTTCGATGGTGAACAGGATATTGGGTTGTATTATAAAGCAGCAGTGAATGAAAAGTCTTCAAATCTATCTCCGAAAATAGAAACTGCTTACAATGCCAAGAATTCTCCTGGAAGTTCATCATCAGGAACAAACAGCAAAACAAGTTTTACATCATTTCCATCTTTTGATCCAAACATTTCAGCAACGAAAAATGGAAGAAAACTTCAGTGCAATATTGTATTAAATCTTGAAAATGATCAAGATTATTCTGAGGAAGTTGCTAAAAACCACATGTCTTTATTAGGAATGGTTTTAGAGTCTTACAGTTGTTTTGTTGCAGGTCGTATCGGAAATCCAATGCTAACAAAGGAAGATTACGACCAGATAGATGCTGAAGAGATGGAGCTAATGGACATAAAGTGGTGTTTGGCTAGCGTGTTACGGAGAGCTGAGAAATTCAAGCAGATCACGGGGAGAGATGATCATCGTGAGGCTAATGTTTCTACTTTAGGTTTTGACAAATCTAAAGTCACTTGTTTTCGTTGTAGGGAGAAAGGACACTTCAAGAGGGAGTTCACTAACCGTGAAGCAAGTGGAGCTCAGAATCCTTTCAACAACAACAATGATTACTATTGGAAAGCCATCTATCACCAAGTTGGTCAACAATCATCTCAACAACATAAACATCAAGCTCAAACTGCACATGGAAGAGATGTGATTGAAGATACTGGAAAAAGAGCTTGTGTGGTTAATCAAAATGAAAAGAAATCATTCAACTGGGATAATTACATATCATCTGATGGAAAAGCTTGTGTGATTGATCAAGATGATGAGAAATTACCTGAGGGTTTTAGCTGGGAAAATTTTACTTGGGATGATTATATTCCTGATCAAGCAACAACCCACATAGCTTTTGTTGCCAAAGTTGAAGATGAAAGTGATGATGATACTGAGTACTATGCTAAACAGATGGAAAACATTTGAAGATGTTAGCAGAAAGTGATAGTGAGAATGAGAAGACAAAGAAGAAAAAGAAGAAGGTGAAAACACCGGTGAGCAGTGATGATGAAACAACTCTGGTGATTCGAAAGAAAGTGAAAGTTCCAGAGTTCAAGATTGATGAAGAAGCTGTTGCTAAGAAGAGTCCAATAATTTGTGAAAATTGTGAAGTTGTAAAGAAACTAAATAGTTCTTTGATTCACAATATGAACAGATTAAAGGAATCTTATGATGTGCTCAACAAAGCGATGAACATGTACAATAACACAAGTGAAGAGCAAGCAACTGCAATGAAAACACTTCAGGGAGCTTTCATGGTCAAACAAAAAGTTGTAAACAACTATATTGAAAACTGTGCTGATCTCGAACAAAAACTTGAACTTCAAAGAATTGAAACTGAAAGAGTTAACCGTTTATTAAAGAGTTACTCATGTTCGTCTTATGTCATTGACAGGATTTATCCAATGGCTGAAAGCTTGAAGGCATTTGAAGATAATGAAGTAACTGAAGAAAAGAAAGTTTTAGAAGAGAAGGTTGAAGAAAAGACTCCAGTGAAAAAGACCAAAAAGAAGGAAGACTCTGAAAAGACACCATCTGGTAAGAAACTAAGTGTCAGTTACAACAAGTGTCCACCCCCGCTGGAAAATGGATATCTGGCTAGAAATCCAAATGATGAAAGAGTCAAAAAGGCAACAAATTTACAATGGGAGCCGGAGTCGTCAGTAAACTTGCCAGACAGTATTGATGTTGTGTTTACATCGTCTGACACTGATCAACAGTCTCAATTGATGAAGAAAGTCGTGGATCATGTGTTAGAAATCGATGACATAGAGGAGTCAAAGTCGGAGTTTGCGTCAGCGTCAAAGTCTGGGTCAAGCACTCCGTGTCAAACAGAAAAACAGAACAAAATAGTTTATGATAGAAAATTTCTGTTATCAAAATCTAATTTGGATGATGGATTATTTAAAGTTGCATACACTTTGAATGATTCTGACAAATTATATTCTGATGAGTAATTTCCAATAAGAGGTGTCAAAACTGAATTGATAAACAAGGTTTTCAAACTCACAGAAATTAATATTTCTGAAATAAAAGACTTATGTCTTAATGAAAAACCTAAAAAATACACCTCAAGAGTACAACAAAGATTGAACAAGAAAAAGAATTACAGTTCTGGTTCAGGTTTCCAAAAGAAATCAAACCATAACGGTAATTTCAAAAAGAAAGGATTAGGTTTTACTCCTACAGAAAAACAAAAAAATGAAAAATATGTTCGTGATTTTAAATCCAAAATGACATTTGTTTCAGGAACGTCATCTGAGGAAGAAGAAAAGAAAGATTTCTGGAGACAGTCAAACAATGAATTCCTTGCAAAGAAGCAAGATGAAGTGAAGAAAATGACTGAACAGAAGAAAGATACGAAAATCTGTTTCCGATGCAACATTGTTGGACATATTGCCCGAGACTGTTCTAAGGCAATACAATCAAAACAGGGAGTATTTCGTAAACTCAAAGAGAAAGTGGTTGAGTTCGAACCACCAATTGATAGAACAAAATTGTTTAAAGATTCTACATTTGAAATTGGTGAGAGTTCGAACAAGTTTTACAAGAAGAGAGCTAAATCTGACAACCAGAAATGGGTTGTTAAGAAAGTTGGTGAAAGCTCTAGCGATGATTCTGATAGGTCAAAATCAAAGGAGCTATCTTCAGGCGATGAAAGTGATTCCACAAAGTCAATTGAGCCACATGTTGTTTCAAAATGTGAAGCTGTTTTAAAAGATGAAAAATCAGTTCCGATTGTGAATGATGAAGATTTTCCATCACTTCGGGCTGAAAATTATAAAAAGAAAATTAGTAAAACTGAAATTTCTAACCAATTTTATAATGATAAACAAGAATTTGATGCTGAGAACGTCTTTAACCCCAAGGTAAAACATATTTTTGGAAAGATGATTGACCGAAAAGTCAAAGGGGTTAAGGAATTTTATGAGAATAAGAGGAAAGGTAAGAAACCGAGTGCTGGTGACTCGGTGATACCCAAGGCTGGTCAGGCTTGGGTGGATATTTTCTTCGACTAAAAACCTGACTTGCCGGAGCTCCCAGGTTTGTAAGCGGGGAGCAGGTATCGGCATCTTTCTTGAGTTTTATTCGGTAATGTCAATCATTCAAAAGGTAAAAGGTTTGTTTGTGTTTGCTTTCTAGTGGTATTTGTTGGTTATAATTACAAGTGGTTAGGAGAGTTGATGGTGCTTGATTGCATATGGTAAATCAAGGACAATAATTTGTACTTGCATTTTCCTACAAGTTGTTGAGAGACAATATGATGAATCACATCCCCGTTCCTACAAGTGGTAAAATCAATCAAACTTATTTTCCGGAAAAACCATTTTGATTAAAACAAACTTAAGTGTTTTGAAATCTAAATGGGAAAATAGTTTGTTGATAGGGGGAGTTCTGATTGTTTATGCCAAATGAATGGCGATTTGATGTGTTTTGATATCAGTTGTCATATTTCTGTATAGTTTGGTTTACTTTCATGTTTCTAGTGGGTCAAGAGCATAGATAGTTTTCAAATTTCTTTAATGTGTTTGCATTTTAGGGGGAGTAGAAAATTTCAGAAAATCCAAAAACATTAGAAAATTTGAAAATGTCTAAAACATGATAAAATTTAAAATGAGTTCTGGTGTGAAAAGAGGAAATGATAGTACATCAGTAGACTGTCACAACATGCTAAAGAATTGGAAAGTCAAAATGTGATAAACGATCTTACTGCGGATGTGTTAGTAGATTTTCGCACATTTAGTAAATTGAAACGAGATATAAACCTAAATTCAAACTTACTTGATTTGTGGGTAACTATTCTTAGATATATGGGTAACCCCCGAAATCTTGTTTGAAAGGTCGCTCTTTCTGAGATACTAGGTCTTTATACTCAATGATATCTGGGGTATTATCCCGGGACTTCTGCTGAATGGAAGTTCTGACCTATCCCCGGATAATGCTTTCTGCAAAATGCTTGAAACATAGCATCGCCCTCAGCAAGTTGATGAAACAATAAAATTGATAGTCGCTGCTGTTGAAATCAAAAGATCCTCTAAAGGGGAAACACCGAAAAGTGGAAGCCGTCATCTCTCTGCGTATATGGAAGTATCGACGTGAGCTCTCACGGCCCTCGCACATAACCTCTTTACAGATATCATCTGTGGTATACTCACCTGTAAGACTGAACATTGGGATCTGGATACAGGAGTATATTCGAGTGGAGTGATACACAATTAAGTTTAAGTTTCTAAAACATTAATATCGTATCTCGAATCGATTGAAATTTGTGTGAAAATTTAAAGTGGACCAATATACTGACAATCTAGGTAAATTGTTTAGAACTAAAAATGTTTAAAGCTTAACGGTGTTAGTGATTTGTCTTAAAACTGATATGATCCTCTAGCACAAACTCACAAAAATATTGTCTGTAAATAGTTCATTTCTGCAGGTACTTTCTTTCAGAAAATCCAAAAAGATTTTTGGTGTGTTTTAGCATGAATTTTTGAAAAGTCAAAAAGATTTTCAACGACTGATATTGAAAAGCTGATTTTCAAAATTCTAAGTGCTAAAGATGATGAACAGTTGGTTTGGGAGATTGTGTTTGTTTTGATAAGAAAAATGTTACAATTCCAAGTGGTTCATCAGTATCTGATTGGTTGATTAGTTTGTGATTAGTGATGTCTATATGCTTAAATGTTTATCATAAAACTTATGTTTGTGGAAGAGTTGTTGTGCAGGAAGAGTCAGAATGTGAGGGGGAGTGCATGTTGGAGATGAGGAACTTAAAGATGTCAACATCCAAGAGAAGAAGTTTGTTGGTGATTTAAGAGTAAGAGATGAAGAAAGAGAGAGAGAAGCCCAAAGACTAATCAATACTGAAGGTGCGAAGATACGACATTGTCAAAGACTCGATGAACGACTCCGTCAACATCTGAGGGGGAGTTTGTTGGTGCACTACATCTGTCGACTTCGTCTTGGATCGAGTCTTAGTTTTAGATTGTTAGATCAGGGCGCGTTTTACGAGAAAACTGCAGAGTATATGTGTTTTAGAGAGTAGGTCCGCTTATTCGTACATGTCCGTATATGGGAACCAACCTGGTTAGGTGCGCTTATACGTACATGTCCGTATGTGGGAACCTAGATGGTCAGGTCCGCTTATACGTACATGTCCGTATGTGGGAACCTAACTAAACTTTAAATACCACATGAGCGGATCTCATTTGTAACTTTCGAGAATTCCATGCCGAAGTGCTGCCAGTGTGAGGTTTAAGCTGTAAACATTGTCAAATCAATAAAATCAGTAGTTTAAGTGAAGATCAAGCTATTTCTATCTCCGTTTCTTGTTATTCCGCACTTGAAACAGAGAAGAACGCCTCTGAATGACTCATTCGGGTCAGAACACGATCCTACATGGTGTCCAAACAAAACGTAGTTTAAGTGGTAAGCGGAAGCATAATGTTTAAAACCAAAGTACAAGTTAAAATATATCAAATGTTTAACATGGTATAAGACTATCCATGTCCCATAACGTCCACGCCTCCTTGTGCAAGCTCAAGAAGTACCTAACGACCTCCAAGGCATGTAACAACGAGTCAACAACAAAGTTGAGCGAGTTCATAGTTGGTGTTCATTGTTAAGTTGTTTCAAAAACCAGGAGTTCATTTGTAAGTCGTAAGTTAACCAGTTTACCCTGTTTTCCAAACATATCCATAATTAGAGGGGGCTTCCCCATGTTAACCACTAGACCCGTTTACCATATCTACCACTGACTAAAGTAAGTTGGTGCCCTGACGTCAATGTCTATCATCATTGACTAGTGCCCAGATCCATTAGTTCACGCCCGTCCTCTACGGCACGGTGTGAAGCTTGCCAAACCTAAATAGCGCTATCTAACTAATGACCCGCTCACCATTGGCCCGGTGATTAAGTCGATATAAAAGGAGGGACTTTGTCACACCCTCAAAATCCACATGCGGAGTATCACCGCTTGGAGGCGTGATTGACTAGGATCAAGCCACCAATCATATTGAACAATACCATTACGTAAATAAAACCAAACCCAATATAATTGGTGTTTCAAAATAAACCAAACATGTTTAAGAAATCAACGGAAGCATAGTAATGTTTAAATAACCAAACATAGTTCAAAGTTCAAATGTTAAACATAGGACATAACAGTCCATATCCCACAACGATCACGCCTCCCTGTGCAAGCTCCAAGAGTGCCTAACGACCTGCAAGGCATGTAACAACGAGTCAACAAACAAATTTGAGCGAGTTCACAGGAGGTGTTTGTTTTAAAGTAGTTTCTCAAGAACTAAGACTTTCTTCGCAACTATGGTAAATCAACTTTCCTGGTTTTCCAAACCATGATCAGTGGGGGCTACCCCATGTTATAAATCGCTAGACTAGATGCATATGTTAGTGTCCTTCCCAAACCGAGGACAGAAGTATGTACATGAGTACATAGGTTTATCACAGGCGTCCTTCCCAATCCGAGGACGGTGTACGTATCAGAACACGTAGGTTTAGCGCCGGTGCCCTTCCCAACCGAGGACAGTGGTACGTAATGAGTACGTAGGTTTAGCGCTGGCGTCCTTCTCAATCCAAGGACGGAGGTACGTATAACAATACGTGGGTTTAGCGCTGGCGTCCTTTACAATCCGAGGACGGAGGTACGTATAACAATACGTGGGTTTAGCGCTGGTGTCCTTCCCAATCCGAGGACGGAGGTAAGTAGTATAGTAGTGGCGAAAGTACAAGTTCCGTTTTAGCGATTTTATCCCATTCCCAATCCACCGTGAATCCCATGCCTTAAGAATGTGAACTCACCTTGGTTTGCTCGGTTGATTAATTACTTGATCCCAATTAATCAGTCAAGGCCTATGGTATGCACGTGTTCATAATCAGTTTACATCCACATAGTTCATATATATATAACATGGTCATACAGTGTAGTTCAAGTAATAAGCACCACATAACATTTAACAGTTATACAAGCTCGTGCAACTCATGCTTACCATTAACAACAACTAACTAACCCAGTTAACCCTTAACAGACCTTACCGAGTTACTGTGCATGTTTAACCCTTGACGAAACCCTAAGATTTCATCGTGCATTCCTTCGGCGAAACCCACCCGTTTCATCATGATTACCCTTGGCGAAACCCCCTGGTTTCATCGACATCAGCGTTTCGTCCATTTGGTCAGTCACGTCGTGTAATTGATGATTACCCAGAAACCCAAACCATCATTCTCAGCCGTTACATACTATCATCGATCATGCAGTCATCATACAACACAAAAATCATTGAACACAATACATGTAGCCCGTGTCCTATACATAACAGTTTGCTAAACATTCCTTCGATCCACACAATCATTACATATAATCGATATTCACTTAGGTCTAATAGTTCTTTGTTATCAGGAATCATCATATGTTTATGATCTAATTAGCATGACCAGACGCTATGCTAGCATCCATTAACCTAACAATCAACGGCAACATGTAAGATTTACAAGGTTTTAGCCTACGCAACATGATAATCATCATCAACAATCCAAATCATGAAACCCTATTCGAAACATACCGAGCAGTAACAATTTAAGCATTCAAATCAAGGCAAGTAATGCATCATGATAACAGTGATAACGATTTGACCATATACTTACTAGTTGAGATGAAACACAAGATTTCCTAGAAAGATGATGGTGAGAGGTGATGGCTGCCGCAGCGAGGTATAGAGGCTCTAGGGTTTTCGGTTGGCACAAGCGTGACGAATGAAACAGCGATACTGAATAAATATACGCGTAACGTACTGGGCCCCTAATGGGCTTCGGCGTAACATTGGGCCGGCGAAACTCCTGTTTCGTCGTGTGGTTTATGACGAAACTCCGTAAGGTTTCGTCGAGTATGGTGTGGTGAAACTCTAGGTGTTTCATCAAGATTGATTGTGGTGAAACTCTATAGTTTCGTCGAGTATAGTTCTAACCTCAACAGTTTACAAGTTTAATCACATTAATTAGGTAATAACACCACATGTCAGCAAATATCTCAACATATAATGCAAGGTGTATCATTACAAAGCAACAAGTTATGCAAACATAGTTGTGAACAAATAACGTGTAGATGAAAGACCTTGGAAACTCGGGTTGTCACATTATCCCCAACTTAAAAAGAAATTTTGTCCCGAAATTTAGCATGCGGTTACTGAGGAAGCTAGTTGTGTTGCGTTGTTTCCTGGTTTTCCCGGGGTGTCACATCATCCCCCCGTTGGTTTGGAATTTCGTCCCGAAATTCTGCAGTAGCTTCAGCCTCAACAATGGTTGCACTGTTCCCGAATAATTGGGGATACTTGAGTTTCATTTGGTCTTCTCATTCCCAGGTGAACTCTGGGCCACGACGGGAGTTCCAACGAACTCGAACAAGAGGTATTCTGGTGTGCTTGAGGACCTTAACGTCTCGGTCCGTGATTTCAACTGGTTCCTCGACGAATCGCAACTGATCATCGATAGTGAGCTTCTTCAAAGGAACTATGAGGGTCTCATCTGACAGACATTTCTTCAAATTTGACACGTGAAATACGTGTGAACTCCACTGAGTTTCGCTGGTAGGTTCAATTTGTAGGCCACTTTGCCTATTTTCTCTATAATTTCGAAAGGTCCAACGTATCGTGGGATAAGTTTGCCTCGTTTGCCAAAACGAACTACACCTTTCCATGGTGAGACTTTGAGTAGCACTCGATCCCTAACCTGGAACTCGAGTGGTTTCCTGCGCTTATTAGTGTAACTCTTCTGACGGTGACGAGCTGCCGCCATTCGTTGCCGTATCTGGGCAATCCTTTCCGTTGTGTCTACCACAAGTTCTGGGCCAGTGATTTGGCTATCGCCAACTTCTGCCCAGCAAAGAGGTGATCGGCATTACGCCCGTAAAATGCCTCAAATAGAGCGGCTTGGATGCTGGTGTGATAGTTGTTGTTATACGAAAACTCTACTAACGGGAGATGTTTTTCCCAACCGTTGCCAAAATCAATCACGCATGCCCTAAGCATGTCTTCGAGGGTTTTGGATGGTGCGTTCAGACTGCACATCCGTCTGTGGATGATATGCGGTGCTCATGTCTAGACGTGAGCCAAAGGATTTGTGCATAGCTTGCTAAAATTCAGAAGTAAAACGTGCATCACGATCAGAAATAATGGAGGTTGGCACCCCGTGCCTCGAAACCACTTCCTTTAAGTAAACATCTGCTAAAGTAGAGAACTTGTCTGTTTCTTTGATAGGCAAAAATTGTGCAGACTTAGTTAATCGATCCACTGTCACCCAAATAGTGTCATTTCCACGTTGAGATCTAGGCAGGCCAGTAACAAAATCCATGGAAATTTGTTCCCATTTCCATTGTGGTATCTCTGGTTGTTGAAGTAGGCCCGATGGTTTCTGATATTCAGACTTGACTCTCGCACAAGTCAAACATTTGCTGACATAGGTTGCTATGTGGGCTTTCATGCTAGGCCACGAGCGTGTAGTCTTTAAGTCGTGGTACATCTTATCCAAACCAGGATGTACTGAGTAACGAGACTTATGTGCTTCATCCATCACCAGCTCGCGTAAGTTTCCATAGTGTGGGACCCAAATGCGCCCTGTAACGTAGAAAGCGACGTCCTCCTTTGTTCTAATCGTTTCCTTGATCCACGTAGGGACTCCGCCCTGACGTTTTCAGCTTTCAATGCTTCAACATGAGCATCTCGTATCTGAGTAGGAAGACTAGATTGGATGGTAAGTTGTAATGCTCGCATGCGCTTAGGCGTAGTATCTTTCCGACTGAGGGCGTTGTCACACCCCGGCCGCGTATAACATGCAACCGCGGCGGAAACGCCGGGGAGTGTCGTGGACAGAATTAAATTGTTTCATAACCATGGCATACAAGTTGTATTTTATTTATAAACAAAGGTGTTACATTGTCTTGGAAAGAGAGTACAGAAATCAAAACATAATTAAGCTAGTTCAAACTTCATTTTTTAGGTTCTAAGGCACAGGTCCGCCCTAGAGTCATGATCATCGTCCTATGGAATAGCTCCTGAAAACACATGTGAAAGTATGTACGTCAGCATAAAAATGCCTGTGAGATACATAGTTTTTGTGAAAATGGGATTCATGACTTGAGCTTAAAGGAATGTTTAATAACAGTCAGTCATGAACCTTGTAATTTGTTTTGCTTTGTAAACCATTTGAAAAACGATAACATCAAATGATATGTATAGATAAGTGCAAGGTTAAACGAATAACCAAGTAAAATGAGTTGAATAAGATAAGTTGTTTGTGAAAATAATGTCTTGTGAAGAATATGTTATTTATGTAAAATGTAATGTGTCTAAACTGAAATGACTTAGATAACGCCACGATATGTAATATTATACAAACATTTATATATAGGAAGTACCAGCGGCTTATCCACCATGTTTGTATCATATTACACACGCCCCGTTACTTGAATCATTTACCCAAACCAATCCAACATGTAAATTGTTCATGTGTAAACCAAATGTCAAGTGTTATTGCTCAAGTGTAAACCACCAAATGTATATGTCAATGTCGACGTGTTTATGTTCAATGTAAATCATGTAATGTGTAATCCCAAAATGTATCATGTATGGTAAGCGAAATGTATCAACTTAAACCATATGCACAAAACAAGCCGTTGAAGTAAAACGTGGTTTAAATCAACGTTATGTTCTGCGGAAAATGCATGCTCAATTGATATTAACATTTATGCGGTATTGTAAACTATGCATACATCCAAGCCTTGAGACTGTGGCGATAAACCCTTAAACAAATTAAAGGTTTATCTAAGTTATGTATATCGAATTCGGTCATTCCTTCCAGTCCTATCAAACCCAGGACTTCAGGAATGGGAGTTGTCAATTCCTATGGTACCACTACCTACTAACGAACGGCGTAGCTAATGTTAATGAATGTATTGTCCCATGTTAAACAAACCAAATGTCATAACAAAATGAAGGCATGTGATGTAAACAATTGTACTAAGTATGCTGAGTAAACATACGAAGCAGAGATGTTCATGTAAATCAATGTGTCCATATGCTGAGTAAACATATGCAACAGAAATGTTTATGTAAATCAATGTGTCCATATGCTGAGTAAACATATGCAACAGAAATGTTCATGTAAATCGATGTGCCCATATGCTGAGTAAACATATGCAGCAAAAATGTTATGTAAATCAATGTACTAAGTACGCACACAATGGGCATACATAGCATAAAATGTAAGGAAATCATGTACTATAATGTACTAATGAGCATAGCAGATATACGATGTGAAAACATGGAAAACATGAAAGTAACAGATAGGCACATGTGTTTCACCCCAAAACAGTTTGGAAAACAGTAAAAGAGGGGTTCAATGTACTCACCTGAGGTTGCTTTGTTGTTCTTGTGAAATAACCGGTTAAATGCGAGAGGTCACGGAATATCAACGGCACCTAATAGGTAGCTATGTTAATATACCGGACCAAATCGGATGATCGGATAGTACGCGGGTTCGTAAACCAAACGAGTATGGAGACTCGTGTAATATGGTTTAATAAAACCTACATACTAAAATGAAACTTAACCTAAGTGCTTACGGTCCATCACGACCCGTTTAGGTAGCTTATGCCACCTTACGCGTCGTTCGCGTAGAACGCGTTCGGAACGCCTAACATCGTGACCACAAGGCATAACCTCGGAAAGTTATAGCTATGGTCACCTAATGTGTTTGGTCAGGTCCTAACGACCGACCAAATGGGTCGGGTTCGAAAGCATAAGCGATGGTTTAGATCGCTTACCTTACGACCCTATATAAGCACTAAACTAAAAGTGACGAGCTAAGCATGTTAGAACATGCTTAACTAAGTTTGAAAACAGGTTTGACATCAAAACAAACGGCTTTGATGCCCACGAGTAGTTTGGTTACAAAACATGCAAGAATGCACATTTTGGCCGAAACTACGACTCGTCACTGAGCCTAGATAACGTGGTGATCAGTAGGGATGGTCACTATGGACCATAACCATCGTGATCACGCTCACGTTATGAAGTTCCATGAACTTCGCATCGACCATAGGCTGGTCAATGCAGAAAGTCAACAAAACGTTGACTTTCGGACTCGAAAAGCGAATAAAAGAGCGAAAGAAGACTTACGGAGGGTCCCCGAGTGCTAATCAAGATCCAATAGCTCAGGTATGAAGCAAAAGCATCAACTTAGAGCATTTAGATCTGATTTGTGGGTTTTTACACAAAAGGGGGGGGGGTATTTATAGGAAAAGTGGAACCGTTAGGATCGTTTTATCGAATAACGTGCTTTGATCTCGTGCGTACATGTGTCCAGGGGTTAGATTCAGTGTACTTGACCCTTGGCCCTTCATTTGGGTGAAAAGGCATCGCCCTTTGATCGAACGAAAGGCCAGATTCTGCATTAAATGCAGAATCTGCTGTCAGACATGTTCACGCGGCCCGCGTGAAAGTGGGTGCAGGTCTTACGCGGGTCGCCTAGCCCCGTCTGATCTGCACCACTTGCAGAATTTACGTATTTGGTCCCTGTTGCGTGTTTAAGCTATTTCCAGCCCCTTTAAGACCTGTAAAGTTATCTTTAAGGCCCTAAAATGATGCCTAAACATTGTGGACATGAAACATGCCCAAAAATATGTCGGGTGTCGGTTCGTTTGGCCGTACGATCGCGATGTTCGCTTAATTACGACGGAATGCGCATAAGCACAAAAGACGATCCAAATGACGCGACGAATGGATTTTTCTCATGCCAAACACTAAGGCATAATATAAGGATGCTTACATAAATTTTTGGATGTCCGGATGTATTCAGAACGTAAGTTATGCGCAAAAGTGCAAACTTGTGCACTTTTTGACACTTTTAGTCCCTGAATGACCCAAAAGTTTATTTTAGCATACCAAACCCCTCAAAGCCTATTTCTAAGCTATGCAAAGGATATTTATGGTATGTTTAACTTATGGACATGTTCCGGAATGTTCGTTACAGTTCAAATTGGCATACTTTCGCAGTTTGTCAAGTTTAGTCCCTGTAAGCGAATTAACTTGTTTTTGCTATACCAAAGCCTTCAAAACTTATTTCTAAGTTATGTAAAGGTTATTTAAGGTACGTTGAGTATATGTTGATGTTCCGGAGTATTTGTCGCATTAAACTGAGTACGTTTACGCACTAGTTAGCGTATAACTCTCAAGAAAGCGATGTAGAGTTTGGAATTGAATAAAAGTCAAAACATGAAAGATGTAAAACACAATGAAACAAACATTGGGATCAAATAACATTATTTTATTGATAACTGAACTGTTCACAATGATTACAAGCACAAATGTTACAGTCTCCCCTACTTGTGGAAATTTCGTCCCGAAATTTATTTAGAGGAAACTGATTTAAAAAAGATGCGGATATTTTGCTTTCATTTGATCTTCACGTTCCCAAGTAAACTCGGGTCCACGCTTAGATTCCCAACGAACCTTGACCAAAGGAATGCGCTTGCGTTTAAGCCACTTGACTTCACGTTCCATGATTTCTACCGGTTTCTCAACAAACTTCAGTGTTTTATCAACACGAATTTCGTCAAGCGGTATGTGGAGGTTTTCATCAGATAAACACCTCTTGAGATTGGACACGTGAAAGGTTGGATGAACATTTCCAAGTTCAGGAGGTAACTCAAGTCTGTAGGCTACCTTACCGATTCTTTCGACGATCTTGAATGGTCCAACATATCTAGGTGCAAGTTTTCCTTTCTTTCCAAATCTGATCACACCTTTCCAAGGTGAGACCTTAAGTAATACACGATCACCGACTTGAAAATCCAAGGGTTTGCGTTTTAGGTCCGCGTAACTCTTTTGACGGCTTCTAGCTGTCTGAATGTCACACCCCCAAAAATCCACACGCGGAGTATCACCGCTTGGGAGCGTGACTGACCAGGATCAAGCCACCAATCATATAGAACAATGTATAAAGTAGAAGTAATTGCAATATAATTCAAAACAAATCCATATGAAAGGTGTTTCCAAAACATAAGTCAGTTATCAATGTTTAGCGGAAGCGTATATATAAAAATATCCAATGTAAATGTGTATCAAGTATCATATGGGTTTCATATGACGTTCACGATCCAAGTCCACAACGTCCGCGCCTCCAGTGCAAGCTCCCAGTACCTAACGATCTGCAAGGCATGTAAAAGAAAGGATCAACAAAATAGTTGAGCGAGTTCACAGTAAATAAGTACGTAACAGTAAGTACAGGTTGGCTCTACTGGGCCGATAGTAAGTTATATAGGTGGGGGCTTCCCATGTTATGTGACCACTAGACTATTCGTATTATCCCTGTTCTTCGTCCGAGAACAGTAGCGCGCATGAGGTGTGCGTAGCACGTATCCTTTGCATCGAGGATAGTAATGGCATATGACCACGTAGGTGTTATCCAACCTACGGAACCACGTAGGTGTTATCCCAACCTACGGAATTAGTATATGACCACGTAGGTGTTATCCCAACCTACGGAATTAGTATATGACCACGTAGGTGTTATCCCAACCTACGGAACCGTCCTGACATCCGAGGACTATGATAGGTGATAGTCTAGGAAAAGCGTTTGTACGTTTATGTCAATTGAAACCTTTAACCCATTCCCACGACCCGGGAATCCCATGCCTTAGTAGGAGTGTGAACTCACCTTGGTTTGCTCGGTATGCTAGGTTATGCACTCACAAGTGATTAATCACGTCCTAGTGTATGCACGTATAACAAATCAGTTCATGTTCAAAATGATACGCATGCAATTAATTGTTCACATTGCAGTCAGTTTGCATATCAGCACGGCACGTAGTATTGCACGTTCATCACTAAGCATGGCATGTCAATTAAATCAACGTATGTTCCACTGTTCAAACATTATTCAAAACCCTAGTATCCTTCGACTCATACTATCATCTTTCGAAAACAAGTGTCACAATGATCCTTCGGGCCGAATGTCATGTTTCGGACCATGACATCTTTCGGTCCTAACTATCCTTCGGTCCAACTATCTGTCGGTCAACCAGTATCCTTCGGTCAACTATCTGTCGGTCAACCAGTATCCTTCGGTCAACTATGGTTCGATCAGATTATGGTTCGGTCAAACTACCATGGTTCGGGCCATTGCTATCTTTCGGTCATGGCAGTTACGTTTTATCCATTAACACAATTTCACTAATCAGTTATTGTCAACAGGATCAAACAAGCATAATCACAAGGTTTCACTCAAGAACCCTAATTTGATTAACAAGCATAACACTTTATCCTATACGATTCCGTTTTCAAGAACAGTGAACAATAACAATCCGTAGTGTATACATCACAACCAATCCACAAGCCTTATCATTAACCCTAATCACAACAGATCCAATTTGCATACAAAACCGATGAACATCCAAATCCTACCAATATGCACAACCGATTAACATACAACCCTAGTATCTTTCAAAACATCCATACTAACCGATCATAAAAACACATATTGCAAAACGATTAGGCAATTATAACATTCATATCCCATTAACATACATAATCGATTAGCATACAAGTCCGATCAACAACATATTGTAAGGCGATCGATAAATCATGAAAGCATATACATTAAACACTAACCGATATTGAAAACAGGGAATTGATCAGCAAGAAGTCTCCGTAAGTTTGTGGTTGCCGTCACAAGTAAAGATGCTCTAGGGTTTTTAGAAAAATAACCACTGATTTCATGCATTCCCATATATACGTATCACAGTAATGGGCCAAGCCCATTGGAAAGACTGGGCCGAAACATATCGAAGGATATGTTTCGTGCTCGAAGGATATGTTTCGTGCTCGAAGGATATGTTTCGTGCTCGAAGGTTATCCTTCGTGGTCCTTCGAATCCTTCGAACTACATGTCATCCTTCGAGGGCTAGGTTAAAGTTAATATTATAATAATAACAATTCTAATATTATTTTCTATCACCACAAATAGTAACATATAGGCAAACAACTCGTATAATTCAAGTCCACAATCCAACAACTAAACAGTCAAAGTCAAAGTCAACGCGCAATAAATGCGAAAGTGAAAGTCAAACACTCGAGTTGTCACATTATCCCCAACTTAAAAGAAATTTCGTCCCGAAATTTAGTACGCACTTACTGAGGAAGCTAAGTATCGTTCACTGGTTTTCCTGGGGTGTCACACTGAAGGTTATCACGAACTTTCTTTACCTTTTCTGTTGTCTCTAGAATGAGGGCAGGTCCAGTAAGCTGAGCCTCGCCAATCTCATTCCAGCAGACTGGTGAACGACATTTTCGACCATAGAGAGCCTCGAAAGGAGCCATGTTGATGCTGGAGTGATAACTGTTGTTGTAGGAGAATTCAATCAATGGAAGATGTGAATCCCAACTACCACCAAAGTCTATCACACAAGCTCTAAGCATATCCTCCAGTGTCTGGATTGTTCTTTCAGATTGGCCATCCGTTTGCGGATGATAAGCTGTGCTCAGATTAAGTTGGGACCCCATAGCAGATTGCATGGTTCTCCAAAAATGAGAAGTGAAACGAGCATCTCTGTCAGAAATGATGCTCAAAGGAACACCATGTCTAGCTACAATTTCATCTACGTAGATTTGAGCAAGTCTGTCAGCTGAATAATCCTCACGGATTGGCAAGAAATGTGCTGACTTGGTAAGACGATCAACGACTACCCAGATGGCATCGTGACCTTTCTTTGTGCGCGAGAGTTTAGTAATGAGATCCATAGTAATGTTTTCCCATTTCCAAACTGGGATCTCCGGTTGTTCCAATAAACCAGAAGGACGCTGATGTTATGCCTTAACCTTAAGACAAGTAAGGCATTTAGATACGTATAAGGCAATGTCTTTCTTCATACCAGGCCACCAATACTGAATACGAAGATCCTTATACATCTTATCTGAGCCAGGATGAATGGAATAACGAGACTTATGGGCTTCATCCATAAGCAAGGTACGAAGATCATCTTGGCTTGGGACCCACAAACGGTCCATGAAATAGTACGATCCATTGTCTTTCAGTTCAAGAGCAGGTGTTATGTGATAAGGAAATTCCTTATCCATTAAACCTTGTGAAACACAAGCTTGTTGAGCCTGAGAAATACGGGCTTGGATATCGGTTTGAACAACAGATTGGACACGTACACAATGAAGCTTAATACGTTCCTTGCGACTCAATGCATCGGCTACGACATTCGCCTTACCAGGATGGTAGCGAATCTCGCAGTCGTAGTCGTTTAGAAGTTCAACCCAACGTCGTTGTCTCATGTTGAGTTCTTTTTGATTGAAGATATGCTGAAGACTTTTGTGGTCTGTGAAAACCACACATTTTGTACCATACAAGTAGTGTCTCCAGATTTTGAGAGCGAAGACAACTGCACCCAACTCAAGATCATGAGTGGTGTAGTTCTTCTCATGTATCTTCAACTGCCTTGATGCGTATGCTATGACTTTGTTTCTTTGCATCAGGACGCAGCCAAGTCCTAATTTAGATGCGTCACAATAAACGACGAAATCATCGTTGCCCTTAGGCAATGTTAGGACAGGCGCGTCGCAAAGCTTTTGTTTCAAAGTCTGAAACGCTTCCTCTTGTTTGACTCCCCATTCAAATGGCTTGTTCTTCTGAGTTAGAGCAGTTAGAGGAACTGCAATCTTTGAGAAGTTTTCAATGAAGCGGCGGTAATAACCCGCCAGACCAAGAAAAGAACGAACTTCAGTAGGGGTAGTAGGTGTATCCCAATCTTTAATCGCACTGATCTTGGAGGGATCTACATGAATACCTTGTTCGTTGACAATATGTCCTAAGAATTGAACTTCTTTAAGCCAGAATTCACACTTGGAGAATTTGGCGAAAAGTTGTTCTTTCTTTAGGAGTTCCAATGTAAGACGAAGATGTTGCTCATGATCAGCTCGCGTCTTAGAATATATCAAAATGTCGTCAATGAAAACGATGATGAACTTATCTAAATAAGGCTTGCAGACCCTATTCATTAAGTCCATGAAAACAGCAGGAGCATTAGTCAAACCAAATGGCATGACTGTGAACTCGTAATGTCCATAACGAGTACGGAACGCTGTCTTGGGAATGTCTTCTTCATGTACACGAAGCTGATGATATCCAGATCGTAGATCGATCTTTGAAAAATAAGAAGCGCCTTGCAATTGATCAAAAAGATCATCAATGCGAGGTAGGGGATATCGATTCTTGATGGTAAGCTTGTTAAGCTCACGATAATCGATACACATCCTAAAAGATCCATCCTTCTTCTTTACAAAAAGAACGGGAGCACCCCAAGGTGAAAAGCTAGGACGGATGAAACCTTTGTCGGAGAGCTCCTGGAGCTGTTTAGATAATTCCTGCATCTCCGATGGTGCAAGACGGTATGGAGCTCTTGCAATGGGATTTGCACCAGGTACGAGATCAATACGAAACTCGACTTGGCGTGCTGGAGGTAGACCAGGTAAGTCTTCAGGGAATACTTCGGAATAATCCCGAACGACAGGAATATCTGAAATAGACTTACCCTTGCCTTTATCTGCTGTAACATGTGCTAAGAAAGCCACATAGTGCTTTCGCAGATACTTCCGTGCTTTAAAACAAGACATGAGTTTGAGTCCACCGGCAGGCTTCTCACCACGAACCTGTAGGATCTCGCCTGTAGACAGCGGCACACGAACAATCTTCTCAGAACAAACTATCTCTGCGCGATGCTTGGATAACCAATCCATTCCCACTATAACGTCGAAGCTTCCAAGTTGCATTGGCGTGAGGTCAATAGGAAAAATATGGTCGTTAAGATTCAACTGGCAGTTGCGTAGAACAGAATTTAGAACAATCGGTTCACCACTGGCAACCTCTACTGTCAAAGGTTTACCTAGTTTCGTTCTAGACACGCGAAGCATTGTCTCGAAAGACAATGACACGAAACTCTTGTCGGCACCCGAATCAAAAAGAACAGATGCTGGCTGATTATTAATAAAGAACGTACCGTTCACCACTTCGTTGTCTGCTTGTGCTTCTTGTGCATTCATGTTAAAGACTCGACCTCGAGCCTGTGGCTGATTTTGGTTTGCATTCTGGTTCTGGTTGGCTAGCCTTGGACACCGATTTCTGTAGTGGGTCAGATCCCCATAATTATAACAAGCACCTGGTGGGTAGTTTGGTCGTGCAGCCTGACCCTGTTGCTGAGCGACCTGTTGAGCAGGGTTCTGGACTGCGTGATTCTGAGCAAACCGACAAACATCGGCAAGATGACCTGATTTCCCACAGTTTGTACAGAAACGACACTGATATTGTGGCTGGTGGTGACTGTTGCATCGATTGCACAAAGGTGCACTTCCTGAGTAGGGTTTCTTTGCTGGAGGCTGGTTGGGAGCTGCCTGGTTTGCTTGGGCAGTGACAGCAAAATTTTGGGAAGCCTTACGCTTCCTTGACCCCCTTGAGGATCCAGAGTCCTTTCCCTTCTTGTTCTGACCTTTCTTACTATCCTCCTTGTCAGCCGACTGCTTCTTGCCCTTGTCACCCTTCCTGTGTAGTTTATTCTTTCGGATCTGCGACTCAGTCAACGTCGCCGATAACTCGATTGCCTGACGGAGTGTGGTAGGGTTGCTACCAGTAAGGATATCTTGTACTGAGTCAGGTAGGCCGTCGATGTATCTTTCGATGGCCTTATCGAGTGGGGTAACCATAGTCGGGCAAAGAAGACTCAACTCTTCAAACCTATCAGTGTAAGCCCTGTGCTCACCACTATCTTGCCTCAAAACATCAAATTCCTTCTCCAACGCTCGTTGTTCATGACGAGGACAAAACTCCCTCATCATAAGAGCTCTCAGTTGAGCCCATGTCTGAGCTAGAGCAACTTCTGCACCTTGATCTCTCATAACCCCATTCCACCATGTAAGAGCCCTCTTCTGAAACACGCTCGAAGAAAACTCGACCTTGCGATTATCCGGACACTGCACATGGCGAAAAGTGTTCTCGATGCTCTCGAACCACTGAAGAAGCCCAGTTGCTCCTTCAGAACCACTAAACTTGAGTGGCTTAGCCTGGTTAAAATCCTTGTATTTGCATGTACCATTGTTGTTGTTGGCCTGGTTCCATTGAGCAAAGAGATTCGGAAATTGAGCAGCCATCTGCTGCGCAATAATCTCCGCCAGCTCGGCAGTAGCTATCTGGTTGTCGCGTCGAGGAGGCATTCTAGAAGAGAAAAACATGAAATGAAACGAGTGAGATGATTGGATGAAGAGAATGAGATGAAGCAAAAGCAATCAAAAGCAAAGATGGCGGTTATGCATCGCAAAGCAAATAAGCGACGTGAAATGTCTAGTCAAAGTAAATGGGTTAGAATTTGTGTATCGCGAAGACATGCTCGCCTATAAGTGAACACTCACCCCAAGAGATCCCAGGTAAGAGTGACTGGTCCGATTATGTGGATTTGTACGAACACTCTAGCCTTAGACAGAAAACCCAGGGTACAGGCATTCACTCTTCCAGTTCGCACGTGTTCACACTATTAACCCAAAACTTTGACGGGATTTTTGAAAATCCAAAGGGGTTCAAAACCTTATAATAGAGGGTTCAAAACCTAGTAATCAATCATCCTAGAACAGATGATTAATTTTCAAAGCGGATTCGGAACCGAAGTTCCCGTTGTGGTTATCACCTAAGGATAGGTGATGTGCATGTTTTAAACTCTAAACACAAGATAACTTGTGTTAGGGTCCTAAAGTTATAGTCTAGGTCAAAGCATTACTAATAACCTAGTTCCCTATAACCATTGGCTCTGATACCAACTCTTCTGTCACACCCCGGCCGCGTATAACATGCAACCGCGGCGGAAACGCCGGGGAGTGTCGTGGACAGAATTAAATTGTTTCATAACCATGGCATACAAGTTGTATTTTATTTATAAACAAAGGTGTTACATTGTCTTGGAAAGAGAGTACAGAAATCAAAACATAATTAAGCTAGTTCAAACTTCATTTTTTAGGTTCTAAGGCACAGGTCCGCCCTAGAGTCATGATCATCGTCCTATGGAATAGCTCCTGAAAACACATGTGAAAGTAGGTACGTCAGCATAAAAATGCCTGTGAGATACATAGTTTTTGTGAAAATGGGATTCATGACTTGAGCTTAAAGGAATGTTTAATAACAGTCAGTCATGAACCTTGTAATTTGTTTTGCTTTGTAAACCATTTGAAAAACGATAACATCAAATGATATGTATAGATAAGTGCAAGGTTAAACGAATAACCAAGTAAAATGAGTTGAATAAGATAAGTTGTTTGTGAAAATAATGTCTTGTGAAGAATATGTTATTTATGTAAAATGTAATGTGTCTAAACTGAAATGACTTAGATAACGCCACGATATGTAATATTATACAAACATTTATATATAGGAAGTACCAGCGGCTTATCCACCATGTTTGTATCATATTACACACGCCCCGTTACTTGAATCATTTACCCAAACCAATCCAACATGTAAATTGTTCATGTGTAAACCAAATGTCAAGTGTTATTGCTCAAGTGTAAACCACCAAATGTATATGTCAATGTCGACGTGTTTATGTTCAATGTAAATCATGTAATGTGTAATCCCAAAATGTATCATGTATGGTAAGCGAAATGTATCAACTTAAACCATATGCACAAAACAAGCCGTTGAAGTAAAACGTGGTTTAAATCAACGTTATGTTCTGCGGAAAATGCATGCTCAATTGATATTAACATTTATGCGGTATTGTAAACTATGCATACATCCAAGCCTTGAGACTGTGGCGATAAACCCTTAAACAAATTAAAGGTTTATCTAAGTTATGTATATCGAATTCGGTCATTCCTTCCAGTCCTATCAAACCCAGGACTTCAGGAATGGGAGTTGTCAATTCCTATGGTACCACTACCTACTAACGAACGGCGTAGCTAATGTTAATGAATGTATTGTCCCATGTTAAACAAACCAAATGTCATAACAAAATGAAGGCATGTGATGTAAACAATTGTACTAAGTATGCTGAGTAAACATACGAAGCAGAGATGTTCATGTAAATCAATGTGTCCATATGCTGAGTAAACATATGCAACAGAAATGTTTATGTAAATCAATGTGTCCATATGCTGAGTAAACATATGCAACAGAAATGTTCATGTAAATCGATGTGCCCATATGCTGAGTAAACATATGCAGCAAAAATGTTATGTAAATCAATGTACTAAGTACGCACACAATGGGCATACATAGCATAAAATGTAAGGAAATCATGTACTATAATGTACTAATGAGCATAGCAGATATACGATGTGAAAACATGGAAAACATGAAAGTAACAGATAGGCACATGTGTTTCACCCCAAAACAGTTTGGAAAACAGTAAAAGAGGGGTTCAATGTACTCACCTGAGGTTGCTTTGTTGTTCTTGTGAAATAACCGGTTAAATGCGAGAGGTCACGGAATATCAACGGCACCTAATAGGTAGCTATGTTAATATACCGGACCAAATCGGATGATCGGATAGTACGCGGGTTCGTAAACCAAACGAGTATGGAGACTCGTGTAATATGGTTTAATAAAACCTACATACTAAAATGAAACTTAACCTAAGTGCTTACGGTCCATCACGACCCGTTTAGGTAGCTTATGCCACCTTACGCGTCGTTCGCGTAGAACGCGTTCGGAACGCCTAACATCGTGACCACAAGGCATAACCTCGGAAAGTTATAGCTATGGTCACCTAATGTGTTTGGTCAGGTCCTAACGACCGACCAAATGGGTCGGGTTCGAAAGCATAAGCGATGGTTTAGATCGCTTACCTTACGACCCTATATAAGCACTAAACTAAAAGTGACGAGGTAAGCATGTTAGAACATGCTTAACTAAGTTTGAAAACAGGTTTGACATCAAAACAAACGGCTTTGATGCCCACGAGTAGTTTGGTTACAAAACATGCAAGAATGCACATTTTGGCCGAAACTACGACTCGTCACTGAGCCTAGATAACGTGGTGATCAGTAGGGATGGTCACTATGGACCATAACCATCGTGATCACGCTCACGTTATGAAGTTCCATGAACTTCGCATCGACCATAGGCTGGTCAATGCAGAAAGTCAACAAAACGTTGACTTTCGGACTCGAAAAGCGAATAAAAGAGCGAAAGAAGACTTACGGAGGGTCCCCGAGTGCTAATCAAGATCCAATAGCTCAGGTATGAAGCAAAAGCATCAACTTAGAGCATTTAGATCTGATTTGTGGGTTTTTACACAAAAGGGGGGGGTATTTATAGGAAAAGTGGAACCGTTAGGATCGTTTTATCGAATAACGTGCTTTGATCTCGTGCGTACATGTGTCCAGGGGTTAGATTCAGTGTACTTGACCCTTGGCCCTTCATTTGGGTGAAAAGGCATCGCCCTTTGATCGAACGAAAGGCCAGATTCTGCATTAAATGCAGAATCTGCTGTCAGACATGTTCACGCGGCCCGCGTGAAAGTGGGTGCAGGTCTTACGCGGGTCGCCTAGCCCCGTCTGATCTGCACCACTTGCAGAATTTACGTATTTGGTCCCTGTTGCGTGTTTAAGCTATTTCCAGCCCCTTTAAGACCTGTAAAGTTATCTTTAAGGCCCTAAAATGATGCCTAAACATTGTGGACATGAAACATGCCCAAAAATATGTCGGGTGTCGGTTCGTTTGGCCGTACGATCGCGATGTTCGCTTAATTACGACGGAATGCGCATAAGCACAAAAGACGATCCAAATGACGCGACGAATGGATTTTTCTCATGCCAAACACTAAGGCATAATATAAGGATGCTTACATAAATTTTTGGATGTCCGGATGTATTCAGAACGTAAGTTATGCGCAAAAGTGCAAACTTGTGCACTTTTTGACACTTTTAGTCCCTGAATGACCCAAAAGTTTATTTTAGCATACCAAACCCCTCAAAGCCTATTTCTAAGCTATGCAAAGGATATTTATGGTATGTTTAACTTATGGACATGTTCCGGAATGTTCGTTACAGTTCAAATTGGCATACTTTCGCAGTTTGTCAAGTTTAGTCCCTGTAAGCGAATTAACTTGTTTTTGCTATACCAAAGCCTTCAAAACTTATTTCTAAGTTATGTAAAGGTTACTTAAGGTACGTTGAGTATATGTTGATGTTCCGGAGTATTTGTCGCATTAAACTGAGTACGTTTACGCACTAGTTAGCGTATAACTCTCCAGAAAGCGAGGTAGAGTTTGGAATTGAATAAAAGTCAAAACACGAAAGATGTAAAACACAATGAAACAAACATTGGGATCAAATAACATTATTTTATTGATAACTAAACTGTTCACAATGATTACAAGCACAAATGTTACAGGCGTCGGCCACAACATTGGCTTTGACCGGATGGTACTTGATCGCGCATTCGTAGTCATTCAAGAACTCGACCCATCGACGTTGTCGCATGTTTAATTCCTTTTGCTTGAAGATATGCTCGAGACTCCTATGATCGGTGTAAATGGTGCACTTGGTACCGTACATCTAATGTCTCCATATCTTGAGTGCGAAAATAACAGCTCCTAGCTCTAGATCGTGTGTAGTGGAATTCTTCTCGTGAACTTTAAGTTGGCGCGATGCATAAGCAATGACTTTATCCCATTGCATCAACACTCAACCAAGACCCTGAATTGACGCGTCGCAATAAACCACAAAATCGTCTGTGCCCTCTTGCAATGAGAGAATTGGTGCGCTGCAAAATCTATCCTTTAAGTGCTGAAATGCTGTTTCCTGTGCATCACCCCAACGGTAGGTGACACCTTTTTGAGTTAGGGAGGTGAGAGGTTGCGCAATCTTAGGAAAATCCTTGATGAACCTTCTGTAGTAGCCCGCCAAACCCAAGAATTGGCGGATTTCTATTGGTGTACGGGGTGCAGGCCAGTTCTTGATCGAGTCTACCTTGGATGGATCAACATGAATCCCATCCCTGTTTACCACATGGCCTAGAAAGTGGACTTCGCGAAGCCAAAAGTCGCATTTCGAAAGCTTGGCGTACAACTGTTCTGTTCAGAGGAGTTCCAAAATAAGTCTCAGGTGTTGCTCGTGCTCCTCCTGACTCTTCGAATAGATCAGGATGTCGTCGATGAAAACAATAACGAACTTATCCAAGTAGGGCTTGCACACTCTGTTCATAAGATCCATGAAGACTGCAGGTGCGTTTGTCAATCCAAAAGGCATAACCAGGAACTCGTAATGTCCATAACGAGTCCTGAACGCTGTCTTAGAGATATCCTTGTCTCGGACTCTCAGTTGATGGTAACCCGACCTCAGGTCAATCTTTGAGTAGTAGCTCGATCCTTGTAGCCGATCGAATAAGTCATCAATGCGTGGAAGAGGATAGCGATTCTTCACAGTCACCTTGTTGAGTTTGCGGTAGTCAATACACATTCCGAAGGTACCATCTTTCTTTTTCACAAATAACACTGGGGCTCCCCAGGGTGAAGAGCTAGGAGGAATAACACCCTTATCTAAGAGCCTTGAGGAATGAAATGATGCCCACCACAGCACCACTCTTGTCACCATGAATCACCAAAGGTTCTTCACCAGAACGAGGAATGCGGACGATCTTCTCTTTGCAACGAATATCTGCTCGATGTTGGGATAACCAGTCCATTCCAATAATGATGTCGAAACTACCAAGAACGATGGGGGATAAGATCGATAGAGAAGGTCTGACCCGCTAAAACGAGGTTACAACCCTTAACTATATGCATGGCCTCCAGACTTTTACCATTTGCTAACTCTACGACATGCTTGGTGTTCATAAGGGTTGTTGTATGTTTAAGCATTTGACTAACTTTTAAGGACACATAGCTAGTATCAGCACCCGAATCAAATAAAATAGTAACAAAGAAATCATCCAGTAGAAACTTACCCATCACAACGTTGGGGTCGTTCCTTGCTTCACCCTGACCAATCACGAAGGCACATCCCCTGGAAACATTGCCGTTGTTGTTACCCCTGTTGTTTCCATACCCCTGGTTGTCGTTGTTCTGATTCTGATTCTTGTTCAACTGTGGGCAGTGTCTCTTGAAATGATCTTCAGCACCGCACTGATAACATCTCTTATTACCCTGCTGTTGCTGTTGCTGGTTCTGTGGGGCTTGTGGCTGCTGTTGTCGATTCTGGTTTGCAGGACGTGAGCTCCAGCAATCTTTGGCTTCATGACCCGGCTTGTTACATCTCTGACAACAATCTTTGTTGCACGGCCCGCTGTGATGCAAATTACATCGATTGCACTTAGGGTGGTTTCCCCTGTATCCACCCTGACTTCGATTACCAAAAGACTGCTGACTGGGGCTCCTGTACTCATCTGTCTTTCGCTGCTAGGACTGAGACTAAACCGAAGTGGAACCCTTGCTCGAATTTCCATCCCACTTGCGTTTGTTGTCACTAGGAGCATCTGAAGTAGTTGTAGCAGCATTAACACGTTTTGGTAGTCTGTTCTGTTCTACCGCCTGATCAGTGAGACGATGAGCAAGTTGAGTGACTTGCTGGATGGTGCCAAGGTTAGCCGCGGTCACATGACTCTGAATTTCTGGCACCAGACCCTTGAGATACAGCTCGATGCGTTTGATGGGGGGGTCTACCATAGTGGGGCACAATATAGCTAATTCATGTGATCTCTTCGTATAAGCCTCGATTTCAGACCCCGACATCTTTAAATTGAAAAACTCCACCTCTAGCTTGTAGATGTCATCGGGACTGCAATACTCTTCCTTAATCAGATCCTTGAAGTCGTTCCATGGGGTGGCATTAGCAGCTGCCAGTCCTAACATCTGAACCTGTGCTTTCCACCAGGTTAACGCAGCACCTTCGAGTGTTCCAGTAGCGTACTTTACCCTACGAGCTTCAGGGCATTCACACATCTCGAAGACAGATTCGAGCTTCTCGAACCAGTGGAGGAGGCCTACAGCTCCTTCAGTGCCGTTGAAAGTAGTAGGTCGGCAGTCCATAAAAGTTTTGAAAGTGCACACGGGAGGTTGAGCAGGTTGGCCTGTCGTATGTGTAATAAGAAACAAAGTTAAGCACAAGTGTTGGTTTACGAGAGTAGGATCTAAAGATCCTAGGGTAAGTTGCAATGGCAGGTTATACCTCCTGCCTGAGCGGCTGCGAGGGCTGCAGTAACTTGTTCATTGATTAAAGCCGTCAGCTGGGCTTGAGTCATGTTGATACGTCCACTCATGATCTTCATATCAAGGGAAAACATGAGTGAGAGAGGTTCGCGAAAGTGCGATGACAGAAGAGAGTGAGCACACATGTGTTTTCAAACAATAGTCGTTACATTCATCTAAGCATACCTTGAGCAATGTACTGTGTAACTAGCAAGTAGGCAACATAAACATAAATCATATCACCTAGAATGTTGAGTCTTGCACGTGGAGCGAAGCATCGTTGTGGATCGTTGAGCACTGTACAGGTTATAGTCTGGTTTTCTCAAGAAGCTCTTTCCCTTTTTAAAACCAAGTTCACTATAACCAATGGCTCTGATACCAATATGTCACACCCCCAAAATCCACATGCGGAGTATCACCGCTTGGAGGCCTGACTGACCAGGATCAAGCCACCAATCATATTGAACAATACCATTAAGTAAATAAAACCAAACCCAATATAATTGGTGTTTCAAAATAAACCAAACATGTTTAAAAAATCAGCGGAAGCATAGTAATGTTTAAATAACCAAACATAGTTCAAAGTGTTAAACATAGGACATAACAGTCCATATCCCACAACGATTACGCCTCCCCGTGCAAGCTTCAGGAGTACCTAACGACCTGCAAGGCATGTAACAACGAGTCAACAAACAAAGTTAAGCGAGTTCACAGGAGGTGTTTGTTTTAAAGTAGTTTCTCAAGAACTAAGAGTTTCTTCGCAACTATGGTAAATCAACTTTCCTGGTTTTCCAAACCATGATCAGTGGGGGCTACCCCATGTTATAAATAGCTAGACTAGATGCATATGTTAGTGTCCTTCCCAAACCGAGGACAGAAGTATGTACCTGAGTACATAGGTTTATCGCAGGCGTCCTTCCCAATCCGAGGACGGTGTACGTATAAGAACACGTAGGTTTAGCTCCGGTGCCCTTCCCAACCGAGGACAGTGGTACGTAATGAGTACGTAGGTTTAGCACTGGCGTCCTTCCCAATCCGAGGACGGAGGTACGTATAACAATACGTGGGTTTAGCGCTGGCGTCCTTCCCAATCCGAGGACGAAGGTAAGTAGTCTAGTAGTGGCGAAAGTACAAGTTCCGTTTTAACTATTTTATCCCATTCCCAATCCACCGGGAATCCCATGCCTTAAGAGTGTGAACTCACCTTGGTTTGCTCGGTTGATTAATTACTTGATCCCAATTAATCAGTCAAGGCCTATATTATGCACGTGTTCATAATCAGTTTACATCCACATAGTTCATATATATATAACATGGTTATACAGTGTAGTTTAAGTAATAAGCACCACATAACATTTAACGGTTGTACAAGCTCATGTAACTCATGCTTACCATTAACAACAACTAACTATCCCAGTTAACCCTTAACAGACCTTACCGAGTTACTGTGCATGTTTAACCCATTACGAAACCCTAAGATTTGGTCGTGCATTCCTTCGGCGAAACCCACCCATTTTGTCGTGATTACCCTCGGCGAAACCCCCTGGTTTCGTCGACATCGGCGTTTCGTCCATTAGGTCAGTTACGTCATGTAACCGATGATTACCCAGAAACCCTAACCATCTTTCTCAGCCGTGACATACTATCATCGATCATGCAGTCATCATACAACACAAAAATCATTGAACACAATACATGTAGCCCGTGTCCTATACATAACAGTTTGCTAAACATTCCTTCGATCCACACAATCATTACAGATAATCAATATTTACTTAGGTCTACTAGTTCTTTGTTATCAGGAATCATCATATGTTTATGATCTAATTAGCATGACCAGACGCTATGCTAGCATCCTTTAACCTAACAATCAACGGCAACATGTAAGATTTACAAGGTTTTAGCCTATGCAACATGATAATCATCATCAACAATCCAAATCATGAAACCCTATTCGAAACATACCGAGCAGTAACAATTTAAGCATTCAAATCAAGGCAAGTAATCCATCATGATAACAGTGATAACGATTTGACCATATACTTACCGGTTGAGATGAAACACAAGATTTTCTAGAAAGATGATGGTGAGAGGTGATGGCTGCCGCAAGGAGGTATAGAGGCTCTAGGGTTTTCTGTTGGCACAAGCGTGACGAATGACACAGCGATACTGAATAAATATACGCATAACGTACTGGGTCCCTAATGGGCTTCGGCGTAACATTGGGCCGGCGAAACTCCTGTTTCGTCGTGTGGTTTATGACGAAACTCCCTAAGGTTTCGTCGAGTATGGTGTGGTGAAACTCTAGGTGTTTCATCAAGATTGATTGTGGCGAAACTCTATAGTTTCGTCGAGTATAGTTCCAACCTCAACAGTTTCAAGTTTAATCACATTAATTAGGTAAAAACACCACATGTCAGCAAATATCTCAACATATAATTCAAGGTGTATCATTACAAAGAAACAAGTTATGCAAACATAGTTGTAAACAAATAACGTGTAGATGAAAGACCTTGGAAACTCGGGTTGTCACAGACTTCATGATTGAGATTTTGGTCTAGTATCCATGCTGTCACCCTTCAATAAAGAGGGTGTGTACGCAATCCCCAAACCAGGAGATTACGTAGGTGCCAGTTCAATCCTTTATCACATGTTGTCACCCTTCAATGAAGTGGGTGTGTACGTGTTCCAAACCAGGATATCACGCGGTTTTAGATTAGATCCTTTACCCATTCCCAACCCTTGGGAATCCCATGCCTTGTGGAAAGTGTGAACTCACCTTGATTTGCTCGGCAGATAATTTACTTGTTAAAACACTTTAGTCAATTGCGTCCTATTATAATTTACTACATCTTGTTAGATTCGTACTTCAAATGTTTCCCGTAATAATACATAATAATAATTCCATGTAGCACGTAAGCACGTAGTCATATCATCATGGCATACACGTATCCGCACATTAAACACGATTAGTCGTTTAATCTAGTCCATAGTGGGCAACCCTAGTAGTTAAGGGCCCACACCAGTGTGGGCCAATTTTATCATGAGCCTAGGTAGTATGTGGCCTAAAACAATTTTAATCCAAACACAGAAAGTACAAAGGTCTCAACAAATTATCCTAAATCAAGCAGGTAAGGACAAAGTACCATTGATCTACGATTTCAATTCACCATTTGCTCCTGTTATACCCTATGCATGTCTAACTGTACATTAATAAATCACCTCATATGCATGACAGATTTATACCATTACCCAGGTTGTACATTATATTCATTCATTCCCCAATCATCATTCTTATTACTTACTACAACTAAATAGATAATCATCATCCTCATTATCATCCTTAAATTAAACAGTAAAAAAGAAGCATGAGCAATCAACATGAGCAAGACATCACCTCTATATACATATATATATATATATATATATATATATATATATATATATTTAAACCTTTTAAATATGCATGACCCAGTTGTAAACTTGGCACATATTATTGTACATTCAAAAGAGAACTCAGCAATCAAACATTAACATGATTCAACTCACAGTCATCATCTTCCTATTAACTCATAGTTTTATTATCAATCAAACATGAACAGAAGCTTATATATATGTATATTAGTTCATTATATCTTCATCAACTCATTCACAAGAAACTTTATTTTACAAACATTCTAAAGCATAACCTATACACACACGACATACTTTCAGTTTCAAAGCAACCATTCAGATTTTCATGTAATTTATCTATCTTATAAACATGTCAGGATCAAGATTCATATACAGACACATCCCATATAGATCGCAGTTTCTGTAACGAATATCACGTTGCATGCTCATTCATACAATAGTTCCAGTTCACCAACATATACATGCCATCGAACAAATATATATATCTTCATACAGTTTCATGTAATCGCTAATCATATGCATCAACAACTAAATTTGTTTATCAGTAACACCATAGTCAACGAATGTCCAATATCACATAGCCCTAACACTCAAATAATCCTAGCCATCACTTACTCGAAAAATCAAACAGCAATCATAATTATCAATTTAATTTCGATCCACTACAAGTTTCCATTAAGTACTCGTGACCCATGAATAACCAGACCCCAATCCATTGTATTAAACTAACTTGATCACAAAACATTCACACATAAACATGGTATTCCGTACATGTATTTTCATAACCTTCCAATCCATTGTGGTTTATATACAAGCATATTCACATAGATCCACATATAGTTTCATGATTCTTCACTTTGTTGTTGTCCATATACACACATAGATGTCGCACAACACACACATGAATAGATAACCAGGGCATTACACGAACATGAATTACGAGCTGAACCGAAACCGAGATAACACGTTCGTAAAACGAAGTAACGAGATATGTGGGACTTACCGGCGATCAGTGACGGAGGAGTGGTGATGTGCTTCGGTTGCCGAGGGAGGAAGAAAGGCGAGAGGTGATGTGCGAGACGGTGGAGGAGCTACTGCCGATTGCCGTGGGGTTCGAGTGACTTGCGTGAGGGTTTTCATTACGTACGAACATGCATATACATATATATTTTTAGGCTGATGTTTGGCGGTGCAATTGATTGTGTGGGCCGAGGTTAAGGTGGGATGTTTGAGATTTCAATTTGGGCCATAATTAATATGGATCGAACATATGGGTGCACATGTCAACAGTTTCATGTATGTGTTCACATGTCCCTAATTTCCCCTCATTTTGTTTTGTTTACTTATTTTATACTTAGGCTTAACAACAAGAATAAATCAATATAGTTAATGCATTAGGTGTTTCGGACTTCATGTGTTTCGAGTTACGCGAGTGGGTCGACTTGACAAGCGAGTTCATGCTTTGGTTAAAAGGTACAATGATTCGGGTCGATTCAACACTATAAATTTGATAAGTGTGTAGCATTTGGTTTCAAAGAAAAGTAATGCGTAATGTAAATGATTTAAAAGATAAGTGAAATGAACAATGATTAGCTCGGAAACACGGGTTGTCACATCATCCCCAAGTTGAAAGAAATTTCGTCCCGAAATTTAGCACGTAGTTACTGAGGAAGCTTGATAGGTTGCGTGGTTTTCCTGGGGTGTCACATCATCCCCCCGTTGGTTTGGAATTTCGTCCCAAAATTCCGCAGTAGCTTCAGCCTCAGTAGTGGTTGCACTTTTCCCGAACAACTAGGGATATTTGTGTTTCATTTGGTCTTCTCGTTCCCAGGTAAACTCTGGGCTACGACGGGAGTTCCAACGAACTCGAACAAGAGGAATTCTGGTACGCTTGAGAATCTTAACATCTCGGTCTGTAATCTCTATAGGTTCCTCGATGAATCGCAGCTGATCGTCGATAGTGAGCTCCTTAAGAGGAACTATGAGGGTCTCATCTGACAGACACTTCTTCAGATTTGACACGTGAAAGACATTGTGTGGACAATTCTTCTAGTTCTGATGTAGCTAATCGATAAGGTGCACGAGCTATTGGTGCTGCTCAAGGAGCTAGCTCGATTTGAAACTCGACCTGATGATGAGGCGGAAGACCAGGTAATTCCTCAGGAAATACCTCAGGAAAGTCGAGTACAATCGGAATGTCTTTACTTCTCTTCTCTTTCGTTGATGTGTTAGCAACAAGGGCTAGAATAGCTGTATGACCCTTTCGTAAACACTTCTGGGCCTTAAGGAAAGAGATGATGCCCACGACAGCACCACTCTTATCACCACGAATCAAGAGGGGTTCTTCATCAGAACGAGGGATGCGGACAATTTTTCTCTTTGCAAAGAATTTCCGCTTGATGTTGAGACAACCAACCTATCCCAATAACAACGTCGAAACTACCAGAACGATAGGAATGAGGTCGATAGAAAAGGTCTGATCAGCAAGAACAAGATTGTAACCCTTAACTATGTGTGTGGCCTCTAGACTTTTACCGTTTGCTAATTCTACTATGTGCTTGGTGTTCAAAAGTGTTGGGGTACGATTAAGCATTTGACTAACTTTTAAAGACAAGTAACTAGTATCGGCACCCGAATCAAATAAAACAGTAACATAAAAGTCGTCTAGTAGGAACTTACCCGCCACAACATTGGGATCGTTCCTTGCATCACCCTGACCAATCACGAAGACACTTCCCCTAGCACCATTGCCGTCGTTGTTACCCCCATTGTTGTTCCCATTTCCTTGGTTGTTGTTCTGATTATGATTCGGATGGGGGCAGTCTCTTTTGAAATGGCCTTCAGCACCACACTGAAAGCATCCTTTGTTGTTACCCTGCTGCTGCTGCTGCTGGCGCTGATTCTGTGGAGTTTGCTGCTGGTTCTGTCGTGGCCGATTTGCAGGGTAGAGACTCCTGCAATCCTTGGCCGCATGGCCAGGTTTGTTACACCTCTGACAAGTGCCCTTAGTACACGTTCTGCTATGATGGAAACCACATTGATTGCATTTGGGGTGGTTCCCCTTGTACCCACTCTGCCCTTGACTACCAGAAGACTGTTGACCAGGGCTCTTGTAGTCATCCGTCTTTCGCTGCTGAGACTGAGACTGAGCTGATGTTGAACCCTTGCTTGAGACTCTATCCCATTTGCGCTTGTTGTCGCTGGGGGCATCAGAAGTAGTAGTGGTAGTACCAATACGTTTGGGTAGCGCCTGATCAGTGAGACGATGAGCCAAACGAATAACTTGCTGGATAGTGGCGAGGTTTGCTGCTGTCACATGACTGTGGATCTCCGGCACTAAACCCTTAAGGTAAAGCTCGATACGCTTGATAGGAGGATCCACCATAGTAGGACACAAGATAGCCAGTTCGTTTGATCTCTTCGTATATGCTTCGATTTCCGACCCTGTCATCTTTAAGTTGAAGAACTCTACTTCCAGCTTGTGGATGTCATCACGGTTGCAGTATTCCTCCTTGATCAAATCCTTGAAGTCATTCCATGGGGTGGCATTAGCAGCAACTATCCCCAGCATTTGAACCTGAGCGTTCCACCACATGAGCGCTACACCTTCTAGAGTACCGGTAGCATATTTCACCCTACGAGCCTCAGGGCATTCACACATCTCGAAGACAGACTCGAGCTTCTCGAACCAGTGGAGGAGGCCTACAGCTCCTTCAGTGCCGTTGAAAGTAGTAGGTCGACAGTCCATAAAAGTTTTGAAGGTACACACAGGAGGCTGAGCATGTTGACCTGTTATGCGAGTGAAAAGACACAAAATTAAGCACAAGTGTTGGTTCACGGGAGTAGGATCTAAAGATCCTATAGAGAGTTGTAGAGGCAGGTTATACCTCCTGCCTGAGCGGCTGCGAGTGCTGCAGCAACTTGTTCATTGATTAGAGCCATCAGCTGGGCTTGAGTTAAGTTGATTCGTCCACTCATGATCTTCACAATAAAGAGAGCATGGGTGAGTAAAGTTTCGTGACAATTCGTAAGTGTGGAGTGACAGAAAAGAGTAAGCACACAACAAGTGTCTATCAATAGTTGCTACGTTAACCAAAGCACACCATGAACAAAGTACTATGTAACTAACTGTTGGTGCATACGTCTGTCGACTTTGTCTTGTATCGAGTCTGGTACTAAAATTGTTAGATTAGTGCGTGTTGTACGAGAAAATAGGAAGTTTTAGGTTGATTTTGTTCTGATTCCGCTCGAAGAGGTGATTCCGCTTGAAACTGTCATCAAACACTTCCAAGCGAAATCAGATTGTTGTGATTCCGCTTGAACTGTCTCATAACAGTTTCAAGTGGAACCCCTTCCCCTATATATACCTTTCGAGCGTAATCATTTAAAACATTCCTTGTTTCCGGTACTGAACTGCTGCCGAAGTGCCGTTTGACTGTAATTGCTGTGAAATCAATATACAAGGCAATTTAAAGTGAAACAAGCTATTATTCAAGTCCGTTTGGGTCACAACACGATCCTACAAGTGGTATCAGGGCTCAGGAAGAAGAGTTCTTGCCAAAACAGCCTCATTTTCTGACTTCTACACTTTCTTTCTTCAATTGAACAAGTTTTCACAGTTAAAATCGGCCAAAATTTTCACAGATTGTATAAAAGTGCATTTTAACAAAGCCTTAAAAGAATCTGATTAAATTTCGGAATAAAAATGGTAGAAAGGGCCTTCGTAGTGATTTCGCTTGAACGAGCAGCTGAGATTCCGCTCGAGATTGTTTAATTCCGCTTGAAAATTTCAAGCGAAACCTGATATTCCGCTTGAAAGTGCACTGGTTCCGCTTCAAACTGCTTAATTGGTTATTCCGCTTGAGAGTTGCTGGTGATTTCGCTTCAAATAGTTCAGTCAGTATTCCGCTTGAAATTGTGTTTTGGTATTCCGCTTGGAACAGTGTTGAGATATTCCGCTTGAAACTGAGTTGGGTGATTCCACTCCAACTTGTTATTTCGCTTGAAGTTGATTATTTTTTGAAAAACGTGTTACCAAATCATGGCTGAAGAGTTTTATAATGTGTTCGCAACACCGGTTGCACCTGTTACTGCTGCTGAAACATTGTACAGTGAGAATGAGACAGGAACTCATCAGAAACCACCAAAACTGATGTACATTGAAGATTTTCAGGGTTAGAAAAATCGATTTGAGAACTGGGTACAAGCTTACAAATTTGATGCATGGTGTTCATTGTTGAAGGATTACGAGAAACCAAAGAATGAACGTGGGCTTGATAAAGCTTTTTGTGACTTTTCAGAAACTGACAAATTGAAATACACAAGTGAAAAAATGATGATTAGCATTCTCCAGCAAGCAGTTAAAGAAGATATCTTTGTGTTACTTCAACATTCGGGTACAACTAGATCAATTTGGGAAGCTTTGATTCAGAAATTCAGAGGAAGTGCAGATATGATCAAAAACAAAAAGGCTTTACTGAAGAAATCATTTGATATGTTTTCAGCTTTTGATCATAAAACAACAAAGCAGACCATTGATAGATATTGCCATCTGGTATTGGAAATGGGAAGATTGGATATTCAGAAAGAGGATGATGAGTGGCTCGATAAATGAGCTGAGGCGTTACCACAACATAAGTGGGGAACTTATTTGATGATTGTGAAACTCATGAGGAAATCCGAGAGTATGAATTTGGCACAATTTATTCAGAAAATTGAAGAGCAGGAACTAGATATTCAGAAAACTGCTATCATGACAAATCCAAATGCTAAACAGGATGTTAGTCTGTATTACCGAGGGAACAAGTTTGAGGCTACCCCCAGTCAAAGTCCAAAGATTAGTACTGCTTTTAGTGCTGATGGTTCATCTAGTCCAAATGCTAGCACTACAACTCAAAGTGGTGGATATTCTTCATCATTTTCAAGTTTTGATCCAAATAGCACAACATCTAGTCCTCAACAGCAGAATACTACAAAACATCAATGCAATGTGACTTTGCACATTCAGAATGGTCAAAATCTGTCTACTGAAATGGCTAAGCAACACATGGCATCTCTTGTCGCCATGTCAAAGTCGTATGAAAGCCTAGTCGCAGGAAGAATAGGTAATCCTATGCTTACAAAATAAGATTATGACCAAATAGATGCAGAAGAACTTGAATTGATGGATGTAAAATGGTGCATGGCCAGTGCTGTTAGAAGAGCTTAAAAATTTCAGCAAATCACCGGCAGAGATGAGTTTCGGGGATTGGCTACTTCTCCGTTAGGTTTTGACAAGTCTAAAGTTACCTGTTTCTATTGCAAAGGAAAAGGTCATTTTAAACGAGAGTGTAAAAATCAAGAAGCTACTGGGAATCAAGATAAGAGCAATTATTATCAGAAATCAATTTTTCATCAGATCGAGCAACAACCATCATCATCTCATGCCATTGATGATGGGAAGAAGAAAGCTTTAATCATTCATCAAGACGATGAAAAGGTTGCTGAAGGATTTAGTTGGGACAAATACATACCTGGTTCAGCTCTAGTTGCCCAAGTTCTAGAAGATGAAGCTAGTCAGAAAAGAATTCAAATTTTTCCAGATCTAGGAAGTGATGTTGATACTGATGATGAGGAAGAATATCTTAACAAATGTAGAAAAAGCATTGATCCTGATAGTTTTAATTTTTTCTATGCAGAAAAATTGAGATGCTGAATCAAAAGAAGATTGATAAATTGAAGAGAGAGCTTGATAAATTGAAGAGAGAGCTGGAAACAGCAAAGGTACTCGTGGATGAAAGAGCAAAGACAGAAGCAGTGACGGAGAATGCAATAGAAAAAATAATGAAGTGGAGAAAGTGATGGAGAAAATAGTAGAAGTTGAAAAAGTTGTAGAAGTAGAGAAGATTGTCGAAATAGAAAAAATTGTTGAAGTCGAGAAACTGGTTGAAGTTGAAAAGACTGTCGAAGTTGAGAAGATAGTTGAAAAGGTGGTTGAAGTTGAAAAACCATGTTTGAAATGTTCACAATCTTGCAATGTTTGTGAGGAGAAAGACAAAAAGATTACTGAATTAGAGAATATTAAAGAAGATTTACTGTCTGACGTGAAGTATGTGAAGGAGTCGTACGATGTACTGAACCAAACAGTTGATAGTCTGAAAAAGACAAATTCAGAAATTGATAAAGCAAATGACAAAATGAGCGCAACATTAATGACAAAGCAGTGTGACAACTGTGTTCTGTAAGCACCGTATAATGTAAAACAATGTTAGTTATCAATAAAACAATACGCTTTGGTGTTATTATATGTGTTCTTGTGTTTAATGATTTTAAAATTTGATTCGATTTCGACTTCAAACTTTATATCACCTTCTGGAAGGTTATACGCAAACTGGTGCTTAAAAGCAATCAGTTTAACGCAACGTACACTCCGGAACCGTGACATAAGCTAAACATACCCTAAATATCCCTTTCATAACTTAGAAATAAGTTTCGAAGGATTCGGTATGGCGAAAACATGTTTATTTAAACTAAAGAACTAATTACGACAAAACTGCGAAGCGAACGTTGGTGACCGCCCGGATAATATTTAAATCCCAAAAATATTATGTTATGACTAAAAAATTATTTTTAATCAGGTCTGTGTTGAAAAATAAATTGAAACGCCTAAAAACGTTCTTTTCAAGTTTAAGCGCGTACCGCGTGTTTCTGCGCAACACGGTGCTTATACTGCAAAACGCGGACAACGCAGCCAACTCTCGGCAACTGAAATTTATTTCAGTAATATTTTGGCAAGATTATTTTTATATAAAAATAAAAATAATTTAGAGCGCCATAAATCGGGATTTAAACGCTAGATAAAATACCCACCATATAATTTTCGGTTATATATATAAATGGGGACCCACCAAATTTTTGCAAGATATGGCAATATCTCCTTTGATCTTTGTATTGCCAAGTGTTAGTGCATGCCATGTCCATATCTCTACAAAATCTTCTACATATATCTTCACAATCTAACCAAGATCATTCACACAAAACCCTAACTCTCTCTCTCCTCCTTCAATCGTCCCCCATCTCTCTCTCTCTACCTTCAAATCTTCAAGACTTGTTCTTCATTCAAAGCTTTGAAGGTGATCCATGGAGGTTGCAAGTTGAAGGGCATTCAAAGGAGCTTTGTTCTAGTCTTGTTCATCATCTTTCTCACCATCATCTTCACTAGAATTTCTACCCTAGCCTTGTGCTAGTAGTAAGTCCATTCATACTCTTGTCTCACTTCGATTCTTGTTCGATTGTTGATTGTTTTTCACACACAAAAACTCAAACAGCTTGCTGGGTTGGATTTCCAGCCAACTTCAACAGGCTGTAACGGGGTCATTTTAAGTCGAAAAACAGAATTTCTAAAGCCTAAAATGAGTGTTTTGGAATAACTAAGCAAATGGCACTGGAATCATAATTTTTCGAGACCGTTTACTATTTTTAAAAGGTTATTTTTGGACAGCAGCTCAAGCTGCATTTTTATTGCAGAAAAAGTATGACATTTTCGGGGTCACAACTTAAAACCTGAATAAAATCAACCCATGAAATTTTTACAGTAGATGGACACCGTTGTCAGGACGACCCTCCAACTGGAATTTCGTCAAAAGGACTTACGGTTGATTTTTAGTGAATATTTCCGTAAACTGCAATCAGAATGGTAACAAATCTGATTGCAGTCGAGAAAATGATTTTTTATAAAATATGGGTAACAAATTGGACTTTGATATTTTTACACAATAAATTTTGGAACATAGGTCATATTCTGTAAAAATTTGGAGATTTTTAGAAAAGGTTAACTATTTTATAAAAATCCTCGAAAACAGTCCGGTTTCGAGTTATGAAGCTGAAATGAAGTATGCAACGTTTTGTTTGTCGATATGTCGATTTGGTGATTGAAAATGAACTATTGATTTTATATAAAAGAAAATGATATGCTATTAAAGCATGGACACTTCTATTTACAGAGGATACCCTATCGAAATTTTCCGAGAATCCGAACACTTAGTAAAATATTAGAGAAAGTAGGTACGAAATAGTTGTCTAACTATTTTTCTAATATCGATAGTTAAGTTAAAATAATTATTATTGTTTTCACAAAATAATACCTAAGTAACGCAAATCAAAACACTAAACTCTAAGCCAAGGCACGACCCGCTCGTCTAATAGACATTAGTACGTTGTAGGTTGTCGTGTAGCGGACAGGGTTTGAGATTCGATTCAAGACGCACTACTGTGAGTACATAGTCCCCTCTTTTACTGTTTTTCAAACATTTTGGGGTGAAACACATGTGCCTACTTGTTACTTTCGTACTTTTCTTGTTTTCGCATCATATACTTGCTATGTTCATTAATACATCGATTTACATGACATTTCACGCTATGTATGTTCATCATACTTAGTGCATTTATTTTACATGACATTTTCACGCTATGTATGTTCATCATACTTAGTGCATTTGTTTTACATGACATTTCACGCTATGTATGTTCATCATACTTAGTGCATTTGTTTTACATGACATTTCACGCTATGTATGTTCATCATACTTAGTGCATTTATTTTACATGACATTTCACGCTATGTATGTTCATCATACTTAGTGCATTTGTTTTACATGACATTTTACGCTATGTATGTTCATCATACTTAGTGCATTGTTTTCACATGCTTACATTTTGGGTATGACATTTGGTTTGTTTAAGTGGGACCATATACATACATTAACATTAGCTACGCCGCTCGTTAGTAGGTAATGGTACCATAGGAATTGACAACTCCCGTTCCTGACATCCTGGGTATGTTTGGATGGAAGGAATGACCGAATTCGATTAAAACATTTAGACAGATAGACCTTTAATTTGTTTAAAGGTTTATCACCACAGTTGCAAGGCTTGGATGTATGCATTTTCACAATACCGCATAAATGTCTATATTCATTATAGCATGCATTTTCCACAAAACATAACATTGATTTAAACCACGTTTTACTTCAATGCATTGTTTTGTGCATTTTTACCTATGGTGTAGTTGATACATATATCACTTGCCATGCATGACATTTTGTTTACACATTACATGATTGACATTTGACATAAACATTTTGATATTGACATATACATTTCATAAACATTTCGACATAAACATTTTGACATGGTTTTCACAAAGACATTTGGCAAATGGTTTAGACATGGGCAATTTACATTGGTGGTTTGTTTGGGTAAGTGATTTGAGTAACGAGACGTGTGTAATGTGATACAAGCATGGTGGATACGCCGCTGGTACTTCCTATATATAAGTGCTTGTATTATATTACATGTCGTAGCGTTATTTAAATCATTCAATTTGGACCTATACATTTTATACAAATAACAGATTTTCACAAGACAATGTTTTACAAAACAGTTTATTTTATACATCTCATTTTACTTGGTTATCCTTTTAACCATACACTATTCTTTTACTTGTACATATACATATCTATCATCGCTTTTCAAATGATTTATAAAACAAAACATTCTACAAGGATCATGACTGACTTTTGTTAAGCAACTTTTTCTAAACCTATAAGTCATGAATCCTAAATCAATAAAACCTATGTACTCGCCGGCATTTTTATGCTGACGTACCTATTTTCACATGTGTTTCAGGAGATGATGCATAGGATTGATCAAGATACACATAGGCGGACTTGGGCCTTAGTGACAATAAAAGATGCAAGACAAGTTAATTTTGTTATACTTAATTATTTGTTAAGACATTGTAACTCTTTTAATCAATAAAACAATATTTCAATTTTCCATGTGTTATGAAACAATGATTCTGTTACAACACTCCCCGACGATTCCGCCACGTTTTGTTGTTTTACGTGGTCGGGGTGTGACAGAAAAGTTGGTATCAGAGCTCATGGTTATAGGGAATTAGGTTATTAGTAATGCTTGTAGGACCGGTTTTGACACCGTTCGATTGCGTAACGAACGTTTCACGTGCGGAATCCGTGAACGAACGTGACCGAACACACGATAACGTACTTCTAATGTGATTCCATTGCTAAATTTGACAAGAACAATACGAGAATCACAAATCTACAACTTTCTCTCTCTACTTTCTCTCTCTAGAAAGTCTTCTCCAAGTCTTCTCCAAAAGTCTATCTCAAAATCTCTAACTAAAATCATGACATACCTCCTATTTATATGGTCAAGGCAACTAAATGAAAGTTCACACTAATTACAAGTTTGCCACCTTGCCATTTCTAACTAAATATGACAATATGCACTTGATTTCTTCCGGCTTTTCACTATGACTCGGATTGACGAAGGCGGTAGACAAAATATGCATCAACAATCTCCCCCTTGAATATTGCCGTAGTCAATCTCGTAGTGAAACTCGTAACAACTTGTCTTTCTCTCTCTCTAAGACTCGAACAAAGATGTAGTCGACAGACAACTGCACTAACAATGCTTTGACCTAGTCTATAACCTTCCTAGGACCCTAACGCGAGTTTACTTGCGTTTAGTCATAAAACAATACCGTCACTTATCCTTAGGTGACAACCACAACAAGAACATAAATTTGATCCGCTTTGAAAACTAATCATCTGTTCTAGGATGATTGATTACTAGGTTTTGAACCCTTTGTTATAAGGTTTTGAACCCTTCCAGTTTAACTCATATTTGGCTTAGTGCCTTTCGAGTTTTCAAAATCCCGTCAAAGTTTGAGTCTAAATGATGTGAACACGTGCAAACTGGAAGAGTGAATGCCTGTACTCTGAGTTTTCTGTCTAAGGCTAGAGTGTTCATACAAATCCGCAGTATCGGACCAGTCACTCTTACCTGGGAACTCTTGGGGTGAGTGTTCACTTATGGGTGAGCATGTCTTCAGCGATACATTTTTATGACCCGCTTACTTTGATTCTTCACCGTCTCATTTGTTTGCCTTAGGTAACAAACAAATGATCGCAATTTCTATGCGTTGTCCTTTTGTTTTGATCACCCGATAACCTTTCACTTGTTTCTTCCTATCTCTTTCATTTTCTTCTGGAATGTCTCTTTATCTCCGCAACGTTCAGATGTCCGAGCAAACAGCAAGAGTTTGCCCAGCTGCAGCTACACCAAATCAAGCTGGCAACAATCCTACACAAGCTCGCTCTTGCTACAACTGTGGCGAGATGGGCCATTTCCGAAGGGATTGCCTGAAGCATGCTAATGCAAATCTGACCCTTGGATGAGCATTTGGCTGAGTAAAAGATGTTGCTGTCTTATGCCTTTGTTTCTTTTGTTTTCTTGTACCGTGAAACAATCTGCCTTGTTCATAAACAAAAGTTGTTATTTGCAATTATGGTGTACAAATGTAGTTACATGTGTGTATGGCATTTTCCTATGATACCTACATCAAGGAACTATGTTCCCTACAAACTACCCTTGTGATTCTCCCTTTCAAGTGATCGCTCATGATTTCCTAAAAATTTTAAGTACTCGTTTCTTTCTAGGAGGCAAAGTACAAGAAATAAAGCAAAATTATGAGTAATCGTGCTTCTGCACGTTTGTGCCTTTGAATCCTTGGTTAGATAACTAAGGGTATTTTCAAATCTCATACTCGTTACGTACTGATTTTTCAACATGCATAACATAAGTTTTCAAAACAACCTCCATGATTTCAAAAACAATGTCTATCTTTTCAAAAACGACCTTCATGATTTCAAAATATTATTAATACAGTATAATTACTTATATCAAGTGCATGATTTCAAAAGCATCACTCATGTTTTCAAAAACCTTATACATAATTTCAAAATTCATCCCGCATGATTTTTAAACATTTTTATAAATATACCTACCTAATGCACCTACTTTACGATTTCAAAAGTATTATATATAAGGTTTCAAAAACATTTAACACATTTTTTTTAGAACCCCATGCATAGTTTTCAAAAGTATTTTCTTCATTCATTGACTTAACCTTCAAATTCTGCTTTATATGTCGCCTTGACATATCCAGCATCTCAACTTCATAAGCATTTTTTTTTACTTCATGTTTTGACTTAAAGCACATCAAGTACAAGGTTTCAAAACATATTCAACTTCTAAAATCCATGTGAGATCTTTTTATCTTTACAATTAGACCCTTGCGGTTAATTATCTTTCAAATCAGAGTCCTTAATTGGATTCCTTGTGTACCTTAATTTGAACATTTCGGTTCTTTACAATCGAAATCAAATTTCCTATTTAAGATCTTTCTGTCTTCATAGTTGGATTCTTGATAATGTTTAAAGCACCAATCAAAGTCCACTGATTGGATACCTGGTGTGCTTTAAATGCTTATGCTCAGTTAACAGGACAAATTAAATCATGACAAATTTAAAATCAAGATAAACAATTTTGTGGTTATGTGATTATGTGTTTATGCAATTTATGTTTTCTTTTATGCATTTTTGTGTTTTTGAATACTCTGGATATTCGTTATCCAAATCCTCATAGAACCTTCCATATCTTCATATGAGGGATTCGTAGTAGGATATTCAAAAAGGTACTACCTTAATTCCTTATTGGGCTTCTATGTGATAGTCAAGACCCTTGGATTATATAGTACCATTCCAAGATTCAAAAAGAGACCCTTTGAGTGGTTTAGTCAAAGGTTTGATTCAAGATCTGGTTGAGAATGACATGTGATGATATAAGCTGAAAAGACTTCTTGGCGGTCTGGAGATCATTTATTGACTCAATTAAAAAGGACCCCAGTGTGGTCAAATTACAATCATCACAGGCTCGTTCATTGTTTTCCTCCCCTACACATTCTAAGATGCACTACGTGACTATGCAAGGAATTACGTAATTATGGATGCATACATAATTACGAAGTTCAGTGCACAAGAAACCGTGGTAAGACTTACTATGTGTAAGAACCGATAGCGACAACCATAACGAAATGTGAACAATGTAATAGAGGTACGGTGGACGCACCAATAACGCTTTATATACTTGTATATAAGTGACCCTCTCACATTGCAAGCATGATGTTAATAAAAGTTACTAGAAGTTCAGGACTCTAACCAGTGATTGTTCGATCTTTTCGACTTCATGTTTCAAGCTTTCACAAGTTAATGTTTCATGTTCCTCTAAATAAAATTTCGGGACGAAATTTCCTAAAGTAGGGGAGATTGTGACAACTGTGTTCTGTAAGCACCGTATAATGTAAAACAATGTTAGTTATCAATAAAACAATACGCTTTGGTGTTATTATATGTGTTCTTGTGTTTAATGATTTTACAATTTGATTCGATTTCGACTTCAAACTTTAAATCACCTTCTGGAAGGTTATACGCAAACTGGTGCTTAAATGCAATCAGTTTAACGCAACGTACACTCCGGAACCGTGACATAAGCTAAACATACCCTAAATATCCCTTTCATAACTTAGAAATAAGTTTCGAAGGATTCGGTATGGCGAAAACATGTTTATTTAAACTAAAGAACTAATTACGATAAAACTGCGAAGCGAACGTTGGTGACCGCCCGGATAATATTTAAATCCCAAAAATATTATGTTATGACTAAAAATTTATTTTTAATCAGGTCTGTGTTGAAAAATAAATTGAAACGCCTAAAAACGTTCTTTTCAAGTTTAAGCGCGTACCGCGTGTTTCTGCGCAACACAGTGCTTATACTGCAAAACGCGGACAACGCAGCCAACTCTCGGCAACTGAAATTTATTTCAGTAATATTTTGGCAAGATTATTTTTATATAAAAATAAAAATAATTTAGAGCGCCATAAATCGGGATTTAAACGCTAGATAAAATACCCGGTATCCAATTAAATACCCGTTTTAGCCTACATATAGCATATTTATATAAAAACTAACACTTGGACCCCCCCCCATATAATTTTCGGTTATATATATAAATGGGGACCCACCAAATTTTTGCAAGATATGGCAATATCTCCTTTGATCTTTGTATTGCCAAGTGTTAGTGCATGCCATGTCCATATCTCTACAAAATCTTCTACATATATCTTCACAATCTAACCAAGATCATTCACACAAAACCCTAACTCTCTCTCTCCTCCTTCAATCGTCCCCCATCTCTCTCTCTCTACCTTCAAATCTTCAAGACTTGTTCTTCATTCAAAGCTTTGAAGGTGATCCATGGAGGTTGCAAGTTAAAGGGCATTCAAAGGAGCTTTGTTCTAGTCTTGTTCATCATCTTTCTCACCATCATCTTCACTAGAATTTCTACCCTAGCCTTGTGCTAGTAGTAAGTCCATTCATACTCTTGTCTCACTTCGATTCTTGTTCGATTGTTGATTGTTTTTCACACACAAAAACTCAAACAGCTTGCTGAGTTGGATTTCCAGCCAACTTCAACAGGCTGTAACGGGGTCATTTTAAGTCGAAAAACAGAATTTCTAAAGCCTAAAATGAGTGTTTTGGAATAACTAAGCAAATGGCACTGGAATCATAATTTTTCGAGACAGTTTACTATTTTTAAAAGGTTATTTTTGGACAGCAGCTCAAGCTGCATTTTTATTGCAGAAAAAGTATGACATTTTCGGGGTCACAACTTAAAACCTGAATAAAATCAACCCATGAAATTTTTACAGTAGATGGACACCGTTGTCAGGACGACCCTCCAACTGGAATTTCGTCAAACGGACTTACGGTTGATTTTTAGTGAATATTTCCGTAAACTGCGATCAGAATGGTAACAAATCTGATTGCAGTCAAGAAAATGATTTTTTATAAAATATGGGTAACAAATTGGACTTTGATATTTTTACACAATAAATTTTGGAACATAGGTCATATTCTGTAAAAATTTGGAGATTTTTAGAAAAGGTTAACTATTTTATAAAAATCCTCGAAAACAGTCCGGTTTCGAGTTATAAAGCTGAAATGAAGTATGCAACGTTTTGTTTGTCGATATGTCGATTTGGTGATTGAAAATGAACTATTGATTTTATATAAAAGAAAATGATATGCTATTAAAGCATGGACACCTCTATTTACAGAGGATACCCTACCGAAATTTTCCGAGAATCCGAACACTTAGTAAAATATTAGAGAAAGTAGGTACGAAATAGTTGTCTAACTATTTTTCTAATATCGATAGTTAAGTTAAAATAATTATTATTGTTTTAACAAAATAATACCTAAGTAACGCAAATCAAAACACTAAACTCTAAGCCAAGGCATGACCCGCTCGTCTAATAGACATTAGTACGTTGTAGGTTGTCGTGTAGCGGACAGGGTTTGAGATTCGATTCAAGACGCACTACTATGAGTACATCGTCCCCTCTTTTACTGTTTTTCAAACATTTTGGGGTGAAACACATGTGCCTACTTGTTACTTTCGTACTTTTTTTGTTTTCGCATCATATACTTGCTATGTTCATTAATACATCGATTTACATGACATTTCACGCTATGTATGTTCATCATACTTAGTGCATTTATTTTACATGACATTTTCACGCTATGTATGTTCATCATACTTAGTGCATTTGTTTTACATGACATTTCACGCTATGTATGTTCATCATACTTAGTGCATTTGTTTTACATGACATTTCACGCTATGTATGTTCATCATACTTAGTGCATTTATTTTACATGACATTTCACGCTATGTATGTTCATCATACTTAGTGCATTTGTTTTACATGACATTTCACGCTATGTATGTTCATCATACTTAGTGCATTGTTTTCACATTCTTACATTTTGGGTATGACATTTGGTTTGTTTAAGTGGGACCATATACATTCATTAAAATTAGCTACGCCGCTCGTTAGTAGGTAATGGTACCATAGGAATTGACAACTCCCGTTCCTGACATCCTGGGTATGTTTGGATGGAAGGAATATCCGAATTCGATTAAAACATTTAGACAGATAGACCTTTAATTTGTTTAAAGGTTTATCACCACAGTTGCAAGGCTTGGATGTATGCATTTTCACAATACCGCATAAATGTCTATATTCATTATAGCATGCATTTTCCACAAAACATAACATTGATTTAAACCACGTTTTACTTCAATGCATTGTTTTGTGCATTTTTACCTATGGTGTAGTTGATACATATATCACTTACCATGCATGACATTTTGTTTACACATTACATGATTGACATTTGACATAAACATTTTGATATTGACATATACATTTCATAAACATTTCGACATAAACATTTTGACATGGTTTTCACAAAGACATTTGGCAAATGGTTTAGACATGGGCAATTTACATTGGTGGTTTGTTTGGGTAAGTGATTTGAGTAACGAGACGTGTGTAATGTGATACAAGCATGGTGGATACGCCGCTGGTACTTCCTATATATAAGTGCTTGTATTATATTACATGTCGTAGCGTTATTTAAATCATTCAATTTGGACCTATACATTTTATACAAATAACAGATTTTCACAAGACAATGTTTTACAAAACAGTTTATTTTATACATCTCATTTTACTTGGTTATCCTTTTAACCATACACTATTCTTTTACTTGTACATATACATATCTATCATCGCTTTTCAAATGATTTATAAAACAAAACATTCTACAAGGATCATGACTGACTTTTGTTAAGCAACTTTTTCTAAACCTATAAGTCATGAATCCTAAATCAATAAAACCTATGTACTCGCTGGCATTTTTATGCTGACGTACCTATTTTCACATGTGTTTCAGGAGATGATGCATAGGATTGATCAAGATACACATAGGCGGACTTGGGCCTTAGTGACAATAAAAGATGCAAGACAAGTTAATTTTGTTATACTTAATTGTTTGTTAAGACATTGTAACTCTTTTAATCAATAAAACAATATTTCAATTTTCCATGTGTTATGAAACAATGATTCTGTTACAACACTCCCCGACGATTCCGCCACGTTTTGTTGTTTTACGTGGTCGGGGTGTGACAAGCAGAGCGTCATCAATGAATATATCGAAGACTGTGCTAAGCTGAAAAAGGAGTTGGAACTTGAGAAGATTGAAACTGAAAGGATTAAACGATTATTGTTGAGTTATACTACTTGCGATTATTTGATTGATCGTGTTTATCCTACTGTTGCAGGTCTTGAGGCTTTCAAGAAAGGAAAAACTGAAGATACTGATACTGGTAAGAAACCAAGTGTAAAGTATAACAGATGTCCGCCTCCAATCTTTGAGAGTTATTCTCCTAGAAAACCAAATAAGAAACAAGTAGACAAGGCTCTAAACATCAAGTTAAAGTCTGAAATCATTGATGAATTACCAGACAATATTGATGTCACATTCACAGCGTCTGACACTGGTCATGAGTCTAAATTAGTAAAGAAAGTTGTCGATCAGGTGTTGGATATGGATGAAGGGTCAAAGTCAGAGTCTAAGTCAGAAAGTTCGAGTTTGTCTAAGAAAAGTCCGAGTTCGTCGCTTAAAAGGGTTTACAACAAGGAAAGTTTACTATCAAAATCTAATTTGAATGATGAATCAATCAAATTAGCTTATATTTTGAATGTTTCAGACAAATTATATTCTGATAATGAGTTTCCAATAAGAAGTGTTAAAACTGAAAAGATTAAACAGGTTTTTAAATTAACAGAAATTTATGTTTCTGAAATAAAAGATTTAAATCTTAATGGAAAACCTAACATATACACTTCTTCTAGAACTCGACAAAGAGTAAACAGGAAAATGGGTTACGGTTGTGGTTATGGTTTTCAAAAGAAACCAAACCATAATGGTAATCTCAAAAAGAAAGGTCTTGGTTTTATGTCTTCAGAAAATTATAAAAATCAGAAAAATTATAAACCAACCACAAAATTTGGTGCAGGTGGAAGTTCGGAGGATGAACAGAAGAAACCGTTCTGGAAGCAATCAAATCAAGAGTTTCTTGCTGAAGTAAAGAATAACGTGAGAATGTTTGCTAAAAGAGTTGATAGAAGAACCTGTTTCAAATGCCAAGAAGTTGGACATATTGCTTGGAATTGTCCCAAGTCCAACTACAAAGAACATGGAGTTTCTTCTAAATTTGATTCAAGAAGGAAATGCGTTGATGAACAGAAACAATCAACTGAGAAACTTAAAATGGCAAAATTAATTTCTGAAAATAGTGATAACTCAAAACGTTTTTACAAAAGAAGAGGTGATTTGAAAAAGCAAAAGTGGGTTGTAAAAACTGATAACAGTTCTGACAATGAATCTGATTCCATAAATCAGAGGAGTCATTTGTTGAGAAAAAGATTGTAGATTCCGTTCCAGAGGTGAACGATGAGAATTTTCCTTCATTATCAAAGGAAAATTTGAAGTTGAAAGTGAGTTGAGATCTCAAATCAATTCTTCACTGATAAGGGAGAATTTGATGTTGAGAAGGCTTTCAATGGGAAAGTCAAGCATATTTTCGGTAAGATGGTTGATAGGAAGGTAAAGGGCGCAAAAGAATTTTACAAATCAAAATGTTGGTGGGATAGATGTGTACCAAAATCACCCAAGGCTGGTCAGGCTTGGGTGGACATAATGTTTGAGTAAAAAACCTGACTTGCCGAAGCTCCCAGGTTGGTAAGAGTGGAGCAGGAATCGACATCATTCTCTGTATATGATTGGTTGGTAATCTTACAAGTGGTATAGAGGTTTGTTTTGACAAAGTGATTAATCAAGGTCATTAATTTGAACTTGATGAAATCATCATTCTAGTGATTAAAAATAAAGTGATGTGATGACCCCAATTTTACAAGTAGTAAAATCAACAAAACTTATTTTCCGGAAAAACCATTTGATTAAAACAAACTTAAGTGTTTTGAAATCACAATGGGAAAATAGTTTGTTGTAAGGGGGAGTTCTGATTGTTTACGCCAAGTGGATGGCGAATTGAAGTAATTCACATCATGTTGTCACTTTATTTGTACAGTTTATTTTCAATTTTCGTTAATGTGTTTGAATTTTAGGGGGAGTAAAAATTTTCAGAAAATCCAAAAACATTAAAAAATTTGAAAAAGTCAAAAACATGATAAAATCAAAAACGAGTTTTGTTGTATAAAAGAGGAAATGATAGTACATCAGTGGACAATCACAACATGCTAAAGAATTGGATAGTTAAAATGTGATAAACGGTCTCACTGATGATATGCTAGTAGGTTTTTGCACATTTAGTAGATTGTGTCGAGATATAAACCTAAAAATTCAAACTTGCTTAATTCGTGGGTAACATCTCTCGGATATATGGGTAACCCCCGAAATTCTTTTTGAAAGACCCCTCTTTCTAAGATACTAGGTCTTTATGCTTAGTGATATCTGGGGTATTATCCCGGGACTTCTGCTGAATGGAAATTCTAACCTAGTCCCCGCATAATACTTTCTTAAAATTCTTGAAATATAGCACAACACTCAGCAAAAATGATGAAACAATAAAATTGATAATCATTGCTGTTGAAGAAAAGATCCTCTAAAGGGGACACACCAAAAGTCGAACCGTCATCTCTCTGCTGAGCAGAAGTTCTGACCTGAGCTCTCACGGTTTCGTAATTAATCCCTTACAGATATCATCTAGGTATACTCACATGTAAGACTGAATATTGGGATCTGGATACGGGAGTATATTCTGAGGTGGGACACACGAATAAGTTTAAGCTTTTAAAACATTAATCTCATATCTCGGAGCAATTGAACTTTGTGTAAAAATTTAAGTGGATCAATATGCTGACAATCTAAGTGAATCGTTTAGAACTTAAAAGGAAATGAAGCTTAACGGTGTTGGTGATTTGTCTCATAAACTGATATGATCCTCTTACACAAACTCACAAAAATATTGTCTGTAAATATTTCTTTAATGCATTACATTTCTGTTATATAAAAATCCAAAAAGATTTTTGACAACTGATGTTGAAAAGCTGATTTTCAAAGTTCCGAGTGCTAAACAGGACGAACAGGTTTGGGAGTGAGTGTGTTGTGAAAGAATTTGATATACATTCAAGTGATTCATCAGAGACTTACATGATAAATTTGTTTGTTCAAATTGTGTCTTTAAATGATTTGCAGGAATTTTAAATTTGCTATATTTTTTACGAAACATATGTTTTTGGGTAGAGAATATGCAGGTGAGGCAGGTTGAGATACCTGAGCCTGTGAGTATGTGAGCAAAGTAAAAGTCAGACTAAGATCCCAGCACAAGTTAAGGGGGAGTCTGAATGACAAAGAGTCAATTTCTAATCTGAGTTTGCTGATGCTTATAATCTTAAGGAATCAAGAGATCTGAACAATGGAATTAGAAAGCTCAAGAGCCAGTCTCAGATCCTGGAAGTTAGATTGGTGCCTGATTGAAAGAGTAAAGCCCAAAGACTAATAAAGACTGAAGACGTTGAAGACTCGCCACTTAAGACTCGTCATCATCCGAGGGGGAGTTTGTTGGTGCATACGTCTGTCGACTTCGTCTTGTATCGAGTCTAGTACTAAAATTGTTAGATTAGGGCGTGTTGTACGAGAAAATAGGAAGTTTTAGGTCGATTTTGTTCTGATTCCGCTCGAAGAGGTGATTCCGCTTGAAACTGTCATGAGACACTTTCAAGCGAAATCAGATTGTTGTGATTCCGCTTGAACTGTCTCATAACAGTTTCAAGTGGAACCCCTTCCCCTTTATATACCTTTCGAGCGTAATCATTTAAAACATTCCTTGCTTCTGGTACTGAACTGCTGCCGAAGTGCCGTTTGACTGTAATTGCTGTGAAATCAATATACAAGGCAATTTAAAGTGAAACAAGCTATTATTCAAGTCCGTCTCTTAGTTTCCGCCTCTGAAACGGATAAGAGCTCTTCTGATTGACTCGTTTGGGTCACAACACGATCCTACACTAACAAGTAGGTAATATAACATAAACCATATCACCTAGAATGTTGAGCCTTGCACGTGGAGCGAAGCGTCGTTGTGGATCGTTGAGCACTGTACAGGTTATAGTCTGGTTTTATCAAAAAGCTTTTTCCTTTTTTAAAACCAAGTTCACAATAACCAATGGCTCTGATACCAATCTGTCACACCCCCAAAATCCACACGCGGAGTATCACCGCATGGAGGCGTGACTGACCAGGACCAAGCCACCAATCATATTGAACATAGTATCTAAATAAAAATAAAACCCAACACAATATAATTGGTGTCCAAACAAAACGTAGTTTATGTCACACCCTGGCTTTGCGGAAGCGTGGTTGATTTGGTGTGACTTCTTAATACCATAGCTTAATCATAACAAGCTATATGAATTAAAAATATGCAAGATCATCCATTAAAATAAAAATCAAAACATTGTCTTAACGAGTTAACACCCAACAACCATAAACTTGTCTACACATTACAAATTCAAACATAAACACGAATTCAAGGACTGTGACTTGTCCAGGTAAGAGTCACATTCCCCGAACCCTGGATGACCTTGGTGCCTAATGCAGCGGAACACAAGCCATACCGCGCCAGATCGTTAATTTCCTGAAATACATGTAAGTTGAAAAATCAACAATAATGTTGAGCGAGTTCATGCGAAAGTGAGTAAATAAACCTTTGTATTTATCAAAACCCTGGTATGTAGCAAATAAGGAAAAAGAGATCACCAATGGTTTGCAAGGCCACTGATATGTGTGAAGTGCAAGTAGGAAGACTCAAACCTAGCGGATTTTCCGTCAGGCACAAAGTCACCCCGAGGCCCATTATGCTGGACCTGGAGTTGGGCTCGCTACACCCAGATAGATCTACCGCTTACGTCCCTCGGTCCTACAATGAGGATTAATGGCCTCAAGTTCCCACCTACCCACTCACATGATCTAAGTAATAACCCTCTTTACGCTAACCATACCATGTATCAAGTATTTCATAATCATAGTAACATGTATTTCACCCCCGCAGTTTATAAAACTGAAAAGAGTTAAGAGAAAAGGGGGGACATGAACTCACAGTCAGTGCGTCGCTAAATCAAGCACTCCAAATGTCCGAAAGCTGTGCAACGACCTACGTGTGCTAATTCTATTAGACGGATGGCCGTGCTTTAGCTTTATAGTTTAATTTTCGGGAAACAGTTAGACAACTGTTCCTTGTATATATTTGGTAGTTAATCTCCTTCCCAAGGATGGGGGAATTAATACATGCGCGTTTATACTATTAAGTCTCACTTAATATATTTTACTTCTCATTCCAAAATATAATTATTTTTCTCAAAAATATTATATTTTCTCTTCGCATAATACTTTCCAAAATAATACGTTGACAAAATACGCATTTATGAATATTTCCGTATAAAGCGTAAGTTATGTTTTGGCGATTTAGTGGTAATAGTAATTACCGTTGTAACTTATATGTTTGTCGTGTAGGCGTTGGTATTATTTTGGGTTCGTCAAAGTTTGTAAATATTATTTTTACTCTAAAAATAATATTTATATATTTTCACAAAATAATCATAAACAGTGTGGTGAAAAATAAATTCATCAGATAAATCTTTATCACGTTTAGTTTTTGTGAAAATCCCACCTCCGATTATTTAATAAATAAAGTCTTGGCGAAATGTATTTTGAAAACATTTCAAAATAGTTTAACACTTGCAAATAATTCTAAGTGTTAGATTTTAGAAAAAAATTCGCCAGAGTTTCCCCTGTAACTGGAGGTGGCCACGCTTTCAAGCGTATCATTTTCTTTTACAAAATCATTCCAACACTTCTTTAAATCAACCAATCAATTTCCGATACTTCAAACTAGTTTCAACACATCAAACTTGTAGACTAGTATGTAAAATCGCATTATTACATGAACTTGTAGTTTTTCCGAAAGTCATAGTGTAGATCACCTTATATTTAGTGGATCTATGTATAAAATAGTTTAGTCTTGTAAAAACCCCGTTTTTAGAAGAAATCATTGTGACAACCCGAATTCTCGAGGAAAAAAAAACATTAGTTTTGCATTTATATTTCAATTTATATAATGACCTCATTCGATGAAATTATTTTGCACTTATTTAATTTATAATTATAATGTGCAAACGAATAGTCGAAACCAAATCCATATTGTGTTGTACCGAACCGAACCGTTTGAACTAAAGCTCATGTCTCGCTTGTCGAACCAATCCATTTGTGTAACTAGAAATTCATGAGGCCCGAACCATAGCAAATCCTAAACATTTATCTTAGTTGATTAAGTTAAAAAAAAAAGAAATCAAACGTTGACTTGTTGCCCAAATCACCACCCCTCACCATTACTAATTAATATGTTTGAATTTGGGTAGCCAATAATGAAATTAGACATATATGGATGATAGTTGTGGAAGGAATTATTCTGGCCAACAACTTGAATTAAAAAGATAGGATGGAATTTAGTGGAATTAAATAACCACTAAAGTTTCACTTATGTACATAAATTACCACCGTCCATGATGACTGAATGCCTTGTGCTGTTTGAGGCTGGCCCAACATCCATTACTTACGGCCCACTTACACCTCTCCTAAACCGCCACACCCTTTTTCTTTTTATGTACGTAGTTCATGTGTATTAATTGATAACTACCATCAAGTAAAAGATAAAACCCTAGTAACCCTAGCATGCGAACTGCCTTTTCCCTCCTCTTGCTTCTGTCGACAACAATCAAGGCTCTAAGGACTTCCAGTTTACCTTCAAGATTCCATCCAAGCTCCATAGGTTACTAGGACGCGATTGACCAAAAGTTATTTTAGCAAGTAGACTATCTGCCGAGCAAACCAAGGTGAGTTCACACAAGCCAAGGCATGGGGTTCCCATGGTGGGAATGGGGTTGGATGATTTATTCGTGCATACTTAGTTAATGGAACTTAATTATATGGTCCTCAGGGTGAGGATGGTAAATGATGAGATACGGCTAGACTAGTATACCAATTGAACTGATCTTCGCATACACGCCAAGGGTTGGCCGCGATATTATGACTAATCATTCGCACACATGCCTTGGGAAGGCCGCGAACTATACATACTAAAACTTCGCACACATGCCAGGGTGGCCGCGATACAAATATACATAGTCTAGGATACTTGGGAATTTTCCCTAGTCATCGCACACATGCCTAGAGGGCCGCGATATGAACTAATAAGATACATGACTTAACGAACGAACAAAAGGCTTACTTTACTATTACTATTACTAAACTGTTTACTGTGAACTCGCTCAACTAGTTGTTGACTCTCTGCTGCATGCCTTGCAGGACCCTAGGTACTCATGGAGCTTGCACGAGGAGGCGCGATCGTTGTGGGACATGGACTGTTGAGTTCCATGTTAAACTTTAAGAACCTTTGACTTATATTTTGGTTTTATATTTTATGCTTCCGCTGATAACTTGTGTTTGATTAACTTGTTTTTGAACACCAATCATATTGTGTGGTTGGACTTTTATTTATTTATTTACATTGTTCAATATGATTGGTGGCTGGATCCTGGTCATGTCACGCCTCCAAGCGGTGGTACTCCGCGGGTGGATTTTTGGGGGTGTGACAGATTGGTATCAGAGCCATTGGTTATAGTGAACTTGGTTTTAATAAAGGGAAAAAGTTTTTGTTAAAACAAGACTATAACCTGAACAGTGCTCAACGATCCACAACGACGCTTCGCTCCACGTGCAAGGCTCAACACTAGGTGGTATGATTTAAGTTTATATTGCCTACTTGCTAGATTACTTTTGTGGAGTGTGCTGTTTATGGTATGTTTATTTAGAATAGTAGCATATTACCTATTAGACCTACTGCATCCTTTATGACACACAATTGTTTAATTATTTGACAAGTGATGGTCAAACCCCTTTCTGATTTATCACACCCTGCTACGACAATCGTATATGCGTTCTATCTATTCTTACGGTTATCTCGACCTGACGTCGCCATTTGACCCTTCGTACATTCGGTTTGTACGTCAACATTCACGAAGACCAGATCTGGCTCAAACGAACTCGGGGCTAGGAGAACTATACCCAACTTGCGTACTACCAGCTGTACCTCCGACATCAGGTAAACCCCTGCTAGGGATTTTTAAGCGCTTTCATCGATTGCGGCTACCCTTTTCTCATGTTTCCCCACCCATACACGTTATACTTTTGAACCCTACGATCTTAAAAGTGTTCCCCGTGGACACTCGCTTGGAAAAGTTGCGCTCTATGAACGTTACTTAGTGAGCATTGGGCCATAAATATGATGATACCCTAGGTACTCTTCCTTGATCTTGATACGGCCGATATGGATCCTCAGACGCGATAGATATGTCCCTTGCTTTCTTTGACGACATCCGAATCCACTTGAAGAACTAGTAAGGATCCGAGCGACACCCACACCTTACCATGGAGCTCTTACGACACCAACAACCCCACGTTAAGTCTCCAACGTACGACTTTTGACGTCACGAAGCCCGTTTTCTTGATTGTATGCTTAAACCCTCACAACTCTAGCCCAAGGGATTGCTCAGGAATCCGTGTTTCAACAGTTGAAGGTAAAGATCCGTGGCGCTCCCATTCTCTCGTTACCTAAAGAGCTCAGTGGAGTTCACAACGTATTCCACGTGACAAATCTAAAGAAGTGTCTGTCAGATGAGACCCTCATAGTTCCTTTTAAGGAACTCACTATCGATGATCAGTTGCGATTCGTCGAAAAACCAGTAGAAATCACGGACCGAGACGTTATGGTTCTCAAGCGCACCAGGATACCCCTTGTTCGAGTTCGTTGGAACTCCCGTCGTGGCTCAGAGTTTACCTGGGAACGAGAAGTTCAAATGAAACGCAAGTATCCCTAGTTGTTTAAGGAAAGTGAGTCCACTACTGAAGCTACTGCGTTTCGGGACGAAATTCCAAACCAACGGGGGGATGATGTGATACCCCAGGAAAACGCACAACACAACTAGTTTCTCTGGTGACTATGTGCTAAATTTCGGGACGAAATTTCTTTCAACTTGGGGATGATGTGACAACCCGAATTCTCGAGGAAAAAAAAACATTAGTTTTGCATTTATATTTCAATTTATATAATGACCTCATTCGATGAAATTATTTTGCACTTATTTAATTTATAATTATAATGTGCAAACGAATAGTCGAAACCAAATCCATATTGTGTTGTACCGAACCGAACCGTTTGAACTAAAGCTCATGTCTCGCTTGTCGAACCAATCCATTTGTGTAACTAGAAATTCATGAGGCCCGAACCATAGCAAATCCTAAACATTTATATTAGTTGATTAAGTTAAAAAAAAAAGAAATCAAACGTTGACTTGTTGCCCAAATCACCACCCCTCACCATTACTAATTAATATGTTTGAATTTGGGTAGCCAATAATGAAATTAGACATATATGGATGATAGTTGTGGAAGGAATTATTCTGGCCAACAACTTGAATTAAAAAGATAGGATGGAATTTAGTGGAATTAAATAACCACTAAAGTTTCACTTATGTACATAAATTACCACCGTCCATGATGACTGAATGCCTTGTGCTGTTTGAGGCTGGCCCAACATCCATTACTTACGGCCCACTTACACCTCTCCTAAACCGCCACACCCTTTTTCTTTTTATGTACGTAGTTCATGTGTATTAATTGATAACTACCATCAAGTAAAAGATAAAACCCTAGTAACCCTAGCATGCGAACTGCCTTTTCCCTCCTCTTGCTTCTGTCGACAACAATCAAGGCTCTAAGGACTTCCAGTTTACCTTCAAGATTCCATCCAAGCTCCATAGGTTACTAGGACGCGATTGACCAAAAGTTATTTTAGCAAGTAGACTATCTGCCGAGCAAACCAAGGTGAGTTCACACAAGCCAAGGCATGGGGTTCCCAGGGTGGGAATGGGGTTGGATGATTTATTCGTGCATACTTAGTTAATGGAACTTAATTATATGGTCCTCAGGGTGAGGATGGTAAATGATGAGATACGGCTAGACTAGTATACCAATTGAACTGATCTTCGCATACACGCCAAGGGTTGGCCGCGATATTATGACTAATCATTCGCACACATGCCTTGGGAAGGCCGCGAACTATACATACTAAAACTTCGCACACATGCCAGGGTGGCCGCGATACAAATATACATAGTCTAGGATACTTGGGAATTTTCCCTAGTCATCGCACACATGCCTAGAGGGCCGCGATATGAACTAATAAGATACATGACTTAACGAACGAACAAAAGGCTTACTTTACTATTACTATTACTAAACTGTTTACTGTGAACTCGCTCAACTAGTTGTTGACTCTCTGCTGCATGCCTTGCAGGACCCTAGGTACTCATGGAGCTTGCACGAGGAGGCGCGATCGTTGTGGGACATGGACTGTTGAGTTCCATGTTAAACTTTAAGAACCTTTGACTTATATTTTGGTTTTATATTTTATGCTTCTGCTGATAACTTGTGTTTGATTAACTTGTTTTTGAACACCAATCATATTGTGTGGTTGGACTTTTATTTATTTATTTACATTGTTCAATATGATTGGTGGCTGGATCCTGGTCATGTCACGCCTCCAAGCGGTGGTACTCCGCGGGTGGATTTTTGGGGGTGTGACAATCATTCTTTACAACTTCTCGACAACTTTTATAAAAATTGTTACTTTGTCGGATCTTTCGTTTCACAAGTGTTTATACACTTATAGTTTGTAAAAATCATATTTGTTAACATGTCACCCAACTTTTATAAAACATGATTTTCTCGACACTTGGTTCTACGAATATACCACTTGTACATACGTAGATCGGCTCGTTTTAAATACTATTTTACAAGTGAAAATACTTTTACACAAGTTCATGTTTCTCGTGTGGTGGAGTTTCACCTTTTAACCCTCGTACCGACAGAAACAAGCTTATCTCAAGATCTATGATCTTAACAAAGTCGGGTTAAACGATGATAAGAGCCACCACATCGTAGATCGGGCCTCAAAAATCAACATATTCAAATACTACAACATTTACACATGTTATGAGCTTTTAACCAACAATATTCGAGTTTTAGTAGACTTTATAGATTCAAAACGCATGATTCCGACTTTTAACCGTTAAAAATCATATTAACCACTTTAGATACTATCGAGAGTGAGTTTTAAACATTATACCTCTAGCTCGGGGCTAGGGAAGAATCTAGTCGAAAATGGCGTGGATAAAAGCAAAGAAACGAGGTCCTTCAACTTCCGCTTGCTTCAAGCTCCCTAATATGAAACCCGAAAGCCTTGTAGATACTTGGAATGGGTGAACAAGAATCGAAGGTGGGGGTGGTGACCCTATGTGGGTTCGGCCGAGAATGGGGGGAGGGCAAGAGAGTGGAGTGAGTTGGTGAAATGTGATGTGTGTTATCTTGTGTAAGAAGTGAAGGTATTTATAGACAATCTCAAGACCCTTAATCCTTTGGATTTAATGTCACCAAGATATTAAGCATACACAATAAAATAATCAACTCTTGTACTCCTTTGTCCCCTTGGTTTGGCCGATATCTTTAGGGGGGGGGGTATCCGGTTGGTTTTCAATCATTCAGTTAGAGTTTAGTTTAGTTAAGTCGGTTAACTTTAGGGATTAACCCCGTTAGTTGCATGATGCGTTATAATGCAGATGTTAGGGTAATCAGGGACCCTAACTGGCTCAGAAAAAGACTAATAATATTTCTGGCAATATTTTTATGTTCCGGGTATAGTCCGGTTGTTCGGTTGGATAGTAATCCGTTAAAGTGCTTAAGTAATCCTTTAAGCGTCGTAAATAATATTTTTAGCGACACAATTTACTCTGCAAAGTGTCAGGAATATTTCCTTATGTTTTGGCACTTTATTAATTAGCTAGAAGCTAGTATGTTGATAAAAGTGCTGTGTTTCGTGCTTAGAGTACGTTTTAGGCACATCCAATCATTACATCTTATTCCTAGAGACGCAGTTCTACAACCCTTGTATCCCTACACACACTATGGGTGTAGTAAAATATTTCTGGCTCATACAGGCCCTTAGAGGCAGTGCTTGCCTGATGCTAGCTATATCAGCATGTTCAATAGGTTATCCGTTCAAATGCTACTGTGCTTTTGTGCATCATGTTTGTCACTAGAGTTTAGTAAGTAAATAATGTAGTGACGGAAATCAAAGTATGATGCAGATATGTACATGTATCAACAGTCAAGTAGCAGTTTATCAGTAATCTCAGTCAAGCACAGTAATTAAGCAGCAATTAATAGTTAATTAAGTCGTACGGATACCTGGTTTAGTGAGGGTTGTCACATTCTCCCCCCGTTAGAAAAATTTCGTCCCGAAATTTTAAGTTCTGCTTGTAGAAGCAGGGTTCTCAGGAAATAAGTGGGGGTATTTCTCTTTCATTCGGTCTTCACGCTCCCAGGTGAATTCAGGACCATGTCTAGCATTCCAACGAACTTTGACGAGCTTGACACTGCTCCGGCGGGTCTTGTTCACTTTCCAATCCGTGACCTCGACAGGTTCTTCAACGAAGTGGAGCGTGTCATCAACATGAATTTCGTCGGTAGGAATGGCAACGTTAACTTGAGTTGGACTTCTCTTCATATTGGATACATGAAATGTATCGTGAACATTATTCAGTTCGGCAGGTAGATCCAACTTGTATGCTACAGTCCCAATTCTTTCCAAAACCTTGAAAGGACCAATGTAGCGCGGATTCAACTTCCCAAGCTTCCCAAAGCGTGCCACACCCTTCCAGGGTGATACCTTCAACAAAACCATATCCCCAACCTCAAACTCCTAAGGTTTCCTTTTCAGATCTGCGTAGGTCTTCTGACGGTCACGAGCCGCATTAATGCGATCTTGAATTTGCGCAATCTTATCTGTAGTTTCCTGAACTACATCGGGACCTACCAATTGTCTATCACCTGCGTCAAACCAACAGAGCGGCGACCTGCACTTGCGCCCATATAACGCTTCGAATGGCGCGGCACCAATACTGGTGTGGTAGCTGTTGTTGTATGAAAATTCAACCAGGGGTAAATGCTTATCCCAGCTACCGCCTAAATCCATAACACATGCTCTCAGCATGTCCTCCAACGTCTGAATCGTCCGCTCACTTTGTCCGTCGGTCTGCGGGTGAAAAGCAGTGCTCATATTCAGCTTTGAGCCAAAAGCTTCTTGGAAGGATTGCCATATCCTCGATATGAACCTCCCGTCTCTATCAGAAATAATCGAGAGAGGTACTCCATGGCGTGTAACAATCTCTCTCATATAGATTTCAGCCAATTTGCTTGTATTATCCTTCTCGCGGATAGGTAAGAAGTGTGCTGACTTCGTTAAGCGATCCACTATCACCCAGATAGTGTCATGGCCTTTTGGCATTCTTGGCAACTTCGTAATAAAATCCATGGAGATTTGTTCCCACTTCCACTGGGGAATTTTTGGTTGCTGCAGAAGTCCCGAAGGCTTCTGGTATTCCGCCTTAACTTTGGCGCAAGTTAAACATTTGCTCACGTAAATAGCAACATCGCCTTTCATCCTAGGCCACCAGTAATAATCCTTAAGATCCTAGTACATCCGCTCCAGGGTGGATAGAGTACCGCGACTTGTGAGCTTCATCGAAGATAACCTCTCTTAAACCACCAAACAGAGGAACCCAAATCCTTTTCTCAAAACACAACGTTCCTTCCCTGTTTGGCACCAATATCTTCTCCATCCCACGGAGATATTCTTCCTCAAGGTTTCCCTCCTTGAGCGCTTCCTTCTGTGCCGCACGAACGCGCGAGGAAAGGTCGGTTTGAATTATCATTTCCATAGCCCTAACCCTTATGGGCTTGATTCTCTCTTTACGACTTAGGGCATCAGCGACCACATTCGCCTTCCCTGGATGATACTTGATCTCGCAGTCGTAATCGTTCGAGTTGCCATCGTCTTTGCCTCATGTTCAATTCCTTCTGGTTGAATATATGTTGGAGGCTCTTGTGATCTGTGAAAATTGTGCACTTCGTACCATAAAGGTAGTGTCTCCAGATCTTCAAAGCGAAAACCACTGCGCCAAGTTCCAAATCGTGCGTGGTATAGTTCTTTTCGTGCACTTTCAGTTGGCGTGACGCGTAAGCAATAACCTTCTGGCGTTGCATCAACACGCAACCCAATCCTTGACGTGAAGCGTCGCAGTATACTACGAAATCATCTGTACCTTCTGGTAGAGCTAAGATTGGCGCGTTACAAAGCTTATCCTTCAATATCTGAAACGCTTCATCCTGTTTGATTCCCCAATCAAACTTCTTATCCTTCTGCGTGAGGAGTGTCAACGGTTGAGCGATCTTTGAAAAGTTCTCGATGAACCTTCGATAATAGCCAGCCAAACCCAAGAATTGCCGAATCTCAGTTGGCGTCTTTGGCGTTTCCCAATCTTTGATCGCCTCGATCTTGGTTGGATCCACGTGGATTCCATCTCCGTTCACCACGTGCCCAAGGAATTGCACTTCCCTTAGCCAAAACTCGCACTTAGAGAACTTGGCGTACAACTGTTCTTTCTTCAGCAACTCTAGAATAGCTCTAAGATGCTGCTCGTGCTCAGCCTTCGTCTTTGAATAAATCAAAATATCATCGATGAATACGATCACGAACTTATCCAAGTACGGCTTACAAACTCGATTCATCAGATCCATGAATACTGCAGGTGCGTTTGTCAGACCAAACGGCATAACGAGAAACTCGTAGTGTCCATATTGAGTTCTGAAGGTTGTCTTCGGGATACTTTCCTCCTATATCCGTAGCTGATGGTATCCAGATCGAAGATCGATCTTTGAATAGAAGCTTGAACCTTGAAGCTGGTCGAACAGATCATCGATTCTTGGCAGGGGATACCTATTCTTGATCGTCAGCTTGTTCAACTCTCTGTAGTCGATGCACATACGGAAACTACCGTCCTTCTTCTTGACAAACAAAACTGGAGCTCCCCAAGGCGAGAAGCTTGGTCTGATAAATCCCTTGTCTAACAACTCTTGAAGTTGTGTCGACAGTTCCTGCATCTCAGACGGAGCAAGTCTGTAGGGTGCCTTAGCCACAGGCGCGGCGCCTGGAACTAAGTCTATGCGAAACTCCACTTGCCTTTGAGGCGGCAATCCAGGCAAGTCTTCTGGAAAGACTTCTGGGTATTCCCTCACGACAGGGATGTCTTCGATCTTCGGCTCAGCAGCCTTTTTATCCACAATGTGTGCTAGAAAAGCAGCACATCCTTTCTGCAAACACTTTCTCGCTTTCAGGCAGCTAATCATCCTTAACGGCGTCTCACGCTTCTCCCCATGAACAACAATGGTCTCACTATCATCGGTCGGGATACGAATAATCTTCTCGTGACAAACTATCTCGGCCTTGTTACTCGATAACCAATCCATCCCTACTACCACGTCGAAGCTTCCCAATTGGACTGGTAGTAGATCGAGAGCAAACTCACGCTCTCCCAGCTCGATTACGCAACCTCGAATCACCTCGTTAGCCTCTACTAACTTCCCATTCGCTAATTCGATCGAGTACGGAATATCTAACTTACTAGCGGCTAAACCAAGCATATTCTTAAATTCTAACGATACAAAGCTGTAATCGGCACCAGTATCAAACAAAACGGATGCATAGCGTTGGTTTACAGGGAACGTACCAGTGACTACATTGGGATCCTGGCGCGCCTCCCTGGCTTCCATGTTAAAAACTCTTCCGCGTGCCTGGTTTAATTCTGGGCAATTCCTCTTGTAATGCCCAACATCATCGCAGTTAAAACATCCGGGCCTCTGCCCGTTCCCTCCATTATTTCCCGCTTGATGGTTTCCCTGGTTCCGATTCATGGCGCCCGCTTGGTTAGCATGATTAGCACGGTTCCCATCACCTCCCTGGTTTCCTGGTGGCCGGTTCCCAGCACCACCACGGTTGTTCCTATTCCCATATCCTCCTTGGCCTCCCCGGCCAGCATTAGCCCAACAAGAGTCCTTTGAATGACCAGTCTTCCCACACGATTCACAAACTTTTGGCCCGCATCGGCCAGAGTGATGGCGTTGGCATGAACTACACTTGGGATGAGCACCCATATATCCTTTATCTTTCTTCCTACCACCAGCTGAATCTTGAGCTGGCGCATTCGATTCCCCTTTCTTAACCACCATCCCGGTGTCCTGCTTGAAATTCGAAAACTTTCGCTTGTTTCCTCCAGATGACTCCACATGAGTCTCCTTTTTCTTGGGCTCAGTTTCATCAAACTTGTTCAACCGAATTGCCTCTTCGGTAAGAGCCACACTTAAATCAATGGCTTCAGTGATAGTTGCAGGTTTGGAGGAGGTTACCATGCTGATGATTTGAGGAGCCAATCCCCAAATGAAGCGTTCAATCCTCTTGAACTCAGGCGTAACCATGTAGGGTACCACATGCGACAAGTCGTGGAACCTCTTAACATACTCAGCTATCTTGGAACCTTCCATTTTTAGATGCCAAAACTCGGTCTCCAATCTCTGAATTTCAGCGCGAGAACAATACTTTTTGCGCATGAGTTCTTTCAACTCAGTCCAGGTCAGTGCGTAAGCCGCAGCTTCGCCAAGGGTCTGGACCTGTAGATTCCACCAGGATAGGGCTCCATCCACAAATAGCCCTGAGATGTAAGTGACTTGTTGATCCAGCGCGCATTTGCTCATGCGAAGTACGGACTCGGTTTTCTCGGCCCAGCGGACGAAAGCAACAGCACCTCCTGTGCCATCGAAGTTTATGGGCTTGCAGTCCAAGAATTGTTTGTAAGTACACCCATGCGGTGGATTGTTGTTGTTGCCCGTGTTGCCGGAGTTGCTCCCACTCATTCCTCCTTTCGAGGCAGCATATTGAGCAATAGCAGCAGCAATGACTTGCTGTAGTTCGTCCTGGGTCGTAGGCATTGGCTGAGGTTGACATCTTGGCGGCATCTTCTAAAGATGTATACGTCGGTCAGGCCATAGTAAGCATACGAATATAGTAATAGTAATAGCACATAACATCTCATGTTATCAATATATCACACACAACATCCCATGTTACGATCATTATACACACAACATCCCATGTCCCAACATCCCATGTCACAAGTATTATATACACAACATCCCATGTCCCAACATCCCATGTCACAAAAATATAATTAAGAAATCAAGTGCATCAGATAGGGTGAGAATACCGCGATTGCTACATATATCGAGACCATAATGTAGTAAGTGTGGCATACAACCATCAATCAAATAGGGGCTACATCACCCCTGTACAAAACTATATCATATCAGTATCACATACATCAGGTACATCAAATAAGTATCAACAAAAGTCAGTAACATCAGGTGGTCTCCAAAAGGCTGTGCAGTTACAATCGCTGTCGTCTCACCAACGTCTACCTCTATAGCACCGATGAGCTCTATGCGGATGGGGGTGGAGGAGGGGGAAAGTGAGTGTAGAGTAAACGGCGTAGATGAAGCCAGTCCTCCTCCATCGCCTGCTGAGTGTGAATAATAGAAGCGATCTGCTGCTCCAAAGTCAGAAGTCGGGCAGCGAAGTCCGGGGGTAATGATAGAAACGGCTGAAAAGGTGAGGATGTCTGACCATGACATGGACCTAGTGATAGCTGAGCTCTCTCGAGCTCCTGGAGTCGCTGCGTATGGGACTCATGCTGATGGACAAAGGATATCAAGACGTCCTCTATGGTGTGTCCAATATGGAATGGATGATATGGATCAGTGGGTGGCATCAGAGAGGAAGATGACCAAAGCAGTGGCGTGCTGGTGGGATCGAATGATGCTGCATGAACAGGTGAAACAGAAGATGGAACAGATGTCATCTGGGGCACGAAAGGAATAGACATCGGTATGTGCCCAAAAGGGTGGGCTGAAGAGCCCTCTCCAGGCCTCGCTGGAGGTATAATCTGAGGGATCGGAAAGGTGAAATCATCGGATCGTGTCACAGGGATCTGAAATGAGAAATCAGCATGATGTGTATCAGTGTGATGTGGGGGAAACGGTGGAACATCCTCATCAGCAGGTATCCAACTATGCTGAGCGTCCTCATCGGGTGGATCCAGGTGATCAGCAAACAGAGCGTGCTCAGGCTCGAGGGGAACAGGATCAAATGGAGCAATGATAGGGTCAACTGGTGCAACATGCTCAACTGGGTGGTCAACAGGGATATCAGCAATCAAAGGGGGATCAACAAAAGGGGGATCAACAACAGGATCACCAGCTATAACATGGTCGTCAACAATCAAAGGAATGTCCACAAGATGGTCACCAACAGGTGGGTCTGCTAATATGGGCTCATCAGGAACGCCGGCAGGTACCAGGTCATGCTCATGCACAGGATCTAGAGCAACTGCCTGCTCTAGGGCCAAGGCAGGCTCTGGGTCATCAAAAGCCATATCAAAATCAAACTCTGGATCAAAGGGATCAACAGGATCAACGGGATCAACAGGGTCCTCCATATGCTGGTCCATAGGAATATACTCAATATCGTGGTCAGGATCAAATCCTGGAGGAAAAACGGGATCAGAATCCTCAATGTCGTCGTGCTCGAACACAAAGCTCGGAATGGGTGCGGCAGAAGATGCCTGATCGGGGTCCGAGTCGTGTACAAAATGCTGCGTGCTCACCTCGTGAGACGGTGCAGATGCCACAGACTCAAAGGAGTCTGGGACGGGTGAATGGGCGGGCGAGTCCTCAACAGGAGCACCAGCGATCATCAAAAGATCGCCAGCGGGAAGAGGGGCTGCATCAGGAATCTCATCCTCGAAAGGCTTGTCCTCAAAGAGATCAACATCGCCGTCAGCCTCGGCGTCGGGTAGCAAGTCGTATGCTGGATATGAAGCAAGGGGTATGGGAGCTGGAATCGCTACCAAGGGAAGATACTCAGCAGGTGGGTCATCGATATGCTCATCAACGCCATCGGGCAGAGCGAAGGGCTGGAAGTCATCATCATCGGTGCTGGTGAAGTCGGAGGTATGCACCTCGTGCTCTGAAGACACAATGTCGTCCGATACTATGGGTAAAGGTCCGGTGGTATCTGAATCACCCGTGGCTGGTGAGTCCATGGGTCTGTAACATAAACACAAACATACACAAAAAATCAGTAAATCAGGTAATCACACAAGTTACCAAGTAATAATCACATAATCCTCCTAGTCCCACTAGCCTCCCAGTCTCCCAGACTGTCCTTCCTAGTCCCACTAGCCAACTTTCCCAGCCTCCCAGACTGACTCCCTAGTCCCACTAGCAAACTTTCCCAGCCTCCCAGACTGACTCCCTAGTCCCACTAGCAAATTCTCCCAGCATCCCAGACTGACTCCCTAGTCCCACTAGACAACTACCTCGATCCATTAGATCGAGCCTCGGCCTCCCAGACCGAGCCTCAGTCTCCCAGATCGAGCCTCAGCCTCCCAGACTGAGCCTAAAAATAATAAATAAAATATGCTCAACATTTGTTTATAAAAACGTTTTAGATCTGGACTTAAGTGGTATGCAGTAAAAATGTTTTCGTGAGAGCCCTAGTGATCATAGTCTAGACTCAAGAAGGAATCCTAGTTCGCTATGATCAGAGCTCTGATACCAAGCTGTCACACCCTGGCTTTGCGGAAGCGTGGTTGATTTGGTGTGACTTCTTAATACCACAGCTTAATCATAACAAGCTATATGAATTAAAAATATGCAAGATCATCCATTAAAATAAAAATCAAAACATTGTCTTAACGAGTTAACACCCAACAACCATAAACTTGTCTACACATTACAAATTCAAACATAAACACGAATTCAAGGACTGTGACTTGTCCAGGTAAGAGTCACATTCCCCGAACCCTGGATGACCTTGGTGCCTAATGCAGCGGAACACAAGCCATACCGCGCCAGATCGTTAATTTCCTGAAATACATGTAAGTTGAAAAATCAACAATAATGTTGAGCGAGTTCATGCGAAAGTGAGTAAATAAACCTTTGTATTTATCAAAACCCTGGTATGTAGCAAATAAGGAAAAAGAGATCACCAATGGTTTGCAAGGCCATTGATATGTGTGAAGTACAAGTAGGAAGACTCAAACCTAGCGGATTTTGCGTCGGGCACAAAGTCACCCCGAGGCCCGTTATGCTGGACCTGGAGTTGGGCTCGCTACACCCAGATAGATCTACTGCTTACGTCCCTCGGTCCTACAATGAGGATTAATGGCCTCCAGTTCCCGCCTACCCACTCACATGATCTAAGTAATAACCCTCCTTACGCTAACCATACCATGTATCAAGTATTTCATAATCATAGTAACATGTATTTCACCCCCGCAGTTTATAAAACTGAAAAGAGTTAAGAGAAAAGGGGGGACATGAACTCACAGTCAGTGCGTCGCTAAATCAAGCACTCCAAATGTCCGAAAGCTGTGCAACGACCTACGTGTGCTAATTCTATTAGACGGATGGCCGTGCTTTAGCTTTATAGTTTAATTTTCGGGAAACAGTTAGACAACTGTTCCTTGTATATATTTGGTAGTTAATCTCCTTCCCAAGGATGGGGGAATTAATACATGCGCGTTTATAATATTAAGTCTCACTTAATATATTTTACTTCTCATTCCAAAATATAATTATTTTTCTCAAAAATATTATATTTTCTCTTCGCATAATACTTTCCAAAATAATACGTTGACAAAATACGCATTTATGAATATTTCCGTATAAAGCGTAAGTTACGTTTTGGCGATTTAGTGGTAATAGTAATTACCGTTGTAACTTATATGTTTGTCGTGTAGGCGTTGGTATTATTTTGGGTTCGTCAAAGTTTGTAAATATTATTTTTACTCTAAAAATAATATTTATATATTTTCACAAAATAATCATAAACAGTGTGGTGAAAAATATATTCATCGGATAAATATTTATCACGTTTAGTTTTTGTGAAAATCCCACCTCCGATTATTTAATAAATAAAGTCTTGGCGAAATGTATTTTGAAAACATTTCAAAATAGTTTAACACTTGCAAATAATTCTAAGTGTTAGATTTTAGAAAAATTTCGCCAGAGTTTCCCCTGTAACTGGGGGTGGCCACGCTTTCAAGCGTATCATTTTCTTTTACAAAATCATTCCAACACTTCTTTAAATCAACCAATCAATTTCCGATACTTCAAACTAGTTTCAACACATCAAACTTGTAGACTAGTATGTAAAATCGCATTATTACATGAACTTGTAGTTTTTCCGAAAGTCATAGTGTAGATCACCTTATATTTAGTGGATCTATGTATAAAATAGTTTAGTCTTGTAAAAACCCCGTTTTTAGAACAAATCATCCTTTACAACTTCCCGACAACTTTTATAAAAATTGTTACTTTGTCGGATCTTTCGTTTCACAAGTGTTTATACACTTATAGTTTGTAAAAATCATATTTGTTAACATGTCACCCAACTTTTATAAAACATGATTTTCTCGACACTTGGTTCTACGAATATACCACTTGTACATACGTAGATCGGCTCGTTTTAAATACTATTTTACAAGTCAAAATACTTTTACACAAGTTCATGTTTCTCGTGTGGTGGAGTTTCACCTTTTAACCCTCGTACCGACAGAAACAAGCTTATGTCAAGATCTATGATCTTAACAAAGTCAGGTTAAACGATGATAAGAGCCACCACATCGTAGATCGGGCCTCAAAAATCAACATATTCAAATACTACAACATTTACACATGTTATGAGCTTTTAACCAACAATATTCGAGTTTTAGTAGACTTTATAGATTCAAAACGCATGATTCCGGCTTTTAACCGTTAAAAATCATATTAACCACTTTAGATACGATCGAGAGTGAGTTTTAAACATTATACCTCTAGCTCGGGGCTAGGGAAGAATCTAGTCGAAAATGGCGTGGATAAAAGCAAAGAAACGAGGTCCTTCAACTTCCGCTTGCTTCAAGCTCCCTAATATGAAACCCGAAAGCCTTGTAGATACTTGGAATGGGTGAACAAGAATCGAAGGTGGGGGTGGTGACCCTATGTGGGTTCGGCCGAGAATGGGGGGGAGGGCAAGAGAGTGGAGTGAGTTGGTGAAATGTGATGTGTGTTATCTTGTGTAAGAAGTGAAGGTATTTATAGACAATCTCAAGACCCTTAATCCTTTGGATTTAATGTCACCAAGATATTAAGCATACACAATAAAATAATCAACTCTTGTACTCCTTTGTCCCCTTGGTTTGGCCGATATCTTTAGGGGGGGGGGTATCCGGTTGGTTTTCAATCATTCAGTTAGAGTTTAGTTTAGTTAAGTCGGTTAACTTTAGGGATTAACCCCGTTAGTTGCATGATGCGTTATAATGCGGATGTTAGGGTAATCAGGGACCCTAACTGGCTCAGAAAAAGACTAATAATATTTCTGGCAATTTTTTTATGTTCCGGGTATAGTCCGGTTGTTCGGTTGGATAGTAATCCGTTAAAGTGCTTAAGTAATCCTTTAAGCGTCGTAAATAATATTTTTAGCGACACAATTTACTCTGCAAAGTGTCAGGAATATTTCCTTATGTTTTGGCACTTTATTAATTAGCTAGAAGCTAGTATGTTGATAAAAGTGCTGTGTTTCGTGCTTAGAGTACGTTTTAGGCACATCCAATCATTACATCTTATTCCTAGAGACGCAGTTCTACAACCCTTGTATCCCTACACACACTATGGGTGTAGTAAAATATTTCTGGCTCATACAGGCCCTAAGAGGCAGTGCTTGCCTGATGCTGGCTATATCAGCATGTTCAATAGGTTATTCGTTCAAATGCTACTGTGCTTTTGTGCATCATGTTTGTCACTAGAGTTTAGTAAGTAAATAATGTAGTGACGGAAATCAAAGTATGATGTAGATATGTACATGTATCAACAGTCAAGTAGCAGTTTATCAGTAATCTCAGTCAAGCACAGTAATTAAGCAGCAATTAATAGTTAATTAAGTCGTACGGATACTTGGTTTAGTGAGGGTTATCACAGTTTAAGTGGTAAGCGGAAACATAATGTTTAAAACCAAAGTATAAGTTAAAATATATCAAATGTTTAACATGGCATAAGACTATCCATGTCTCACAGTGTCCACGCCTCCTCATGCAAGCTCCAGAAGTACCTAACGACCTGCAAGGCATGTAACAACGAGTCAACAACAAAGTTGAGCGAGTTCATAGTTGGTGCTCATTGTTTAGTTGTTTCAAAAACCAGGAGTTCATTTGTAAGTCGTAAGTTAACCAGTTTACCCTGTTTTCCAAACATATCCATAATTACTGGGGGCTTCCCCATGTTAACCAATAGACCCGTTTACCATATCGACCACTGACTAAAGTAAGTTGGTGCCCTGACGTCAATGTCTATCATCATTGACTAGTGCCCAGATCCATTAGTTCACACCCGTCCTCTGCGGCACGGTGTGAGGCTTGTCAAACTTAAATAGCGTTATCTAACTAATGACCCGCTCGCCATTGGCCCGGCGATTAAGTCGATATAAAAGGAGGGACTTCATGATAGAGATTTTGGTCTAGTATCCATGTTGTCACCCTTCAATAAAGAGGGTGTGTACGCAATCCCCAAACCAGGAGATTACATAGGTTCCAATTCAATTCTTTATCACATGTTGTCACCCTTCAATGAAGAGGGCGTGTAAGTGTTCCAAACCAGGATATCACGTGGTTTTAGTTTAGATCCTTTACCCATTCCCAACCCTTGGGAATCCCATGCCTTGTGGAAAGTGTGAACTCACCTTGATTTGCTCAGCAGATAATTTACTTGTTAAAACACTTTAGTCAATTGCGTCCTATTATAATTTACTACATCTTGTTAGATTCATCATGGCATACACGTATCCGCACATTAAACACGATTAGTCGTTTAATCTAGTCCGTAGTGTACAACCCTAGTAGTTAAGGGCCCACACCAGTGTGGGCCAATTTTATCACGAGCCTAGGTAGTGTGTGGCCCAAAACAATTTTAATCCAAACATAGAAAGTACAAAGGTCTCAACAAATTATCCTAAATCAAGCAGGTAAGGACAAAGTACCATTGTTTATGATTTCAATTCACCATTTGCTCCTGTTATACCCTATGCATGTCTAACTGTACATTAATAAATCACCTCATATGCATGACAGATTTATACCATTACCCGGGTTGTACATTATATTCATTCATTCCCCAATCATCATTCTTATTACTTACTACAACTAAATAGATAATCATCATCCTCATTATCATCCTTAAATTAAACAGTCAAAAAGAAGCATGAGCAATCAACACGAGCAAGACATCACCTCTATATACATACATACATACATACATACATATATATATATATATATATATAAACCTTTTAAATATGCATGACCCGGTTGTAAACTTGGCACATATTGTTGTACATTCAAAAGAGAACTAAGCAATGAAACATTAACATGATTCAACTCACAGTCATCATCTTCCTATTAACTCATAGTTTTTTTATCAATCAAACATGAAAAGAAGCTTATATATATGTATATCAGTTCATTATATCTTCATCAACTCATTCACAAGAAACCTTATTTTACAAACATTCTAAAGCATAATCTATACACACACGACATACTTCCAGTTTCAAAGCAACCATTCAGATTTTCATGTAATTTATCTATTTTATAAACATGTCAGGATCAAGATTCATATACAAACACATCCCATATAGATTGCAGTTTTCGTAACGAATATCGCGTTGCATGCTCATTCATACAATAGTTCCAGTTCACCAACATATACATACCATCGAACAAATATATATATCTTCATACAGTTTCATGTAATCGCTAATCATATGCATCAACAACTAAATTTGTTTATCAGTAACACCATACTCAACGAATGTCCATTATCACATAGCCCTAACACTCAAATAATCCTAGCCATCACTTACTCGAAAAATCAAACAGCAATCATAATTATCAATTTAATTTCGATCCACTATAAGTTTCCTTTAAGTACTCGTGACCCATGAATAACCAGACCCCAATCCATTGTATTAAACTAACTTGATCACAAAACATTCACATATAAACATGGTATTTCGTACATGTATTTTCATAACCTTCCAGTCCATTGTGGTTTATATACAAGCATATTCACATAGATCCACATACGGTTTCATGATTCTTAACTTTATTGGTGTCCATATACACACATAGATGTCGCACAACACACACATGAATAGATAACCAGGGCATTACGCGAACATGAATTACGACTTGAACCGGAACCGAGACAACACGTTCGTAAAACGAAGTAACAAGATATGTGGGGCTTACCGGCGATCGGTGACGGGGGAGTGGTGATGTGGGTTGCCGAGGGAGGAAGAAAGGCGAGAGGTGATGTGCGAGACGGTGGAGGAGCTACTGCCGATTGCCGTAGGGTTCGGGTGACTTGCGTAAGGGTTTTCATTACGTACGAACATGCATATACATATATATTTTTAGGCTGAAGATTGGTAGTGGAATTGATTGTGTGGGCCGAGGTTAAGGTGGGCTGTTTGAGATTTCAATTTGGACGATAATTAATATGGATCGAACATATGGGTGCACATGTCAACAGTTTCATGTGTGTGTTCACATGTCCCTAATTTCCCCTCATTTTCTTTTGTTTACTTATTTTATACTTAGGCTTAACAACAAGAATAAATCAATATAGTTAATGCATTAGGTGTTTCGGACCTCATGTGTTACGAGTTACGCGAGTGGGTCGACTTGACAAGCGAGTTCATGCTTTGTTTTAAAGGTACAATGATTCGGGTCGATTCAACACTATAAATTTGATAAGTGTGTAGCATTTGGTTTCAAAGAAAAGTAATGCGTAATGTAAAATGATTTAAAAGATAAGTGAAATGAACAGTGATTAGCTCGGAAACACGGGTTGTCACATGATCTACAATGGTGTGTCGCGCTTTTCTCCACGTATAACAAGTGTCTCTTAGTTCGGTAGTGGTAGGCGAATGATCTTCTCATGACAAAAGACTCCGGCTTGGTTATCGAATAGCCAATCCATGCCAACCGCTACGTTGAAACTCCCCACTCGACTGGTAAGAGATTGATATTGAATTTTCACTTGCCAAGTTCCAAGGAACATCCTCTAACAACTTTCCCTGACTCGACTAGTTTACCGTATGTCGATTATATAGAATGAGGGGACGTCTAGCTTACTTGGCTCTAGGCCAAGTACATTTTGAATTCTGTGTGGCGAGGACTTCACTTTATAGTTTTAGGAACTGTATGTTTAAATGTAGGATAACCCAATCCATATGTTTAGATGTAGGATAACCCGATCCATATGTTTAGATGTTGGATAACCCAATCCCTAATTGTAGCTAGGACAATCCCGTCCCTAGCCATGAAACTCATGTATGTGAAATGTTGAGATGAAGCTAGAATTGGCACCAGTATCAAATAACATGGATGTGAAGTGTTGGTTGATTGTAAACGTGTTGAGTAACTACTGTTTGAGTGATCGAGGTAGGGTGGGATGATGCGGTCATGCCTCGGATCTCCGGGGCTAAATCCCATATGTAACGCGCAATGCGTTTGAATTCGGGTGTTACGTAGTATGGAAACAACCCTTGAGATATCGTGAAAGCCTCGGGTGTAACCAACAACATTGGCTCTAATCATGATCGACTTCTAGAATTTTGTTTCCAACCTTTGAATTTAAATCAGCGAGCAATACTCTTCTCGTATAAGATCCTTGAGTTCTTCCCCCGACAACCTCTTCACTGTATCCCTTCCTAGCGTTTGTACCTGGAGATTCCACCAAGTTAAGGTTGCGTTCAGCAGGAGACTCTCAGTGTATCTAATTGTCTACTCGGGAATGCGTTTCCTAGTATGACTAACTGACTTCACTGTCTTTACGTGGTAGACAGAACCTACCGCACCTCTCGTATTAACGAAGTCTTGTCGCATACAGTCCGAAAAGTCTTAAAATTAAGGCCTTGTGTGGTCGCATCTTCTGGTGTGGCATTGCTACTCATTCCCAATCTATCGGGATTTGAATCACTTGAACTACCAGTACCACCAGTACCGTCACTATTGTCGTCCCGATTAACCTCATGTTGTGCAATTTCGGCACCCTCGTGTTGTTCCATAAGAACTTTAGTTTCACTGTGAGATGTTGATTAGTTAACCCCTTTTTGGGTGTTGACCTTCCTCCTGGCGCCATGATCTTTTTAATATACAACATTAAAAGAATCTTGACATATATTTTGGATAAATATAGTCTATCATGTGCCCAAGAATGAAGAAGGAAATTTGGTCATAAAATCCTCAAGATCGTATTGTTCATACATGTTATGTTTGAATAAATGATAATGTGGATAACCGCAACCAAAATGCGTAGCACCTCTTGCGTGTACTGGACATATGTCTAAGTGGAAAACGAAATAATTTGTTGAGGAGGGGAAACCAACCAGTGGCCTACGTCCCTATAGTATGCATTCCATACCACATAGGCTTTGATCATCCGAAGTAGAGAAATTCCTTTGTCGTACTTGTCCATGTGACGAATATGGTAATAGTGCTTGAGCTTCACGAGCTCCAACAAGATCATTAAGATCTTCATAGATGTCGAATAGAATGCAATGAGGGAGTTGTAGCATGGCTCATGCCGTACTATCCCTTTGGATAGGACAAATGTCAAATGACGGAATTTATTGTATTCATTTCCAATAAGTAAGATAAGGTGCCATAGACACCAAGGAACCAACTCATGTACACGAATTCTAGAATGTTGAGGAAAGATCCTCCATGAGTGGTTAACAAGTTTTGTTTGTTTAGATGACTAGTCTTGAACAACTCATGTTGTAGATCGAATGTTAGGTGCGAACAATATGTATCGTCTTCTTGTATTGTATTGTACGGTGTTATAGTAATCATCTCGGTTAGTGTTCTATTGGATAGAAAAGGCTGAATTTTAAGTAACAGCTTAAAATTCTTGAATGAATAGTGATCATTAGCTTGACGCGCAGAGTCCACCAGAATTTCCATGCACTACAAGTTGTTATTACGTAGGCCCCCGTAATAATAAATTGTCTTGCATGGTCACCCTAGCATTCTCTCGTTCAGAGCAGGCGATCAGTCAGAGAGAGGACACTATTGTCTATATACCTTCAACATAGAAGGAAACTTCGTGATAGTTCATGTGTCAACGTCTGTTGTCATTACTCGCAGAATGACACGACATTAAATGAAATAAAAATAGAGAGAATTTGTAAACATAACAACTGGAGGGGCACCTTCAAGATGAGTACTTCATCTTCCTTAACTGGACAAAAGTGTCCTCAATCATGATTTGTATGAGCCACAGGGACCTCGTCCCACTAATGGAGTTGTTGTCTAAGGCTGCCACCTCTTTCTCATCGTCACTATTGAAGTCGGGCATCTCAGCATCCGCGAGAAAGTAACCATTCTTCCACGGGATCAATGCTTTATGGTCTCACTCATGAACCACGTTCATTATGAGCTCCGCAATAGACGTGAGGTCGATATTCTCATGGAAGATGTATTGTATAAAATATGTTATGTTTTGAAATAGAGTATTATGTCTTGTGTAAAAGATGTCGTGTCTTAACCATGTTATGTGTGTCAAGGATGACATTGGAATTCGAAGTCAAAGGCATTTCGTTCTTGCCAAGATGTTTCGTACAGCACATATATAAATGATTTGCATATATAATCATATAAAATCCTATCTAACAAGGATTTCTATCGTGTATAAGCTGAACTTGTAAACTGTTTATAATGCATAAACTGATAACGTAATGTGTTGTAGGCACATAGTCTGCTAATGTAATGTGTCTATTTCTCATAGACTTCACCCATGGAAATGTCCTCGCTTGATTTATATGAAATGAATTTTTGTTGTAGTGGACCTTGAAAAACGTGTATGCAATGAAAATTTTTAGACCTGTCCAATTTTATTTATAATCTGTTCAACATGAACAAGAGGTTTTCGTGAGAGGTCCCTAGTGATTGTAGACTTAGACTCGAGAAAGAATCCTGGTTCACTACAATCGATGCTCTGATACCAATCTGTCACACCCGCTCGTAGCGGAAGCGCGAGGTGTGATCTGATCGGTTCTCATTGCATAACAATATTAGTGAACATACTAAATGAATAAAGACAAGCTCCAATGCCATTGTAATAATTGTTTCAAAAGAACGCAACATAAGTTAAATGTATTGGTTACAAACAATCAAATGAAACTAAGTTGTTATTGTTTTATATATCAAAATGTAAGTCTTAAAATGTCAAGGCTTTGACCACTATATGACCGCAAAGAAGCGGTATATAATGGGCAAACCCTTCAAATGGTGGCATGGAGTCTTGATACTTGCTTTCCTTGACTGAAATGTCTGCATGGTCCACTAATTTCCTGAAATACATGTTAAGTTTGAAAACATCAACTAAAGTTGGTGAGTTCATGCAGTTTAGTTGTATGAGATGTATCTGTAAATGTGAGTTGTATAAAATGTATCTGTAAAACGTGAGTTGTATAAAATGTATCCATAAATGTGAGTTGTATAAAATGTATCCATAAAATGTGAGTTGTATATAATGTAAATGATGTAGTATGTAAAGCTGTAGTATGTAAAGCGTCAATCAAATCGTTGATCATTAATGTTTCGCGAAGAAATTAATATGTGTGATGAATTAGGAAGCAATCCAAACCTGGACGATTTTGTGTCGACTACTATCGACTGGGACACAAACGCACTCTTCTGTATGGGTCCACGACCAACAGTGGGGCTCGCCAAAACCCATTAGATCTAACCATCTGTACCTAGGTCCAAACTAGATTAATGGTGCTTAGATGTATGACCCTAATCGCACATGATCTAAGGTGTTTCATTCCATGACTTAACATACAATTGAACATGTATTTTCCCCGATAGTTGTAAAGTTGTAAAGCATTTAAAATGAATAGGGGACATGAACTTATTGCGTCCGTGAATGGTACGTGTTCGTGATCTTACGCGTGGTCGTCCTGAACGATGTTGTGACCTACAAATGTTCTTATATTTGTTAGACACTTTGGTCTATGTAAATGACTTGAGTACAAGTCCTGTGTTTTAAATATGTGTAAGACTTGTATGTCTTTATCGTTCCTTGAACTGTGTATTAGATGTACGATTTGTTAAACTGTTATATATATTTCACCAATTATATATATGTATATGTAATCTTGTATCTTGTGAGTTGTATCATTGAGTCTCGTATGAATAAATTGTATAATTGTATTTTCTTCAATTATATGACATTGGGTTGTGCCCATGTCTTAATGTTATTGGGCCTTAGCCCATATGTTTTGACATTAGGCTTAGCCCATGTATTCATGTTATTGGGCTTAATAGTATTGGGCTTAAAGATTAGTGGGCTTAATGTTATTGGGCCTTGGCCCATATGTTTGGTATTGGGCTTAGCCCATGAGTTTTTGATATTGGGCTTGGCCTATGTATTTATGTTAAGCCCATTTAGGATGATAAGCCCATTTGTATAATATAAGTCCATGTGTTAAAAACAAGCCCATTTGTATACGATAAGCCCATATGTAAAATAAGCCCATTTGTATTAAAAATAAGCCCATTTATATGAAATAGGCCCATATGTAAAATAAGCCCATGTGTTAAAATATATTCTTTCATTTTTATAAAAGTTACTAAATATAGGCTTTTTAATTAAAAGAATACATAATAGTTTTTATAAGTTTCAAAACATCCAGATATTGTTTTTGGTGATTTATATGTATTCGCATCGAATGATCGCCTAAGTGTCGTAGTAACTCCTCGGAATGGCGATATGTTCATAGATTCGTCCGTCGTCTGTTTTGACCATAAGTTGTGTCCGAAAGCTCGGAATGTCCGTAAGTTGTTTTTAAGGCGTGTTTACGTGTAGTCTTGTAAGACTTTAGTCGAGATGTACATTGTGTTTATTTGTACCATTGTATTCAAGTTCCTAGTTATAATACATATAACTAATACAAACAAATAACACATAGCACTTAAGTTGTTAAGTTAACTAAATATATATTTTCTTAAAAATATATATTTAATCTAATAAAGATTTTGTCAAAAATAATAGTTTTCATAACTTATGATTTTTAAGAAAAAATGGCCATATTTCATTAGAAATATGGACTTTGTCATGTTTAATAAAACATATCTTTTTCTTTTCAAAATCACCAACAATTTACTCATAATATTCTTAACAAAAACATATGAGATTTATAACATAAACTTAACAAGATGAACTCTTAATCATGTAGGATTTTGGTATAATCTTTACATATGTTTACTAGTTCAAAAATCACACTTTACTTCTAGTTTTATCAAACTTTTATACAAAACCCATCTTGTATGCTTCTTTTTATAAATATTGTAAAAGCATTATTTTTAGTTAAAAACTTTATGTACTTTAACAATACCAAATATTATGATCATCCGTTAAACCTTATGTTTAACAAAAACCCTTTTAACACTTTCATGTACACTTGTTAGATCATGTTTTTAAACATCATCTAACAAGTTATTTGTATGATATTCATCAATACTAGATCAAATATGCAAGAAATAAGCTTTAAATCACAACATAAACAATCTTATATATGATGATTTTTATTATGCTTCTTTGTATCTTCATCTTATTTTGTATGATTGTTTTATTTTATTACATGTTCTTTAAACAAATAATACATAAATAAGTATGAAAAAGGGAATTTTAGAAGCTTACTACTAGCACTTGTGGCTAGGGATGATCTATATGATGATCAAAGAAAAGAAAAAGTGTTAATCTTTATGCTTGGAAGCTATGGATGTGACAACCGGTAATTAACGCCTCTAATTACGTGATTAACCAACGTTTTATGCGATAATAAGTAGTGTTTAAGACACATATTAACTTAATTAGGCTCGTGGAATGCCTAGGAACGCATATCTGACTCTACAGTGCGCGTATAATGATTTTCGGGATACTTATTGATCGTTAAGCGATAACGAACTGACACAGCACAAAATACAGACAACGCTGACAAATACAAATTTTGTACATATAGTTTATATATAGGATTTCGTTTTGCGAAATATTCACGCTTTCGAACGACACAAAACGCAAACGTGAACGAAAAAAACGGAAACAGTAACGCACCGACAATCAACGACGAAACAGAAGCACCGGCCTCGAATTCCATCTCGATATTAATATATTATGATGTATTTATCTTTGTTTTTCAATTTTACTATCCGTAGTTGAAAACGGATCGAGAAACGGGTTAGAAACAACAGACGGAACAATTTACGCGTTTTAACGCGACAACGATCATACGCGTCTAAATACGAGATACTACACAATTTTAGCGTTTCGGTTCGGAAAACTTTATTTTACGACGTTTTACAAAGTTCGGAATTCGGAAGCAGGCTTCGGAGAATTATCGGGCCGCACAAAACGCGCTAACGGGCCCTAGGCCTAACCCACTTCATAAAACCTAGGTATAAAAGCCCCTTATACTCTCATTTCCTCACTTTTGTGAAACCCTAGACATTACCTGCGCATACAACAACAGCTGACACCACATCTGCACTCCCACTATCTCAGCTTCGGTTCCGGCGATCGGAACAACTCCGACTAGTAGTCGCTCGTTTCTCCGGCAAGCGAGCCACACCCACCGAACCCTTATCACCCACCTCCCTTCTCTCTCACCTGAAACCGACCATCAGAGCTTGGATTCCCGACCAACTCTCAGGCTTCGTTTACTGGCGACACCCCTGATCTCGTTCTTCTTTCCGGCAACACCCACATAAACCACACGACACCCTCTTTCTCCGATGACAGGAGCCGGAAATCAGGTCGTTTCTCCGGCCATTTTTCTGATAAAGATGATGATACATGACGGTGATTACGGCGGCAGTGGTGTTCGATGTTCCCAATGACAAATCCGGTAAGCACTCATCTCGGTTCCTAATTTTCTTTTAAATTTTTGATTGATGACTGAAGATGATGAGTGTTGCTACTGTTCTAGTTATTGATGTTGGCGCCGGTGACCGACGCCACTGCCAGCGACATCAGCTGAAGTGGTGATGCTATTCAGATAGTTTCGAGTGTAGATCGGGTTATGTTTCATTGTTCGGGTCAAGTCTCGGGTGGTCAACGGGTCAAAGTTTGGTTCGGATTCGTGATAGGAGCAATTCGGGTTTTATTTAAGTGGAGTTCAGTTTACGATTTCATACGGTTCGGGTTTCGGTTCGACAGTCAAAGCCGATCAAACGTGGTCAAACAGTCAAAGGGTCAGATTCGGGTTCGATCAACAATTCGGTCAAACTTAGTCAAAGTCAGCAACGGTTTGTGGTTCGGTCTAAGACGGGTAAACTGTCAATCGCGGTCGAAACCAGACCTGGTAACCTTTATACGATGCGAAATTAGTATAGATCTTTATAGTTTTTAGATTTTTATACTACGCGAATCGAGCTCGACCGGTTAAAACGTTTATACATTAGTGATTTATTTACGATTCTTGCAAAATTTTGCCGAAAGTTATATATATATATATATATATATATATATATATATATATATATATAGGATAGGAGTTGGCAAGAAAGTCCAAATTTCCTAAAAAGTGTAAAAAGTGATAAAACACCATAATGTCAACCATAAAACACACCAAAAACCCACAAATAATATGATGAAGATTACGAAAACATCATGTATGTGGGTTTTGTGTTGTGTTTTAGATGTTAAGGCTCTGATTGTGGAATGACAAATATTATTGTGTTTTATGTTGTTTAGCATTGTGTGTTTTATATTTATAGTTCTACGATGGTGTGTTTGAAGTTTTTATGGACTATGAGAGTTTGAATATGGTGTTTTAGTAATATTCAATCTATTATTTGTGAGTTTTAGGTGTGTTTTATGCCTGAAATTGTTGTGTTTTATGACTTTTTACACTTTTTAGGAAAAACACACTTTCCGTAGGATCCCCACTCTATATATATATGTCGGGATTGTCCAAAAACAGAGGAAACTCTGTCCGTTTTCCGTTAAACCCGGGTTACGAAACATATTTAAACCTTAAAGACGACACTTATCGAGATACAAGTTTTTTTTTATAAAAAAAATGTAGAAGTATATTTATTTGGCGCGAGTTATAAAATGAGACTATAACATTTTGACACACACACGAGATACTAATAAACGAAACTTGAAAATTTATATATATTTTCAAAACGATTGAAACTCGGATGCTTTCACAACATATGTATAATTAGTTATATTTATTTCAAACGACGTTACTTTGTATACTTTTATAAAAATAAATATAATGTTTTATATTTATTTCAAACGATGAAATTCGTAAGTTATATTTCGAACATTTAATATTCGGAAAATCATATAAAATAAATATAATTATTTATATTTATTTCAATCGTCTAGAATACGAATATTTTTATAAAATGAATAGAGTCGATTATATTCATTTCAAACGTCGAGTTTCGAATGTATATACATATGTATGTATATATATATATATATATATATATATATTCAGTTCTTTCCATCCTACGAAAACTACAAGGGTATATAACCGAATCATATACGACGCTTTGAATTACGTACCACTATCGATTTATATATTTCTATTCATGACGACTTCGTAAAATATATTTATATTTATACATATAAATATATATATATATATATATCCTAAATCATTAAAAAACTAAGTCGTTTTCGAGACTTAGATTTATCCTGAATTTAAACGGGATCAAATAACCATAGATTGGTTATTCTAAGTCAAAATAACACTACCTAGGAATCGTATGATTAACGATTCGGTAGAGCTCGTGTAGGATCGGATTCTGACCCAAACGAGTCTATCAGAGGAGTTTTGATCAGATACAGGTGCGGAAAACAAGTACCTGAAGTAGAAATAGCTAGATATTCTCTTAAATCACTTTTTTGATTGATTTGACAGCGTTTACATTCAATTCTCACACCGGCAGCACTTCGGTATGGAAATCATCAAGTTACAAATGAGATCCGCTTATGGGTATTTATAGTGCAGGTAGGTCCCCACATACGGACATGTCCGTATAAGCGGACCTACTATGTCCGTATAAGCGGACCTGACACATAAGCGGACCTACTATGTCTGTATAAGCGGACCTACCAGTTTAAACCTATATGCCATCCTATTTTCTCGTAAAACGCGCCCTAATCTATACAATACAATGTATATCATGATCCAAGATGAAATCAACAGATGTAGTGCACTGACAGACTCCCCCTCAGATGTTGATGGAGTCGTCTATCGAGTCACAACAATGCTGTGTCTTCACATCTTCAGTCTTGATCAGTTTCTGGGCTTCTCTTTCTCAATCTTCTCTTGCAGGTCTTCAGACTCCCCCTTGTGATATGCTGGCATTTCTTCAGTTCATCAGCATCATCAACTTTAGGATCGTTGTCTGGCTTTCCATCTAACAGCTTCTCATCTTATCCTGCAAAAACTCTACCTCAAAGTAAATTTCTTTCACATACATATTTCAAACATAAACTTGCACTAATTAAGACTCTTCTTCAAAACAAACACAGATTTTGATGAACCACTTGAAAGGTTAGATTATGAAAAAATTTAATTCCACACAAACACTCCCCCTCAAATATTGCTCATCATGTTTAGCACTCGGAATTTTGAAAATCAGCTTTCCAAAATCAGTTGTCAAAAATCTTTTTGAATTTTTTAAACTTTATGCTAAAACACACTGAAAATCTTTTTGGATTTTGAAATAAAGAAATATGTAATGCAGTAAAAAAATATTTACTAACAATATTTTTGTGAGTTCGTGTAAGAGGATCATATCAGTTTATGAGACAAGTCACCAACACCGTTAAGCTTCATTTCATTTTAAGTTCTAAACAATTCACCTAGATTGTCAGTATATTTGTCCACTTAAATTTTCACACAAAGTTCAACTGTTTCGAGATACGATATTAATGTTTTAAGAACTTAAACTTATCCGTGTGTCCCACTACTTGAATATACTCCCGTATCCAGATCCCAATATTCAGTCTTACAGGTGAGTATACCACAGATGATATCTGTTCAGGGGTTAAATGCGAGGGCCGTGAGAGCTCAGGTCGATACTTCCGTATACGCAGAGAGATGACGGCTTCGACTTTTCGGTGTGTCCCCTTTAGAGGATCTTTTGATTTCAACAGCAGCGACTATCAATTTTATTGTTTCATCAGCTTGCTGAGGGCGATGCTATGTTTCAAGCATTTGCGGAAAGCATTATCCGGGGACTAGGTCAGTACTTCCATACAGCAGAAGTCCCGGGATAATACCCCAGATATCACTGAGCATAAAGACCTAGTATCTCAGAATAAGGGACCTTTCAAACAAGATTTCAGGGGTTACCTATATATCCAAGTTTGTGTTAACCCACAGAACAAGCAAGTTGAATTTTTAGATTTATATCCCGTCACAATCTACTAAATGTGTAAAAACCTACTGGCATATCCGTAGTGAGATTGTTTATCACATTTTTATCTCTCCAATTCTTTAGCATGTTGTGACAGTCCACTGATGTACTATCATTTCCTCTATTCACAACGAAACTTATTTTTGAATTTTATCATGTTTTTGTCTTTTTCAAATTTTCTAATGTTTTTGGATTTTCTGAAATTTCTACTCCCCCTAAAATGCAAACACATTAACGAAATTTGAAAACTATCTAAGCTCTAGACCCACTTGAAAAAAAAAATTCAAAACAAACTGTACAAAAACATGACAACCGATATCAAATCGCCTCAATTCGCCATTCACTAGGCATAAACAATCTAAACTCCCCCTTTCACAAACCATTTTCTCATTTAGATTTCAAAACACTTAAGTTTGTTTTAATCAAAATGATTTTTCTGGAAAATGAGTTTGTTTTTATCACTTGTAAGTTTACCACTTGTTTAAGTACGGGGATATGGTTCATCGTCTTGTCAGTTTTATCAAATGAAGTAAATCAAGTACAACTTAATGTTCCTGATTTACCATTAAGCAATTAAGCAACCTGTACCACTTGTAAAAATCACCATATGTAAGTATAACCAAACAATACCACTTGTAGGAATGTCACCTCTACATAAAATATTTACCAATCAGAATGCCGATTCCTGCTTCGCACTTACCAACCTGGAAGCTCCGGCGTAGTCATTCATCCTGTAAAGTTTTAACAATTTTAAGAATTTTTCATACAAACTCATAATAAATGAATGATGCCGATTCCTGATCCACGATTACAAACTTGGGATCTCCGGCAAGTCAGGTTTTTCAAACGAAGAAAATCTCCACCCAAGCCTGACCAGCCTTGGGTGATTTCAATTCAGATTTTGTTGGGGTGTAAGTTGCTTTCTTTGTAGCGTAGAAGTCTTTTACCCCCTTCACCTTCCCATCGACCATCTTTCCGAAAATCTTCTTTACTTTCCCATTAAATGCTTTCTCAACATCAAAATTATCCTTTTCAGAATAACCCTGATTTGAGATTTCAGTCTTTCTAACTTTTCTTTTAAAATTCTCAGTCCTCAATGGTGGAAAGTTGTCGTCATACTGAAGAAACTGAAAGAGAAGAAAGCTGCAAAGAAAATGAAAAAAGGCAAAGTGATTGAGAAGATTGTGGAAGTAGAAAAGAGAGTTGAAGTCGAGAAGATCGTTGAAGTCACAAAACCCTGTCTTACATGTTTAGAGTCTTGTAAACAATGTATAGAGAAAGACGAGAGGTTTAGTCAGTTAGAAAAGTTGAAAGAACAGTTGTTATTTGATGTAAAGAACTTGAAAAAGTCGTATGATGTATTGAACAGGCATGTGAATGGTCTGGAGAAGACTAACTCAGAAAGAGAGAAAGCTTTGAAGATGTTGAATGCTACCATGATGACAAAGCAAACAGAGATCAACATGTACATAGAAGAATGTGCAAATGAGTCTATCAGAGGAGTTTTGATCAGATACAGGTGCGGAAAACAAGTACCTGAAGTAGAAATAGCTAGATATTCTCTTAAATCACTTTTCTGCAGCGTTTACATTCAATTCTCACACCGGCAGCACTACGGTATGGAAATCATCAAGTTACAAATGAGATCCGCTTATGGGTATTTATAGTGCAGGTAGGTCCCCACATACGGACATGTCCGTATAAGCGGACCTGCCAAATAAGCGGACCTACTATGTCCGTATAAGCGGACCTGACACATAAGCGGACCTACTATGTCCGTATAAGCGGACCTACCAGTTTAAACCTATATGCCATCCTATTTTCTCATAAAATGCGCCCTAATCTATACAATACAATGTGTATCATGATCCAAGACGAAATTAACAGATGTAGTGCACCAACAGCTCGAACACGTAGTTTAGCTACGTTTAAACTAGAAACTGATAAGTTATTCCCTGTTAGGAATACTATAGATGCACGCTAGCTAATTCACGTTCATGGAACGACACTTCGGAATCACGCTAAGCTAGCTTTGCACAGGAAGATCCAGGTGAGTTCATAACCCCCACTTTTTCCTGTTTTACATTTTTATAAATGTTTTCGGGGTGGAAAGACATGCAAGTTTTGCAAAAATAAACAACTTTTCGATGAACGAAAACTCATATTTCTAAACCGTGTTGCGAATGGATTTCAAGGAACTTAAATGGTTTACGAATGATTTCGATCAAACATACCGGTTTTAAAAAACGCACGCATATTTACGAAACGTGCATGATTTTCTAATGGGTACGGGCGACACAGTCGAGGTGATTCGACACAGTCGAGGTGATTCGACACAGTCGAGGTTATTCGACAGAGTCTAGGTGATTCACACAGTCGAGGTGATTCGACACAGTCGAGGTGATTTGACACAGTCGAAGTGATTCACACAGTCGAGGTGATTCGACACTAAAAACCGTCTACACAGGTTGAGTACTTCCTATGTCGCCGCATACGTTAATGTCCTCGCGAAACATTAACGATCAACCTGTTCATAGACGATTTACATACCCATTTACAACACTAAAACTTTCATATATTCACAAGATTCATTTGATGGAAACTCACAAATACATGAATTACAAACTTTGGTAACGTTTTTCAAGTTATACCTAAGTAAGAGGAAGCGCTGATCCTGCTTACAAAGGTTCGTTTGGGCTCGGCCCATTCTCTCTCGTGCAATGCATAAAGACTCTTGTGGGCTAGACTCGCAGTTTTTCATATATCATGCCAAGAAAATAATTTTTCTATATTTTCTCAACAACTTTAAAACCGGTTATCAAAAAGATTTATTTTAAATATTCTCAAAACAAACTATGAACTCGCTTAACTTTATGTTGACTTTTTCGCATGTTCTTTCTCAGGTTACATTTTCAAAACTATGGAACGGTTGGAATAGGAGAACCCATGGGAATTCGAGTAATTAGCATGCGTTGTATTCCAAGAAGTCTTAGCTTATTTGCTTCCGCTGTGCAATGAAGGTACCAGTCCAGTCACAACGGAAGCACCGGCCTCAAATTCCGTCTCGATATTAATATATTATGACATATTTATCTTTGTTTTTAAATTTTACTATCCGTAGTTGAAAACGGATCGAGAAACGGGTTAGAAACAATAGACGGAACACTTTACGCGTTTTAACGCGACAACGATCATACGCGTCTAAATACGAGATACTACACAATTTTAGCGTTTTGGTTCCGAAAACTTTATTTTACGACGTTTTACAAAGTTCGGGATTCGAAAGCAGGCTTCGGAGAATTATCGGGCCGCACAAAACGCGCTAACGGGCCCTAGGCCCAACCCACTTCATAAAACCTAGGTATAAAAGCCCCTTATACTCTCATTTTCCTCACTTTTGTGAAACCCTAGACATTACCTGCGCACACAACAACAACCGACACCACATCTGCACTCCCACTATCTCTGCTTCGGTTCCGGTGATCGGAACAACTCCGACTGGTCGTCGCTCGTTTCTCCGGCAAGCGAGCCACACCCACCGAACCCTTATCACCCACCTCCCTTCTCTCTCACCTGAAACCGACCATCAGAGCTTGGATTCCGACCAACTCTCAGGCTTCGTTTACCGGCGACAGCCCTCATCTCGTTCTTCCTTCCGGCGACACCCACATAAACCACGCGACACCCTCTTTCTCCGACGACAGGAGCCGGAAATCAGGTCATTTCTCCGGCCGTTTTTCTGATAAAGATGATGATACATGACAGTGATTACGGTGGCAGTGGTGTTCGATGTTCCCAACGACAAATCCGGTAAGCACTCATCTCGGTTCCTAATTTTCTTTTAAGTTTTTGATTGATGACTGAAGATGATGAGTGTTGCTACTGTTCTTGTTATTGATGTTGGCGCCGGTGACCGACATCACTGCCGGCGACATCAGCTGAAGTGGTGATGTTATTCATATGGTTTCGAGTGTAGATCGGGTTATGTTTCATTGTTCGTGTCAAGTCTCGGGTGGTCAACGGGTCAAAGTTTGGTTCGGATTCGTGATAGGAGCAGTTTGGGTTTTATTTAAGTGGAGTTCAGTTTACGGTTTCATAGGGTTCGGGTTTCGGTTCGACAGTCAAAGCCCATCACACGTGGTCAAACAGTCAACGGGTCAGATTCGGGTTCGGTTAACAATTCGGTCAAACTTAGTCAAAGTCAGCAACGTTTTGTGGTTCGGTCAAACTCTTGAATGACTACGAATACGCGATCAAGTATCATCCGGGCAAGGCCAATGTTGTGGCTGACGCCCTCAGCCGGAATGATACTATACCTAGGCGTGTACTTGCGTTACAACTTACCATCCAATCCAACCTTCCAGCTCAGATTCGTGATGCTCAGGTTGAAGCATTGAAAGCATAGAACATTAGGGCTGAGTCCCTACGAGGATCGAGGCAACGGCTAGAACAAACAGAAAATGGCGCCTACTATGTTAACGGACGCATCTGGGTTCCGCTGTATGGAGACTTGCGCGAGCTTGTGATGGATGAAGCGCATAAGTCTCGTTACTCAGTACATCCTGGTTCGGACAAGATGTACCATGATCTCAAGACTACATACTGGTGGCCTGGTATGAAAGCCAGCATAGCGACCTACGTCAGTAAATGCTTGACTTGTGCTAGAGTCAAGGTCGAATACGAGAAACCATCAGGCCCACTTCAACAACCAGAGATCCCGAAATGGAAATGGGAGCAAATTTCCATGGATTTCGTTACTGGTCTGCCCAGATCTCAACGCGGAAATGATACCATTTGGGTGATCGTGGATCGACTGACCAAGTCTGCACATTTTCTGCCTATCAAAGAAACGGATAAGTTTTCTACTCTAGCAGACATCTACATAAAAGAAGTGGTATCAAGGCACGGAGTGCCAACCTCCATCATTTCTGATCGTGACGCTCGTTTTACCTCTGAACTATGGCAAGCTATGCATAAGTCCTTTGGCTCACGATTAGACATGAGCACCGCTTATCATCCACAAACGGATGGGCAATCTGAACGCACCATTCAGACTCTCGAAGACATGCTTAGGGCATGCGTGATCGACTTCGGAAACAGCTGGGAAAAGCATCTTCCGTTAGTGGAGTTTTCATATAACAACAGCTACCACACCAGCATCCAGGCCGCTCCGTTCGAGGCATTGTATGGACGCAAGTGCCGATCACCTCTCTGTTGGGCAGAAGTTGGTGACAGTCAAATCACTGGTCCAGAACCTGTAGTAGATACAACCGAGAAGATTGCTCAGATACGACAGCGAATGGCGGCAGCTCGTGACCGTCAGAAAAGCTATGCCGATAAGCGAAGAAAACCACTCGAGTTCCAGGTTGGGGATCGAGTGCTGCTCAAAGTCTCACCTTGGAAAGGTGTAGTCCGATTTGGCAAACGAGGCAAACTCAATCCACGTTATGTCGGACCGTTCGAGATCCTTGAGAGAATTGGCAAAGTCGCTTACAGGCTGAACCTACCTGAAGAACTCAGTGGAGTTCACAACGTATTCCATGTGTCGAATCTGAAGAAGTGTCTGTCAGATGAGACCCTCATAGTTCCTCTCAAAGAACTCACAATCGACGACAAGCTGCGATTCGTTGAGGAACCAGTAGAGATTACGGATCAAGATGTTAAGATTCTCAAGCACACCAGAATACCTCTCGTCCGAGTTCGTTGGAATTCCCGTCGTGGCCCAGAGTACACCTGGGAACGAGAAGACCAAATGAAACTCAAGTATGCCCAGTTGTTTAATAAAAACACAACCACTACTGAGACTGAAGCTACTGCAGAATTTCGGGACGAAATTCCAAATCAACGGGGGGATGATGTGACACCCCAGGAAAATCAGGAAAACAACGCAACTTAACTAGCTTCCTCAGTAACCACGCGCTAAATTTCGGGACGAAATTCTCTTAACAGGGGGAGAATGTGACAACCCTCAAAATCCCATGTATTCCGTACAATTTATTAATAATAATTAATGTGCTTGTCGACTGTGTGAAATCACTTAACTGCTTTCTGATATCTGTGTTATGCTTACATGTACTTGTTAATATACTAATAGTGTACAGAAAGGTCACTAAATAGTTCGTTATAATTTCCTAAGTGTTAGAAATTAAAAGGGTTACAAAAATATATATAAAAGACACTTTACGGATTAATTAAGCACTTTAACGGAACAGTATCAAACCAAACAACCGGACATTCCCGGAACACTAAAATATTTCCAGAGGCATCGTTTTTATTTTTGTGAACTAATTATGGTCCCCGAATATCATATCACGCACTACATAAATATCTAGTAACTAAATCCCTAACTAGCACTTGAAATTCAACTACAAACTAACTAGTTGGTTAAGACCTACACCTAGACCCCCCCCCCACCACCTAGTCTACAGCCAACATGGCCCTTACACAATTGATTTTATTTCAATTGTTAAATAGATCTTGTTCCCCCATAATGGACACATTATACAAGGGTTAAAATGGATGGATGGGTTATAAGAAGACACCTTGGGTTCTAGTCTCATTTCAACACACACTTAAACACACACTACTCTCCTCTCTTCCCCTCTTAATCTCGGCCGACCCCAAGAACACCACCACCACCATCACTTGATCATCTTCAAGCATTCTAAGTGCACACATAGGTGTTAGAAGGCATACAACGAAGCTCGGTGTGTTCGGAAGTGGAAGGACCTTCTCTATTCGCTTTTATCCACCACTTTTACGCCTTTGATCTTCCATAGCCTCGAGCTAGTAGTAAGTGACTCTAAACCTCTTCTTGATCTTGTCTAGAGTGGTTAATAAGAGTTTTGTCGGATAAATCGTGAACACTAAAAATCAAAACTAAAAAGTCTTGCTAGAGTGATGAACTTGTTGGTTAAAGAGTAAATAATGATGAAACATGGTAATACAAGATAAATCTGAAATATATGAGTATTAGTTTGCTGTAAATAACTTATAACCTGTTGTAAATCATTATTAGAATGAATGGTAATCATATGTGTGCGTTTTAGTAGCCTTTAGACTGATAACAGCTTGCTGATGTGTATTTTCAGCCGCCTTTAACAGGCTGTAAACAGGTCATAAACTCAACGAAAAACTGATATTTTGAATCGAAAATGTGATATTAGGAAATACGGTTCTAATGGCACCGGAATCGTAATTTTTGGACTCCGTTTAGTATTTTTAAAGTGTTAATTTGTAACAGCAACTTAAGCTGAATTTTGACCAGCAATACATGGGTGTCATACTTTCAGTCATAACCTAAGTTTTGTGAGGAATCGGACCATGAAATTTATACAGTAGATGACAACCGATGCATGTGTAATTACCCCACTGGAATTTCATAAATCGGACACTCGATGAATTTTTAATAAATTGTTCCGTGGACTGTGGTCAGAAATACATAAATCTGAGTTCAGTCCGGAATATGATTTTTTATAAAATATTGGTAGTGAACCGGACTCCAATATTTTTACACAATAAAATATGGAACGTTTAAGACATCTTGTAGAAATTTGGGAATTTTTGGAATAATATAACTATTTTATTAAGATGTCCGAAAACAGCCGGTTTTGAATATAAATGCTGAATTGAGATAAGTTGTGACTTGCGTGTCTAAATGTCGAGTATGCTATCCGTGAATGATCTAACATGTTATATATGTTATGTGCATTATCGTATGTTTGATTTTGAGTGGGGAATGGATGGGAAACTTAGAGGGCATAAACCGTTAAAGTGATGCATGTTATGTGATAGATACATGTAGGAACTTGGTGTTCTATTTGAAAGCCACTAAATGACTAACTGGTAAATTATATTAGGACGAGATTGACCGACCTTGACTGTTAGCTATATTGAGAATCTAACCGAGCAAACCGAGGTGAGTTCACACTCTTTCTAAGGCATGGGATTCCCAGGAGTTTGGGAATGGGATTGATTACCTACTTGTACTATCATTACTATTAAACTACTTTTTACTGTCCTCAGATTGAAGGGCACGTACGTAAAACCTACGTACACGATCATAAGACCATCAACTCTATCACTTTAAGTCCCTCATTTATCGACTTAATCGCCGAGGCCTATGGCGAGCGGGTCATTAGTTAATAGCGCTATTAGGTTTAACAAACCTCACACCGTGCCAGTCAGACGGGCGTGTACTAATGGACTATGGGCAAAGGGTCAATGCTGATAGACATTGACTTAGGGCACCTCTTATATTTTCGTAGCAGTCGATATGCGTGGTCTAGTAACACATGGGAAACCCCCACTAACCTTCGCAAACATGTTAGAAAGACCGCGATGCAAACTCATACGATACATGGTTTTCAAAACGAGCAAATGATTTACGAAACGAATGCTATAACTAAACAATCAACTGTGAATTCACTCAACTTTGTTGTTGACTCGTTGTTACATGCCTTACAGGTCGCTAAATGCTTGGAGCTTGCATATGGAGGTGGTCGTTGTGGGATGCGGACTGATATGTCCCGTATTTAATAAATAAACTTTATGAACTCATTAAACCTACGTTTTGGACTTTAAACTTATGAACTACGGACTATGTTTTGAACTTACGTTTTATGCTTCCGTTGTTTAACTAAAATCGGTCTACTTCCTTTTGGTCACCAATCGTATTGTGTTTGGTTTTAATTACTTAATTATGTTGTTCGATATGATTGGTGGCTCGATCCTGGTCATGTCACGCCTCCAAGCGGTGGTACTCCGCATGGTGGATTTTGGGGGTGTGACAGATTGGTATCAGAGCCATTGGTTATTGCGAACTTGGTTTTAGAAAGGGAAAAGATTTTTGATAAAACCAGACTATAACCTGTACAGTGCTCAACGATCCACAACGACGCTTCACTCCACGTGCAAGACACGACATAATAGGTGGTATGATTTATGTTATATTGTCGGTTAGATAGCTCACACTATGCATTAGTTAACGTGATAACTGCTACTTGAACCTTGTGTGCTTACTCTCTACTGTCGTCCCACACTTACGCACTTTCACGACACTTTCCTCACTTACGTTGCTTCGTTGTGAAGATCATGAGCGGACGCGGAGGATGTATCAACCTTACTCAAGCCCAGTTGACGGCTCTGATCAACGAACGAGTTGCTGAGGCACTCGCAGCTGTTCCCGCAGGAAGTATAACCTGCTACTTCAACCCATCTTAGAACGTTTAGATCCCACCTTCGCAAATCAACCCTCGTGCTTAACCATGTCTTTTATTCTCGCGCCACAGGTCAACATGCTCAGCCTCCTGTGTGCACATTCAAAACCTTCATGGATTGCCGACCCAGCACTTTCAGCGGCACAGAAGGTGCTGTAGGCCTTCTTCACTGGTTCGAGAAACTCGAGTCTGTTTTCGAGATGTGTGATTGCCCAGAAGATCGTAAGGTGAAGTATGCTACTGGAACACTCGAAGGAGCTGCGTTAACCTGGTGGAAAGCACAGGTCTAATTGCTTGGGTTGGCGGTTGCTAACGCCACCCCATGGAACGGCTTCAAAAAACTGATTAGAGAAGAGTATTGCAGTCGTGACGACATCCACAAGCTAGAGGTGGAATTTTTCAACCTGAAGATGACGGGGTCTGAGATTGAGGCGTATACTAAGAGGTCAAACGAACTGGCCATCCTGTGTCCTACAATGGTGGACCCTCCCTACAAACGCATTGAGCTGTACCTTAAGGGCTTGGTGCCAGAAATTCAAAGCCACGTAACCTCAGCTAACCTTGGCACTATACAGCAAATCGTCAAGTTGGCTCACCGTCTCACTGATTAGGCAGTTGAGCAGAACAAACTGCCCAAACGTATTAGCGCCACTACTTCTGATGCTCCCAACGACAACAAGCGAAAATGGGATGAAAACTCTAGTAAGGGTTCTGCTTCGGTTCAGTCTCAGCAGAGAAAAGCAATCCTTCGGTAATCAAGGACAGGGTGGGTATCGAGGAAACCACCCGAAGTGCAACAAATGTAACAGACACCATAGTGGTCAATGCAACAAAGGACATTGTCAGAGGTGTCTCAAGATGGGTCACGAAGCCAAGGATTGCAGGAGCTCACGGCCTGCAAATCAGAATCGCCAGCAGCAACAGCAAGCACCGCAAAATCAACAACAGCAACGGGGCAACAGGGGATGCTTTCAGTGTGGCGCTGAAGGCCACTTTAAGAAGAACTGTCCCCAGCTTAACCAAAATCAGAACAACAACAACAACCAGGGAAACGGGAACAACAATGGAGGTAACAACGGGGGTAACAACAATGGTAATGGAGCAAGAGGTCGTGCTTTCGTGATTGGTCAGGGTGATGCAAGGAACGATCCCAACGTTGTGATGGGTAAGTTTCTTCTGGATGATTTCTTTGTTACTGTTTTATTTGATTCGGGTGCCGATACTAGCAACGTGTCCTTAAAAGTTAGCCAAATTCTTAAGCGCACTCCAACACTTTTGAACACCAAGCACACGGTAGAAATAGCAAATGGCAAAAGTTTAGAGGCTACACATATAGTTAAAGGTTGCAAGCTTGTCCTTGCCGATCAGAACTTTTCTATCAACCTCATTCCTATCGTTCTGGGTAGTTTTGACGTTGTCATTGGGATGGATTGGTTATCTCGACACCAAGCGGAGATTATTTGCAAGGAGAAAATCGTCCGCATCCCTCGCCCTGGTAAAGAACCCCTCGTGATTCGTGGGGACAAGAGTGGTGCTGTTGTAGGCATCATCTCTTTCCTTAAAGCCCAGAAGTGTTTACGGAAGGGCCACACCGCTATCCTAGCCCTCGTTACTGAGGCATCCGTGGAAAAAAGGAAGATATAAGACATTCCTATTGTGCACGACTTTCCTGAGGTATTTCCTGAGGAATTACCTGGTCTTCCGCCTCATCGCCAAGATGAGTTTCAAATCGAGCTAGCTCCTGGAGCAGCGCCCATAGCTCGAGCCCCTTATCGTCTAGCTCCATCGGAACTTAAAGAACTGTCCACGCAACTACAAGAACTCTTGGAAAAGGGTTTCATACATCCTAGCTCTTCGCCATGGGGAGCTCCAGTGTTATTCGTAAAGAAGAAAGACGGTACCTTCAGGATGTGTATCGACTACCGCGAACTCAACAAGGTGACCGTGAAGAATCGTTACCCCCTTCCACGCATTGATGACTTGTTCGACCAGTTGCAAGGGTCGAGCTTCTATTCTAAGATTGATTTGAGATCGGGATACCATCAGCTGAGAGTCCGAGAGGAGGACGTCTCCAAAACAGCATTCAGAACTCGTTAAGGCTATTACGACTTTGTGGTTATGCCTTTCGGATTGACGAATGCACCAGCGGTCTTCATGGACCTCATGAACCGAGTGTGCAAACCTTACTTAGATAAATTTGTCATAGTCTTCATCGACGACATCCTGATCTATTCTAAGAGTCAGGAGGAACACGAGCAACACCTGAGGCTTATTCTGGAACTACTTCGTAAAGAGCAGCTGTATACCAAGTTTTCGAAATGTGACTTCTGGCTTCGCGAAGTCCATTTTCTGGGCCATGTGGTAAACAAGGATGGGATTCATGTGGATCCATCTAAGGTTGAATCGATCAAGAATTGGCCTGCACCCCGCACACCAACAGAGATCCGCCAATTCTTAGGTCTGGCAGGATATTACAGAAGGTTTATCAAAGATTTCTCAAAGATTGCGCAACCTCTCACTTCACTGACTCAGAAAGGTGTTACCTATAGTTGTGGTGATGCACAGGAGTCCGCATTTCAGCACTTGAAAGATAGACTCTGTAGCGCGCCTATCCTCTCATTGCCTGAAGGCACAGATGATTTTGTGGTTTATTGCGACGCTTCCATCGAAGGACTTGGTTGTGTGTTGATGCAACGTGACAAGGTCATTGCCTACGCATCGCGCCAACTTAAGGTTCACGAAAGGAACTACACTACGCACGACTTGGAATTGGGAGCAGTTGTTTTCGCGCTTAAGATATGGAGACATTACCTGTACGGTACCAAGTGCACCATTTACACCGACCACAGGAGTCTCGAGCATATTTTCAAGCAAAGGGAGTTAAACATGCGTCAACGTCGATGGGTCGAACTCTTGAATGACTACGAATGCGCGATCAAGTATCATCTGGGCAAGGCCAATGTTGTGGCTGACGCCCTCAGCCGGAAGGATACTATACCTAGGCGTGTACGTGCGTTACAACTTACCATCCAATCCAACCTTCCAGCTCAGATTCGTGATGCTCAGGTTGAAGCATTGAAAGCAGAGAACATTAGGGCTGAGTCCCTACGAGGATCGAGGCAACGGCTAGAACAAAAAGAAAACGGCGCCTACTATGTTAACGGACGCATCTGGGTTCCGCTGTATGGAGACTTGCGCGAGCTTGTGATGGATGAAGCGCATAAGTCTCGTTACTCAGTACATCCTGGTTCGGACAAGATGTACCATGATCTCAAGACTACATACTGGTGGCCTGGTATGAAAGCCAGCATAGCGACCTACGTCAGTAAATGCTTGACTTGTGCTAGAGTCAAGGTCGAATACCAGAAACCATCAGGCCCACTTCAACAACCAGAGATCCCGAAATGGAAATGGGAGCAAATTTCCATGGATTTCGTTACTTGTCTGCCCAGATCTCAACGCGGAAATGATACCATTTGGGTGATCGTGGATCGACTGACCAAGTCTGCACATTTTCTGCCTATCAAAGAAACGGATAAGTTTTCTACTCTAGCAGACATCTACATAAAAGAAGTGGTATCAAGGCACGGAGTGCCAACCTCCATCATTTCTGATCGTGACGCTCGTTTTACCTCTGAACTATGGCAAGCTATGCATAAGTCCTTTGGCTCACGATTAGACATGAGCACCGCTTATCATCCACAAACGGATGGGCAATCTGAACGCACCATTCAGACTCTCGAAGACATGCTTAGGGCATGCGTGATCGACTTCGGAAACAGCTGGGAAAAGCATCTTCAGTTAGTGGAGTTTTCATATAACAACAGCTACCACACCAGCATCCAGGCCGCTCCGTTCGAGGCATTGTATGGACGCAAGTGCCGATCACCTCTCTGTTGGGCAGAAGTTGGTGACAGTCAAATCACTGGTCCAGAACTTGTAGTAGATACAACCGAGAAGATTGCTCAGATACGACAGCGAATGGCGGCAGCTCGTGACCGTCAGAAAAGCTATGCCGATAAGCGAAGAAAACCACTCGAGTTCCAGGTTGGGGATCGAGTGCTGCTCAAAGTCTCACCTTGGAAAGGTGTAGTCCGATTTGGCAAACGAGGCAAACTCAATCCGCGTTATGTCGGACCGTTCGAGATCCTTGAGAGAATTGGCAAAGTCTCTTACAGGCTGAACCTACCTGAAGAACTCAGTGGAGTTCACAACGTATTCCATGTGTCAAATCTGAAGAAGTGTCTGTCAGATGAGACCCTCATAGTTCCTCTCAAAGAACTCACAATCGACGACAAGCTGCGATTCGTTGAGGAACCAGTAGAGATTACGGATCAAGACGTTAAGATTCTCAAGCACACCAGAATACCTCTCGTCCGAGTTCGTTGGAATTCCCGTCGTGGCCCAGAGTACACCTGAGAACGAGAAGACCAAATGAAACACAAGTATCCCCAGTTGTTTAATAAAAACACAACCACTACTGAGACTGAAGCTACTGCAGAATTTCGGGACGAAATTCCAAATCAACGGGGGGATGATGTGACACCCCAGGAAAATCAGGAAAACAACGCAACTTAACTAGCTTCCTCAGTAACCACGCGCTAAATTTTGGGACGAAATTCTCTTAACAGGGGGAGAATGTGACAACCCTCAAAATCCCATGTATTCGGTACAATTTATTAATAATAATTAATGTGCTTGTCGACTGTGTGAAATCACTTAACTGCTTTCTGATATCTGTGTTATGCTTACATGTACTTGTTAATATACTAATAGTGTACAGAAAGGTCACTAAATAGTTCGTTATAATTTCCTAAGTGTTAGAAATTAAAAGGGTTACAAAAATATATATAAAAGACACTTTACGGATTAATTAAGCACTTTAACGGAACAGTATCAAACCGAACAACCGGACATTCCCGGAACACTAAAATATTACCAGAGGCATCGTTTTTATTTTTGTGAACTAGTTATGGTCCCCGAATATTATATCACACACTACATAAATATCTAGTAATTAAATCCCTAACTAGCACTTGAAATTCAACTACAAACTAACTAGTTGGTTAAGACCTACACCTAGACCCCCCCCACCTAGTCTACGGCCAACATGGCCCTTACACAATTGATTTTATTTCAATTGTTAAATAGATCTTGTTCCCCCATAATGGACACATTATACAAGGGTTAAAATGGATGGATGGGTTATAAGAAGACACCTTGGGTTCTAGTCTCATTTCAACACACACTTAAACACACACTACTCTCCTCTCTTCCCCTCTTAATCTCGGCCGACCCCAAGAACACCACCACCACCATCACTTGATCATCTTCAAGCATTCTAAGTGCACACATAGGTGTTAGAAGGCATACAACGAAGCTCGGTGCGTTTGGAAGTGGAAGGACCTTCTCTATTCGCTTTTATCCACCACTTTTACGCCTTTGATCTTCCCTAGCCTCGAGCTAGTAGTAAGTGACTCTAAACCTCTTCTTGATCTTGTCTAGAGTGGTTAATAAGAGTTTTGTCGGATAAATCGTGAACACTAAAAATCAAAACTAAAAAGTCTTGCTAGAGTGATGAACTTGTTGGTTAAAGAGTAAATAATGATGAAACATGGTAATACAAGATAAATCTGAAATATATGAGTATTAGTTTGCTGTAAATAACTTATAACCTGTTGTAAATCATTATTAGAATGAATGGTAATCATATGTGTGCGTTTTAGTAGCCTTTAGACTGATAACAGCTTGCTGATGTGTATTTTCAGCCGCCTTTAACAGGCTGTAAACAGGTCATAAACTCAACAAAAAACTGATATTTTGAATCTAAAATGTGATATTAGGAAATACGGTTCTAATGGCACCGGAATCGTAATTTTTGGACTCCGTTTACTATTTTTAAAGTGTTAATTTGTAACAGCAACTTAAGCTGAATTTTGACCAGCAATACATGGGTGTCATACTTTCAGTCGTAACCTGAGTTTTGTGAGGAATCGGACCATGAAATTTATACATTAGATGACAACCGATGCATGTGTGATTACCCCACTGGAATTTCGTAAATCGGACACTCGATGAATTTTTAATAAATTGTTCCGTGGACTGTGGTCAGAAATACATAAATCTGAGTTCAGTCCGGAATATGATTTTTTATAAAATATTGGTAGCGAACCGGACTCCGATATTTTTACACAATAAAATATGGAACGTTTAAGACATCTTGTAGAAATTTGGGAATTTTTTGAATAATATAACTATTTTATTAAGATGTCCGAAAACAGCGGGTTTTGAATATAAATGCTGAATTGAGATAAGTTGTGACTTGCGTGTCTAAATGTCGAGTATGCTATCCGTGAATGATCTAACATGTTATATATGTTATGTGCATTATCGTATGTTTGATTTTGAGTGGGGAATGGATGGGAAACTTAGAGGGCATAAACCGTTAAAGTGATGCATGTTATGTGATAGATACATGTAGGAACTTGGTGTTCTATTTGAAAGCCACTAAATGACTAACTGGTAAATTATATTAGGACGAGATTGACCGACCTTGACTGTTAGCTGTATTGAGAATCTAACCGAGCAAACCGAGGTGAGTTCACACTCTTTCTAAGGCATGGGATTCCCAGGAGTTTGGGAATGGGATTGATTAACTACTTGTACTATCATTACTATTAAACTACTTTTTACTGTCCTCAGATTGAAGGGCACGTACGTAAAACCTACGTACACGATCATAAGACCATCAGCTCTATCACTTTAAGTCCCTCATTTATCGACTTAATTGCCGAGGCCTATGGCGAGCGGGTCATTAGTTAATAGCGCTATTAGGTTTAACAAACCTCACACCGTGCCAGTCGGACGGGCGTGTACTAATGGACTATGGGCAAAGGGTCAATGCTGATAGACATTGACTTAGGGCACCTCTTATATTTTCGTAGCAGTCGATACGCGTGGTCTAGTAACACATGGGAAACCCCCACTAACCTTCGCAAACATGTCAGAAAGACCGCGATGCAAACTCATACGATACATGGTTTTCAAAACGAACAAATGATTTACGAAACGAATGCTATAACTAAACAACCAACTGTGAATTCACTCAACTTTGTTGTTGACTCGTTGTTACATGCCTTACAGGTCGCTAAATGCTTGGAGCTTGCACGAGGAAGGAGTCGTTGTGGTGTACGGACGGTTATGTCCCGTGTTTAATATATAATCCTTATGAACTTATTAAACTTGCGTTTGAAACTTTAACTTATAAACTATGGACTCATATTTTGGACTTTACGTTTATGCTTCCGCTGTTTAAATTAAAACTTGGTTAACTAGCTTTCGGTCACCGATCGTATTGTAATTGGCTTTAATTACTTAAATACATAGTTCAGTATGATTGGTGGCTTGATCCTGGTCATGTCATGCCTCCAAGCGGTAGTACTCCGCATGGTGGATTTTGGGGGTGTGACAGAATACGTTAATGTCCTCGCGAAACATTAACGATCAACCTGTTCATAGACGCTTTACATACCCATTTACAACACTAAAACTTTCATATATTCACAAGATTCATTTGATGGAAACTCACAAATACATGAATTACAAACTTTGGTAACGTTTTTCAAGTTATACCTAAGTAAGAGGAAGCGCTGATCCTGCTTACAAAGGTTCGTTTGGGCTCGGCCCATTCTCTCTCGTGCAATGCATAAAGACTCTTGTGGGCTAGACTCGCAGTTTTTCATTTATCATGCCAAGAAAATAATTTTTCTATATTTTCTCAACAACTTTAAAACCGGTTATCAAAAAGATTTATTTTAAATATTTTCAAAACAAACTATGAACTCGCTCAACTTTATGTTGACTTTTTCGCATGTTCTTTCTCAGGTTACATTTTCAAAACTATGGAACGGTTGGAATAGGAGAACCCATGGGAATTCGAGTAATTAGCAGGCGTTGTATTCCTAGAAGTCTTAGCTTATTTGCTTCCGCTGTGCAATGAAGGTACCAGTCCAGTCAAAACGGAAGCACCGGCCTCAAATTCCTTCTCGATATTAATATATTATGACATATTTATCTTTGTTTTTAAATTTTACTATCCGTAGTTGAAAACAGATCGAGAAACGGGTTAGAAACAACAGACGGGACACTTTACGCGTTTTAACGCGACAACGATCATACGCGTCTAAATACGAGATACTACACAATTTTAGCGTTTTGGTTCCGAAAACTTTATTTTACGACGTTTTACAAAGTTCGGGATTCGAAAGCAGGCTTCGGAGAATTATCGGGCCGCACAAAACGCGCTAACGGGCCCTAGTCCCAACCCACTTCATGAAACCTAGGTATAAAAGCCCCTTATACTCTCATTTTCCTCACTTTTGTGAAACCCTAGACATTACCTGCGCACACAACAACAACCGACACCACATCTGCACTCCCACTATCTCTGCTTCGGTTCCGGTGATCGGAACAACTCCGACTGGTCGTCGCTCGTTTCTCCGGCAAGCGAGCCACACCCACCGAACCCTTATCACCCACCTCCCTTCTCTCTCACCTGAAACCGACCATCAGAGCTTGGATTCCGACCAACTCTCAGGCTTCGTTTACCGGCGACACCCCTCATCTCGTTCTTCCTTCCGGCGACACCCACATAAACCACGCGACACCCTCTTTCTCCGACGACAGGAGCCGGAAATCAGGTCATTTCTCCGGCCGTTTTTCTGATAAAGATGATGATACATGACGGTGATTACAGTGGCAGTGGTATTCGATGTTCCCAACGACAAATCCGGTAAGCACTTATCTCGGTTCCTAATTTTCTTTTAAGTTTTTGATTGATGACTGAAGATGATGAGTGTTGCTACTGTTCTTGTTATTGATGTTGGCGCCGGTGACCGACGTCACTGCCGGCGACATCAGCTGAAGTGGTGATGCTATTCAAATGGTTTCGAGTGTAGATCGGGTTATGTTTCATTGTTCGGGTCAAGTCTCGGGTGGTCAATGGGTCAAAGTTTGGTTCGGATTCGTGATAGGAGCAGTTTGGATTTTATTTAAGTGGAGTTCAGTTTACGGTTTCATAGGGTTCGGGTTTCGGTTCGACAGTCAAAGCAAATCACACGTGGTCAAACAGTCAACGGGTCAGATTCGGGTTCGGTTAACAATTCGGTCAAACTTAGTCAAAGTCAGCAACGGTTTGTGGTTCGGTCAAAGACGGGTCAACAGTCAATCGCGGTCGAAACCAGACCTGGTAACCTTTATACGACGCGAAATTAGTATAGATCTTTATAGTTTTTAGATTTTTATACTACGCGAATCGAGCTCGACCGGTTAAAACGTTTATACATTAGTGATTTATTTACGATTCTTGCAAAATTTTGCGAAAAGTTATATATATATTGTTTGATAATTTCTTGATTTAGTTTTAAAAAAAATGTATTGACACTTAGATGTCGGGATCGTCCAAAAACAGAGGAAACTCTGTCCGTTTTCTGTTAAACCCGGGTTACGAAACATATTTAAACCTTAAAGACGACACTTATCGAAATACAAGTTTTTTTTATTAAAAAAATGTAGAAGTATATTTATTTGGCGCGAGTTATAAGATGAGACTATAACATTTTGACACACACACGAGATACTAATCAACGAACCTCGAAAATTTATATATATTTTCAAAACGATTGAAACTCGGATGCTTTCACAACATAAGTATAATTAGATATATTTATTTCAAACGACGTTACTTCGTATACTTTTATAAAAATAAATATAATGTTTTATATTTATTTCAAAAGAGGAAATTCGTAAGTTATATTTTGAACATTTAATATTCGGAAAATCATATAAAATAAATATAATTATTTATATTTATTTCAATCTTCTAATTATATTTATTTCAATCGTCTAGAATACGAATATTTTTATAAAATGAATAGAGTCGATTACATTCATTTCAAACGTCGAGTTTCGAATGTATATACATATGTATATATTTATATATATATATTCAGTTATTTCCATCCTACGAAAACTACAACAGTATACAACCGAATCATATACGACGCTTTAAATTACGTACCACTATCGATTTATATATTTCTATTCATGACGACTTCGTAAAATATATTTATATTTATACATATAAATATATATATCCTAAATCATTAGAAAATTAAGTCGTTTTCGAGACTTAGATTTATCCTGAATTTAAACGGGATCAAATAACCATTGATTGGTTATTCTAAATCAAGATAACACTCCCTAGGAATCGTATGATTAACGATTCGGTAGAGCTCGGACACGTAGTTTAGCTACGTTTAAACTAGAAACTGATAGGTTATTCCCTGTTAGGAATACTATAGATGCACGCTAGCTAATTTACGTTCATGGAACGACACTTCGGAATCACGCTAAGCTAGCTTTGCACAGGAAGATCCAGGTGAGTTCATAACCCCCACTTTTTACTGTTTTACATTTTTATAAATGTTTTCGGGGTGGAAAGACATGCAAGTTTTGCAAAAATAAACAACTTTCCGATGAACGAAAACTCATATTTCTAAACGGTGTTGCGAATGAATTTCAAGGAACTTAAATGGTTTACGAATGATTTCGATCAAACATACCGGTTTTACAAAACGCGCGCATATTTATGAAACCTGCATGATTTTCTAATGGGTATGGGCGACACAGTCGAGGTGATTCGACACAGTCGAGGTGATTCACACAGTCGAGGTGATTCGACACAGTCGAAGTAGTTCACACAGTCGAGGTGATTCGACACAGTCGAGGTGATTAGACACTAAAAACCGTCTACATAGGTTGAGTACTTCCTATGTCGCCGCATACGTTAATGTCCTCGCGAAACATTAACGATCAACATGTTCATAGACGCTTTACATACCCATTTACAACACTAAAACTTTCTTATATTCACAAGATTCATTTGATGGAAACTCACAAATACATGAATTACAAACTTTGGTAACGTTTTTCAAGTTATACCTAAGTAAGAGGAAGCGCTGATCCTGCTTACAAAGGTTCGTTTGGGCTCGGCCCATTCTCTCTCGTGCAATGCATAAAGACTCTTGTGGGCTAGACTCGCAGTTTTTCATATATCATGCCAAGAAAATAATTTTTCTATATTTTCTCAACAACTTTAAAACCGGTTATCAAAAAGATTTATTTTAAATCTTTTCAAAACAAACTATGAACTTGCTCAACTTTATGTTGACTTTTTTCGCATGTTCTTTCTCAGGTTACATTTTCAAAACTATGGAACGGTTGGAATAGGAGAACCCATGGGAATTCGAGTAATTAGCAGGCGTTATATTCCTAGAAGTCTTAGCTTATTTGCTTCCGCTGTGCAATGAAGGTACCAGTCCAGTCAGCCAGCTCTGATATTTCGGGGTGTGACCATGGAATGGAAGAAAAAGCTTGCTTCTTCTTGTAGTATCCTTAGATCATCTTATGTATCTTCAAGTTCCATCTTGATCATCAAAGAAAGGCTTCAAAATGAAAGTTTTTGGTGGGTGTTCTTGGCTAAAAAGATAAATGTTGAGAGAGTTTCTTATTTGTGTGTAAAAAAAGGTGAAAAGTGAATTAATGAGCTTTGTTAATTATGGTAACTAACTGTTATAAGTCTTCACCAAATTCACCAACTGTTGGTGCATCTAGTGTCTGTTAACTTCGTCTTAATCGAGTCTTATGTCTAGATAGGATAAACGAGCACACAACAGGGTTGAAATTAGGGTTTTATGTGTAAAAGTGGGTAATTTCGCTTGAAAGTGTCTATGTGCATTTCAAGCGAAATTACGAAGTTAATTCTGCTTGAAATGAACATTGACATGTTCAAGCGAAATTACTTATTCCGCTTGAAACAGTCATGTCATGTTCAAGCGGAATCACCAACATTATATATAGCTATGTTGTTGTATCATTTGGAGCGGAATCAGGTCATATGTTCTGAGTCGAGGTGCTGTCCGTTTGTCATTTGAACGTGTAAAAGCTCAGGATTGATCAATAAAGAGATAATTAGGAAGGAACAAGCTGTGTTGACATCTTTTACATTGATTCCGCCTTTGTACTTAATGTTGAACTACTTATACTGACTATTTAGGGTCACACGATGATCCAACAAGTGATATCAGAGCTCAGGACGAGGAGTTCATACCAATTCAGCTTGATTTCATCGGATTCTCACACTTCTACTCTTTCTTTTCTGATTTGAACGAAATTTAACGGTCAAAATGGCTTAAAACTCACATATATCAAGCGAAACATAGTTTTAACTAATCCATGAAAGTATTGGATCTTAATTACTCTTAAATCTGATAAAAACTTGTAATTTCGCTTGAAAAACTGTTCGATTTCCTAACATCATCTAGATTCCGCTTGAACTACTTGTGTAATTTCAAGCGAAATCAGCTTGAAATCAGATTCCGCTTGAAAGATATTGTCTGATTCCACTTGAAAGTTCAAGCGAAATAAGTGATTTCGCTTCTAACCTGATTTCGCTTGAGCAGTATTTCGCTTGAAGCCATTTCGCTTCAACTGATTCCGCTTGAAGTTGCTGTTTTAGAAATTTCAAAAATTTTCTAAGTGGTTGTTGAATGTTTCAGGTACGTGAAAGATGGACGAATTCATGAATCCTTTTAGTGATATGTATGCCTTTTGTTAGTGCACTAAATGTCTATCGCCTTCATCAATCAAAATCGTAGTAGAAACTGAAGAATGCTAGACTTGATGATGTTACTAGTTAGTAAAGGCAAGGTGGCAATTGTGTAAATAATGAGACTTCTCATTATAACCTTGACCTATAAATAGGAGATTATGTCATAAGTTTTAAGACTTTTGCTCCATTTGGTGATTTTGGTGATTCAAGTCTAGAGAGAGAAATCTAGAGAGAGAAAGCTCTCTACACATGATTTTTGCTTGTACACATCATCTTCTATCAATAAAATCACGGTTCTAGTACGTTATTGTGTGTTCGGTCACGCACGTTCACGGATTCCGCATGTCGAACGTTCGTTACGCAATCGAACGGCGTCAAAACCGGTCCTACAAGTGGTATCAGAGCTAGGAGCTCGATTGCACGATCAAACGCATTGATTCGTACTAGATTTCAGCGATTTCAGAGCCGATTTTCATCTATTTCTTCATTTTTTCGCGTTTATCACGTTTTTCACCGAAATTCGTCAAATTGAACGTGTTTTTACGGTCCAAATCGGCTGAATTTTTGATATGTTGTGCGAAAATCTTTGATTTACAATCCTACCAAGTTTCAGATCCAAATTATTAGTCGTTTAGGAGTAATCGAGGTTTTTCTGTTCGTTTTTTGCGTCAAATTTAGGTCCGCTCAAACGAACCTGGATGTTTCGCTCATAGGGTTCGCTTATTGTGACTTTTAGTGAGGTCCGCTTATTAGTTAGTATGGTTAGCTCATTTGTCAGGTAGTTTCGCTTGTGTGGTCCGCTCATAGTAACAATTCAGGTCCGCTCTTATGGTCAATACATATGTCACACCCCGACCACGTAGGACAACAACCGTGGCGGAAACGTCGGGGAGTGTTGCAACAGAATAATTGTTTCACAACTATGGATTCAAAAATAGTTTCGTTTTATTGATAATATTAAACATTACATTGTCTTAACACATAGAACAAACAAGTTTTATATCGTCTATCATAGTTATTATGTCACTAAGGCCTTGTCCAGATCCTATGTGACGCATGCATCCTAGAAATCAATCAAGCATCGATCCTAGAAATCAATCAAGCATCGACACCTGAAACATATGTAAAAACTTAGTCAGCAAAGAAATGCTGGCGAGTACATAGGTTTTATAAGAGTATCGGAATCATGGCTCGTTTATATGTTGCGGTACTTTATTAGACTACAAGAATCAAAATACAAACCTTGTTTTGAAAAATGTATTGCAACATAGTTAACCAACTCAAATCAAGTTGATTATGATTTATAAAATCTCGTAGCCATGCTTCTTAACCCAAAAACATTTGTTTTAGAAAACCAACTTGTAAAACATCTTGTAAAAACTTGTTAAAAACTCGTCTAGTTTATATCTCTTAGTAAAACATCATTGTATGATATCGTTTCAAAATCGTTTACCCAAGTGAACTAAATAACGCCACGATATGTAATATGATGAAAACACTTATATATAGGAAGTACCAGCGGCGTATCCACCATGCTTTCATCACATTACACCCGTCTCGTTATCTAAACACTAATCAAAAACCAATCGTTCACCCAAATCGTTTAAAATCGTTTGAAAATCGTTAACTCGTTTAGAATCGTTTAAATCATCCTCGTTTTAATTGTGAAAAACTATTTATGGTCGTCTCGCTAACAACATTCAAACCTTCATGACTCATCCATCATTCAACTCGTTCTCGTATTAACAAACCACCAAAGGGTAAGTTAACAAATATCAGATTCAGTCGCTACCCACAACCCCCACACATAACCATGGGTGTAGTAAAGTAACGGGATTTGTCAGATCCTATGGTACCATAACCTAATACTGGTCGGTTCGGCCAAAATTAATGAATGTCATTCGTTATGTAACTACAACCATCAAGTTTTGTTCACATTATAGAAATCGTTATTAGTTTAGTAAAAATCGTTTTAATCGTTTTTGAAATCATCGTTTAAACCTTGAAAACATTTCGTACATATGAATCACCCCAAAACATTTAAAAAAAGTAAAATAGGGGAACTATGTACTCACATGTAGTGCAAAGTATCCTCGATCAAATAGAATTCCAACAAACTCAAGCAAACCAAAGGAATCAAGTAGCACATAGTAATCGAACCACTAGTCAAACCATATACGCCTAAATCGGAAGATCGGACAGAATGAGGTCTTGTAAACCAAATGAGTGTTGGAACTCATGTGATATGGTTTAACAAAGCCTACATCCTAAATCGGAACCTAACCTAAGTGCTTTCGACCCATCGCGACTCATTAAGGTAGCTTACACTACTTTAACGTGTCGTGCACGCAAAAGTGCGTTCGAGACGTCTAACTAGTCCTATGACATGTATTATATGCCCATACATGTTCAATTATGTTACATAATCAGTTACGTGTCAAAAGTTTAAGTTACATATGCTTAATTACCAATTATGTATGAAAAGGGTATTTTGGTAATTTACCAAGGGCACATAAACTACTTATCATGCGACTAATCGAACCTAAGTGACCATAAGGTATAACCCCGGAAGGTTATTTCCTACGCTACTATGGTCACTAAACGTGTTTGGTCGGATCCTAATGATCGACCAAACGGGTCGTGTTCGAAAGTCTAAGCGGGTGTTTAGTCCGCTTGACTTACGACTCTACATAAGCACTAAACTAACAAGTGACGAGCTAAACATGTCGAAACATGTTTAGTTAAGTTAGAAAACAGGTTTTGATATCAAAACAAACGGTTTTGACATCCTAGAGTAGTTTGGTTACAAAATACGCGAGAAAACGCATTTTGGCCGAAACTACGACTCGCCACTGAGCCTAGATAACGTGGTAATCAGTAGGTATAGTTACTAGGGACTATAACCATCGTGATTACGCTCACGTTATGAAGTTCAAACGAACTTCGCGTTGACCATAAACTGGTCAAAGCAGAAAGTCAAACACAGTTTGACTTTAACGATAGAAACGAATGAAAAACGCGAAAGAATGCTTATAGAAGGTCCCCGCAAGATTCGAACCTGATTCACTCTCAGGTAGGAAGCACAAACTTCCACTTAGAGAGTGTAGAATCAGATTCAAATGTGAGGGAAATGAGTGAAGGGTGGGGGGTATTTATAGGAAACCTAGGACCGTTGGGATCGTTTCTTGTTCCCCAAGCGATAAATCTGAGCCGTACAACACACACCCACTGAATTACAAACCCATGGGAGCCCCTAGGATTGCTAGAAACCAGTTGTAAGTGGTTTTGAAGTGTTAAACAGCTGTAAACAGCTGTTTGCAACAATTCTGCAGAACTGGGAGTCTGATGCGGCCCGCTTGAGAGTTACCAGAAGTGTAGGCGGGCCGCCTGGCCATGTCAGATCAGCAGCAACTTTGAAAAATGACAGTTTTAGCCCCTGCATGCTTTTAAGTCCATTTTCGACACGTTTAAGCCCCGTTAACCCCATTTCAAGGCTCCAAAATGAAGTTAAAGTATAGGGAACTCAAAACATGCTCAAAAATATCTCGGATGTCGGTTCGGTTGGTTGTACGATTGCGTTGTTCGGTTAATTACGACGGGAGTCGTAACGAACGCAAAAACGATCCAAATTAAGCGACGAATGGAATTTTATCATGCCAAACACTAAAATAAAATATTTTAATGCTTACATAATTTTTTGGATGTCCGGATATATTCAGAACGTAAGATATGCGCGAAAATGCAAACTTGTGCACTTTTTGACGCTTTTAGTCCCTATTGATCAATAAAGTTTATTTTAGCATACCGAACCCCTCAAAGCCTATTTCTAAGCTATGTAAAGGTTATTTAGGGTATGTTTAACTTATGATCAAGTTCCGGAGTGTTCGTTACTATACGAATCGGTATAGTTTCGCAGTTTGACACAAATAGTCCCTGCGATCGAATAAACTTGATTTCAACACACCAAACCATCCAAAACTTATTTCTAAGTTATGTGGAGGTTATTTAAGGTATGTTAAGCCTATTTCACTATTACGGAGTGTTTGTTGCGTTAAACTGGTTATATTTACGCATTCGTGCGCATATAACCTTCCAGAAAGTGATTTAGAGCTTGAACTAGGAATCGAATCGAATTGCAAAATCACCAAACACAAATACTCACATAATAACACCAAAGAACATATAATAACACCAAAGCACATTGTTTTATTAATAATCAACATTGTTTTACATCGCACCACGACTACAGAACACAGTTGTCACAACATAGGTTCGCTCATATGGTCCAATAGGTTCGCTTATTAGTCATCGTCATCATTGTGTCTGAATTTTTTAAATGTTGTCGGTAATTGGTGGTCCAATGAGCATTGTATTGATAATTGAAATTGTCGGCTTGTGCATGTGAGTATCATCGATCCATGTGTTAAGTGTGCAGCTCTAAGTAGTCACGTGAAGGTGTCGGCTACTTTTATGATAAGGCCCAATGAGAATGTATCAAATATCTGATGTTGTCTGATACATGGTTTATCAATTGATAATCAATTGATCAATTAAAGTTCGGTCCTATTGATTAAAGAATCACTACAAGTAGCAGCCCATGATTTGATGAGTTTAAGGCCCAATCACAGTGAAGTGTAGTTAATACATTGTCAGCCACAATCATTTGAAGGCCTAATCACGGTCGAACATTAATTTCATTGTTGTCACCCACTATAACAGAGCGGTCCAATCAAAGGAATTCATTTTGTCGGCCCAATCTATGTCTTGCATGAACTTTTAAGGCCCAATCACAAAATTAAATAAATAAAATTGTCTGTTGCCGTTGCTGTTATTATTAAAAGCATTCAAACACTAGTGGCCCAATCATTCGGCCCAATCGCATAAAACCGATCCTACAATGGGTTTGATTTGTGTGTTTGTTTGTTAGTTACATAATTACGTTTTTTAATAAAAAAAAACATTATTAGTCTATAAAAAGGGGGGGCATTTTAATTGTACATTCATTGGAACGTGTCCACAAATCTTTGACAACGAGTCTTAGATTGACTTTACACACACACTTTTATGGATTCAGTTCGTTTAAAACTGACAGATTGTGTGTTTGTTTGTTTGCAGGTGATTCAAGGTGATTTGTTGAGCATCGGATACACTCACAAGCGAATCTTCACTCAATCTGTTGTCACCGGTTTATCAGATATTCATCTGATTCATTTGTTTTGAAAAAGAGATTGAACAGATTTTAGATTGTGTAAATTTCAGAATTATTTGAAAATCCGTTTTTGTGAATCTTTGCATTACCAATCATGGACACGAATTTCTTTAGTATGACTAAAGAAGCATTTGATAGAATAAATGTATTAAAGAAAGAATTTGATTCGTTTTCAGGTTATCGAGGTGAAAACACAAAGAGTATCATTGAGAGGTATAGCCATCTTGTTCGCTCAATGTCTGAGAAGGGTATTCAGAAAAGTCAAAATGAATGGGTTGAAAGATTAGCCAATTCCATACCTCAACAAGAATGGGGTACATATCTTTTGGACTTAAAAAGGACTGGAGAATACTCTAGATTGACAATTTGTCAATTCATTGAGAGACTTGAAGAACAGATGGAGAGAAATGCTGAGAAGAAGAAAAGTCAAAGTGTAAAATCAATAATAAAGAAAAGCAAGAGTGTTCAAGTGGGAAAGGAACAAACGGAAGAAATTTCTGTTTTGAAAAAAGGAAAAGAAAGCTGATGAGAAACAAATTCTTGTGTTGAAGACAAATTGTGAGAGGTTGAAATCAGAAAATGACAAACTGTTAAGTAATTTGAACAGTTTGACATTAGAAAACAAGAGTTTGAAAGAGAAAGAAAAGGATTCTGAAAACAAAAAGAAATCTTCAGAAAATGAAGATTTCTGGATAAAACTGGAGAACAAAAATTTGAAAGCTAATGAAACAAAATTTCAAGAACAGTTAAAAGTTTTGGAAAATAAAAAATCTGTTCTTGAAAACATTAAGAATGAGAATGAAAAATCAATCAAGTCTCATCTTGAAAGAATATCTCAGCTTGAAAACGAAGCTGAGAATTCAAGAAACAAGATTGATGAACTTGAAAAGAAATTGAAAGGTTTTGTGACTTCTTCAGAGTTTTTGAATATTCCCTATCCAAAACCAATCAATTCTGTTCCATAAGTAACGATGTCACAAACTTTGACAATGTCAAAGTTCAAGATTGTGATGAGAAATCTAATGATGAAAAAGAAAAAATAGAAAAACAAAAATTGTTTTTGAAATTAAAAGAAAAATTTCAGAAAACTGTTTTGCAATCGACTGAAAAGGGAGAATGCTCTAAGCAAAAACCTTTGAAGAAGAAAGTGGAACAGAAACAAAAAAAATTAAAAATGTAAAAAATGTACAAAAAGAAAATAAAAGCTCATCAGATCAATCATCCAATCGCAATCAAAAAGCACAAAAATTGAAAAATGAAAACTCAAAAATTGTTGGTAATAAGTGGTGCAGGTCGGACCACAGTGCTCAAAAGTCAAATCCAACAATCAAGAAGAGGAAAGAGTATCACCAAGCCAAACAGTGCTTTGATCTGAGCATTTGGTGTGAAAATTGTAGGATCGTATCGCGACCCGAATGAGTCGATCAGAGGCGTTTTCGTCAATTACAGGTGCGGAAAACAAGTAATCAACGTAGGAATAGCTTGCAATTCACTTTAAACTCTTTCTATATTGATTTGACAGCAATTACAATCAGTTCTCGATCCGGCAGCACTTCGGTACGAGATTCAGCAAAACATTACAACTGAGATCGCTCATGGACTATTTATAGAGATCTGGGATCGCTTATTGGACAGGCCCAATAAGCGTTCCAGATAGTTGACACATGAGAGGTCCAGGAAGTTGCCACTCGAGCGATCCAGCAAGCGTACATTCGAGCGGACCCAGCTATATATCCGTTCGAGCGATCCTAAACCTAATGGGCTATATAAGCGATCCAACATGCCTAATTCTATACAATCTTACAATTTCTTGTATTTCGTGCCCAGATCTAACAATCTAAAACTATGACTCGATACAAGACGTAATCAGCAGATGTAGTGCACCAACAGACTCCCCCTCAGATGTTGATGGAGTCGAATATCGAGACACAACAATGCTGTGTTTTCACATCTTCAGTCTTGATCAGTCTTCGGGCTTCTCTCTCTCTATCTTTAGACTCCCCCTCTCGATTTACTGGTATTCCTTAGTTCTTCAGTAACATCTTCAGGATCATTGTGTGGCTTTTCGTCTAACAGCTTCTCATCGTATCCTGCATAAGCTCTACCTCAAAGTAAATTCCATTCACATATATTTCAAACATAAAACCCTGCACCAATTCAGACTCTCCTTCAAAACAAATACAGATTTTGATGAACCACTTGAAAGGTTAGATTATGAAAACATTTAATTTCACACAAACACTCCCCCTCAAGTATTGCTCATCATGTTTAGTACTAGGAATTTTGAAAATCAGCTATTCAACATCAGTTGTCGAAAATCTTTTTGACTTTTTCAAAAATTTATGCTAAAACACACTGAAAATCTTTTTGGATTTTTCTGAAAAAAAAAATGCAGAAATAAACTATTTACAGACAATATTTTTGTGAGCTCGTGCAAGAGGATCATATCAGTTTTGAGACATATCACTAACACCGTTAAGCTTTAAACATTCTCGGTTCTAAACAATTTACCTAGATTGTCAGTATGTTTGTCCACTTAAATCTTCACACAGACTTCAATTGATTCGAGATACGATATTAATGTTTTAGAGACTTAAACTTAATTGTGTATCACTCCACTTGAATATACTCCTGTATCCAGATCCCAAATATTCAGTCTTACAGGTGAGTATACCACAGATGATATCTGTAAAGGGGTTATGTGCGAGGGCCGTGAGAGCTCAGGTCGATACTTCCGTATACGCAGAGAGATGACGGCTTCGACTTTTGGTGTGTCCCCTTTAGAGGATCTTTTGATTACAACAGCAGCGACTATCAATTTTATTGTTTCATCAGCTTACTGAGGGCGACGCTTTTTCAAGCATTTGCAGAAAGTATTATCCGGGGACTAGGTCAGTACTTCCATACAGCAGAAGTCCCGGGATAATACCCCAGATATCACTGAGTATAAAGACCTAGTATCTCAGAATACGGGACCTTTCAAACAAGATTTCGGGGGTTACCCATATATTCAAGAATAGTTACCCACGAATCAAGCAAGTTTGATTTAGGTTTATATCTCGTTTCAATTTACTAAATGTGCGAAAATCTACTGACACATCCGCAGTAAGATTGTTTATCACATTTTGACTTTCCAATTCTTTAGCGTGTCGTGATAGTCCACTGATGTACTATCATTTCCTCTTTTTCGCAACAAAAACTCAATTTTTCAGCTTTATCATGTTTTTGTCTTTTTCAAATTTTCTGATGTTTTTGGATTTTCTAAAAATTCTTACTCCCCCTAAAATTTAAATACATCTAATGAAAATTGAAAACAAACTATACAGAAACATGACAACCGATATCAAAACACCTCAAATCGCCATTTACTAGGCATAAACAATCAGAACTCCCCCTATCAACAAACTATTTTCCCATTTAAATTTCAAAACACTTAAGTTTGTTTTAATCAAAATGGTTTTTCCGGAAAATAAGTTTGATTGATTATACCAATTGTAGGTTACCATTTGTAGGAATATCCAATAAATGTTCGGAGGTGTGGTTCATCATTTTGTCTATCGACCAATGTAGGAAAATACAAGTACAACTTAATGTCCTTAATTTACCATTTTCCGTTCAGAAATCTCTGTACCAATTGTAAGAAATCTCAGTTCAAACAAACCTCTTTACCGTTTGTATGATTGACATTACCGAATAAAATTCAAGAAAGATGCCGATTCATGCTCCACGCTTACCAACCTGGGAGCTCCGGCAAGTCCTGAGACTTACTATTCATAATATGTACCATCCCAGTCACAAACCAGGGATGATTCAACCTTTTCTTTCGTTGTTTTCTTCTCATAAAATTCCTTAACCCCTTTGACTTTTCGATCAATCATCTTGCCAAAGATGTGTTTTACCTTGGGGTTAAAGACCTTCTCAGCATCAAATTCCTGTTCATCATGATAAAATTGGTTAGAAATTTCAACTTTACCAATTTTCTTTTTATAATTCTCAGCCCGAAGTAATGGAAACTCCTCATCATTAACAATCGGAACTGATTTTTCAACTTTTACATCAGCTTCACATTTTTAAACAACTTGTGGCTCAACTGACTTTGTGGAATCAGTTTCATCGCCCGAAGATAGCTCCTCTGATTTCAACCTATCAGAATCATCGCTAGAGCTTTCACCACCCTTCTTCACAACCCATTTTTGTTTATCAGATTTTACATTCTTTTTGTAAAACTTGTTCGAACTCTCACCCTCTTCAAAAATAGAATTTTTAAACAATTTAGTTCTATCCAGTGGTGATTCGAACGCAAACACCTTTTCTGAGATTTTGCGAAAAACTCCCTGTTTTGATTGTACTGCCTGAGAACAATCTTTGGCGATATGTCCAACGTTGTTGCACTTGAAACAGGTTCTCGAGTCCTTCTTTTGTTCAGCTACCTTCTTCAACTCAGCTTGTTTCTTTTTCAGAAACTCACTGTTTGTTTCCCTCCAGAAACTTGTCTTTTCTTCTTCATCAGTTGATGTACCTGAAACAAATGACATTTTGGATTTAAAATCACGAACATATTTTTCATTTTTCTGTTTTTCTGTAGGAGTAAAACCTAATCCTTTCTTTTTGAAATTACCGTTATGGTTTGATCTCTTTTGGAAATCTGAACCAGAACCGTAATTCTTTTTCTTGTTTAATCTCTGTTGAACTCTTGAGGTGTAAAATTTTGGTTTTTCATTAAAACATAAGCCTTTTATTTCAGAAATATTAATTTCTGTGAGTATGAAAACCTTTTTAATCATTTCAGTTTTGACACCTCTTATTGGAAATTCATTATCAGAATATAATTTGTCAGAATCATTCAAAGTGTAAGCCACTTTAAACAATCCATCATCCAAATTAGATTTTGACAACAAAAACTTTCTATCATAAACTAATTTTCCCTGTTTTTCTGTTTGCACTGGAGTTTTTGACTCAGATTTTGACTCTGACGCGGACTCCGACTTTGACTCTTCACTATCATCACTATCTAACACATGATCCACGACTTTCTTCATCAATTGAGACTGTTGATCAGTGTCAGACGGTGTAAACACAACATCAATACTTTCTGGAAGATTGACGGACGACTCTGACTCCCACTGTAAATTTGTGGCCTTTTTGACTCTTTCATTGTTTGGATGTCTAGGCAAATATCCATTTTCCAGTGGAGGTGGACATCTGTTATAACTGACACCTTGCTTCTTACCAGATGGCGTCTTTTCAGTGTCTTTTTTCTTGTCATTTTTCTTCTTGTCAGCAATCTTTTCATCAGCACCTTTTCCAGCTGCTTTCTCTTCAGTTGACTCATCTTCTTCCCAGACTTTCATGCTTTCAACTGTAGGATAAATCCTGTCAATCACATAGGAAGTACATGAGTAACTTTTTAACAAACGATTAACTCTCTCTGTTTCGATTCGTTGCAGCTCAAGCTTCTGTTCTAAAGCAGCACACTTTTCAATGAAATTGTTTACAACTTTTTGTTTTGTCATAAACGCTCCCTGAAGAGTCTTCATTGCTACAGCTTGTTCTTCACTTGTTTGATTGTACTGATTCATTGTCTTATTCAATACATCATATGACTCCTTCAGACTGTTTAAGTTGTAAATCAACGTGCTGTTCTGCTTTTTCACCATCTCACAGTTTTCACATTTCACCGGAACCTCTTTCGCATCAACACCTCCATCAACCTTGAACTTAGGCACTTATTTCACAGTTTGCCTTTTCACCACCGGCACTTCTTCATCATCACTACTCACCGGTGTCTTGATCTTTTTCTTTTTCTTCTCCTTCTTGACTTTTTCGTCTTCACTGTCACTCTCAGCAAGCAACTTCATATCTTCTCTGTATTTTCTCGCCCAATATTCTGTATCATCATCACTATCATCTTCAATCTTTGCTATAAATGCAGTGTAAGCTGTGGTTTGATCAGGAATGTAATCATCCCAAGTGAAATTTGCCCAGCTAAAACCTTCTGCTAACTTTTCATCTTCTTGATCAATCAAACAAGCTTTTTCATTTTCTGGAATGTAATTATCCCAGTTAAATGACTGTTTTTTGATTTGGATTAACTACACATGCTCTTTTTCCGGTATCTTCAATCACATCTCTTCCATGTGCAGTCTGAGCTTGATGTTTTTGTTGATGAGATGATTGACCAACTTGGTGATAGATGGCTTTGCGATAGTAATCATTATTGTTGTTGAACGGATTTTGAGCTCCACTTGCTTCTCGGTTTGTGCACTCCCTCTTGAAGTGTCCTTTTTCCCTGCATCGAAAACAAGTGACTTTAGATTTGTCAAAACCTAAAGTAGAAACATTCGCATCACGAAGATCATCTCTCCCCGTGATTTGTTTAAACTTCTCAGCTCTCCGTAAAACACTAGCCAGACACCACTTTATATCCATCAGCTCCATCTCTTCTGCATCTATCTGGTCGTAATCTTCTTTTGTTAACATCGGATTTCCAATACGACCTGCAACAAAACAAGTGTAAGATTCCAAAACCATTCCTAACAAAGACATTTGGTTTTTGGCAATTTCTTCAGAATAATCTTGATCATTCTCAAGATCCAATACAATGTTGCACTGTAATCTTTTCCCATTTTTAGTTGTTGAGATGTTTGGATCAAATGATGAAAATGAAGTAAAGCTGGTTTTGCTGCTTGATCCAGATGATGGACTTTTAGATGAACTTTTGGCACTCATACCGGTCACAATCTTGGGAGATAAATTTGATGATTTCTCATTTACCCCTGCTTTATAATATAACCCGATGTCTTGTTCACCATCGAAGTCTTTCATTCTAATCACTTTTCTTTGTTCCATTTCTTGAGCTTCAATCTTTTCGATGAACTTACTGAGCGTCAGATTGCTAAAACCTTTCTTGTTTCTGAGCATCATCAAGTATGTGCCCCAACTTTCATATGGCAACGCATCAGCAAGTTTGTCGATCAACTCTTCATTACTCTTTTCAATACTCAACCTTTTCATATTAGCAAGCAGATTACAATAACGTTCAATAATCTCTCTCGTACTCTCATTTTTCAATCCTCGGAATAAATCGAACTCTTTCTTTAGAAGTGACTTTTTACTTTTGACCATCTCCTCACTTCCTCTAAACTTCGAACGTAATGCTTTCCAAATCGAGTACGAGGTTCCATTATGCTGTAAAAGAACCATGATATCTTCCTTCACTGCCTGTTGAAGAAGACTAAGCATCATTTTCTCGTCTTTGTACTTTTTCCGAGCATCAGCAGTAAGATCTTTGATTGGAACGGGTTCTTCATCATCATTCATAGGTCTCACATATTTTGTTTCTACGCATTCCCAAGCATCAAGATAATTTGCTTGCACCCAATTCTCAAACCGACCTTCCCAACCTTTATATTCTTCGATGTTCATTAGTTTAGGAGGTTTTTGCATCGTCCCTGTTTCATTTTCTAACATTGTGGTTTGAATAGCGGTGATTGGGGTACTAGGAGTAGCGAACGCATTATAGAAATCCTCGTCCATTTTTAAATTTTTGAAAAATATTTCAAACAGCCTTAAAAGCGAACTGGGAATGTCAACTGTACACAAAAGCGGACTAGATGATCAAAATGTGCGAATCGGATGTGTCCAAATAAGCGGGCCGGACTTGTTCAAATGAGCGGTCCAATAATATTCCAGATAAGCGGTCCAACTACTTGTCTGATTGAGCGGTTCACAAAATGTTGTACGAGCGGTTCACAAAGTGTTATACGAGCGGTCCAACTGAGTTAATTTGGAGTGGACCAGGTCACTCGACCGAATAAGCGATCCACAATCGACCGAATGAGCGGTTCAAACAACGTTCGAACGAGCGGTCCAAAACTGTCCAGTCGAGCGGTTCACACAATGTCCGAATAAGCGATTCAACCAATCGGACCTGTTTTTACTTCGAATTTTGGCTCCAAACTTTCAAGGGTTTGTCTCTATACTATCGTGCACAATCCCTGAGATTTTCAGCAAATTTCGACCGTTGAAAGTGTCTGAATCTGAAAAAGAAGGTGTAGAAGACAGAAATTTTGACGATTTTCAGCTATTCTCTGCAGAACTCCTCCTCCTGAAGCTCTGATACCAATTGTAGGATCGTATCGCGACCCGAATGAGTCGATCAGAGGCGTTTTCGTCAATTACAGGTGCGGAAAACAAGTAATCAACGTAGGAATAGCTTGCAATTCACTTTAAACTCTTTCTATATTGATTTGACAGCAATTACAATCAGTTCTCGATCCGGCAGCACTTCGGTACGAGATTCAGCAAAACATTACAACTGAGATCGCTCATGGACTATTTATAGAGATCTGGGATCGCTTATTGGACAGGCCCAATAAGCGGTCCAGATAGTTGACACATGAGCGGTCCAGGAAGTTGCCACTCGAGCGATCCAGCAAGCGTACATTCGAGCGGACCCAGCTATATATCCGTTTGAGCGATCCTAAACCTAATGGGCTATATAAGCGATCCAACATGCCTAATTCTATACAATCTTACAATTTCTTGTATTTCGTGCCCAGATCTAACAATCTAAAACTATGACTTGATACAAGACGTAATCAGCAGATGTAGTGCACCAACAAAAATGGTGATTGGTACGATAACAGAATGTGTTACCGATGCGGCTATCAAGGACACATTGCTGTTAACTGCCAGAGTTGGAGTTATGAGACTAGAAGATACTATAATTGTCAAATCAAAGGTCACATTGCCAGAGATTGCCCAATGAGATCAAATGAAAGATCGAGGGCTGTATCTCAGAAACGGGTGATGAAGTCAGTCAAAGTCAAAGAAAAGCCCAAGGAACTGAAAGTTTCAGAACAGAAAGTCAAAGAACAGAAGGTTTAGAAACCTAAAGTTCAAGAAACGAAAGTGAAGCTTTCTCAGGGGCAGAAAGACAGACTGCGAAAGAAGAGGAAGAAGGCGAGAGAATATCTCGAGAAGATTTTATCCTCGGGTTCACCGGACAGATTGAATAAGAGTTCTGATGAATCAACTCCGTCGACTGCAAAGTCAAGCAAGACGAATTCATCAGATACAAATCTGAGGACGAAAGAGGAAAAGAAGAAGAAGAAAAAGGTCGGCGATGAATCTGACGTGTCGAAGTCAGACAAGCCACCTTCAGGCGATGAATCTGACTCATCAAAGTCAGATAAGCCACATTCAGGAAATGAATCTGGTGTGGTAAAGCTAGAAGAGCCACGTGTTGAGGTAAAAGTTTAGAATTCTGGTTTAACAATGGATGATGCAAACTTTCCACCATTGTTGAACAAGAATTAGAAATCACCCAAGGACCGTCAGGCTTGGGTGAATCTCTTTAACTAAAAAAAAAAAAACCTGACTTGCCGGAGTTCCCAGGTTGGTAAGCGTGGAACATGAATCGGCACATTTCTTGAGAAATTTCACTCTGGTGATTTTTCGTCTTACATGTGGTAAATCAAGGACATTAAGTTGTACTTGATTTTCTACAAGTGGTGTTTGAGATTTAAAACTGAAATTGTAAAATCTGTCATGTGTATGAAGAAAACAATGTGAAGAAGTGACCCCAAACCTACAAATGATTGGTAAACAAACTAACTTTTTTGGAAAAACCATTTTGATTAAAACAAACTTAAGTGTTTTGAAATCATAATGGGAAAACAGTTTGTTGTGAGGGGGAGTTCTGATTGTTTACGCCAGGTAGATGGAGAATTGAAGTGATTCTCGTCAAGTTGTCATTTTTCTTTGTACAGTTTATTGTTTTCAAATTTTCCCAGAAAATCAAAATTGAAACATATTTTGATTTTAGGGGGAGAAAAATTTTAAAAAAATTAGAAAATTTGAAAATGTCAAAAACATTAAAAATTAAAAATGAGTTTTGTTGAGACAAGAGGAAATGATAGTAAATCAGTGGACTATCACAGCATGCTAAAGAAATGAAATATTAAAAGTGTTAAACGATCTCACTAAAGATGTGACGATAGGCTCAGCTAAACTAGTAGATTTGCGATAACGACACAAACTTAAATGAAAAAGCCTAGTTCTAGTGGGAAACACGGTTGAAAGCATAGTACTTAGTTTTGTCCTTCTTGACTGTGTGCCTACTCAGTAATCGCTGAATGCCAACAAGCATAAAACTGGTTAAGTTTGTGAACTTTCACAACTTTGCTGAAAAGTCGCTGTGATTGTGCATTTCATTTTGCAAAGATTTAAACTTGTTTGATTTCTTTATTTTGTTTAAGCATTGGACATCCTCTGTGTATACGTGAGTATCGACCTGGATGTTATTGCCTAAACGTTCTGCTTTATTTTTTTTGGTGTTTCGTTTAAGCTCTGGACCTCCTCTGCGTATACGGAAGTATCGACCTGGTGGTTAAAGCCTAAACAACTTCAACTTGCTTTTTATTTTCTTATTTTGTTTAAACATTGGACTTTCTCTGTCGTATACGGAAGTATCGACCTGATTGTTAATGTTTAAACATTCTGCTTTATTTTCGCACATATCACAGTTGATGAAAGTTTAAAGGCATTACTTGAGTTAGTGTATTGCATGATGAGGGGATATGCTGAGATCGTGGGGTCCATAAGAATTTAGTGCAAAATTAATATACCTTAATGTATCGGTAAGCATTTTCGAAAGTTTTTAGATTGAGCTTAAGAGGACAACTATATCGTCAATCAACGTGAATCGTTTAGAACTTAAAATGTCTAAAAGCTTAACGGTGCTAGTGATTTATCTCAAAAACTGATATGATCCTCTTACACAAACTCACAAAAATATTATATTTTTTTATTGTATTTCTCTCTTAATCAAAAATTCAAAAAGATTTTAGTGTGTTTTAGCATGAAATTTTGAAAAATCCAAAAAGATTTTCGACAACTGATGTTGAAAAGCTAACATTCAAAATCTCAAAGGCTAAACATGATGAACAGATGGTTTGGTTAATTGATTTGAAATGTTTAAAATGATTCGTTAAGTTGAATCAGAATTTGGAATGTTTCAAATTTTTGATCAATTTTAAATGTAAATGAGTCTCAAATGTTTAGTTGATTCATTAAGTTGAATCACAACTGTATTGGTTTGTAATAGAGAGGTTGAGATGTGTAGGTTTCTGAATCTGTTACTACGGAAAGCCAGGCGTCGATCCTAAAAGCACGGAAGCTTGACGAAAGGGGGAGCCTGAAGAGACTACCGAAAGGGGGAGCTGAAGCTGAAGACAGATCCACCGGGATTCTGTTCGAGCAAGAGAGAGTCTGTGTTTGCTGAAGACGTTAAATCTTAAAGAAGACTCGAGAGAGAAAGAAAGACAAGTCGCTTAGAGTTTCACTACGGATTGACTGCGGCAATATCCAAGGGGGAGATTGTTAGTGCACTAAATGTCTATCGCCTTCGTCAATCAAAATCGTAGTAGAAACTGAAGAATGCTAGACTTGATGATGTTACTAGTTAGTAAAGGCAAGGTGGCAATTGTGTAAATAATGAGACTTCTCATTATAACCTTGACCTATAAATAGGAGATTATGTCATGAGTTTTAAGACCTTTGCTCCATTTGGTGATTTTGGTGATTCAAGTCTAGAGAGAGAAAGTCTAGAGAGAGAAACTCTCTACACGTGATTTTTGCTTGTACACGTCATCTTTTATCAATAAAATCACGGTTCTAGTACGTTATTGTGTGTTCGGTCACGCACGTTCACGGATTCCGCACGTCGAACGTTCGTTACGCAATCGAACGGCGTCAAAACCGGTCCTACAATTAACATAATCATCAAGATTACATCAACTAACTACACTAATCTACACAAATAATCACACAAATAATCATGATTAGTTGATTATTAAGTTTGAGATTAGGGTTTTTGATTATGTTTTTCTTAATCTTCAAGATAATCAACTTGTACTTCTTAAATCTACTAGTAATATGAAGCTTAAAAATGGTGATTAGAAGAATTACAATATTGCACAATCTAGACAAGAAAATAAGAAGATATTTAAGCTCCAAAATGCTCCTAATAAAGCTCCATGTTTAAACCATGTATAAGTGATCTTGTAAGGCTTAGATTATGTGAAAAATGGAGTGTTTTAGTGAAATTTTATGGTGGATTTGTGGTGTGCTTGTTAGCTGCCAAATATGGAGGAGAGAAAAGGGGTTTTGGTTGTTTGAAAATGGTGTAATGATAGGTTAGATAATGGGGGTCCTTTATGTTATAATTTTCAACCTTCATACCATTCCTTCCATACATCCACCCATACTTGAAATCTATAAATTTTCAACAACAAATCCAAGTGGATGGCCCACTTGGAAACGTGTACAACAAGGGGGGTACATGTTTGATTTTTTTTTTTAATAAAAAGTCTTAACTAGTTAGATATTTTGGTAATTATTTAAAGTAGGGTGATTAAGGGTTTAATTACACCATTAAGGGGTAATTAGTGTTTCGGAACCAAAATTATTATTAACTAGTTCACTAAACTAGTAAAAATCATGTTTTGATACCTTGGAAGCCTTTCGTTCGGTCGTCGGTGGATTTACGGCACTTTTGTGGCGTACCGACGGATTTTGTCGTGAGTTGTTATTTCACATCCGAACGATGTAGGAAGTGGTTCCGAGTTCCAAATTAGGCTTAACTAGTTCACTAGAGTTTTCATTTGGTTGTTACGATTACAGAAATACTGCTTACTAGCTCGTCGGTTCGCTAACGGACTAGTTTAATGCATAGCGATATAATATCGGAAGCTTATGATTCTGGTCATCTCATTGATATCCTTAAAATGTTTTAGTGTGTTTTTCATCAAGTGACATAATTCCGAAGTCCCAGAAATGCTTTGTTATAGGTTCGGACAAGTTAAAAGTGCTATATTTTTAGCCGAAATAGACATTTTTGAGATTATGGCGTTATACCGGAAAGTCTTGTTTCTTTGCAAGAGTGTTTTCATAATAATGTTTTCTTATATAAATGGACTCAGTTATGTTATCCAGTGTCGTTTTTCAGTGTTTCGGTCTGATTTCACGGTTTGCTGGCATGAATAGTGTAACCGTGAATAGTGCACGTGGCACTTTCTACCAACACTTTTAGGACATTGTTTGCCTGATTTCGCAATGTGGCGAAAACCAACATATGTTTTAGCATTGTTTCCTTGTCCTAACCTTGTTATCCAATTAACGACACTGTTACGTAATTAAATTACGCTAAATGCATGAGATTATGTAAATAAAATAGTGATTAGTTTGTACGGAATTGCCGGTTTATTGCCATTTGTCACACAATCTTTATCAAGAGCATAAGGTTTAAGTCCAAGCATAGTTTTTTTCCCACCATACTTGAATCTCTTAAACCAGGGCTCTGATACCAACTTGTAAGACCCTTAGTCCATTTTATACAATTATCAAATAAATTTCTATTATAATAGTGTGTTTAAGATTAAACATACACTTAAAAATGCGAGTTTATTAAAACATTTTACTAAATAAAACATTTCTAACATTTTGTAATTTAAGTCGCCGTTTAAAACATGACGACGAAACTATTCGCGGAAGCTTTGTTCTTTATGTGTTCGGTTCCTCGCTGAGCTTGATCGTCTTCCGGTAACTCGATTAGTACCTACATTTCATAAAACATGAAATGAATTAGTCATATAGTGTTTAAAACTATTTTAAACAGGTTCGTAATGTCAAACAATGAACCAGCAACAACTTTCAGGAAGTGTAACCTGTCGCGTGCCGCGACGGGATTGAAATTAGGCGTCGTGTGCCGCGAGCCTTGTCGCGTGCCGCAACCACTAGACGGGGACTCCGTTGCGTAGCGCGAGCGTCCATTTTCAACAGCAGGTTTGGTTTTAAAGACCTGCACTTTTCAGCCAAACCGTATTTTACGAAAACGAGCATAACTTGCTCGTTTTTTATCCATTTTACGATCCGTTTCTTCCTACGTCATCGTAAATTAATTATCCACAACATGGAGTTAAAATCCGACATCCGTATTAAATAAAATTTAGACCTTTAAGCTTTCGGCTTATTACCTTTTTATCAAAGTTTGAACCGTTTGTGTATATGTCAAACAAACATGTTTGTTTGATCTTAATTTCTCATGAACCTTATAGATTCAATGTGTCTATCATATGAGATTCAAAACCCGGGTTTATATACATTCTTAAACTCATTTTTATTTAAATGCCTCTTTTGACCCGTTTTTATTTAAATGCCTCTTTTGACCCGTTAAGGGTATTTAAGCACTTTTCCGCATAACTTATGCTTAATTGTTTTAACTTCTTATTTCCACATTATTTATCTATTGATCTTCTACCACCACTATAATTGTGGCAGATTTAATGTGGCGATCAATATTTTCCACGTTTTACCCCTCGGATTACCATTTTACGGCAAAACACTTTTTAAGGCATTTGACTCACCAGAATCATACCTTTCACTTTTATACTTATGCTAAGTATTTATTTGATCAATTAATTATTTCTAAACAACCCATAAGGGTGGTTTGCTTGAATTATCGATCAAGGGCATTTTGGTCCGTTTAAGCCTTTCTTTTATGACGAAGGAATTTGAAAGGCATATTGACCTAAAATCCCCATATTAAACTATGATTTTTGTTTGAATAATCATTATGCTTTCAAAACACAATGACTAGCATTTAAATCATTCGATTTACCAAAAAGGATAACCAATTGTCCATTTTGACTCGTCTAACTCTCATAGAACCTCAAGTTCAAATTTATGAGTTGACCTATTATACATACCTGGCTTGGATCACTATATTGACCCATTCTAATACCTTGCTTTAATAATCACCACTTAATAGCGATGCAAGTTATCTTTCATCAATTCACTCCTGTGAAAATAAAACTCGACAATATTCATTAGTCGGTATAAATGGTGATATTTTCACCATTTGCCCCTTTTTGTTCAAATGACCGTTTAACTTTGCAAGATGATATTTAGTATCATTTCGCATACATGACTCGCTCCGGTTTCCACCGTACGGTCATTTTACTTAGAAACCATTTCTAATTGCTTTTGACCCACTATGACTTTCGCCATAAAGTGTCTTTAAAAAATAACGGTTATTGTCAATGTGTGACAAATTTACCGTTTTGCTCTTATTATTTATGTTGGTTTACCCTATAAGGTAACCATTCGAAACTCATTTGTTTATTAATCATTACATGACCAAATTATCATATTGGTCCGTTTTAACCATTAAACATGGTTTATTATCATCGTCTTTTTGTTCCGAACCGCACATGTCATGTCGGAACATCATACAAAACTTTATATTATTCTTAACCTATAAAACCAATAGGTATTTAATACAAAGAGTGTAAGTTGTACTTACCTAGCATCTAGATTATGCTTTTTTATCATTCTTGATTTCTTTGACCCGCTTCCTTCCCATGCTTTCACCTAGCTTGTCAAGCGTCAACTATCATTTTAAGTTGTAAGATGGTTAGACTGGTCATAATCATTCACGACAAATCCATCCTACAATCTTTATGATCAAATTTATCATTTGATCATATCATTGGTCAGTTTGACTTTAAAAAGTCAAATTGCCCATTTGACAAAAGTAATTACATGATGTAGCTTAACTACTCGTTTTATTACTTTTTCATTATACGGTAAGCATCCTTATTAGGCTACCGTTTTAACTACTTATTTAACCAAGTTAATGTAATCGAATTTCATCAATTTAACACAACTTAGTTCATTTTTAACATATAATGATATCATACATCATTCAACATGACTTTATCATCGATTGTTCCTCTTATCATACTAAACTCATTACTTCGCAAGTATGATTACATACTCAAACACACAATTTGTTCAAGTATTTCCTCATTGTTGTCATATATGAGGTTTCTAATCATAATTATATCATCAAATTCATCATATGATTAATACCCACTTATCCTAGTGTGGTAATTCATCCAATCATTCAAATTATAACATCATGTTTAAAATTTTCACTTAGGGTTTGGTTCCTAAGCATGTATACATCATTAATTCAATCATAGCTTCAATAATTCATTCATAATTTGTGATTATGATGGTTATCCAAAATTTCTAACTTCACAAATCATCAAAAAATTGACACACCTTATGATCCCCTAGCTTGGGTGATCATTAATTCACGTTCAATTGTGAATCTAAACCTCGTTTGAGCCTTCAATTTGATGATTATGGTGAGAGTTAGGGTTTGGCTCCTGGGGAGCTGTAGGATCGTGTTTTGACCCGAATGAGTCGTTCAGAGGAGTTTTCGTCAATTATAGGTGCGGAAAACAAGTAATCGATGTAGAAATAGCTTGCAAATCACTTTAAACACCTTTCTGTATTGAATAATGACAGTTTACATCCAAATCTCAAACCGGCAGCACTTCGATAAGAGTTACAAGACCTGTTGTGGTTCGCTTATGTGCACCTATTTATAGGTGTTGAGGTTCCCTCCAAGGTACATGGACACATAAGCGGACCTGACACATAAGCGGACCTCCTAGTGACACATAAGCGGACCTGACACATAAGCGGACCTCCTAGTGACACATAAGCGGACCTACCAGGTTAAACCTATATGCTATCCTATTTTCTCATAAAACATGCCCTGATCTAACAATCTAAAACTAAGACTCAATACAAGACGAAGTCGACAGATGTAGTGCACCAACAAACTCCCCCTCAGATGTTGACGAGTCGTTCATCGAGTCTTTGACAATGTCATTTCTTCGCACGTTCAGTCTTGATCAGTCTCTGGGCTTCTCTTTCTATCTTCATCTCTTTTTTTATCACCAACAAACTTTTTCTCTTAGATGTTGACATCTTTAAGTTCCTCATCTCCAACATGCACTCCCCCTCAAATATTGACTCTTCCTGCATAAACTCTACCACAAACATAAGTTTTATGATAAACACTTAAGCATATAAACATCACTAATCACAAACTAATCAACCAATCAGATACTGATGAACCACTTGAAATTTGTATCATTTTATCAAAACATCACAATCTCTCAAACCATTTGTTCATCATGTTTAGCACTTAGAATTTTGAAAATCTTTTTGATTTTTCAAATTTATGCTATAACACCTAAAATCTTTTTGGATTTTCTGAAAGAAAACAAATGGCACTACTTGAAAAAAACAAAGACTGACACCACTTGTAGAAACAGAATAATGCAGAAATGAACTATTTACAGACAATATTTTTGTGAGTTTGTGCAAGAGGATCATATCAGTTTTGAGACAAATCACTAACACCGTTAAGCTTTAAGCATTCTTAGTTCTAAACAATTTACCTAGATTGTCAGTATATTGGTCCACTTTAAATTTTCACACAAATTTCAATCGATTCGAGATACGATATTAATGTTTTAGATACTTAAACTTAATTGTGTATCACTCCACTCGAATATACTCCGGTATCCAGATCCCAATATTCAGTCTTACAGGTGAGTATACCACAGATGATATCTATAAAGGGGTTATGTGCGAGGGCTGTGAGAGCTCAGGTCGATACTTCCGAATACATAGAGAGATGACGGCTTCGACTTTTGGTGGGTCCCCTTTAGAGGATCTTTTGTTACAACAGCAGTGACTATCAATTTTATTGTTTCATCGACATACTGAGGGCGTAGCTATGTTTCAAGCTTTTGCGAAAAGCATTATCCGGTAGGGATGGCAGTGGGTCGGGTTTGGGACGGGTTTAGGTAATCCCAAACCCAAACCCGGTTAGATAAGCTTGTCACAAACCCGTCCCAAAACCCGTTGGGTTTCTAGCGGGTAAATACCCATCGGGTATCGGGTATACCCGTGGGTTTTGGGTAAACCCGTTAATTTAAAAAGATTACTCATTGAGTATACTCATCTCAAAACCCTTTGGGTGTTTATCGGGTAAAAACTAACCGGTTACATTTTGTATAGTCATTATAAAAATATATATCAAATAACTACAATGTATACGGAATAGAATACCTATATGTGTAAAAAATGAATGTATCGTATATATACATATTTAATAATATAAAAGAAATTATATTGGGATTACAATCGGGTAAACGGGTACACTTTATCGGGTAATTGGGTCGGGTAAACGGGTATATCACTATATCCCAAACCCATCCCAAACCCGCGAAAAAAATAAAAACTATTCCCAAACCCGTCCCAAACCTGATTAACCGGCCCCAAACCCGTCCGAAATGTGTCGGGTTTCAGGTTTACCCAGCGGGTTCGGGTTTGATTGCCATCCCTATTATCCCGGGACTAGGTCAGTACTTCCATACAGTAGAAGTCCCGGGATAATACCCCAGATATCACTGAGTATAAAGACCTAGTATCTCGGAAAGAGGGACCTTTCAAACAAGATTTCGGGGGTTACCCATATATCCAAGAATAGTTACCCACGAATCAAGCAAGTTTGAATTAGGTTTGTATCTCATTTCAATTTACTAAGTGTGCAAAAATCTACTGACACATCCGCAGTAAGATTGTTTATCACTTTTAAACATTTCATATCTTTAGCATGTTGTGATAGCCCACTGATGTACTATCATTTCCTCTTTTTCACAACAAAACTCATTTTTGATTTTATCATGTTTTTGGCTTTTTCAAATTTTCTAATGTTTTTGGATTTTCTGAAAAATTTCTACTCCCCCTAAAATGCAAACACATTAAAAAAATTGAAAACAAACTGGACTCTTTACCCACTTGTAACATGAACTGTAAAGCAAACTGTACAAAAACTTGACAACCGATATCAAATCACATCAAATCGCCATTCACTTGGCATAAACAATCAGAACTCCCCCTATCAACAAACTTTTTTCCCATTTAGATTTCAAAACACTTAAGTTTGTTTTAATCAAAATGGTTTTTCCGTAAAATAAGTTTGATTGATTTTACCACTTGTAGGTTTATCAATAATCAGGTTCGGGGATGTGGTTCATCATCTTGTCTCTCAACTATATGTAGGAAAAATGCAAGTACAAATTAATGTCCTTGATTTTACCATATGAAACTATGCACAATCAAATCTACTAACCACTTGTAATTATAACCAACAAATATCACATGTAAGCAAACACAAACAAACCTTTTACCGTTTGCATGATTTGACATTAACGAAGCCAATTTCTCAAGAAAGATGCCGATACCTGCTCCTCGCTTACCAACCTGGGAGCTCCGGCAAGTCAGGTTTTTAGTCAAAGAAAATATCCACCCAAGCCTGACCAGCCTTGGGTTTCACCGAGTCACCATCACTCGGTTTCTTACCTTTCCTCTTTTTCTCATAAAATTCCTTAACCCCGTTGACTTTTCGGTCAATCATCTTTCCAAAGATGTGTTTTACCTTAGGTTAAAGACCTTCTCAGCATCAAATTCCTGTTTATCATTATAAAATTGGTTAGATATTTCAATTTTACCAATTTTCTTCTTATAATTCTCAGCCCAAAGTGATGGAAAATCCTCATCATTCACAGTCGGAACTGATTTTTCTTCTTTTAAAATAGCTTCACATTTTGAAACAATTTGTGGCTCATTTGACTTTGTGGAGTCAGATTCATCGCCCGAAGATAGCTCCTCTGATTTTGACTTATCAGAATCATCGCTAGAGCTTTCAACAGCTTTCTTAACAACCCATTTCTGGTTGTCAAATTTTGCTCTCTTCTTGTAAAACTTGTTTGAACATTCACCAATTTCAAATGTAGAATTTTTAAACAATTTTGCTCTATCAATTGGTGGTTCAAACTCAACCATTTTCTTTTTGAGATTACGAGATACTCCCTGTTTTGATTTTATTGCCTTAGAACAATCTCTGGCAATATGTCCAACATAGTTGTATCGGAAACAAGTTCTCGTATCTTTTTCCTGCTCAGCCATCTTCTTTATTTCATCTTGCTTCTTTGCAAGGAACTCATTGTTTGACTGTCTCCAGAATGCATTCTTTTCTTCTTCTTCAGATGAAGTTCCTAAAACAAATGCCATTTTGGATTTAAAATCACGAACATATTTTTCATTTTTCTGTTTTTCTGTAGGAGTAAAACCTAACCCTTTCTTTTTGAAATTACCGTTATGGTTTGATTTCTTTTGGAAACCTGAACCAGAACTGTAATTCTTTTTCTTGTTTAATCTTTGTTGTACTCTTGAGGTGTATTTTTTAGGTTTTTCATTAAGACATAAGTCTTTTATTTCAGAAATATTAATTTCTGTGAGTTTAAAAACCTTGTTTATCAATTCAGTTTTGACACCTCTTATTGGAAATTCCTCATCAGAATATAATTTGTCAGAATCATTCAAAGTGTAAGCAACTTTGAACAATCCATCATCCAAATTAAATTTTGATAACAGAAATTTTCTATCATAAACTATTTTGTCCTATTTTTCTGTTTGACACGGAGTGCTTGACCCAGACTTTGACTCTGACGCGAACTCCGACTTTGACTCCTCTATCTCATCATTTTCTAACACATGATCCACGACTTTCTTCATTAATTGAGACTGTTGATCAGTGTCAGCCGATGTAAACACGACATCAATACTATCTGGCAAGTTTACTGACGACTCCGACTCCCACTGTAAATTTGTTGCCTTTTTGACTCTTTCATCATTTGGATTTCTAGCCAGATATCCATTTTCCAGCGGGGGTGGACATCTGTTGTAACTGACACCTTGGTTCTTACCAGATGACGTCTTATCAGTGTCTTTCTTCTTTTTAATCTTCTTCACTGGAGTCTTTTCTTCAACTTCTTCTTCTGAAACTTTCTTTTCTTCAGTTATTTCATTGTCTTCAAATGCCTTCAAGCTTTCGGCCATCGGATAAATCCTGTCAATGACATAAGACGAACATGAGTAACTTTTCAATAAACGATTAACTCTTTCAGTTTCAATTCTTTGAAGTTCAAGTTTCTGTTCGAGTTCAGCACACTTCTCAATATAGTTGTTTACAACTTTTTGTTTGACCATGAAAGCTCCCTGAAGTGTTTTCATTGCAGTTGCTTGCTCTTCACTTGTGTTATTGTACATGTTCATCGCTTTGTTGAGCACATCATAAGATTCCTTTAATCTGTTCATATTGTGAATCAAAGAACTATTTTGTTTCTTTACAACTTCACAATTTTCACAAATTATTGGACTCTTCTTAGCAACAGCTTCTTCATCAATCTTGAACTCTGGAACTTTCACTTTCTTTCGAATCACCGGAGTTGTTTCATCATCACTGCTCACCGGTGTTTTTACCTTCTTCTTTTTCTTCTTTGCCTTCTATCTTCATTGTCACTTTCTGCTAACATCTTCAAATGTTTTGCCATCTGTTTAGCATAGTACTCAGTATCATCATCACTTTCATCTTCAACTTTGGCAACAAAAGCTGTGTAAGTTGTAGCTTGATCAGGAATGTAGTTATCCCAAGAGAAATTCTCCCAGCTAAAACCCTCGGGTAACTTTTCATCATCTTGATCGATAACCAAAGCACTACCATCACTTCTCTTCAAACAATCTTGATTAACCACACAAGCTCTCTTTCCAGAATCTTCAATTATGGGTCTTCCATGTGCTGTTTGTGCTTGATGTTGGTTCTGTTGAGATGGTTGTTGAGAAACTTGATGGTAAATGGCTTTTCGATAGTAATCATTATTGTTGTTAAACGGATTCTGAGCCCCACTTGCTTCGCGGTTGGTGCACTCCCTCTTGAAGTGTCCTTTCTCCCTGCAACGAAAACAAGTGACTTTAGATTTGTCAAAACCTAAAGTAGAAACATTAGCCTCACGAAGATCATCTTTCCCCGTGATCTGCTTAAACTTCTCAGCTCTCCGTAACACGCTAGCCAAACACCACTTTATGTCCATCAGTTCCATTTCTTCAGCATCTATCTGGCGTAATCTTCCTTTGTTAGCATTGGATTTCCGATACGACCTACAACAAAACAACTATAAGATTCTAAAACCATTCCCAATAAAGACATATGATTTTTAGCAATTTCCTCAGAATAATCTTGATCATTTTCAAGATTTAAAACAATGTTACACTGAAGTTTTATCCCATTTTTAGTTGCTGAAATGTTTGGATCAAAAGATGGAAATGATGTGAAACTGGTTTTGCTATTTGATCCTGATGATGAACTTCCAGAAGTATTCTTGGCATTGTAAGCAGTTTCTATTTTAGGAGATAGATTTGTTGATTTCTCATTCACCCCTGCTTTGTAATACAACCCAATATCCTGTTCACCATCGAAATCTTTCATTCGAACAATCTTTCTCTGTTCCATTTCCTGAGCTTCCAGCTTTTCAATAAATTTGCTCAAAGTTAACGTGCTAAAACCCTTTTTGTTCCTGAGCATCATCAGATATGTTCCCCAAGTTTCATGTGGTAAAGCATCAGCAAGTTTTTCAATTAACTCTTCATTATCTTTGTTGATGCTTAACCTTTTCATGTTCACCAATAAGTTGCAATATCTTTCAATGATTTGTTTTGTACTCTTGTTTTTCAATCCTCTAAACAAATCAAACTCCTTTTTCAAAAGCGACTTCTTATTCTTTACCATCTCCTGACTGCCAACAAACTTTGATCGCAATGCTTTCCAGATTGAATAAGAACTGCCGTTGTGTTGTAACAACACCATAATATCTTCCTTTACCGCTTGTTGTAACAAACTTAGCATCATTTTCTCATTCTTATATTTCTTTTTGTCATCGGCACTCATGTCTTTGATCGCGACTTCCTCTTCATCATCGTTTAACGGTCTCACATAATTTGTTTCCACACACTCCCATGCATCTAAGTAGTTAGCTTGAACCCAGTTCTCGAAACGACCCTCCCATCCTTTATATTCTTCAATATTCAATAGTTTGGGCGGTTTTTGCATTGTTCCCGTTTCGTTTTCGAGCATTGTAGTTTGAGCAACAGTGATCGGGGTAACTGGAGTTGCAAATGCGTTATAAAATTCCTTGTCCATTTTTCAAATTTGAACACTTAACACAACTGTCTGTAAAAGCGAAACCTTTAGTATGATGACACAAAAGCGAAACTATTCTTGTTCAAATGAGCAAACCAGTGTTGTCGAATAAGCGAAACTACTAAGTTGTCCAAATGAGCCAAACTAATTGGTTCGAATAAGAGAAACCACAGAGTTGTCCAAATGAGCGAAACTACTTGATGTTCAAACAAGCGGAACTACTTGGTCAAATGAGCGGAACCTTCTGAAAAGTGTCACAAGAGCGGAACTAGGATGTTTTTGGAGCGGAACCTCTTGATATGGTGCAGCTATGAGCGAAACAATCCTGTCACAAGAGCGAACCTATGTAGTGTCCGTATAAGCGGAACCTACTTGGAAGTTCATTTGACCCATTTTTAATGCGAATTTTAACACCAAACTTTCCAGGATTTGTCTATATCTTATTACGCACAATCTGTGAAATGTTTAGCTGATTTTGACCGGTGAAAATATCTGAATTGATGAAAGAAGGTGTAGAAGAAAGAAATATCGATGAATTCCAGCTATTCTTCTGCAGAACTCCTCCTCCTGTAGCTCTGATACCACTTGTAGGATCGTGTTTCGACCCGAATGAGTCGTTCAGAGGAGTTTTCGTCAACTACAAGTGCGGAAAACAAGTAATCGATGTAGAAATAGCTTGCAAATCACTTTAAACACCTTTCTGTATTGAATAATGACAGTTTACATCCAAATCTCAAACCGGCAGCACTTCGGTAAGAGTTACAAGACCTGTTGTGGTTCGCTTATGTGCACCTATTTATAGGTGTTGAGGTTCCCTCCAAGGTACATGGACACATAAGCGGACCTGACACATAAGCGGACCTCCTAGTGACACATAAGCGGACCTGACACATAAGCGGACCTCCTAGTGACACATAAGCGGACCTACCAGGTTAAACCTATATGCTATCCTATTTTCTCATAAAACATGCCCTGATCTAACAATCTAAAACTAAGACTCGATACAAGACGAAGTCGACAGATGTAGTGCACCAACAGGAGCTCTCTGAGATCGAACAGAACACACACACTGAGTGTGTGTTTTGTTTTGACTTCTATATTTATAATTTAAGTTTATAATTATCCAGATTTGGCCCCTCTTGTTTGGTTAGTTATTAAGTTTGCTACTACCTACTTATTTTTAACAATATTTTCACTTATTAACTAGGTTAAACATTCCTAGTTAAATTAGTGAATTCAGGGAGATTTATGTCTAAGTTTATTTCAAGTCCCGTTAACTCGGGCTTCTATAAACTTTATTTTTCTCAAAAGCATTCTTTTTCCTTTTTATTAAATATTAGGTTTAATTATATAAATCCTAATATTTTCTGAATTAACTTTACCACTAACGGTAATTTACCCGTCTTTTAGTATTAACGTGGTTTGATTACCAAACCCGTTTTCGGGGTGTTACACGTTGTGGATCTGATGATTGGTGAGCCCAACTCGCTTGGGCTGCACACTTAATTGTGTGGGCCTCTCCCTTATTGTCCCAGACCGGACACTTAGATTCAAATAAGTGTGCGACATCATACTGATGTACGTTAAATTATACATGTTTTTATCCCACAAAACACTTCCGTTTTAAGCGTTTTTGACCGAAACCGCGACGTTTAGGTAACAAATCCAGTACTTTTATACTTTCAGGTCATAAACGGAGTACAAAATAAAAATTTGATAAAAAAAAACAATTTTGATGCAAATTTGATAAAAATAGCAAAAATCTGATGACTGCCAGATACCGCACGACCGTGCCATCCAACTACACGACCGTGCCAGATTTCCGACTTTGGAAGCACTACGAGTGCGACTGATGGTGCCGATGTGTTCCCGAAACCCACTACCGTGCGATCCACTACATGACCGTTCACCACCTGAACCATAGTTTCTGATCACAATTCTAACGACCTCGCACTACCGTGCGACCAGTGGCATGACCGTGTCATTTTGGTGACCAAGACAACTTGTCCACTAGTCCACTTGTCTGACCCCGAATCGGAGAAATGACATCACCCGACAAGTGCCAGTGCACGACCGTGCGACCCAACTGCATGGTCGTGCCAAACTGAATTTTCCCTATAAATAGAGCCATTCACTATGTTGGTGCAGTTGTCTGTCGACTACATCTTCGTTTGAGTCTTAGGCTAGGGCTGATTGTATTGTGTGTGGAAATCGAGAAATTATGTTTGAGATAGGTCCGTTTATAAGGTATATAGAGAGGTCCGCTTATTAGTCACTTTATATATAGGTTCGCTCATATGTCACTTAGGTGGTTTGCTTATGTGACATGATGAGTGGTCCGCTTATATGGACATGTCCATATAAGCGAACCCTTGTGCCTATATATATGGGGTCACTTGGGGCGGATCTAGTAACGATGTATATGTGTGAAATGGCGAAGCCCTGCCGGTTTGTCTCCAAGAACTTGTAATTTGTCAGTTAATCAATAAAGGAGACGTTAAGTAGTGAAATCAAGCTTTACGAAGACCGAATCAATGAATTCCGCTTCTGATTCTGTTTAAGCGCTCTTCTGATCGACTCGTCAGGTCGTCAAACATTCCTACATGTGGTATCAGAGCTCAGGAGGAAGAGTCCTTACCGTTTAGCTCGTTTTCGCTCAAAAATTCTGATTTCTACACCTTCTTTAATCAGTTTAGGGAGTTTTACCGGTCAAAATTGAACCAAAATTTCACAGATTGTGTATTATTGAACAAAGACAAACCCTTGAAAGTTTTGGACTGAAATACGGACTAAAAATGGGTCAAAATGAGTTCCGAGTGAGATCCGCTTTTACGGCATTACATCAGGTTCGCTTTTAAGGACAAAATTGAACCTGGTCCGCTCGAAAGGTCAAGTCTGGTTCGCTGATAAGTCACTTTTTGGTCCGCTTTTAAGTGCTCATCTGGTCCGCTTTTAGGGTTAATTGTAGTTCGCTCATAAGGTCCGCTCGAGTGAATAATTCAGTCCGCTTTTGTGACAAGTCTGGTCCGCTTTTGTGGTCAATTCTAGTTCGCTTTTACGACACTTGACCAATCCGCTTTTAGTGACAACTGGGGTTTCGCTTTTCTGTCAACAAATATTTGTCGGGATTATCGGTAAAATGATAATGAGGTTTGATGAACAGGAAAACAATGATCTGAAAAGGTTGAATGATTGGTATCGAGGATATTTCGATAGTTCTTATCAGAAAATACCAAAAGAAATTTGGTATGAACGTTTCAAATGTTTTCTGAGTAAGAAAGATGAAAAATTGGATGATTTGGAGAAACGGTTTGATCGGTTGATTGATTATTTGAAGGAAAATCAAATAGTAGTAACAGAAGCTGATAAGACATCAAAGTTTGCTAATGGATTGTCAGCTGAATGGGATGATTACTTGAAATCTTTGAGAGAAAAATATAATTTTTCACAATTATCTCTGAATAAATTCATTAGAAAACTTAAAGATCATGATTATGAAAATTATGAAAAGAAAAGAGAGGTGTTGGATAAGATAAAAATGAATTTGGAAGGTTTGAATTTAGATGTGTTAAAAGAAATAAACAAAAGAATCAATGTTTGTTTGACAGCAAAAAGAAAATTGATATATGATATGAAAAAAGGCTGTTATATTGATGATAATAGAAATCCTCTTGATCTTGTTACAATCTTTGGTGCAGGTACATATCAGATAGAGAAAGAACAAGTGCCAAAGGTTGAAGAATCTGTGAAGTATGAAACTTCAAATTCTGCATCAGTGTGCTTCAAATGTGACAGCTTCAAGACTGAGAATGACAAACTCTTGAAGGATGCGGAAAGTTTGACATCGAAAGTCAAGAAGTTGGAAGACGAGAAGCAAGCTGATATTAAACAGATTCTTATGTTGCAAGAAAATTGTGAGAAAAATAAAAGCTGAAAATGACAAACTGTTGGATGGTTTGAACAGTTTGAAATCTGAATACAAGTTTTTGAAAGAAAAAGAAAAAGAGTTTGAAAGCAACAAGAAATCCTCAGAAAATGAAGATTTCTGGATTAAGCTAGAAAACAAGAATCTGAAAGCAAATGAAACGAAATTTCAAGAACAGATAAAAGATTTGGAAAATGAAAAGTCTGTTCTTGAAAACTTGAAGAATGTGAATGAAAAATCAATTAAGTCTCATCTTGAAAGAATATCTCAGCTTGAACATGAAGCTGAGAATGCAAGAAACAAGATAGATGAACTTGAGAAGAAATTGATAGGTTTTGTGACTGCATCAGACAGTGTGAATTTTCCCTGTCCAAAACCAATCAATTCAGTTCCAATAAGTGACAATGTCACAAACTTTGACAATGTCAAAGTTGAAGATTGCGATGAGAAATCTGATGATGTAAATGAAAAATTAGAAAAACAAAAATTGTTTTTGAAATTGAAAGAAAAATTTCAAAAAACTGTTCTACAATCGACTGAAAAGGGAGAATGCTCTAAGCAAAAGGCTTTGAAGAAGAAAGTGGAACAGAAACAAAAAATTAAAAATATGAAAAATGTTCAAAAAGAGAATAACAGCTCATCAGATCGATCATCCAATCAAAAACAAAAATTACAAAAATCGAAAAATGAAAACTCAAAAATTGTTGGTAATAAGTGGTGCAGGTCGGACCACAGTGCTCAAAAGCCAAATCCAGCAAACTTGAAGAAGGAATATCACCAAGCCAGACAATGCTATGATCTGAGCGTTTGGTGTGAAAGTGGTATACGGTACGATAACAGAATGTGTTACCGATGCGGTTATCAAGGACACATTACTGTTAACTGCCGGAATTGGAGTTATGAGACCAGAAGATGCTATGATTGTCAGATCAAAGGTCATATTGCCAGAGATTGCCCAAGGTGATCAAATGAAAGATCGAGGGCTGTATCTCAGAAAGTGGTAAGAATTCCAGTCATGGTCAAACCCAAAGAACTGAAAGTTCAAGAACAAAAAGTTCAAAAACCAAAAGTTCAAGAACAGAAAGTTCAAGAGACGAAAGTGAAGTTTTCGCAGGGGCAGAAAGACCGACTGAGGAAGAAGAGGAAGAAGGCGAGAGAGTATCTCGAGAAGATTTTGTCCTCGGGTTCATCGGATAGATCGAATAAGAGTTCTGATGAATCAACTTCCTCGGCTCCAAAGTCAAGCAAGATGAATTCATCAGATACAAATCTGAGGACTAAAGAGGATAAGAAGAAGAAGAAAGTGAAGTTTTCACTTCCCGGCGATGAATCTGACTCATCAAAGTCAGACAAGCCATCTGCAGGCAATGATTCTGGTTCGTCAAAGCCAGAGGAGCCATTGGTTGAGGTAAAATTGTCGAAAACACCCAAGGTTGGTCGGGCTTGGGTGGATCTTTTTAAATGAAAAACCTGACTTGCCGGAGCTCCCAGGTTGGTAAGCGTGGAGCATGAATCGGCATCTTTCTTAAAATTTTATTCGTTAACGTCATTCATTCAAAAGGTAAAAGGTTTGTTTATGATTAATTCAAGTGGTTCAGATTTTGAATCAGATCAATCCTACAAGTGGTTAATCAAGGTCATTAAATTGAACTTGAGTTAACTACATAATTTGATCCCCAGAATCTACAAATAATTGGTTAACAAACTAAGTTTTCCGGAAAAACCATTTTGATTAAAACAAACTTAAGTGTTTTGAAATCATAATGGGAATATAGTTTGTTGAGAGGGGGAGTCCTGATTGTTTACGCCATGTGGATGGAGAATTGAAGTGATTCTCATCGTGTTGTCATGTTTGTACAGTTTGTTTCAAATTTTCCAAGAAAATCAAAATTGAAACATATTTTGATTTTAGGGGGAGTAAAATTTTAAAAAATTAGAAAATTTAAAAAATGAGTTTTGTTGCGAAATTAGAGGAAATGATAGTAAATCAGTGGACTATCACAGCATGCTAAAGAAATGTAGTGTCAAATGTGATAAACGGTCTCACTGATGATGTGACGATAGGTTTTTGTACATTTAGTAGATTTATTCGGGATATAAACCTAAAATTTCAAACTTGTGAAATTATTGGGGAACACTACTTGCATATATAGGTAACCCCTGAAATCTCGTTTGAAAGGTCTCGTATTCTGATATACTAGGTGTTTATACTCTATGATGTCTGGGGTATTATTCCGGGACTTCTGCTGAACGGTAGTTCTGACCTAGTCCTTGGCTAATACTTTGCCTGAAATGCTTGAAACATAGCATAAAGCCCTCAGCTGATTAGACAATAAAATTGATAATCATCTGTTGTAGCTGAAAAGATCCTCTAAAGGGGACACACTGCTAAGTCGAAGCTGATATCTCTCTGCTGAACGGAAGTTCTGACCTGAGATCCCTCAGTTCTCGCATTTTTCCCCTAATTATGTACAGATATCATTGTAGTATTCATACCTGTAAGACTGAATATTGGGATTCTGGATACGGGAGTATATTCAAGAGGTGGGACACATGAATTGAACTAAGTTCATAAAACACTTAAATAGTATCCTGAATAGATTGAAAATTGTATGAAGATTTAAAAGGACAACTATATCGTCAATCTACGTGAATCGTTTAGAACTTAAAACGATTAGAAGCTTAACGGTGCTTGTAATGTGTCTCAAAAACTGATACGATCCTCTGCAACAAACTCATAAAAATATGTTTGTTCTGCATTTAAATTTTTGTCTTTGCATTTACGTTTTATATTTTGAAAAATCCAAAAAGATTTTCGACAACTGATGTTGAAGAGCTGATTTTCAAAATCTCAAAAAGCTAAACTTGATGAACAGACAGGTTGGTTAAGTGGTTTGAAATGTTTAAAATGATTCATTAGGTTGAATCAGTAATTGGAATGTGTCAAATGTTGAAAAAGTTTTAATTGTGAAAAGTCTCAAATGATTAGTTGATTCATTAAGTTGAATCACAATTATTTTGGTTTGTAATAGAGTGGTTGAGTTTTGCAGGTTTCTGATCCTATTGCTACGGAAAGCCAGGAGGTACAGCAGAACCTGAGAAGAAGTTTAAACTGATAAAGCCAGGATTTGATTTCAATGGTGATAACAAATTCCAGACGGCGATCCCAGCATGATGATAGGGGGAGTATGATGAAAGTTAGAGCCAGAGAAAGATCCAGGTACATAATTCCAGGAAGAGTTCCTGAAGAAGACCTGTGACAACTCGAACTTTAGACTTACTTTGTGTAACGCTACGTGCTTATGAGAACTGAATTATATGATTTTAAATGAATGTTTGTTATGTGCCTTATGTGTATGTATGTTATGAGAATGTTACACGAGTCCAAACCGCACACCATAACTAATCGCACAAGCCCATTCGGGCCTTATGCTTTGCACACGGAACCTTGGGCAGCCCAAGAGAGGGTTCGGCCCACCCCTACCTTAGCCGATTGACATATGGGAATGTTGTAACCATTCCCCACTTTTTACAAAACCACAATACACACAAGAACCCTAGTTGCTACTTTTCTCTCTCTCGGCTTGCTTGGAAATCCGACGGCAAACAATCCTTCTTCGGATCAAGGATCTCGGCTCACCTTCTCTTTGTTCCAATCCATTCGGTTAGTATGTTAGTATGTATGATTCATGTGACACCCCAGGAAAACCAGTGAACGATTGAACTTCTCTAGCTTCCTCAGTGAGTGCATACCAAATTTCGGGACGAAATTTCCAATTAGTTGGGGATAATGTGACAACCCGTACTTTAGACTTATCTTGTGTAACGTTATATGCTCACATGAACTATGTTACTTGAACGAATACATGATATGTTATGTGTTACACGGTTGTGTGATTACGTGATTATATTGATTGATTGAATGTTACATGTTACGTGATTTAATGTGATTACATATGTTACTACTTGAACCGATTAGTAAAACATTTACAAGAACCCACTCGGTCCATATGGTTGGACTCGAGACCATGAGGTAGCCCAAGTGGGGAGTTTCGGCCCACACCTCCTACACGTATATATGCATACACACCTCATTAGGGTTTAGTTTTACAATCTTTGCAACCAAGAACACACACATACTCTCCCTCGATCGGAACTCAAGGCAGCCGACCCTCTCAAGTCTCGAAGTTCCTTGTAATCGGATCATCCCTCGTGCACACTCTAGAATCGGTTAGTGTTTATGGTTGGTTGCTTGTTTATGGTTGGTTGCTTATACATGATGTTATATGATTTCATGTTTGGTGATGTTTCTTGCATGATAATCTAGGGCTATTGTATGTGATTGATGATGTTCATGTAATCGGCTCATGTATAGATCTGATAGTGTTGGTATAGCTTGAACGGATTGATAATCATATTAACAGATGTAATTACACACAGGCTAGGGTGCTTGCTAGTTAGAATCGGCTGGTTTGATAAATCCGATTGGATGTTTGTTTGATTTTAGTTGCTACTGTTCCTGATGATAATATGAATGTTCTTGAATACTATTCATATGTCCGATTAGGGTTCATAGAGTTTATGTAAATATGTTGCTAAAGACTCTATTTGATCGATAATTGCCATATTTTGGAACTGTTAATTATCATGCTTGATCTGTTTCCGAAACTGATGAATCTGTTTGCTGAAATCACGGATTAGTTGTTATTGTTATTTAAGGAATTCAGGAAAGCTGTTACACGCATGGTTGCGACTTAGATTGCGAGTCGGGAACCCACAGTCTCGACTCGAGACCACAACGACATCAGCCGCAATCATGGTTGCGAGTCCCGTTGCGACTCGTAACCGGACCATGATGAACCGAGACCAGCCATTGCGACTCGCAACCTACTGTTGCGACTCGTAATCTCCTGGTGTGACTCGTAACCCGGTTGCGACTCGAGATCCCCGTTGCGACTCGAGACCACCTTTGCACGTATACTGTGTTGGGCTTTCACTATCACAAGCCCAATCAGTTGGGCCAAATAATTGAACTTATGACTGCATGTTATTGGACTGTTTTCATATCTGCTATCGGACTGCTTATCTGGTTGGACTGATATGTTGTTATGGGCTATTATTGTCATTGGGCCGGGTTATGATTGGGCCGAACACTTAGAATTCTTATCGGATTACTGATACATGTGCGTGTTTGCCATGATTATACGTGATACAATATACGTGCTATATGCGAACCTGACTTGCATAATAAACCATGATAGGACGTGGTTGATCATTTACTTGCTACCTGTACTCTTTATGTATCTGCCGAGCAACCCAAGGTGAGTTCACACAGCCAAGGCATGGGGTTCCCAGGGTGGGAATGGGATTGGATGATTATACGTACATACTTAGTTAATGGAACTTAATGAGATAGGCCTCAGGGTGAGGATGGTAAATGATGAGATACAGCTAGACTAGTATACCTACTTGAACTGATCTTCGCACACACGCCAGGGGTTGGCTGCGATATTATGACTAATCTTCGCACACATGCCTCAGGAAGGCTGCGAACTACACATACTAAAACTTCGCACACATGCCAGGGTGGCCAGCGATACCAATATACATAGTCTAGAATACTTGAGAACTTTCCCTAATCTTCGCATACATGCCGAAAGGGCCCGCGATACGAACCAATATTATACATGAACAATGGACGAACTAATACGATGCATGATTAGATAAACGAACGCAATGCTTGCCATACTATTCTATTACTGAACTTACTTTCTGTGAACTCGCTCAACTAGTTGTTGACTCTCTGCTGCATGCCTTGCAGGACCTTAGGTACATTATGGAGCTTGCACAGGGAGGAGCAGGTCGTTGTGGGTAAAGGATCGTGAATGCTATTTCAACACTTATGATGATTCATACATTAATATTATTGTTTGGGTTACTTAAATGCTTCCGCTATACTTAACTATATTACTCGTTCAATATGATTGGTGCTTAGGATCCTGGTCATGTCACGCCTCCAAGCGGTGGTACTCCGCGTGTGGATTTTGGGGGTGTGACAATTCATGTGTCATTGTATGTGATGTTGTTAACAACCGAGAATCCTTGTTCGCATGATCTTCTGTGATTATAGTTAATAGTGTTTGTAAATCAGCCTTCATGTATTAATTTTATGGTTGTTGACGATGTGATGATCGGGTACTAGTTCACAGGATTTGGATGCTTGTTTATATAATAATCGGTTGATAGAATGGCTAGATGATTGGTATGAATGTTGTATAGTTATTGATGAATTGTTTAAGTGTTGTTCATGTTGTTGTTCATACGAATTAAGGTTTAGAAAACCCTGTTTGATCGATGATTTCTTGAATGGTAAACTGTTAGTTGTTAATTGTTTTTTTTTTGGAAACTGACAACGATAATTGATTTGCATAAATGTTGTAACTGAATTGCATGAAATCAGGAAAGCTGTTACACGCTTGGTTGCGACCCAGATTGCGAGTCGGGAACCCACAGTCTCGACTCGAGACCACATCAGCACGAGCCGCAACCACGGTTGCGAGTCATGTTGCGACTCGTAACCAGACCATGACAAGCCGAGATCACCATTGCGACTCGTAACCTCCTGTTGCGACTCGTAATCCCTTGCTGTGACTCGTAATTCCCTGTTGCGACTCGAGATCGCCGGTTGCGACTCGAGACCAAGTATGCACGTGCACTGTTTTGGGCCTACACTGTCACGGGCCCAATCATTCTGGACCAAACCTTTTGGACTTATGCAATTGACTGTCATGCGTTATGCATTTGGGCCGATATGTATTTGGTAGTATGTAATTGGGCTGATTGTCATTTGGGCTTAGACATTGGATCACACAAGTTTAATATATTGGGCCGGGTTATGTTGGGCCAAGATTAGAATGCACAAGTATGCTCTTGACTGCTAAGTGTTACCATGTTCTATAAGTGCTCGAAACATGTTAACTTGTATGTTTTATACGTGCATTACATGAAGTCAAAACCTGACTTGTATTATAACCATGATAGGACGTGGTTGACCATTTACTAGCTTACCTGTACTCTTTGTGTATCTGCCGAGCAAACCAAGGTGAGTTCACACAGCCAAGGCATGGGATTCCCGGGTTGGGAATTGGGTTGGATATGTTGGATATGTTGGATATGGAATGATTACCCGTACTTACGAAATCGCTAGACTATAGACCATCGTCCTCAGGATAGTCAGGACACGTTACGTAAATCCTACGTAACCCAGTATTTGCCATTTGTCTCCCGGGTCGGGAGGACACGTTACGTAAAGCCTACGTAACCCAATACCTTCTACTGTCTTCTGGGTCGGAAGGACACGCTGCGTAAATCCTGCGTAGCCCCCACACGTACCACTGTCCTCAGGGAAGGGCACGTCACGTAAAGCCTACGTGACCCTGTACGTATTCCTGTTCTCGGTTTAAGAAGAACACATGGTTGCACTAGTCTAGTAAGTACCATAATGGGAAGCCCCCATTATAAAGGATAAACGTGAGAATCCCTCACCAGTAGTATATACATGGGAAACCCCCACTAGATGAACTTACGCATTACTTTTACGCACTTACTTTCTATGAACTCGCTCAACTAGTTTGTTGATTATTTGCTGCATGCCTTGCAGGACCTTAGGTACTTTATGGGAGCTTGCACAGGGAGGAGCAGGTCGTTGTGGGATATGGATCATGAACAATATCAGAACTTATAACTATTTTGAGTTTACATTACTATGCTTCCGCTACTTAAACAATGTTTGGTTTTTGAACATCAATCATGTCGTGATGAACTACCTTAACGACTTTTATTATTATTAAATGCTATGTTTGATATGATTGATGGCTTGATCCTGGTCATGTCACGCCTCCAAGCGGTGGTACTCCGCAGGTGGATTTTGGGGGTGTGACAAGACCGATCAAGACCGATAATGTCATGTTGGAGACTCTCACTGAAGATTCCGTCAACATTCAAGGGGGAGTCTGTTGGTGCAGTTGTCTGTCGACTACATCTTCGTTCGAGTCTTAGGCTAGGGCTGATTGTATTGTGTGCGGAAATCGAGAAATTATGTTTGAGATAGGTCCGCTTATAAGGTATATAGAGAGGTCCGCTTATTAGTCACTTTATATATAGGTTCGCTCATATGTCACTTAGGTGGTTTGCTTATGTGACATGATGAGTGGTCCGCTTATATGGACATGTCCATATAAGCGAACCCTTGTGCCTATATATATGGGGTCACTTGGGGCGGATCTAATAACGATGTATATGTGTGAAATGGCAAAGCCCTGCCGGTTTGTCTCCAAGAACTTGTAATTTGTCAGTTAATCAATAAAGGAGACGTTAAGTAGTGAAATCAAGCTTTACGAAGACTGAATCAATGAATTCTGCCTCTGATTCTGTCTAAGCGCTCTTCTGATCGACTCGTCAGGTCGTCAAACGTTCCTACACACTATTGGTTTCAATGTTGGGGTTTTCTCCATGTTTCTGGGCGATTTCTGGGTTCCGAAGCAGTCCTGATCAGACCACTTTAAAGCTTCAAGACCGAATGGAAGCATAACCGATCCAACCCATTAATTCCTTACTTGTTTATGGTTTGATTCCATGTTCTTATACATGTATTCTGATCATTATTCAAGTATTGAGCTGATGTTAGTTTATGTTTAATATAGTATTGTGTAATAGTAGTAATGAACTTGTTTCATGAATAATCTTTATGTTGTAATCTTGTTTGTATGAATCTTTAGTACTTTTCTATGTTTGAATCTTCATGATTATATAATGAATGTTTCATTGATGTTGAGTTCTTGATTATGCTTGATTGTCTTGGATAATGAATTTGTGGTTAGTGGGATGGTAGCTATTTCTTGATTAATCACTTGTTTGTAAACTTGTTTATACCGTGAGACTCGAGAGGGGTATTGGTTTTATCTAAGACATATCGAATTTTGATTGAGAATGCTTTCTTGCACGTAAGGGTTCTAACGAATTATATGGTGTTGTTACATGTTCTTGACACGGTTTATGATCTTTGTTTAGTAGTTTTGGTCTGAAATTGCTAACATGGTAGATTTGTGCTCAAGACTTGTAAGATGAAATACTTTGTTATATAGTCTACTTAAATGCTTATCCTCGTGGCTGTATTGTGACCATCGATATTGCTTTCTTTGATAAGTGAGGTTAGAAAACTCCTAGCGGATGACTAATCCATCTTTAAAGGTTCACATGAATACATATCAATAGCTCGCTAAAGAATGATTATAGGTGGTTAACGTGTGTTTATCGTGTTAACTTTCTGAAGAAGCATCATGTTAGAAAACTCCTAGCAGATGACTACCTGTCTTGAAATTGGAAAATTGATCAAGTGCTTTTGTGATATATCTGATGTAGATAACATGTTTAGGTTGTTTGTGAAACAATATATTATTTATTTTTCATATTTGGAGTCTATTATGTTTTAAATATAGTTGTAGATAACTTAGTTAAACAATAATTCACTTATCCTTTATTCTGGTAATCTAATGACAAAGATTTAGTACTTAATAACCCCCGTGTTCCATGGATCGATATCTGGCTCTTACCAATACTTTGCTACATATATGATGAGATACACTTGTCCTTTGTTGTGTGTGTTTTAAGGTATAAACCATTTTTATAAATATTAAAACCCAATTCGTGTGTAAAGTTCATTATATAAATTTGTATAGTCGCACACACGTCAAGTTTTTGGCGCCGTTGCCAGGGAGCACGGCGAATTTTCGGAACAATCCGAGTCAGTATTTTACCAGTGTACAAACTGTGAATACTTGTACATTCTTGTATTTATTTGTTTTCTTTTAGTTACTAACTTGTGAATATTTAACCTGGCACGCCCGGGGGACTAACTTTTGACTAACTTTTCTTTTTCTGTTTTAACTAACCAACTAACTAACTTTACTAACTCACTATCATACTAACTTTTTATTTTATTGTTCGGCTAACATTTTTCATTTATTTATTTAATTCAGTTAAGTGTTCGGGATCGAACCGTTTATTTGTTTATTTATTTCATTTCAGTTATTTTAATTCAGTCATTTCATTCCTTTTATTTTGTTTATTTATTTAATTATTTCAATTCAGTTATTTTATTTCTGTTTATATTTACATTTATGTACGTGTTCGGAATCGAACCACTTATATATATATATATATATATATATATATATATATATATTTCATTTATTTATTTACGCTCATTTATTCATTTATTACTAAGGTTGTGGTGTTACAAGAGGTGTTTGTGTGAAAACTTCATTCTTAATTCTACGGGATTTTTTATGAAACCTTTCATTTGCTTCTCTTCGATGGAAGTTTGATTTTCCCCGAATGTATCCTATTTTTTGGTCGCATCCCTCGTTACGAGCTTGTACACATGCTTTTAGAGCCACTCGGTTAGCTACGAAACCAGGTGCATTACCCCAAGGGTACCCTAAAGTTGTTCGCCCTTGGTATACACAAGCTAGTGGCTAAGCTAATGCGTGAAACACTCTACCCGGGGAGTACGGTCCTCGTGGATTGTGACAACCCTCACCAAACCAGGTATCCGTACGACTTAATTAACTATTAATTATTGCCTAATTACTGTGCTTAACTGAGATTTCTGATAAACTGCTACTTGATTGTTGATACTTGTACATATCTGCATCATACTTTGATTTTTCCGTCACTACATTATTTATTTACTGAACATTAGTGACAAACATGATGCACAAAAGCACAGTAGCATTTGAACGGATAACCTATTTGACATGCTGTTATAGCCAGCATCAGGCAGACACTGCCTCTAAAGGCCTGTATGAGCCAGAAATATTTTACTGCACCCATAGTGTGTGTAAGGATACAAGGGTTGTATAATTGCGTCTCTAGGAATAAGATATAGAGATTGGATGTGCCTAAAATGTATTCTAAGCACGAAACACAGCACTTTTATTTACATACTAGCTTCTAGCTAACTAATAAAGTGCCAAAAACATGAGGAATTATTCCTGACACTTTGCAGAATAAATTGTGTCGCTAAAAATATTATTTACGACGCTTAAAGGATTACTTAAGCACTTTAACGGATTACTATCCGACCGAACAACCGGACTATACCCGGAACATAAAAATATTGCCAGAAATATTATTGGTAATTTTCTGAGTCAGTTAGGGTCCCTGATTACCCTAACACCCGCTTTATAACGCATTAAACAACTAACGGGGTTAATCCCTAAAGTTAACCGACTTAACCAAACTAAACTCTAACTGAACGATCAAGATCCAACCGGGTGACCCCACCCCCCTTAGGGCCGGTTTGGTCCCTTTGGAACTAGAGGGTACACCTTTTTATTATTTTATTAGTTTCGTGGATATCTAGAGCATGAAACCGATGGACGATGGCACTTGATTTTTCTATATAAACACACACACACTACACAAGATCACACACACTAATCACCAACTCTCTCTCTCTCTTGCTCTCCTCCCTCTCTCGGCCGTAAACCACCACACCCAACCATCCATCTTCGAGTTCTTGTCTTGCCATTCCAAGTGTACACAAGTGTTGGGGATCACGTACGAGGAAGCTTGAAGCAAACGGAAGTTGGAGGACCACGTGCATTTGCTTTTATCCACGCCATTTTCGCCAAAGATCTTCCCTAGCCCCGAGCTAGAGGTATAACATTTAAAACTTGTTCTTGATCGTATCTAAAGTGGTTAAAAGGATTTTTAACGGTTAAAAGTCGGTAACCCATCTTTTGAATCTAAAAAGTCTACAAAAACTCGAATATCGTTGGTTAAAAGCATATAACGCGTGTAAAAGTCGTAGTATTCAAATATGTTGGTGGTAGAGACCCGATCTACGATGTGGTGGCTCTTATCATCGTTTAACCCGACTTTGTTAAGATCCCGAATCTTGACATACACTTGTTTCTTTTGTACAAGGGTTAAAAGGTGAAACTCCACCACACAGGAAACATGAACTTGTGTAAAAGTGTTTTGACATGAAAAATAGTATTTAAAACGAGCTGATCTACGTATGTACAAGTGGTATATTCGTAGAACCAAGTGTCGAGAAAATCATGTTTTATAAAAGTTGGATAACATGCTAACAAAGGTGATTTTTATAAACTACAAGTGTATAAATACTTGTGAAACGAAAGATCCGACAAAATAACAATTTTTATAAAAATTGTCGGGAAGTTGTAAAGAGTGATTTGTTCCAAAAACGGGGTTTTTGCAAGACTAAACTATTTTATACATAGATCCACTAAATGTAACGAGATCTACACAATAGTTTTAGAAAAACTACAAGTTCATGTAATAATGTGATTTTACATACTAGTCTACGAGTTTAATGTGTTGAAACTAGTTTGAAGTATCGGAAATTGATTGGTTGATTTAAAGAAGTGTTGGGGTGATTTTGTAAAAGAAAATGATACGCTTGAAAGCGTGGCCACCTCCAGTTACAGGGGAAACTCTGGCGAAATTTTTCTAAAAATCTAACACTTAGGATTATTTACAAGTCTTAGAGTTATTTTTTTTGAAATGTTTACAAAATATATTTCGCCATGACTTTATCACAAATATTCGGAGGTGGGATTTTCACAAAAACTAAACGTGATAAATATTTATTCGATAAATATATTTTTCACCACACTGTTTATGATTATTTGTGAGAATATATAAATATTATTTTTAGAGTAAAAATAATATTTACAAACTGTGACGAACCCAAAATAATACAAACGCTTATACGACAAACATATAAGTTACAATGGTAATTACTATTACCACTTAATCGCCAAAACGTAACTTACGCTTTATACGGAAATATTCACAAATGCGGATATTGTCAACGTATTATTTTGGAAAGTATTATGTAAAGAGAAAATATATTATTTTTGAGAAAAATAATTATATTTTGGAATGAGAAATAAAATATATTAAGTGAGACTTAATGTTATAAACGCACATGTATTAAATCCCCCATCCTTGGGAAGGAGATTTTCTACCAAGTATATACACGGAACGGTTGTCTAACCGTTTCCCAAAAATTAAACTATAAAGCTAAGGCACGGCCATCCGTCGAATAGAATTAGCACATGTAGGTCGTTGCGCAGCAGTTGGATATTTGGATTACTTGGTATTGTGACGCACTCACTGTGAGTTCATGTCCCCCTTTTCTCTTAACTGTTTTCAGTTTTATAAACTGCGGGGGTGAAATACATGTTACAATGATTATGAATATGTTTATACATGGTATGGTTAGCGTAAGGAGGTTTGTTACTTAGATCATGTGAGTGGGTAGGCACAACTTGAGGCCATTAATCCTCGTAGTAGGACCGAGGGACAGGAGCGGTAGATCTATCTGGGTGTAGCGAGCCCAGCCCTAGGTCCAGCATAACGGACCTCGGGGTGACTTAGTGCCCGACGCATAAATCCGCTAGGTTTGAGTCATCCCTACTTGCACTTCACACATATCAATGGCCTTGCAAACCATTGGTGATCTCTTTTCTTTTTCCTTATTTGCTACATACCAGGTTTTTGATAAAGATAAAGGTTTGTTTACGCACTTTCGCATGAACTCGCTCAACATTGTTGTTGATTTTTCAACTTACATGTATTTCAGGAAATTAACGATCTGGCGCGGTATGGCTTGTTTTCCCGCTGCATTAGGCCCGAGGTCATCCAGGGTTCGAGGCTTGTGACTCTTTCCTGGACAAGTCACAGTCCTTGAATCATGTTTACGTTAAGTTTGCATTTGTAAAGTTTAGACAAGTTATGGTTGTTGGGTTTTAACCCATTAAGACAATGTTTAATATTTTTATTATCAATGGATGATCTTGCATATTTTTAATTCATATAGCTTGTTATGATTAAGCTATGGTATTAAGAAGTCACACCAAATTAACCACGCTTCCACAAAGCCAGGGTGTGACAGCTTGGTATCAGAGCTCTGATCATAGCGAACTAGGATTCCTTCTCGAGTCTAGACTATGATCACTAGGGCTCTCACGAAAACATTTTTTCTGCATACCACTTAAGTCCAGATCCAAAACGTTTTTATAAACAAATGTTGAGCGTATTTTATTTATTATTTTTAGGCTCAGTCTGGGAGGCTGAGGCTCGGTCTGGGAGACTGAGGCTCGGTCTGGGAGGCCGAGGCTCGATCTAATGGATCGAGGTAGTTGGCTAGTGGGACTAGGGAGTCAGTCTGGGAGGCTGGTAGAATTTGCTAGTGGGACTAGGGAGTCAGTCTGGGAGGCTGGGAAAGTTTGCTAGTGGGACTAGGGAGTCAGTCTGGGAGGCTGGGAAGGTTTGCTAGTGGGACTAGGGAGTCAGTCTGGGAGGCTGGGAAAGTTGGCTAGTGGGACTAGGAAGGACAGTCTAGGAGGCTGGGAGGCTAGTGGGACTAGGAGAATTATGTGACTATTATTTGGTAACTTATGTGATTACCTGATTTACTGATTATTTGTGCATACTTGTGATTGTGTTACAGACACATGGATACATCAGGCACCGGAGACTCAGATACCACTGGACCTCTACCCATAGTGTCGGATGACATTGTGTCATCGGAGCATGAGGTGCATACCTCAGACTACACGAGCACGGACGATGATGACTTCCAGCCGTTCGCTCTACCCGACGGCGCTGATGAGCATATCGATGACCCACCTGCTGAGTATCTTCCCCTTGTTGTGATTCTAGCTCCCATACCCCTTGCTTCATACCCAGCACACGAGCTATTACTAGACGCCGAGGCTGACGGCGACATTGATCTCTACGAGGACGAGCCTTTTGAGGACGAGGATCCTGATGCAGCCCCTTTACCCGCTGGCGGTCTCTTGATGATTGCTGATGCCCCAGCTGGAGACTCGCCCGTTCACTCACCAGTTCCAGACTCTTTTGAGTCTGTGGCATCTGCTCCGTCTCACGAGGTGAGCACTCAGCATTTTGTTCATGACTCGGACCCTAATCAGGCATCTTCTGCCGCCCCCATTCCGAGCCTTGTATTTGAGCACGACGATATTGAGGACTCCGATCCCGTTTTTCCTCCAGGATTTGATCCTGCCCGCGATATTGAGTTTGTTCCTATGGACCAACATATGGAGGACCCTGTTGATCCCGTCGATCCTATCGATCCCTTTGATCCAGAGTTTGATTTTGACATGGCTTTTGACGACCCGGAGCCTGCCGTAGCCCCAGAGCAGGCAGCTGCTTTCGATCCTGTGCATGAGCATGACTTGGTACATGCTGACGTTCCTGTTGAGCCCGTTTTGGCTGACCCGCCTGTTGGCGATCTTCCTGTTGATGATGTCCCTTTGTTAGTTGTTGATCATGCTGTTGATCCTTTTGTTGACCCACCTTTGATTGCTGACGTCCCTGTTGACCATCATGTTGATCATGTTGATCCTGTCATTGCTCCTTTTAATCTTGTACCCATTGAGCCTGAGCACGCTCTATTTGCAGAGCATATGGATCCACCTGATGAGGAGGCTCAGCACGGTTGGATACCGGCTGACGAGGATGTTCCACCGCTTCCACCACACCACACTGAGGCACATCATACTGATTTCTCATTTCAGATCCCACCATTTGTACCTCCAGCAGGGCCTGGAGAGGGCTCTTCAGCCCACCCCTTTGGGCACATCCCGATGCCTATGCCCTTCATGCCTCAGATGACACCTGTTCCATCTTCTGTTCATGTAGCACCATTCGATCCCACCAGCATGCCACTGCTTTGGTCATCTTCCTCACCGATGCCACCCACTGATCCATATCATCCATTCCATATGGGGCATACCATAGAGGACGTCTTGATGTCCTTTGTCCATCAGCATGATTCCCATACACAGCGACTCCAGGAGCTCGAGAGAGCTCAGCTATCTTTTGGTCCATATCTTGGTCAGACATCTTCATCTTTTCAGCCTTTTCGATCATTACCTCCTGACTATGCTGCCCGACTTACGACCTTGGAGCAGCAGATTGCATCTGTTATTCGCACTCAGTAGGCGATGGAGGAGGATTGGCTTCATTTACGCCGCTTACTTTACGCTCACTTTCCCCCTCCTCCACCCCCATCCGCATAGGGCTCATTGGTACCATAGTGGTAGGCGATGGTGAGACGACCGCGATTGCGACTGCACAGCCTTTTGGAGACCATCTGACGATACTGATTTTTGTTGATATTTGTTGATGTACTGGATGTACGTGACACTGATGTGATATTGTTTTTGACGGGGGTGATGTAGCCCCTATTTGATTTGTGATTGTATGATACAGCGACGTACTGATACCCTTACCACATTATGGTCTCGATATATATAACAATCGCCGTATTCTCACCATATCTGATTCACTTAATTGCTTATTTATGTTTTGGGACATGGGATGTTGTATGTATGATATCTGCAACATGGGATGTCGGGACATGGGATGTTGTATGTATGATATTTGCAACATGGGATGTTGGGACATGGGATGTTGTATATATGATATTTGCAACATGGGATGTTGGGACATGGGATGTTGTGTGTGATATATAGATAACATGAGATGTTATATGCTATTACTATTACTATATAGCTTTATTATGGCCTGACCAACGTACGCATCTTTAGAAGATGGCACCAAGACGTCAACCGCAGCCGATGCCCACTACTCCTGAAGAACTACAGCAAGTTATTGCTGCCGCCATTGCTCAATATGCTGCCTCGCAAGGAGGACCAAGCGGAAGTAGCTCGAACATCAACGGCAACCAAAATCCTCCTCATGGTAACCCTAAGTCATTAAGACATACCATGGCCTAAATGGATTCCTTTAGCAGATGCTAATGCCGTTCCTATGATGTAATGTATGTGCAGGGTGCACCTACAAACAATTCTTGGACTGTAAGCCCATAAACTTCGACGGCACAGGTGGTGCTGTTGCTTTCGTCCGCTGGGCAGAGAAGACCGAGTCCGTACTTCGCATGAGCAAGTGCGCTGTGGATCAGCAAGTCACTTACATCTCAGGGCTATTTGTGGATGGAGCCCTATCCTGGTGGAATCTACAGGTCCAGACCCTTGGCGAAGCCGCAGCTTACGCACTGACCTGGAGAGAGTTGAAAGAGCTCATGCGCAAGAAGTACTGTTCTCGTGCTGAAATTCAGAGGTTAGAGACCGAATTCTGGCACCTAAAGATGGAAGGTTCCAAGATAGCTGAGTATGTCCAGAGGTTCCATGATTTGTCGCACGTGGTACCCTACATGGTTACACCGGAGTTCAAGAGGATTGAACGCTTCATCTGGGGATTGGCTCCTCAGATAATCAGCATGGTGACTTCTTCCAAACCTGCAACCATCACAGAAGCCATTGATCTGAGTGTGGCTCTCACCGAAGAGGCGATTCGGTTGAACAAGTTTGATGGGGTTGAGCCCAAGAAGAAAGAGACTCATGTGGAGTCATCTGGTGGTAATAAGCAAAAGTTTTCGAGTTTCAAGCAGAGCACCGGGATGGTGGTTAAGAAGGGAGAATCGAGTGCGCCAGCTCAGGATTCAGCTGGTGGTAGAAAGAAAGGGAAGGGATACATGGGTGCACACCCCAAGTGCAACTCATGCCAAAAACATCACTCTGGTCGTTGCAGCCTGAGAGTTTGTGAATCATGTGGGAAGACTGGTCATACGAAGGATTTCTGTTGGGCTAATGCTGGCCGGGGAGGCCAAGGAGGAAATGGGAATAGGAACAACCGTGGTGGTGTTGGGAACCGCCCACAAGGAAACCTGGGTGGTGATGGAAACCGTGCCAACAATGCTAACCAAGCAGGCGCCATGAATCGGAACCAGGGAAACCATCAAGTTGGAAACAATGGTGGGAACGGGCAGAGGCCCGGATGTTTTAATTGTGGAGATCAAGGGCATTACAAGAGGAATTGCCCAGAATTAACCCAGGCACGCGGAAGAGTGTTTAACATGGAAGCCAGGGAAGCGCGCCAGGATCCCAACGTTGTCACTGGTACGTTCCCTGTAAACCAACACTATGCATCCGTTTTGTTTGATACTGGTGCCGATTGTAGCTTCGTATCGCTAGAATTTAGAAACATGCTTGGTTTAGCCGCTAGTAAGTTAGATATTCCGTACTCGATCGAGTTAGCGAATGGGAAGTTAGTAGAAGCTAACGAGGTGATTCGAGGTTGCGTAATCGAGCTGGGAGAGCGTGAGTTTGCTCTCGATCTATTACCAGTCCAGTTGGGAAGCTTCGACGTGGTAGTAGGGATGGATTGGTTATCGAGTAATAAAGCGGAGATAGTTTGTCACGAGAAGATTATTCGTATCCCGACCGATGATGGTGAGACCATTGTTGTTCATGGGGAGAAGCGTGAGACGCCGTTAAGGATGATTAGCTGCCTGAAAGCAAGGAAGTGTTTGAGGAAAGGATGTGTTGCTTTTCTAGCACACATTGTGGATAAGAAGGCTGCTGAGCCGAAGATCGAAGACATCCCTGTCGTGAGGGAATACCCAGAAGTCTTTCCAGAAGACTTGCCTGGCTTGCCACCACAAAGGCAAGTGGAGTTTCGCATCGACTTAGTTCCAGGCGCTGCGCCTGTGGCTAAGGCACCCTACAGACTTACTCCATCTGAGATGCAAGAACTGTCGACACAACTTCAAGAGTTGTTAGACAAGGGTTTTATCCGACCAAGCTTCTCGCCTTGGGGAGCTCCAGTTTTGTATGTGAAGAAGAAGGACAGTAGTTTTCGGATGTGTATTGACTACAGAGAGTTGAACAAGCTGACGATCAAGAATAGGTATCCCCTGCCAAGAATCGATGATCTGTTCGACCAGCTTCAAGGTTCAAGCTTCTATTCAAAGATCGATCTTCGATCTGGATACCATCAGTTACGGATACAGGAGGAGAGTATCCCGAAGACAGCCTTCAGAACTCGATATGGACACTACGAGTTTCTCGTTATGCCATTTGGATTAACAAACGCACCTGCAGTGTTCATGGATTTGATGAACCGAGTTTGTAAGCCATACTTGGATAAGTTTGTGATTGTATTCATCGATGATATCTTGATTTATTCGAAGACAAAGGCTGAGCACGAGCAGCATCTTAGAGCTATTCTGGAGCTGCTAAAGAAGGAACAGTTGTATGCCAAGTTCTCTAAGTGTGAGTTTTGGCTAAGGGAAGTGCAATTCCTTGGGCACGTGGTGAATGGAGATGGAATTCACGTGGACCGCACCAAAATCGAGGCGATCAAAGATTGGGAAACGCCAAAGACGCCAACTGAGATTCGGCAATTCTTGGGTTTGGCTGGCTATTATCGAAGGTTCATCGAGAACTTTTCAAAGATCGCTCAACCGTTGACACTCCTCACGCAGAAAGATAAGAAGTTTGATTGGGGAATCAAACAGGATGAGGCGTTTCAGACATTGAAGGATAAGCTTTGTAACGCGCCGATCTTAGCTCTACCAGAAGGTACTGATGATTTCGTGGTATACTGTGACGCATCGCGTCAAGGATTGGGTTGTGTGTTGATGCAACGTCAGAAGGTTATCGCCTACGCATCACGCCAACTGAAGGTGCACGAAAAGAACTATACCACTCATGATTTGGAGCTAGGCGCAGTGGTCTTTGCTTTGAAGATCTGGAGACACTACCTTTACGGTACAAAGTGTAAAATTTTCACAGATCACAAGAGCCTCCAGCATATATTCAACCAGAAGGAGTTGAACATGAGGCAAAGACGATGGGTCGAGTTGTTGAACGATTACGACTGCGAGATCAAGTATCATCCAGGGAAGGCGAATGTGGTCGCTGATGCCCTAAGTCGTAAAGAGAGAATCAAGCCCATAAGGGTTAGGGCTATGGAGATGATAATTCAAACCGACCTTACCTCGCGCGTTCGTGCAGCACAGAAGGAAGCTCTCAAGGAGGGAAACCTTGAGGCAGAGTATCTCCGTGGGATGGAGAAGTTATTGATGCCAAACAGGGAAGGAACATTGTGTTTTGAGAAAAGGATTTGGGTTCCTCTGTTTGGTGGTTTAAGAGAGATTATCTTTGATGAAGCTCACAAGTCGCGGTACTCTATCCACCCTGGAGCGGATAAGATGTACCAAGATCTTAAAGATTATTACTGGTGGCCTAGGATGAAGGGCGATGTTGCTATTTACGTGAGCAAATGTTTAACTTGCGCCAAAGTTAAGACGGAATACCAGAAGCCTTCAGGACTTCTGCAACAACCGAAAATTCCCCAGTGGAAGTGGGAAGAAATCTCCATGGATTTTATTACGAAGTTGCCAAGGACGCCAAAAGGCCATGACACTATCTGGGTGATAGTGGATCGCTTAACAAAGTCAGCACACTTCTTGCCTATCCGCGAGAAGGATAACACAAGCAAATTGGCTGAAATCTACATGAGAGAGATTGTTACACGCCATGGAGTACCTCTCTCGATTATTTTTGATAGAGATGGGAGGTTCGTATCGAGGATATGGCAATCCTTCCAGGAAGCTTTTGGCTCAAAGCTGAATATGAGCACAGCTTTTCACCCGCAGACCGACGGCCAAAGTGAGCGGACGATTCAGACGTTGGAGGACATGCTGAGAGCATGTGTGATGGATTTAGGCGGTAGCTGGGACAAGCATTTACCCCTGGTTGAATTTTCTTACAACAACAGCTACCACACCAGTATTGGTGTCGCGCCATTCGAAGCGTTATATGGGCGCAAGTGCAGGTCGCCGCTTTGTTGGTCTGACGCAGGGGATAGACAATTAGTAGGTCCCGATGTAGTTCAGGAAACTACAGATAAGATCACGCAAATCCGAGATCGCATTAGTGCGGCTCGTGACCGTCAGAAGACCTACGCAGATCTGAAAAGGAAACCTCAGGAGTTTGAGGTTGGGGATATGGTTTTGTTGAAGGTATCACCCTGGAAGGGTGTGGCACGATTTGGGAAACGTGGGAAGTTGAATCCGGGCTACATTGGTCCTTTCAAGGTTTTGGAAAGAATTGGGACCGTAGCATACAAGTTGGAACTACCTGCCGAACTGAATAATGTTCACGATACATTTCACGTATCCAATCTGAAGAAAAGTCCAACTCAAGTTAACGTTGCCATTCCTACCGACGAAATTCATATTGACGACACGCTCTACTTCGTTGAAGAACCTGTCGAGGTCACGGATTGGAAAATTAACAAGACCCGCCGGAGCAGTGTCAAGCTCGTCAAAGTTCGCTGGAATGCTAGACATGGTCCTGAGTTCACCTGGGAGCGTGAAGACCAAATGAAAGAGAAATACCCCCACTTATTTCCTGAGAACCCTGCTTCTACAAGCAGAATTTAAAATTTCGGGACGAAATTTATTTAACGGGGGGAGAATGTGACAACCCTCACCAAACCAGGTATCCGTACGACTTAATTAACTATTAATTATTGCCTAATTACTGTGCTTAACTGAGATTTCTGATAAACTGCTACTTGATTGTTGATACTTGTACATATCTGCATCATACTTTGATTTTTCCGTCACTACATTATTTATTTACTGAACATTAGTGACAAACATGATGCACAAAAGCACAGTAGCATTTGAACGGATAACCTATTTGACATGCTGTTATAGCCAGCATCAGGCAGACACTGCCTCTAAAGGCCTGTATGAGCCAGAAATATTTTACTGCACCCATAGTGTGTGTAAGGATACAAGGGTTGTATAATTGCGTCTCTAGGAATAAGATATAGAGATTGGATGTGCCTAAAACGTATTCTAAGCACGAAACACAGCACTTTTATTTACATACTAGCTTCTAGCTAACTAATAAAGTGCCAAAAACATGAGGAATTATTCCTGACACTTTGCAGAATAAATTGTGTCGCTAAAAATATTATTTACGACGCTTAAAGGATTACTTAAGCACTTTAACGGATTACTATCCGACCGAACAACCGGACTATACCCGGAACATAAAAATATTGCCAGAAATATTATTGGTAATTTTCTGAGTCAGTTAGGGTCCCTGATTACCCTAACACCCGCTTTATAACGCATTAAACAACTAACGGGGTTAATCCCTAAAGTTAACCGACTTAACCAAACTAAACTCTAACTGAACGATCAAGATCCAACCGGGTGACCCCACCCCCCTTAGGGCCGGTTTGGTCCCTTTGGAACTAGAGGGTACACCTTTTTATTATTTTATTAGTTTCGTGGATATCTAGAGCATGAAACCGATGGACGATGGCACTTGATTTTTCTATATAAACACACAAACACTACACAAGATCACACACACTAATCACCAACTCTCTCTCTCTTGCTCTCCTCCCTCTCTCTGCCGTAAACCACCACACCCAACCATCCATCTTCGAGTTCTTGTCTTGCCATTCCAAGTGTACACAAGTGTTAGGGATCACGTACGAGGAAGCTTGAAGCAAACGGAAGTTGGAGGACCACGTGCATTTGCTTTTATCCACGCCATTTTCGCCAAAGATCTTCCCTAGCCCCGAGCTAGAGGTATAACATTTAAAACTTGTTCTTGATCGTATCTAAAGTGGTTAAAAGGATTTTTAACGGTTAAAAGTCGGTAACCCATCTTTTGAATCTAAAAAGTCTACAAAAACTCGAATATCGTTGGTTAAAAGCATATAACGCGTGTAAAAGTCATAGTATTCAAATATGTTGGTGGTAGAGACCCGATCTACGATGTGGTGGCTCTTATCATCGTTTAACCCGACTTTGTTAAGATCCCGAATCTTGACATACACTTGTTTCTTTTGTACAAGGGTTAAAAGGTGAAACTCCACCACATAGGAAACATGAACTTGTGTAAAAGTGTTTTGACATGAAAAATAGTATTTAAAACGAGCCGATCTACGTATGTACAAGTGGTATATTCGTAGAACCAAGTGTCGAGAAAATCATGTTTTATAAAAGTTGGATAACATGCTAACAAAGGTGATTTTTATAAACTACAAGTGTATAAATACTTGTGAAACGAAAGATCCGACAAAATAACAATTTTTATAAAAATTGTCGGGAAGTTGTAAAGAGTGATTTGTTCCAAAAACGGGGTTTTTGCAAGACTAAACTATTTTATACATAGATCCACTAAATGTAACGAGATCTACACAATAGTTTTAGAAAAACTACAAGTTCATGTAATAATGTGATTTTACATACTAGTCTACGAGTTTAATGTGTTGAAACTAGTTTGAAGTATCGGAAATTGATTGGTTGATTTAAAGAAGTGTTGGGGTGATTTTGTAAAAGAAAATGATACGCTTGAAAGCGTGGCCACCTCCAGTTACAGGGGAAACTCTGGCGAAATTTTTCTAAAAATCTAACACTTAGGATTATTTACAAGTGTTAGAGTTATTTTTTTTGAAATGTTTACAAAATATATTTCGCCATGACTTTATCACAAATATTCGGAGGTGGGATTTTCACAAAAACTAAACGTGATAAATATTTATTCGATAAATATATTTTTCACCACACTGTTTATGATTATTTTGTGAGAATATATAAATATTATTTTTAGAGTAAAAATAATATTTACAAACTGTGACGAACCCAAAATAATACAAACGCTTATACGACAAACATATAAGTTACAATGGTAATTACTATTACCACTTAATCGCCAAAACGTAACTTACGCTTTATACGGAAATATTCACAAATGCGGATATTGTCAACGTATTATTTTGGAAAGTATTATGTAAAGAGAAAATATATTATTTTTGAGAAAAATAATTATATTTTGGAATGAGAAATAAAATATATTAAGTGAGACTTAATGTTATAAACGCACATGTATTAAATCCCCCATCCTTGGGAAGGAGATTTTCTACCAAGTATATACACGGAACGGTTGTCTAACCGTTTCCCAAAAATTAAACTATAAAGCTAAGGCACGGCCATCCGTCTAATAGAATTAGCACATGTAGGTCGTTGCGCAGCAGTTGGATATTTGGATTACTTGGTATTGTGACGCACTCACTGTGAGTTCATGTCCCCCTTTTCTCTTAACTGTTTTCAGTTTTATAAACTGCGGGGGTGAAATACATGTTACAATGATTATGAATATGTTTATACATGGTATGGTTAGCGTAAGGAGGTTTGTTACTCAGATCATGTGAGTGGGTAGGCACAACTTGAGGCCATTAATCCTCGTAGTAGGACCGAGGGACAGGAGCGGTAGATCTATCTGGGTGTAGCGAGCCCAGCCCCAGGTCCAGCATAACGGACCTCGGGGTGACTTAGTGCCCGACGCATAAATCCGCTAGGTTTGAGTCATCCCTACTTGCACTTCACACATATCAATGGCCTTGCAAACCATTGGTGATCTCTTTTCTTTTTCCTTATTTGCTACATACCAGGTTTTTGATAAAGATAAAGGTTTGTTTACGCACTTTCGCATGAACTCGCTCAACATTATTGTTGATTTTTCAACTTACATGTATTTCAGGAAATTAACGATCTGGCGCGGTATGGCTTGTTTTCCCGCTGCATTAGGCCCGAGGTCATCCAGGGTTCGAGGCTTGTGACTCTTTCCTGGACAAGTCACAGTCCTTGAATCATGTTTACGTTAAGTTTACATTTGTAAAGTTTAGACAAGTTATGGTTGTTGGGTTTTAACCCATTAAGACAATGTTTAATATTTTTATTATCAATGGATGATCTTGCATATTTTTAATTCATATAGCTTGTTATGATTAAGCTATGGTATTAAGAAGTCACACCAAATTAACCACGCTTCCCCAAAGCCAGGGTGTGACATGGATGGTTCTCCACAAGACCAGGTCCTCACCACGATACCCGACGCTAATGGAATGATGCTAAACCCTCTTACCGGACCACTGGAGCTTTGTTAGAAAGTTACTTTATTTGCAAAATTTGATTTCATTGTTTAAATTTACCATGTCATTTGTATTTGGAAAACAGGTTGATGTTGTTTTTAAATCCAGGTACCATCTTTGATAAACTGAGTTGGATTATGTTTCTAATTGGATGTGGGGAAAGGTTATAAGTTCATGTGTTTATGGTTTTGCTATCTTTCTTTAGACAAGATAGGATATTGTGGTTGTTGATCATTTATTAGTTATTAAAATTACGTCTACTTAAGTTATATTATAGGTTTTAGTGTTTTCTCTATAAGTGTTTTTCTTTTTTTTTCTATCCACATTGTTAAAGTTCCATGCTTCTTTTACTCAAACTAGTGCTACCTCTAATACAAAGGTGAATATAACTTCTCACTTATAATTATATATCCATTATTTCATGTACCTATATAGGACACTTTGTTGTTATTTGGTATCTTGTGAATACATTATACTTTCCTAAAATCTTTATGATACTCTATAACTTCAAGTAGGTTTCAGCTTCTACTTGATAACACAATGAGAAATAGGATGGTTTCCACCGAATAAACTAACATCTAACCAAGTTTTGAGTACGAAACATAAGAGGGTTTTCACGAAAATCTAATTCAGAATCAGAAATACAATCCAACCTAGTCACAAGAAAACAAGGCTACAAACAAGTCTCAAGAATTATTAAATATTCTTGACATATGAATTCAAACTAGTCCTTGAAGGTCATATCACATGCTACGGGTTTAGGACTTCAAATGGGCTCCATGATTTGCATGCTCATAGATATGTTGTATCAAAAATTAATATTCTAAGCTCAGTGATTACTTGCTTCATATAAATTCATATAGATTATATAATAAGTATTTGCCAAGTTGAAAGCTGAAAAACATGAAGATATCAATTTGAAGTTTGATGTTGGGTAGTGGATGCGGTTTTCTCCTTAAGATTTAAATCAAATGAGACAATATTCGGAATGTTTTGACCATTCGCATCCTACAGTAAAAATTCCAAACATACGTAATCAAGATCTATTTTTGGAAAGTACAATTTTTATTGCACATGATCAAGATTACCATGTTACCTTGTTCTGGCGGTCTAAAGTAGCAGGGACACTATTTGAAGTTTGACCGCAATCGCCATTTTCATCAGCAAATGATAAAAGAGCATCTATATCTGTTTCAGTAAGCACCATATCATCTTCTATATCATCTTCTGTTGCCCCTTTTTCCATATTAGCATTCCACTCTGAACAACCAAAGGAAGTCATTTCAACAATCTCACTTTGAGTAGAATAACTAATTTTGAAAGTACTATAATTCTCCACAAAAGTTAAATTGCCTAAGTCTCCAATGTTCATCGTGTTCTCTTGATTCCAACTCATTGTTAACTCCTTGATCAAGTGTACGCCTCTTGACAAGCTCATTCAATATTGTTATACAAATGTACTTCATTTGAACAACGAGCATAATCATAGATGAATCGATCAACACAATGAACAATACCCGAATTACAAGAGTTCACAACACCCATACTAGTGGTATCATAAATTTTTTTTCCTCAACAAGATTATTTGTCATGGTTTTCATGGAATAACCTATTAAGTTATATATCACTTTATGTATATAAGCATATATTTTACAATAAATACCATGGGTGTAAGTATATCTCTTGATTTACTAATGTACGATATACATACCTTTATTTGGTAATGGACCTGAAAGAGTTAATGCAGACGAAAATGTTGAACTGAAATTTGCAGCTTGAATAAAAGGAATGTAGGAGCATTCATTGTCCACAATTCGAGGATTAGCTGTATGTGTCCCATTATAAGATGACCAATTCATGTGTTCCTGCTTAAGGAAAAATGAAGATTTTTTCAAAGAGGTGCCATTAACTATTGAGCTCTCTAACAAGCATGGTTTTGAAGCAGCTTGAACACCACAACTTGTGCTACTTAATTTCTTTAGTAAGATTCGGTGTTTTTGCAGATGACTTGACACATGATCTCTTGTTAAACCTTTCACATTCATCAATTCTTGGATTTTCTTTGGGGAAGCTTCTGAGATTGACAACACATGAAACTTGTAAAAAAATGTACTTTGGTGTAATCAAATACATGATAATTATCATATAAGCACCAAAAAGAAAGTTCTTCATTTTAAGATCTTACTATCAATTCCAAGAATTCCAACGGCTTCCAAGAACTTCTTGCTCAACGCTTTGGTCCAGATGATTTTAGACTTCTTTCCAACACAATTATCCTTCATTGATGTACACTTCGAACTCAAGTTCATTTCGTGATCTTCACCATAAGATTTAGCATCATGCAATTTCTTGTTCTTTTGATATGCATTTTGTGATATATTTCTTTCTCCATCTGGCGTTGGACATTTACCCAAGGAAAACTCATTTTCATCCTTGAAGCCCTCTAAAATCTTTTCCACATTGACTGGTATTGCAATAATGTTTGTTAATCACGTACTAGCTTTCATTCAAATGTATATTAGATAACAGTGACTAGATCAAGTTTATTAATTTTTTTGAATATATACATACTCATAAAGTATATATATATATATATATATATATATATATATATATATATATATATATATATATATATATATACACATGGTTTGAGTCATAGGAAAGAGAAGATAGAGTTTTTGGTAAAACCTTGTCCCACATAGGAACAAGATCGAAATTCAAATGAGTTTATATTTTAGAAGTTTTCTTTGTAAGTATTTCCATTGAGTATTGTAAGGAGTGTGGCTCGCACCCTTTACCACATCATATCGTAGGTGTAATGTGGTGTTTTGATTGTGTACTTTGAAGTTGAGGAATGATAAAAGTGGGGTCCACCTTCGTATTTTTGATAGTTTGTGTCGACATCGATTCGGTTCATACTAGGCATAATTGGTATTAAGCTTGGCCCACACCGAAGCAAGAAACTGGGCGGTTGTTGTGAATAAGAGTTATGATAGATCAAATCAAAACATATGGTTTAGATCTATAGAATGCAAGTGTTGCGATCAGATACCTGATGGTTCAAATAATGGGTCATCATTATTAAAAATTAGGTTAGTTATGGTGGTTATAATGAACCATCATCGTCTGTGTCCAATTTAAGGGTCACAAAGTACTTATAAATAGTGGCTAACAAGCAGTCATTGATTACTCTAGACTTATTTGTGACAAGTATTCATTGATTACTCTAAACTAACTTAGAAAATTACATAAACAAAATATCACTAATAGCTCTATTTATACATCATGCTAGTTTGTTGTCTGTTGTGGGATAACAAAACAGTCATATAGTGATCTAATAACTAAAATGGAATCATCAACACTTTACTTGGTCACCAATCGTGTCACTAGTTACTATATAACCAAAATCAATGTTTCAGTGGTGTTTGGTAGTTGTGTTTAATTGGTTGTTGTGATGTCACGAGTAACCTATAAAGTTGTAAGCTCTTTTCTTTATTATACCAAACAGTTAAACAATTGTGTCATGATTCAAAAACATCTCTTTTTTAATATCTTAGTGGGGCTGGGTGCAATTGGTGAGTTGGTGCAGGATGGGGTTCACCGTGCGGGCATAACACCGTCGGCCCCCATCTGTATTGGTGAATGGCTGTTATCGGGCAGTCAAGAAGGTGAGGAAGAGGAGAGAGATGGTTAATAGTAGGCTCCATCCACTTCCAACTAATTACACATTTTTTTTGAACTACAAATTCGAGTCACTGTCGGACCACTAGAGTATCAACTAATTACACATTTAACCTTTGCTTTAAAAAAATTGTTTGGATGTAACACCCCTACTGTTTGAGTGCAACATGGGAGTGGAGAAGGGAGTTGAAATAACATGAGATGATTGGCTAAGTGAAAAGTTAGCCACTCACCATGTGGGGAGCACACCTTCCACCCTTATCACAACTAAATACAATGTTGATTAATGATTCTACATACGTTCGTTGTATCTTGAGAATTGTTTCCCCAGATGTTAGGAATAAATAGTTGAGGCAAATTGCTTTAATTAAAGATAGAGATCCTTTGCATTGAAGTAGTACGTAATATCGATACTTGTTTAATTTCTTAGTCATCTTTTATAAATCAAAACTAAAATATCGATTAACAGTAATTTGCCGTTCAAAAAAAAAAAAAAAAAAAAAAAAAAGTAAACCTTGAAGATCATTGATTTGAATATAGGAAAAGTGGATAAAGTTATCACTCAAGTTTAACAAATCTGGTATTCTTGGTCACATACTTAATTTGCTATTTCCCATATTAAAATTTAATTAATAATTTCAAGATTTGCTTTTTCCGAATAAAAAAACAGTACATGAAAATAAAATCCCCTCTAGAATAACTGAATTTAATAAATCGATTGATTAATTGCATTTTTTCATGATATTTAATTAATAATTTCGAGAATTACTTTTCAGAAAAAAACAGTACAAAAATATAAAATACAACCCCATAATAACTGAATTTAAAGTAAATTATTTTTAGTTTATGTGTTTAAGTGTTTTTAACTACTTGAGTACAAAATCAAAAAAATTTAACGCTTTAAGTTCCTAACGGCTCATTTTATAACATTTTGTGTCCCTGTATTTAGTGGTTTTAAGTACTTAAGTCCAAAATAAAAAAGTATAAAGTGTTAAAAGTTGGACTCAAAACGTTAAAAAATGAATGGTTAAGGACTTAGGACGTTAAACTTTTTGATTTTGGATTCAAGTGGTTAAAACCACTAAGACACAAAGACTCAAAAAGTAATTTACTTCTAAATTTAATAAATCGATTGATTAATTACACTTTTTCATGATATTAATGTTGTGTGTGCGCATACAAACAAGTAAGCGTAAATTGCAATCTTCGTCCCTAAAGTTTATCCGAGTTAACAAGTTTAGTTTAACCTTATCACCTTGAGTCCCTATCATTTGATATTTTCACACTTTACATCGTTAAATTTGGTTTGTCTTTAAAATCACTCCCTCCATCTTCTTCTCCAAGTAGCCCCTACCATCCAATAACCAACTGCCACTACCCCACCCTACCCAAACAGCGATAACTACCACCACTGCCATCCGGGTCATGATGAGTAAAGTCGGGTCATAGCTGATCCGAATCCGGGTCCACTACTTCTCTGCCAATCGACGTACTTATGGCCCGATCCGGGAGGGTACTAAAAGCTGGTATGAGAAAAACCTAGTTCCAATTATCTTCACATTACAATTTCTCAAATTGAATCGTACCCAAAGTGTTAAGGTTGGACTGAACATATTAATAAGCAATTTCACAGATAAACTAATAAAAAAGTTAAGGTTCAAGGACATAAAGTAGTAAAAGATCAAATGGCAGGAAGTCAAAGTGTTAAGGTTGGACTGAACATACTTACTAAGGTAAACATCAGGAATGAAAACTGCAATTTAGTCTTTAAGTAATGAAAAAAGTTGTGACAAAATTAATATTCAGATTCTCCTAACTCTTTTTATTTAAAATCATAAAAATTAATCTCGAAAAAGTATAAAGGAGGACGTGAAATGAGAGGAAGTTCAACGTCTATTACTTTGTCAAAAAATGAAACTAGTTAAAATGTTGGTTTCCAAGTTAAATGAACACGTCAATATGGCCAAGAAGTCCATTTTGAACGTCATGAAAATACAAGATCTAGTTTACTTTGATCTAATAACATTAGTTTTATGAGAATACAAATGGAGTATTTTATTTGTTTTTCTTGCAAAAAAAGGCCATGAAAGAACACATATAATCAGATCTAAGATGATTTGTTTTATGTACAATCATAGATTCAGTCCACCACTTATGGCCTAGTGCTAGAGACATGGGTTATTTGATAGAGACCCAAGTTCAATCCCTACTTGTGGTCTTTGCAGAGGTGTCATACTCTATCCTGAGCTCACCCAGGTGTTCGTCCCACTGCGTGTTACGCTAGAGAGTTCTGCTCTTGTGATTGCACAACGACTGTCAAGTGGCAAATACGGTATTGTTTCCCTAGGGAACACTCAAGCCAAACTCTGAAGCAAGCGTGAACTCGGTTAAGACAACATAGTCTGGCCAGAGTGAGACAACGGGGTTCTCAAATTTAGGAAGTACGGTAGTTTAATATAAGAATATCGCGTTCCAAAAAAAGTCAACGATTCATAATAATAATAATAATAATAATAATAATAATAATAATAATAATAATAATAATAATAATAATAATAATAATAATAATAATAATAATAAAAACAAATAAACAAATAAATAAATAAAATCTACAACAGAACTGGACAAAAATAATATCAAAGGATCAGGTTTCTAGATCATACATGCAAAGATTGTTGATAGAAAATAGATCGATATCAACAATTTGAAAAAGGGCACGGATAAAATTGTAGAAGACATCAACGTGACTTTGTTTGGGTGGATAAAATTTAGAGCCAAGTTTAACCCGATGGAGTAGAATAACTAATATAGCTTTGATATACGCTTATCAATCAATCGTATAACTAAATCCCATAAATAACAAAGCAACCGGTAGGGTCTAGGAGAGCGAGATGTAGACACACCTTACCTGTAACTATATTGTATCATTAGTTTAAGCTCCTCGGCCCTGCTATATTCCTTTGTCGTTAAAAACTAATAATATTAATAATCTATGACAGGAACTTCAAGACCGATGTTGTTTTCGAAATATTAGATTGCGGAACACATTCATTTCTATTTTCAGTAATTAAAGTTTGACTGGGCATAGAACTATAGTTACAATTGGCCCAGTAAGAAAAAAATAATACTTCCGGTTAAAAAAATACAAATTTGTTTGTAACAAACAAATACCAATTAAAAGTTAGACATAGAAATCATATTTACCAAAATCAAACTAATCAAGAACTACAACTCAAGTATTTATTTTGCGCCTTTGGTTTAAAGACGCGAACTACTGTGATTGGTTTTACACATCTCATTGGATCTCACTCACTATGTTGATTATCTGCATTTTAAGCATATGGGTTTGTACATCTTTTATGTAGGTAAATTGTAACACATAAAAGCAAGATATATGAACATATAAGAAGTTTGTGATATGTACCTTTTGTGTTTGTGTCTGGAAAGGAATGTGAATGCCAGGCTTTGTCAAACATCTTGCGAATAAATTTCTAGTTGAAACAAAGTTGTGCCTTCGGCTCTAAAAGAATTATTTATCAATCACGGAGCAAAGGTAACTGATACATAATATAATTGAATAATATAATAGTTGTGTTGAATGGAAATTATGGTGTTAGAAATAACTTGATTTGTAGATGACTTAAGTTCACCTTTTGACTGCTGATTTATTATTTAGTATTTGTTTATTTTTACATGTTAAAATTATTAAATTCGGTTATGAATTTAATATAGTCAACCTTTTATGCTTAACTATAACGAAATAACAAAAAAATACATAAATAAATTTGGGGAACCAACTATTTGTAATATATGGTTATCTTAATAGTGTAATTTGAGATCCCCGCTTATCTTAATAGTGGTAGGAGTCTTGGGTTCTCACTTTCTCCGATAGAGACCTAAGTTGGATCCTTATTTGGTCATTTTTAGTGAATTAAGGCAATGAAGAAAGTAAGTAGGCCTTGTGCTGGGTGCATGTTCGAATCGCAAGTCCATCCGGGTTTTTGTCCCACCATGTGTTAAGCCTGAAATTTATGCTCTTGTGCTGGCACAACGATTGTTAAGTGGCAGCCAACGGTATGGTTTTCTGGGGGAAAGCCCAAACCAAATTCTGAAGCCAACGTGAGCCCGATTAAGAAAACATAGTCTAGTCGAAATGGGGGCAACTTGGCTCTTTAATTTGGGAGTGTGATGGCTAAAACACAAGAAAGTCGTTGTTCCGAAAAAAAAATAGTGAAATTTGAGAAATAAAAGTGTTATCAATGCTATTAAGGTAAGAAAAAATAAAATTAAAAATCATAACTAATAAAAGGATATTGTTACATACACCATACTCTACTGCACTATATTCAATATTCATTCATCTGTTAATAAAAATCATAATTAACTAGATATTAATTACCTAAACTCTTTTAGTGAATGTATAAATATATTTCTTTTATTTTTCTATTATTTTCGGTTGCCTTTTTGTGTCAAATAAATACTGTTTAGAATAATTTTTTAATTCATTTTTTTAGCACGAGAGAAAGCTGAACATGTGTTTTTCTTAAAAGCATCTTTAAATTCATTAGTTTAGGGATAAAAATTAGTTTTTATTGAACATTTTTTTTTTGCTTGTGGTTGATAATATATTCACCTTGTTATAGTCCTAATTCAAAAAAAAAAAAAAAAAAAAAAAAAAAAAAAAAAAAAAAACAAAAAGGTAATTTGATGCCTAACAAGATGTAAATAAACTTTAACGTGTATGTTGGTATTATACTGTGTTAAGAAAATAATGTTATAATCCTAATATTAAAAAATAGTAATGAAATAAGTTACGTTAAATAACTTTGAAAATGCTAGCTAAACTTTTTGTTGAGTTAATTAGTTAGTTTTGTAATAAACTAATAAGAAAATATATGAAATTGATGCTGAATTATAAAAGAAACTAGGTTATTTCCCCGTGTAATACACGGGGTGAAACATAATTATAATGTGAAATAAAAAAAATATGATTATAATATGATCTAAGTATATATAATATAGAGTAATATGCAGACCGAATACGAAATAAATATTGAAGTTTGTATAGCCATTCATAATAATATGATCAGTTATTTGTTTTGGGATTTGTCATAGAAACTTAAAATTTTGTAACACTACTAATATTCATTGTGACATTTTCTTGTTAAAAAGGTAACGTGTCTGATTTTATCTGATAATAAATTATTCTGACGGGTTAATGTTGGCATAATATTATATTTTCTACCATCCAAATATAGTTTCCTCACTTTCGCTATCATTAACATTAATATAAGGTATGCTCGTATTCAAAGCTATAAACCAATATGAATTGTACGAAATAATTACTTTTATCACAATAAGTAAGGAAACCAATAAAAACTATTGATAGTGTAATATGTCCTATACCATTTGAAAGGTCGGAAAAGAGACTTATAGACAAATAAAAGTAATGTAAATGAATAGACAAAAATTGAATCAATAAAACCAAATAACTATAGTTGAGAAAATACTATGTATGGTGTAATAGATTACATGTATAATTGAACCAATGAAACATATATATAAGTGAAAAAATAAAAATAAAGACATGAGACACCATACGACATCTACTATCTAAATTTAAAAAAAAAAAGTTATGACATTCCGAATGTGAAGATACTTTTCACAGACCTCTACATCTTAGTTACAATAGGAAAAAAATATGTATGTTAAGAGTTTATCATGTTTTAAAACACATATATCTAACTTACCTAAAAATTCATGATATTTTCTATGTGACATAGATAATATGCATATTACTTATTTGATATGGTAAACTTATCTAGAAAAACATGATGTTTTTTATGTGATATAGATAATATGCATAGCATATCAAGAGTAAAAAAACATACCTAGTTTTTAGAATGAAGTGGAGTTTACAATAAATTACATTTATTCAACTCGTGTAATATACGTGGTTTTAAAGATATAACTTTTTTATCTGGTATATAAAATTACATTTATTCAACCCGTACAATATGTTTCTTATAGATATAACTTTTTATTATTTAATATATAAAATTGTATTTATTCAACCCGTATAATAAATCAGGTTTTTAAAAATATACTTTTTATTATTTAGTATATAAAATTTATTTATTCAACCCCGTGTAGTACAGGGGTTATAACCTAGTTTTATTATAATTATAACTACAAAGGAAAATTTCCTTAAAGTATAGCAATATTAGAAATTATAAAACATCGATATGATGAAATTTAATCATTAAAAACATACGAAACTAAGACGGTTAAATAAGTGGGTTAAGCTTGGTTGGTTAAACACAATCCAGATCGAATAATTTATCTTATCAATAGATTTACAATCAAAATAAAATTCTAATATAATATTTAAATCTTTTTAATTTAAATTTAAATTTTATCAATAAATTATTGATGCCCTCATTGAATTACATGTGTTTTATTATATAGTATAGATATAATGATAGAAAATAATTCAAAAAGAAAATTTTAATCGTAATAATAAAATTAAATTAAAATAATAAATAGTAATTACAATAGTAAATACAATATATAATTCATATACCAAAGTATATTTTACAAATTAATGATATTAAACATTATATTGAGAAATATATTACATATTTGGATTAAAATTTAACATTAATATTTTATCTAGAGCTCAAGAACTCTTGATTGGGGGAGTATTGTTACGAAAAAATATGCAATAAAAGGCTATAAATTTGGCTTCGAGCAGCTGTACAAAATAGCTACAGTGTCACTAAGACAAAGAAAAGTTGTAATTGATATTTATTATAATTATCTTATCAATAGATGTACAATCAAAATAAAATTCTAATATAATATTTAAATCTTTTTTAATTTAAATTTAAATTTATCAATAAATTATTGATGCCCTCATTGAATGACATATGTCCCAATTCAGGTTTCTTTTATTATATAGTATAGATTAGAGTGTATTTAGAAAAATCCAAATATTATTATAATAGTTAAACTTAGAGTGTAACTAATTAATAGAGATTTAATTTTTAGTCAAACTTGATAAGTTGGAGTGACTTTTTATTGGTTTGTTATATTCTAACCTAATTAATATTATAGAGTAGCATGTAAATGAAAAATAAAGTATGATATATTTAGAATAACCATTAATAAATAGGTATTGTTAAATACATTCAGAAAGTCAATTTTTTTTTTATTTTTACCCACAAGTCAGCCATTTCAGTCATAAGTCAACTTTTAACATCTTAAAGTATAAAATAGATTGATACCCAATTTTTTTTTTTTTTTTTTTGAAAAGAGAACTTCATTATTTTGCTTTTTTTTTTTTTTTTTTTTGCTTTAATAGGCTCAAACTTTTATAATAGATCATTTTTTTATATTGTAGGTCAAACTAAATAATGAAATAGCAAAATCAATCAATTCAATATACTAAAACAATTTTTTGGTATCTATTTGACCATTTCCATAATATAAATTTGCAACAAATTGTTGCATTATGTGTTGTACCCCATGCATGGGGGGTTTTTCAAAAATAATTGTGATTTTTCATTTTCAACCAAAAGTTTTATGCATTTGTATTTTAACACTTTTAATTTGTTTAGTTTTAACCCAAAACTTTTCATCTTTTGTAATTTAACCCAAAACTTTTTTATTTACAAATTTGGTCCCCATACTTTTTATCTTTCGCAAGTTTTGCATTTTACGTTTCGTTCTAAATTTTGCGAGCTAATACGTCAACGTGCGTGTGTGGTTCAACGTTTTTCGTCTATTTTTTTTTTACATTTGACAGGTATGTCGCAATGTGTCTATTTTCCCCCTTTGGCAAGTTCGCTGCAACGGGCGGATCCTGTTGGTGCATGCATCTGTCGACTTAGTCTTGTATCGAGTCTTGTACTAGATTGTTAGATCAGGGCACGTTGTACAAGAAATTAGGGTTTGGATGTGTTAATTGTGCTAATTCCGCTTGAAAGTGTACATGGTAGTTTCAAGCGAAATCAAGTGAGTGATTCCGCTTGAGTGGGGTTTCGCTTGAGATGTAATTCCGCTTGAATCATGTTCAAGCAGAATCTCATGTCCTATATATAGCTTTCGAGCGAAATCATTTGGAACAGTTCATGATTTGGATACCAAGGTGCTGCCGGTTTGTCCAGTGATTGTAATCAGTGTTAATTCAATCAAAAGGAAGTTTAAAGTGATATTCAAGCTATTTCGAAGTCTATTTATCTGTTTCCACCTTTGAAATAGATTAAAACTCCTCTGAACGACTCGTTGGGGTCGCACAACGATCCTACAAGTGGTATCAGAGCTCAGGAGGAGGAGTTCTTACCGATTCAGCTCAAAATTTCTGTTTTCTACACCTTCTTTTCAAAATTAACAACTTTTTACGGTTAAAATCGGCTCATTTTCTCACATATTGTGTAAAACTGTGTTTTAACAAACCCTTAAGAGTTTCAGAACAAAATTCGGATTAAAAATGACTAAAATGGACCAAAGTTCTAATTCCGCTTGAACGATCATTTTCTGATTCCGCTTCAAAGTCATTATTCCGCTTGAGATTTTCAAACGAAATCAGTGATTCCGCTTATTTCGCTTGAAAAACGTTATTCCGCTTGAAAGTTTGAAACGAAATCAGTGATTTCGCTTCAAACGTAATTCCGCTTGAAATTCAAACGAAATCAAGTGATTCCGTTTGAACTTCTTATTCCGCTTGAACTTCTTATTTCGCTTGAAGTTGTTATTTCAGGTTATTTTCGCTTGGAGAGTGATTTCGCTTGAAGGGTGATCTCGCTTGAAATACCTTATTCAGCTTGAAAAGTGCTGTTTTTGGAAAACGTGTTACCGAATCATGAGTGATGAATTTTACAACGCGTTTGCCACATCCCCGACTACTCCGGCTTCCATTGCTCAAAACATGAATTTGGAAAATGAGACTGGAACAATGCAAAAACCCTCGAAGCTAATGAGCATTGAGGAGTATCACGGATGGAAAGATAGATTTGAAAACTGGGTTCAAGCAAACCATTTGAGATCTTGGGAATGTATTTTGAATAAGTTTGTTCTATCACGTACAGATCTGCAAAGTTGAAAAAGAAATTTCGGAATTCAGTGACAAAGAAGACATAGCTGTAAAGAAGACATATTTGTATTGCTTCAACATGACAAAACTTCAAAATCAATTTGGGATGCTCTTAAAATCAAGTTTGAGGGAAGTGAAAAGATGATTAAGAGTAAAAAGGCACTGCTTAAGAAAGAATTTGATATTTTCACAAGTTTGCCAGGGGAAGATACAAAGAAACTAATTGAAAGATATTGCCACTTAGTGCGATCTATGTCTATGTTAAGCATAACCAAAGATCGAGAGGAATGGGTCGACAAATTAGCTGATGCTTTACCTTAGAAAGAGTGGGGTACATATTTGATGATCCTAAAGAACACAGGAGTATATGATGTTTTGACAATTTCTCAGTTTATTGAGAAGATTGAGGGTCAAGATCTTGAACAACAAAAGATTGCAAGGATGAATAATCCTAGTGGTCAACAAGACGTGAAAATGTATTACAAAGGCAGTGTTCAAGAGGTTGAAAGAAGTCCGAAAATACAAATTGCGTTTAGTGCTGGAAACTCATCTGAAAATGTTGATCAAGGTTTAAACAACAACAATGGATTTTCTTTATATCCGAGTGTTAATCCCAAGAGTTCATCATCAAGTTTTCATTCTCAAAGTACAAAAAGTGGTGCTTGTGTGATACAGTGCAACATTGCTTTGAATCTTCCAGAAGGTCAAAGTTTTTCTGAAGAAATTGCAAAAGATCACATGTCGTTACTAGCAACGGTGCTACAATCATATGAAGGTTTGGTTGCAGGGAGAATCGGGAATCCTATGCTAACAAAAGAGGATTACGATCAGATAGACGCTGAAGAGATGGAGCTCATGGACATCAAATGGTGTCTAGCTAGTGTCCTGAGAAGAGCTGAAAAGTTCAAGATGATTACTGGAAGAAATGATTTTCTTGATGCACATGTTTCTACTTTAGGTTTTGATAAATCTAAAGTTACTTGTTTTCGATGCAGGCAGAAAGGTCATTTCAAAAGGGAATGCAAGAATAGAGAAGCAAATGAATCAAAGAATCCATTTGGAAAAGATGACTACTTCAGGAAAGCCATATATCAACAAGTTGGTCAACAACAACAACAAGAACCACAAGTGGCTCATGGTATAAAAGTGATAGAAGATTCTTCAAAGAGAGCATGTTTGGTGAATCAAGAAAATTTTAGCTGGGATAAATACATTTCATCCGAAAGCAAAGCATGCCTAATCAATCAAGATGATGAAAGGTTACCTGAAGGTTTTAGCTGGGATATGTTTGTGGATGAGAAAGGAGAGTTTAAAGCTTTCATTGCTAAAATTGTGAAAGAACCAGATATGTTTGCCGAGTGGATGAAAGCTATTGGTGTTAGTGTGAAGAATCAAGACGAAAAGTCTGTCTCATCTGATGAAAGTTCACAAAGTTCAGATGAAAGATCAGAAATAGCAATTGTTTTTGATCAAACACCATCTGATTCTGGTTCTTCGGATGATAGTTCTGACAAGTCAATAGAGTTTGATCAATCACCAACTGATGACAGTAGTGACGATGAAGAAGAAAGACATATTAATGTTGCAAAATCTCATCTCTCTCCTGAAAGTTTTCAATTTTATTTTGCAGATCGCTTGGAGAAACTGAAGGAGAAACAAGCTGCAAAAGAACAAAAGAAAATGAAGTCTAAAAGTGTTGCTCAAAAGGATGAGACTGTTCAAAATGAAGAAGTTAAAATTGTTGCTGAGGAGATTGTTGAAACTGAGAAGGTGATTGAAAGTGAAAAAGTTGTTGAAGCTGAGAAAATTAATGAAGTAGAAAAGATTGTGGAAGTCATCAAGCCTTGCTCAAAGTGTCTAGAATCTTGCAAGGAATGTGCAGCTAAAGATGAAAAGTTGGTTGAGTTTGAAAAGATGAAGGAACAATTACTGTTCAATCTCAATTACGTGAAGGAATCTTACGATGTATTGAACAGAACAGTAACTGGTCTTCAAAAAACAAATTCTGAAAGAGAAGACGCTTTGACAATGATGAATGCAACGATGATGACGAAACAAAAAGCTATAAACTATTATATTGAGGAATGTGCTAAGCTGAAACAAGAGTTGGAGACTGAGAAAATTGAGAATGAGGGAATCAGACTCTTATTAAAAAGTTATTCTAGTTCTGATTATCTTACTGATCGAATTTATCCAACTGTTGCAGGTTTCGAAGCATTTCAGGATGAGAAGCCAAAGAAGAAGGATACTGGTAAGAAACCGAGTGTTAGCTATAACAAGTGTTCGCCTCCGATCTGGGAAGGTTATTCTCCCAGAAAACCAAATGAGGAGCAAGTCCAAAAAGCAGTCAATATGACGCTAAAATCCGAAACAACTGATGAATTACCAGAAAACATTGACGTCACTTTCACATCGTCTGACACTGATCATGAGTCTGAGTTAATTAAAAAGGTGGTCGATCAAGTGTTGGATACAGATGAGGAGTCTGAGTCAAAGTCTGAGTCTGGAGGTTCAAGTTCGTCAGTCAACAGTCCAAACACATCGGTTAAACGGGCTTACAGTAAAGAGTTTTTGTTATCAAAATCTAATTTGAATGAGGAAACATTTGAAGTTGCATACACTTTGAATGATTCTGACAAATTATATTCTGATAAAGAATTTCCAATAAGAAGTGTTAGATTTAAAATGATCAAAAAGGTTTTCAAAATGACAGAAATCAATATTTCTGAAATAAAAGATTTAAATCTTACTAGAAAACCTAAAAAATACACTTCAAGAGTTCAACAACGATTAAACAAGAAAAAGGGTTACAATTCTGGTTCTGGTTTTCAAAAGAAACCAAACCATAACGGTAATTTCAAAAAGAAAGGTCTTGGTTTTATTCCACCTGAAAATTATAAAAATGAGAAAATTTCTAAAACAAACACAAAATTTGTTTCAGGAGGAAGTGCTGAAGAAGAACAGAAGAAACCTTTCTGGAGATAATCAAATCAGGAGTTTCCTGCTGAGAGGAAAGGAACTGGAGTTTTTCATCGAAAGGAGACTAGAACCTGTTACAAGTGCAATGAAGTTGGTCACATTGCATGGAACTGTTCTCAAGATACTAAGACAAAACAGGGAGTCTCTGAAAAACTTAAAGAAAAAGTTGTTGATGTTGAACTACCAACTGAGAAATTCAAAATTTTTGAAAATTCAACTTATGAAGTTGGTGAGTGTTCAAGGAAAATTTTTTACAAAAAGAGAGCCAAGGACAACCAAATGTGGGTTGTTAAGAAGTTTGATGAGAAAACCGGCGATGATTCTGGTTCCACAAAGCTAGAAGAGTCACAAGTTGAGGTCAATGAAGAGAACTCAGTACCTTCAGTGAATGATGATAATTTTCCATCATTGAAGGATGGAAAGTTTAAGTAGAAAATTGGTAAAGTTGAGATCTCGAATCAATTCTATTCTGAAAAAAGAAAGAATTTGATGTTGAGAAAGCATTCAATGGAAGTATGAAAAAGATTTTTGAGAAAATGGTCAAGGGAAAGGCCAAAGAGGTTAAAGATTTTTATGCTACAAAGAAGGCAACTTATAACCCAACTGAATCAGAGTTAAAATCACCCAAGGTTGGTCAAACTTGGGTGGAAATTCTTTTTTCTTAAAAATCTGACTTTGCCGGAGATCCCAAGTTTGTAATCGCGAATCAGGAATCGGCATCTTTCTTGATAATTGATTTTGTGAATGAATCTTATAATGGTTAAATGTTTACAGGTTAAGTGTGCTGCCGGAGCTTCCAAGTTGGTAAGTGTGAAACAGGAATCGGCATTTTTATAGATGTGTTATTCCTACAACTGGTTATCTACAAGTGGTACAAAGATTTGTTTTTACAAGTGATTCGTCAAGGTCATTAAATTGAACTTGATGTAATCCTGATACATGTGGTTAAAAATGGACAATGTGATGAGTTTACCCCGAACCTACAAGTGGTTAAAACACAACTTATTTTCCGGAAAAATCATTTTGATTGAAACAAACTTAAGTGTTTTGAAATCAAATTGTGAAAATAGTTTGTTGAAAGGGGGAGTTCTGATTGTTTATACCTAGTGGATGGCGAATTGAAGAGATTCGATATCAGTTGTCACATTGTTTGTATAGTTTGTTTTCAAATTTCTTTAAATGTGTTTGCATTTTAGGGGGAGTAAAAATTTCAGAAAATCCAAAAACATTAGAAAATTTGAAAAAGTCTAAAACATGATAAAACAAAAAATGAGTTTTGTTGTGAAAAAAAAAAGGAAATGATAGTACATCAGTGGGCTATCACAATATGCTAAAGAAATGGAAAGTGAAAAAATGTGATAAACAATCTCACTGCGGATATGCCAGTAGGTTTTTGCACAGTTAGTAGATTGTGACGAGATATAAACCTAAATTTCAAACTTGCTTATATCATGGGGAACATTTCTTGGATATATGGGTAACCCCCAAAATATTGTTTGAAAGGTCCCTCTTTCTGAGATACTAGGTCTTTATACTCAGTGATATCTGGGGTATTATCCCGGGACTTCTGATTTTGTGGAAGCAATGGCCTAGTCCCCGTATAATACTTTCAGCAAATGCTTGAAATATAGCGCCGCCCTCAGCATAAAAAATGATGAAACATTGAAAAATGCTAATCATGTGCTGTTGTAGAAAAGATCCTCTAAAGGGGACATACCAAAAGTCGAACCGTCATTCTCTGCTGAACGGAAGTTCTTACCTGAGCTCTCACGGTTTCGCACCTAACCCCTTACAGATATCATCTAGGTATACTCACCTGTAAGACTGAATATTGGGATCTGGATACGGGAGTATATTCAAGTAGTGGGTCACACGGATAAGTTTAAGTCATTAAAACATTAATATCGTATCTCGAAACAGTTGAACTTTGTGTGAAAATTTAAGTGGAGCAGTATACTGACAATCTAAGTGAATTGTTTTGAACTGAAAATGAATTGAAGCTTAACAGTGTTGGTGATTTGTCTCATAAACTGATATGATCCTCTTACACAAACTCACAAAAATATTTGTCTGTAAATATTTCTTTAGTGCATTTCATTTCATTCAAAAATCCTAAACGATTTTCAGTGTGTTTTAGCTTAAATTTTGAAAAATTTAAAAAAAAAATTCGACAACTGATGTTGGAGAGCTGATTTTCAAAATTCCAAGTGCTAAACATGATGAGCAATTTGTGAAGGGGAGTCTGTGTTTAAATGAGAAAAGTTTTTTTTAATAAAAACAATATTCCTGAAATTGGTTCATTAGAGACTATAAATGATAAATCATTTTGAGATTTGTTCTACAAGTCGTAAGCAGAGTGCAAATTTATTAACTTGGAAAATTTATTTTTGGGTAGAGAATTTGTGTAGGAAACAGGATAAGAGCTAGGTGATCTTGGGATAAAAGCAAGTTTCCGATACCTGAATAGAATGAGAATCAGGTTATGATACTGGAGCTGATGATGCTAATGAACTTAAGGAATCAAGAGATCTGATCAAGAGAATTAGAAAGCTTGAGAGCAAGTTCATGATTCTGATTTTGTGAAAGCCAGATTGCAATTCCAGCACATCGAAAGGGGGAGTCTGAAGACATCTGAGAGAAGGATTAGTTCGAAGGGAGAATGTTGGTGCTGGTAGAAAGAGGAAAGCCCAAAGACTGATAAAGATTGAAGATGAGAAGACTCGACACTTAAGACTCGTCAACATCTGAGGGGGGGTCTGTTGGTGCTTGCATCTGTCGACTTAGTCTTGTATCGAGTCTTGTACTAGATTGTTAGATCAGGGCACGTTGTACAAGAAATTAGGGTTTGGATGTGTTAATTGTGCTAATTCCGCTTGAAAGTGTACATGGTGGTTTCAAGCGAAATCAAGTGAGTGATTCCGCTTGAGTGGGGTTTGGCTTGAGATGTAATTCCGCTTAAAGCATGTTCAAGCGGAATCTCATGTCCTATATATAGCTTTCGAGCGAAATCATTTGGAACAGTTCATGATTTGGATACCAAGGTGCTGCCGATTTGTCCAGTGATTGTAATCGGTGTTAATTCAATCAAAAGGAAGTTTAAAGTGATATTCAAGCTGTTTCGAAGTCTATTTCTCTGTTTCCGCCTTTGAAATAGATTAAAACTCCTCTGAACGACTCGTTTAGGTCGCACAACGATCCTACAGATCCTACATTGACTTAGTTATTCTTTTCTACGTTATTTTACGAGTTAACACGGCACAACGTGCGTGTGTGGTTCAACCTTTTTACGTCTATTTTTTCCATGTAACAAGTTCATCGCAACGCGTGTGTCCTAAATCGACATAGTTATTCTTTTCGTGTTATATGTTTCGGTCTTATATTTCCACATTAACACGCCACAACTTCAGTGTTGGTGGTCGCTACCAGCGGTGTGGCATTGATGTTATTTGACATAGTTTTAGGGCCCCCGCCGCAACGCGGGGGGTGCTTAATTCTAGTTTTATATCAAATATTAACCAGTTGAAAAGAATATACTAATAAGTTTTTTAATCATAATTTTAAGGACATTTGGTGGATGTTATTAGAAAGAATATTTAGCTCTATTTAGAATCAAGCAAGCAGTTTACAGTAAGTCATAATTAGTTTTGTTAATATATTTATGTACATAATATAAATATATACCCCATATAATTTTGATGGAAAAAATAAATCTACACTAAAACTAGTTTAATACTAGTATTATCACACAAGAATTAAATGTATTAACTACTTCATTAGTTTTCTGCATTAATAATGAGTTTTCCAAATAAAGGATTGTAATTGTAATTATTAAAGTTAAAGGTTATCCATTGCAATCTGATACAAACATAAAGGACCAAAAGTGTAAACAATAAAATCTCAAAACAAAATGTGTTATATACTTTATTAATTTGTAGAGATACAAACAAAGCACTAAAGATTTTACATTAAGGAATATAAAATTCACATCAACACAATTAAGTTATTTACTAACAAAATAGATGTCTCAAACATATTAGCTGTATTTGAATAAAGGATAAATTTTATCACATGTAATTAATATATCAACTATATTTTTATGTTTCTAATTTTCTATTATAGTCCTCAGACTTTTATAACCATATATTGTATACTTTATAAATTTGTAGAGATACAAACAATAAAATCTCAAAACAAAATGTGTTATATACTTTATTAATTTGTAGAGATACAAACAAAGTAGTAAAGATTTAACATTAAGGAATATAAAATTCACATCAACACAATTAAGTTATTTACTAACAAAACAGATGTCTCAAACATATTAGCTGTATTTGAATAAAGGATAATTTTTATCACATGTAATTAATATTTCAACTATATTTTTTATGATTCTAATTTTCTATTATAGTCCTCAAACTTTTATAACCATATATTGTATATCAAACTAAACTGCTAAACAAAACTGATTTATCAATTGAAAATGCTTCAATTATTTTTCGGTATCTATTTAATATCAGAATTTAGTCAATTGCTGAAAAGAAATTATTATGAATTTTAGGAGAAAACGTCTAAAAGTGTGAAAATGGTATGAACGGATCCTACCCGAACACGTGGCACGCGATATAATGAAGGCGGAGGGGCTTTTTTGTTCTTTTATCTTCTTTTTCCAATGCGTTTCTCACAACACCGCTTCATTTTTGGCGTGTAAGATTTTTTGGTGTTTAGTTAGATTTAATAACTACCCGGCGTTTTATTATTTTTTTAGATCTGCCTCGATGATTAATCGTTTTTGTATTACATATTAAATATTTTGGTGTTTATGGCGTTTCCAAATTCATTAAAATCAATTAATAATTCTAACATCTTGGCGTCCATGGCATTCCCAAATTCATTATATACCTTTAATATTTCAAACTTTACAAATTTTTAGTTGTTTTTTTTTAGATTTCACCAGTTGAATTAATCACATATATGTTATAAAGGTAAATTTCTTGACGTTCATGTCGTTCTTAAATTCTTTATAGAGTTAACTTCCATTTTGCTCCATGTGATTTGGTCATTTTAACGGTTTTGCCCCAGTAGTTTAAAAATAGCCATTTTCCTCCCTGAGTTTTCCAACTTATCATCATTTGCTCCCCGCCTCTAACTCCATCCAAAAATTCCATTAACTAGAAGGGTATTTTGGTAATTTTATAGATAAAAGCAAGGGCATGTAAGTCTTTTCATCACCTAAATAAACCTATAACTTGTTTATTTACATGTATACAAGTAATTTTTTTCTGATCCCCCATCTTTCCAACCACTCTTTCTACCGGCCACCACCATCCATAACCATCCACCACCACCTGCAACTACCAACTGCCGACCACGACTACTGCGACTTTTAACTAAACGTTTTAATTAAGTTAGAGCCAGGGAGTAAACTACCGAAATACCGAGGAAAATGGCTATTTTTAAACTATTGGAGCAAAACCGTTAAAATGACCAAACCACGGGGAGAAAAACGAAAGTTAACTCTTCATTATAATTCATTAATAATTCAAAAGATTACAACTAAGACGAAATCAAACCAAACTAATAGTCTTCTGTGGATGGTATTACATCAGAGATGTACCCATCGCTTTGTTCATCACTTTCTTCAGACTCATCATCATCATCATGTGGCGTATAACACCATAATCTCATCTCGTCTTTGTTGCATCCTATACTTAAATATCATCACAACCCTGGATCTTGCATCGTTCGACTGTGCTAAATCATAGAGTTGTTCAAGAAGATGTAGTCTATCTGTGTTCAACATTTCGTCCGTTGTCATGAATAATTCACCCCGTGTTGATAAGTCACTTTCATCGTTCTTGATTGTTCATCCAAACTCCAACTAGTAACTATTGGTAGATCAGTATCTTCAACATCATCGTCATCACCTGCTGGAAATTTTCTTTTCAATTTCTTACTACCGTTCTAGTCCTTTCACGATCGTCGGCCATTGGAACCCCAAGAGCCAGAATATCCTTCTAAACGGCTTCATCCATACTACATACGACCTTGATTGTCTTGACCTTCACCCTTCTCCTATTAGAGAACTTTAGGACGAAATGTCTACTCGACCTCTCAAACCACCATGCAATAACCTGAGCCATTTTTTAAGTTGTATGGCGTTTTAGACAATGTGTGGCGTGTTTAGAGAATGTATGGAGTGTTAAGTTTTGTTTACCTGTTCTACTTTTATAGTGACCTTTTTTTGGCGCGAGGTACATATGTGTTTTTGGCGCTAAAAAACATTAGTGATTATATTTTTTTGATGTGTATTTTTTGTATCTTTTGTCGTGCCATGTAGGACGCAGACCTATAATGTGACAGGTAATTATTGTGACAACTCGTGTTTCAGAACCTTTCTTTATACTTTGATGTAACCAGTGTGGATATTATGTGATAATGTGACTATGTGATTTTAATGGAATGTATGTTTTATCTTTTTATGTGGATTGTGTAATGTACGTATATGTAATGTGATCGCACAACGGGAATCTAACCGCACAACTTCAACCCGATCGCACAAGCCCTTTTGGGCCACACTCTTTGTACTCGAATCTCAAGGGTAGCCCACAATGGGTTCGGCCCATTGCATTCGTTAAGTATTAACCTCATGAGGAGGGGGTATACTCCTCATTATTTTGCAAACACTCAAAACACACCAAACCCTAAATCTCTCTCACTCTCCCTCTCAAACTCGACGGTAGCAACATCCCCTCCTTCTCTCGAAGCTTTCTTGATTCAGATCATCCTTGTTCTACCTCCAAACCGGTTAGTGTTTTGTCATTATTTATTCGTATGATAACTAATGTTGTGATGCTATGGTTTTGTATGAGGATCTAGGGTTTTTGTTAATATAATCGTTGATGATATGGATTCATGAGACTGATTATGATGGTAAATGATAGGAATTGGTTGATGTTCATGGCTTAGATTTCATGCTAGTATGTAAATCGTTGATTTAGACAATCCGAATTAGTATGTTTGTCAAGAGTTGTTGTATGTTGAATTAAGGATTTTTGGTGTTAACCTCACTATTTGGTTCGATGTTAATGATGGTGGGTGTTATGATATTAGGGTTCATAAGAATTAATTAGTAAATGTTTGGTTTGATCGATGATTAGCATGATTGGAAACTGTTGAATTGTTTTGATTGATGGATGCAAAATAGGAAACTGTTAGAATTGAATTGCAAATAATGGTGTAACTAATTTCCATGAAATGCGGATAACAAACCTGGTCGCACAAGTGCAATCGCACAAGTGCAATCGCACAAGCTTTAGTCTCACAAAGTAAATCGCACAAGCTAGGTACAATCGATTAGAGCACACAGTACAATTGGAACTTGCATGATCACATAAGACATGTGGATCGCACAAGGCAGTGCCGATCGCATAAGTCTTGGGCCACACACAACTGTTTGGACCCTATTATGGTGTTGGGCCTTAAAACCCAAAACTCAGTCGCACAACTAAGTTCCAGTCGCACAAGCCACTTGTAATCGCACAAGATTAATTGGATCGCACAAGTTGATTATCCGTTTAATTGTTTGGGCCGTATAGTTTTGGGTTGCATGTTTTGGGCCGGGTTTGCATTGGATCGCACAACCCGTTGTGAGTCGCACAAGATTGTGCTGGACGCACAATAGGTTGGGCCGAATGTGTTGGGCTTTAATATTGGATCGCACAAGATGATTGGGCTCGCACAAGCTCAACTGCCCAATCATTTGAGTCGCACAAGTTTGGGTATTAGGGGTATGCAACTGTTAACGTGTTAAATGTATTCTACGTGTTTGCCATGATCATTATGTTAGCTTATGTGTAAACCTACGTACACTATTTGAACCTAGACCTGACATGTATGGTAACAATGTTACGACGTGGTTGACCACTAGCAGCTCGATTGACCTTCTGTTTATCTGCCGAGCTAACCTAAGGTGAGTTCACACTTTCTACAAGGTATGGGATTCCCGGTGGTTAGGAATGGGTAAAGGATTAAATCGGAAACTGCGTGATCTCCTGGTTTGGAACACGTACTACATCCTCTTTATTAAAGGGTGATAACATTGTTACTAGACCAAAATCTCTATCATTAAGTCCCTCATTTTTATATCGACTTAATCGCCAGGGCAATGATGAGCGAGTCATTAGTTAAATAGCGCTATTAGGTTTGACAAGCCTCACACCATGCCGCAGAGGACGGGCGTGGACTAATGGATCTGGGCACGTCACTGATGATAGACATTGACGTTAGGGCACCAACTTACTTCAGTCAGTAGTCGATATGGTAACTGGTCTAGTGGGATATTCATGGGGTAGCCCCCATGGCTGGGAGCCAGAGTTAAAATGAAAGGGTTAATTATGTTTTTCAACAATCCCCATGGCAAGTAAGCCAGCTAAAGGAAACCTATCTTTTTGAAACAACTTAAAATGAACACCCAATTGTGAACTCGCTCAACTTTGTTGTTTATTCGTTACTATATGCCTTGCAGGTCGTTAGGTGCTTAGGTGGAGCTTGCACAGGAGGACAGGGTCGTTGTAGGACATGGAATATTGAGTTCCATGTTAAACATTTGAACCTTTAAACTTATATTTTGTTTTAAACTTTATGCTTCCGCTGATAACTTGAACTTAGTTGATTTTTTTTTGACACCAATCATATTGTGGTTGGTTTTACGTTTCCTTTAATACATTGTTCAATATGATTGGTGGCTTGATCCTGGTCATGTCACGCTCCCTGCGGTGATACTCCGCTTGTGGAATTTCAGGGGGGGGGGTGTGACAAATTGGTATCAGAGCCATTGGTTATAGTGAACTTGGTTTTAAAAAAGGGAAAAGCTTTTTGACAAAACCAGACTATAACCTGAACAGTGCTCAACGATCCACAACGACACTTCGCTCCATGTGTAAGACTCAACACTATAGGTGTTATGGTTTATGTTTGTAATGCATGCCTGTTAGTTTACATGGTCCACTGTCTGTTGTATGCTTAGTTAGCATAGTAACTATTTGAAACCTTGTGTGCTTATTCTCTTCTGTCATCCTATACTTATGCACTTCCGCGACATCTTTCTCACTTGCGTTTACTTCAATGTGAAGATCATGAGTGGATGACTTAACTTGACTCAAGCTGTCACACCCTGTCTTTTGTGGAAGCCTATGATGTGTGACTAGTTTAATATCATTGCATTCAATCGTAATAAACAACTACATGATCAAAACGATGTTCATCCATTCTTAAAATTTATGTATTACAAACATTGTATATTCAAGTTTTTAAAACACAACCTTCGACTAGGTTACAAATCAACAAAAGTGGATGACATCTAAACTTCTAGTTACGACACCTGGGTCCAAGATCCATCCTGTTACCTGAAATACATGTAATTTTGGAAAACATCAACAAAAAGTTGAGTGAGTTCATGCGTCTAGTTTGTGTACTGTAATTCTTGTAAATCTTTGAGAGACTCTTTTGTAAACAGGTAACATGAATGTTTTACAAGAACTTTAAGGCACGTGAGGACATGGGGAGTATTTCTTATGACTCCTTATCGGAATACTCGTTCTGATTCCTTGTCTGTGTCGATTACCCTCGACTGTGTCGATTAACCTCGACTGTGTCGATTAACCTCGACTGGGACTCCGAAGCACTACTAGGTACTAGTTTTGACCATGAGTGGGGTTCGGCCGTACCCGTTAGATCTAACCCTCGTCCCTAATTAATGAATGTTTTTAATGGCTTGGTACTAGTTTTCACCAAGACTTTATGGCATTTTAGTATTAAGTCTATGCTCACATGATCTAGTATTTCCTAGGTGTCTCATACTGTTTAAGCATTTGTAACATGTATTTCACCCCCGAGAGTTATAAAACCAAAAACAGTTAAAGAAAAGGGGGAGCATGAACTCACAGTTTTGCGTCTTCAGTACTCGTAACTCAAATCTCGTCAGCAAATACGACTACCTACAATGTGCTAGGGTCTATTAGACGAGCGGGCCGTGCCTTGCCTCAGTATTCATGTTTTGAGTTACGTTTTCTTTATGTCTTTACATCATCCAGAGTTATAATACTTTTCAAGAATTTGTTTTTGCGTTTCTTTCCCAAGGATGGGAGTATTTCATACATGTATTCTCGTATTCCTGTATTTGTTGTTTCCAAAATAATATATTTTCACTTAGAAAATATACATAGACTTGTTTTGTCCAAAAATAATGTATCGTCAAGAAAATATATATTTTTCTTCGAAAATCATATACCTTCTGAAATATTCTAAGAAAAAAAATATTTTTACTTCCCAAAAGTAATATATTTTCTTTTTGTCGAAAATATGATATACTTTGGAATAATAACGAAATCATATTTTCACCTCTTTCGTTTCCAAAATAATATTTACCAAAAATATATTTGTAATGGTATTTTCCAGAATATTTTATAAGTTACGTTCTTGTTCGGTTGTCAATATTTAAGCGTGTAACTTATATACTTTATTCCTTGTAATTTTTGGTATTATTTTGGTGTTGTAAGTTCTTGGTATTTGTAAGTTATATTTTTTCCCTAAAATAATATAACTATTTCACATAATCACACACAATGTCTTTAATGTAAATATATATATCCTAAATACATATTTTCCCATTTTTATTTGTAAAAACCAACCTCCAATGCTTGTATTTTTGTTACAAAAATCTATGGCAAAGTTTATATGGAAAATCATAGTTAAAAATACACTTGTAAACACTTGTTTAGAAAATATTTTCTAAGTGTTGGTATTTTTAGAAAATTTTGACATAGTTTCCCCTGAAAATGGAGGTTTCCATGCTTTCAAGCATATCATTTTCTTTTGTAAAATCATCACCAATCATCAACAAGTCATTCAACACTTATCATATGTCAAAAATATGAAATTTACACTATGTCATGAACTTGAAAATTTACAAAAAATTGTAGTAACTTACTAGTGTGTTTAGTAAGCTTAGTTACCCTTTAAAGTGTGGTTGTTTATTTAAAAACATCATTTTTGAAGAATTTAGATCTTTACAACTTGTAAAATATTTTTCTAAAAATATTTCTTCTTGCATTTTTCTTGTTAAATACATGTTTATACACTTGATTAACCACTAAAAATGTGATTGGTTTCTTTAAGAACCAAGTTTATGTAAATCTTGTAATTTAACTTAGTTTCTTGAGAAAACTAGTTTTCTAATCACCCATTTACAAGATTCATAACATGTTTCATACTTCATCATACAAAAATAACTCCATTTTTCAAGTTCATGTTCACATAAAGGATGATCATTATAAACTTCTCAAGATCTATCCATACACTTGCTAGATCATGTGTTTAATCATCACCTAGCAAGCTTCATATGGTGATCTACACCATACACACAAGAAATCAACAAACAAGTTCAATACATCCACTAGAACAATTTGATCTTCATGTTTTAGAGCTTTATGATAATGTTCATCTTTGTGTTTTCTTGAGATTCTTTTGTTTACCAAGTTACTTCATACTTTAACCACTAAAACTATGAGTAAAAACAAGATCAATGGAACTTACTACTAGCACTAAGGCTAGGGAAGAACAAGAAGCAAGTGATGAAGATTTGAGGTGGATAAAAGCACTCCAAGATGGTCCTTCCACTTCCTATGCTTGCAACCTTCTTAGTGATGCTTGAAACACCTTAGAGTATGCTTAGAACACTAGGGAATGGATTGAAAAATGGGTGATGATGTAGGGGTGTTTGGGCCGTAACATATGGAGGAGAGGAGGAGGTGTGTTGTAGGTTGAAGATGATGAATGAAAGAAGGGATTTGTCCTTGGGTTTTTATAGAAATCTTTATCCAATATACAAAGCATAAGGCATCTTGTTGGTATATTCCTAGACCCAATCTAATAAAATATATCAAAGAAATCAAATGTGGGAACTATGTCCCCTAACTGGTCATCAAAGTGGGGGGGGGGGGTCTAGTTGGATCTTGATGGTTAGTTACTTGGTTAAGTTGAAATGTAAGAGTAATAGCTAGTGTTTTAGTGTTTAGTGATTTTTAAGATGTAATATAGTGTTTAGGGTTCATAACTAGCTTCATAACACTAAAACAATGCTTCTAGTGAAATTTTGGTGTTCCAGGTAATGTCCGGTTGTTCGGTTAAATACCGGTTCGTTAAAGTGCTAAATAGCACAATTTAGTGAGCTTTATGTTATATTTTATGATAGTTTCGATTCCCGATGTGACATCTGTGCTTGTGATATCATTTTACAAACTCCGAACAATACATTATTAATAAAACAGTGTGTTTTGATCCCAATGTTTGTCATTTATGTTTGATTTTATGCACATGTTGATTTTTGATCGATTTTGAACTCTATATCGCTTTCTGGAGAGTTATACGCAAACTGATGCGTAAACACGGTCAGTTTAAAGTGACAAACACTCCGGGACAGAAACATAAGCTTAACATACCTTAAATAACCTTTACATAACTTAGAGATAAGTTTTAAAGGCTTTGGTATGGTAAAAACAAGTTTATTCGCTCTTAGGGACTATTTGCGTCAACTTGCAAAAGTCTGCCTTTTTGTGAGACAACGTACAGTCCGGAACTTGATCATAAGTTAAACATACAATATATAACTTAAACATGGCTTAGAAATAAGCTTTGATGGGTTCGGTGTGCGAAAACATGCTTATATGATCTTACAGGGGCTAAATGTGTCAAAAACGGTGTAAGTTTGCGTTTACGAGCATATCTTACGTTCTGACCACATCTAGACATCCAAAATTTTTGTACACACTAAAATATTTTTCTTTCAGTGATCGGCATGCAAAAATACCATTCGTCACTTAATTTGGTTCGTTGTTGCGTCCGTTTGAGATTCGTCATAATTTAACGAACAACGCGACCGTACGACCAAACGAGCCGACATTCGAGAGTTCTCTGAGCATATTTTGAGTCCTCTAAACCTTATTGACCTTGTAGAGCCTTGAAAATGGCTTAACGGGTGTAAAAAGTGCCAAAAATGGACTCGAATACATGCAGGGACTAAAGCTGTAATTATCTCAAACTTGTGCTGAACTAGGGAGCCCAGGCGGGGCGCGTAACCCCCTCCCCATTTCTTTTGCGGGCCGCCTGAACAGCCCAGCGACCAGAAAGTTTGTTTTTGCTGCTGTTTGATAATTCAGGGGCTGTTTATACAAATTCTTTGTGTGATGGGCAAGTTTAGGTGTTTACCAAGGCCTCTAATCATCTCCTAACACTTGTATGGCCATGATTCATTGCTTGGGAGTTATACAAAACTTGGCATGATCTTGTAAGCTCACCACAACTATAAATAGCCCAACACTTTCATTTGTTCCTTGCTCATTCCTCTCTTCTCTTCTCTACATCTGCTTTGGGAGCTTCCTAATCTGATTTGGGAATTGTTTTCTTTGTAGAAAAGATAGCAAGGACTTTAGTGAGCATTCTTTCATTCCTTTTATTGCTTACTAGTTTAAAAAGTCAAACAGTGTTTAACTTTCAGTTTGACCAGTCAATGGTCAACGCAAAGTTCGGTTGAACTTTGCAACGTGATTGTAATCATGTTGGTTATAATCCTTAGTGATTGTACCCGCTGATTACCACGTTAACTAGGTGTAGTGACGAGTCCAAGTTTCAGTCAAAATGCGTTTTAGCACGCATTTTGAAACGGAACTACTTTTAGGTATCAAAACACTTTGTTTTGATACCAAATCAGTAGGTTAAACATGTTTTGACATGTTTAACTCGTCACTATTAATTTAGTGCTTGTTTAGGGTCGTAAGTTAAGCGGTCTAAACAACCGCTTAGACTTTCGAACCCGACCCGTTTGGTCGATCACTAGGATCCAACCAAGCTTAGTTAGTGATCATAATTGCATAGGGAATAACCACTGAGGTTGTACCTTATGATCACATAGGATTGGTTAGTCATTTGCTAGTTAGCTTGTATGCCCATAGGAAATGACCAAAATGCCCTTTTGAAGCATAAATCCGTATTTTTCCTATATGAACATATTTTTGACATATAATCTGATTTAGTAACATGTCTAGGAATAATTGGGCATGTAAGACTTGGCATAACATATAGTTAACCATCCGAACATAGTTTTACGCAAACGACGCATTTTTGTAGCTTATGTTACCATAATGTGTCGAAACGGGTCAAAAGCACTTAGGTAGACTTTCAAATCAGAATGTGGGACTATTAAATCATACCATATGAGTTCAATTACTCATTTGATTTATAGAACCTCATTCTATCCGATCTCCCGATTTAGGATCCGATTATTAACATAGTTACCTATACTAGGTGCCGGTTGATTCGTGATCCTTGGAGCCTTATTTGGTCTTATTCTCAAGACTATTAGGCAACCCCAAGTGAGTACATAGTTCCCCTCTTTTACCGTTTTCAAATACTTTGGGGTGATACACATGTACATACGTGTTACTTTTGTGCATTTCATGCTTTTATGACATAAACATGCTAGTTTCACCTAGTACACTTATAGTACATGCTTTCAATTTTGTTTTGCTGTGTATGTGAAGCATGCTAGCGCATTGATTTATTACACATTTGTTGCATATGTTTACTTAGCATATGTACACATTGTTTTACATGACATTTCTGCTATGTATGTTTACTGAGCATGCTAGCACATTGTTTTACATGAACATTTCTACTAGGTATGTTTACTTAGCATTCCTAGTACATAGTTTTCACATGCTACATTGGTTATGACATTTGGTATGTTAAATCGGGACAATAATACATTAATTAACATTAGTTATGCCGCTCGGACTTATGTAATGGTACCATAGGAATTGACAACTCCCGTGTCCGACTTCCTAGGTTTGTTTGGAAGTTGGGAATGACAGAATCCGACTACATAATTTAGATAAACCTTTAATTCGTTTAACGGTTTGTCGCCACAGTCGCAAGGCTTGAGTGTATACGATTAACATTACTGCATAAATGTTTGTAATCATAATGCATTGTTTTTCTGCAAAACATAACATTTGATTTAAACTTAGGTTTATTCAAAAACATTGTTTTGTACATTTTCTATGGGGTTGAGTAGCTTCTAGTTATTCACCATACATGTCATTTGTTATACATTGACATCATCACATAGTTTAAGTAGATGATTTCCTACTTGCTATGCATTTCATTGGTTATACATGCTACATTTCACACATGACATTGAACATGGCTTATGCATGAACATTTTGACATTAAACATGACATTTTGCTGGTTATTAATAAGTGACTTATGTAACGGGGCTATGTATTATATGATAAAAGCATGGTGGATACGCCGCTGGTACTTCCTATATATAAGTGCTTTTATTGTATTATACATTGTTGCGTTATCTAAATCACTTGGACAAGGCATGAAACATTTTTACAAGGACATGGCATTGTTTAAAAAAGTACACATTTTATTTATAACTCATTTATACTTGGTTATTTATTTAACCATGCATTGTCCTTTCATCATCATTTGATTTTCATATCGATTTTCATATGATTTCATAAAGGAAAACATTTTACAAGATTCATGACTACATTTTTATTAAACACTTCTTTCAAATACAAGTCATGAATCTGCATAAACAAAACCTATGTATCTCACTGGCATTTTTATGCTGACGTACCTATTTTTACATGTGTTTTCAGGTGCTAATGCTTGATGTTGATTGTGCTTCACTTAGGCGGACTTGGGCCTTAGTGACTTAAAAGACAATTATGTTATTTTGGTTTGAACTCAAAAGACAATGTAAACTTTAATCCTAATAATACATAACTTTAATTGCTGTGGTTATTGAAACAATAATTCTGTCGCATTCACTCCCCGGCGTTTTCGCTGCGGTTTGTTGTTTACGCGGCCGGGGTGTGACAGAAGAGTTGGTATCAGAGCCAATGGTTATAGGGAATTAGGTTATTAGCAATGCTTGCTCTGTCCTACGATGGTCACGCCTTTGGATAATTGTCGTGGCAAGAAATCGAGGAAGCGTAAGGCTTCCAAGAACTTCGTTGTCACTGCTCAGACAAACCAGGCTGCTCCTAATCAGGCATCACAGAATCAGGTTGCACAACCTGCTGCCAAGAGGCAGTATGCGGGAAATGCACCTCTGTGCAACAGATGTAACAGCCATCACCAGCCACAGTTGCAATGCCGCATCTGCACAAATTGTGGCAAGTCTGGTCATCTTGTGAACACCTGCCGTTTTGCTCCTAACCAAAATCAGGCAGCTCAAAACCAAGCAGCACAAAACCCTGCCCAGAATCCTGCACGACCTCACTTTCCGCCTGGTTCGTGTTACAATTGTGGGGATCTGATCCACTACAGGAACAACTGCCCGAGTTTGGCAAACGCAAATCAGGCACTGGCTCGTGGTAGAGCTTTTAATCTGAATGCAAATGAGGCGCGTGCGGATAACGAAGTGGTGAACGGTACGTTCCTTGTTAACAACCATCCTGCTTCTGTTCTATTTGATTCGGGTGCCGATAAGAGTTTTGTGTCTTTAGCATTTGAGCCTTTGCTTGCGATGACTAGAACAAAACTAGGAAAGCCCTTGACAGTAGAAGTAGCTAGTGGTGAACCTGTTATACTCGACTCGGTTCTTCGAAATTGCAAGTTGAATCTCAATAACCATCTTTTCCCCATTGACCTCACACCGATGCAACTCGGGAGCTTTGATGTTATAGTAGGAATGGATTGGTTATCCAAGTACCATGCTGAAGTGGTATGTTTTGAGAAGTTGGTCCGTATACTGCTTTCGACTGGTGAGATCTTAGAAGTTCGTGGGGAGAAACCTGCTAGTGGTCTTAAACTCATGTCTTGTACCCAAGCCCGCAAATACCTACGAAAGAAATATGTTGCTTTCTTGGCACATGTCATAGAGGAAAAAGGCAAGGGTAAGACTATCCAAGATATCCCTGTTGTTCGGGATTATCCAGAGGTATTTCCTAAAGAATTACCTGGTTTACCCCCTGTACGCCAAGTTGAGTTCCGCATTGATCTTGTGCCTAGCGCAAATCCTATTGCTAAGTCACCTTACCGTCTTGCACCGTCTGAGATGCAAGAGTTATCTAAGCAGCTTCAGGTGCTATCTGATAAAGGATTCACCCGTCCAAGTTTTTCCCCTTGGGGCGCTCCTGTCCTATTCGTGAAAAAGAAAGATGGATCATTCAGGATGTGTATCGATTACTGTGAGCTTAACAAGCTTACCATCAAGAATCAATATCCCGTACCTCGCATTGATGATCTCTTTGATCAGCTACAGGGTGCTACTTGCTTTTCAAAGATTGATCTACGTTTTGGGTATCATTAACTTCGAGTTCTCGAAGAAGATATTCCCAAGACAGCTTTTCGTACACGTTATGGTCATTATGAGTTTACTGTTATGCCCTTCGGTTTAACAAATACTCCTGCTGTTTTCATGGACTTGATGAATAGGGTTTGTAAGCCTTATTTGGACAAGTTCATCATTGTTTTCATTGATGATATTTTGATCTATTCTAAGACTCGAGCTGCTCATGAGCAACATCTCCGTCTTACAATGGAGCTTCTAAAGAAAGAACAACTTTTCGCCAAATTCTCCAAGTGCGAATTCTGGCTTAAGGAAATTCAATTTTTGGGGCACATCGTCAACGAACAAGGTATACATATAGATCCCGCCAAAATCAGTGCGATTAAGGATTGGGATACACCTACTACTCCTACCAAGGTTCGTTCATTTCTTGGTCTAGCGGGTTATTACCGCCGTTTCATTGAAAACTTCTCCAAGATTGCGGTTCCTCTCACTGCTTTAACTCAGAAGAGCAAACCTTTTGAGTGGGGATCCAAACAGGAAGAAGCTTTCCAGACCTTGAAACAGAAGCTTTGTGATGCACCTATTCTATCTTTGCCCGAGGGTAATGACGATTTTATTGTGTACTGTGATGCATCCAATTTAGGCCTTGGCTGCGTTCTTATGCAAAGAAACAAAGTTATAGCCTATGCATTAAGACAGCTGAAAGTGCATGAGAAAAACTACACAACTCATGATCTTGAGTTAGGTGCAGTAGTCTTTGCTCTCAAAATCTGGAGACACTACCTTTACGGTACAAAGTGTGTAGTGTTTACTGACCACAAAAGTCTCCAGCATATCTTCAATCAGAAAGAACTAAACATGAGGCAACGACGTCGGGTTGAACTCCTGAACGACTACGATTGCGAAATTCGCTACCATCCTGTTAAGGCGAATGTCGTGGCTGACGCATTAAGTTGTAAGGAACATGTCAAGCTTCACTGTGTTCAGGTTCGATCTGACATTCAAACCCGCATAATTCAGGCTCAACATACTTGTGTTACATAAGACTTGATGGGTAAAGAATTACCGTGTCATACTAATCCTGAGCTTGAACTGAGAGACTTTGGGATATTCTATTTCATGGGCCGTTTGTGGGTCCCAAGTATAGACAATCTTCGCACCTCGCTTACGGATTAAGCTCACAAGTCTCGTTATTCTATTCATCCTGGTGCAGACAAAATGTATAAGGATCTTCGAACCCATTATTGGTGGCTGGGTATGAAGAAAGACATTGCCTTATATGTTTCTAAATGCCTTACTTGTCTTAAGGTTAAGGCAGAACACCAACATCCCTCTGGACTATTGGAGCAACCAGAGATTCCGGTTTGGAAATGGGAAAACATTTCTATGGATCTCATTACCAAGTTACCACGCACTAAAAGGGGTCATGACGCAATTTGGGTTGTTGTTGATCGTCTTACAAAGTCAGCACATTTCCTGCCGATCCGTGAGGATCTATCTGCTGACAAGTTGGCCAAAATATAGGTTGATGAGATTGTATCTCGACATGGTGTTCCGTTGAACATTATATCTGATAGAGATGCTCGATTCTCGTCTCGCTTTTGGAGAACCATGCAATCTGCCATGGGAACCCAACTGCACTTGAGCACAACATACCATCCGCAGACAGAAGGTTAATCTGAGAGAACAATCCAGACATTGGAGGATATGCTTAGAGCTTGTGTGATCAATTTTGGTGGTAGTTGGGATTCGCATCTACCTTTGATCGAATTCTCCTACAACAATAGTTATCACTCTAGCATCAATATGTCACCTTTCGAAGCTTTATATGGTCGAAAATGTCATTCACCGGTCTGCTAGAATGAGATAGGTGAAGCTCAGCTTACTGGACCTGAACTCATTCTAGAGACTACAGATAAGGTCAAGAAGATTCGTGATAACCTACAGGCGGCTAGAAGTTGTCAAAAGAGTTACGCGGATCGACGACGCAAGCCCTTAGAATTTCAAGTCGGTGATCACGTCCTACTCAAGGTGTCCCCTTGGAAAGGTGTGATTAGATTTGGAAAGAAAGGAAAACTTGCACCACGCTATGTTGGACCATTCAAGATCGTTGAAAGAATCGGAAAAGTAACCTACAGACTTGAGCAACCTCCTGAACTTGGAAATGTTCATCCAACTTTCCACGTGTCCAATCTCAAAAAGTGTTTAGCTGATGAGAACCTCCACATACCACTTGATGAAATTCGTGTTGATAACACGATGCACTTCGTTGAGAAACCTGTGGAAATCATGGACCGTGAAGTCAAGAAGCTCAAACGCAAGCGCATTCCTATTGTCAAAGTTCGCTGGGAATCTAAACGTGGCCTAGAGTTTACTTGGGAACGTGAAGATCAGATGAAAGCAAAATATCCACATTTATTCTCACAAGTTTCCTCTAAATAAATTTCGGGACGAAATTTCCTGAAGTAGGGGAGACTGTGACATCTGTGCTTGTGATATCATTTTACAAACTCCGAACAATACATTATTAATAAAACAGTGTGTTTTGATCCCAATGTTTGTCATTTATGTTTAATTTTATGCACATGTTGATTTTTGATCGATTTTGAACTCTATATCGCTTTCTGGAGAGTTATATGTAAACTGATGCGTAAACACGGTCAGTTTAAAGCGAAAAACACTCCGGGACAGCAACATAAGCTTAACATACCTTAAATAACCTTTACATAACTTAAAGATAAGTTTTAAAGGCTTTAGTATGGTAAAAACAAGTTTATTCGCTCTAAGGGACTATTTGCGTCAACTTGCAAAAGTCTGCCTTTTTGTGTGACAACGTACAGTCCGGAACTTGATCATAAGTTAAACATACCATATATAACCTAAACATGGCTTAGAAGTAAGCTTTGATGGGTTCCGTGTGCGAAAACATGCTTATATGATCTTATAGGGGCTAAAAGTGTCAAAAACGGCGTAAGTTTGCGTTTACGCGCATATCTTACGTTCTGGACACATTTGGACATCCAAAATTTTTGTATACACTAAAATATTATTATTTTAGTGATCGGCATGCAAAAATACCATTCGTCGCTTAATTTGGTTCGTTTTCGCATCCGTTTGAGTTTCGTCGTAATTCAACGAACAACGCGATCGTACGACCAAACGAGCTGACATCCGAGAGTCCTCCGAGCATATTTTGAGTCCTCTAAACCTTATTGACCTTTTAGAGCCTTGAAAATGGCTTAACGGGTGTCAAAAGTGCCAAAATGGACTCGAATACATACAGGGACTAAAGCTGTAATTATCTCAAACTCGTGCTGAACTGGGGAGCCCAGGCGGGGCGCGTAACCCCCTCCCCATTTCTTACGCGGGCCACCTGAACAGCCCAACGACCAGAAAGTTTGTTTTTGCTGCTGTTTGATAATTCAGGGGCTGTTTATGCAAATTCTTTGTGTGATGGGCAAGTTTAAGTGTTTACCAAGGCCTCTAATCATCTCCTAACACTTGTATGGCCATGATTCATTGCTTGGGAGTTACACAAAACTTCGCAGGATCTTGTAAGCTCACCACAACTATAAATAGCCCAACACTTTCATTTGTTCCTTGCTCATTCCTCTCTTCTCTTCTCTGCATCTGCTTTGGGAGCTTCCTAATCTGATTTGGGAATTGTTTTCTTTGTAGAAAAGATAGCAAGGACTTTAGTGAGCATTCTTTCATTCCTTTTATTGCTTACTAGTTTAAAAAGTCAAACTGTGTTTAACTTTCAGTTTGACCAGTCAATGGTCAACGCAAAGTTCGGTTGAACTTTGCAACGTGATTGTAATCACGTTGGTTATAATCCTTAGTGATTGTACCCTCTGATTACCACGTTAACTAGGTGTAGAGACGAGTCAAAGTTTCGGTCAAAATGCGTTTTAGCACGCATTTTGAAACGGAACTACTTTTAGGTATCAAAACACTTTGTTTTTGATACCAAATCAGTAGGTTAAACATGTTTTGACATGTTTAACTCGTCACTATTAATTTAACTCATCACAATCTGTGACAACCGTCACTTTTTCGTACATTCCGTACACGAAATGAACAATAATTTGTGCTTAAATGACTGTGCATGATCTGGTTTACCAGACAAATAAATTTCTGAATTCCATGCAAGTGAATTCATGCACGTTTTATACTACAAAATATTGCTCTATGCATAAGCGAGAGCGTTGCGTCATAAAGTAGTAAACTCACCGGTAAGACACACTGTGTCAACAAAACTGCAGAAAGCAGTCAGACATTAGAATTGGAGCCTAGGTGTAGGTCCAACGTCAAGAATGCACTAAAACCCAAGAATACATACAAGGGTTTACATATATACCATCCGGAAGCTAAAATACGCACTAAAAAGCACCCGAAACGCACTTTAAGTACAAAATTTATTTAAATTCAGCTATAATCAGCATTATGACAATGAAATATTATGCAGAAATGATGATTTATCATCCAGAATACTTCCCTAAGTGTCGGGAATTGAAAGTGTCACAAAAGATACTTGAAAGACACTAAACGGTGCAATTTAGCACTTTAACGGAACGGTGTTTAACCGAACAACCGGACATTACCCGGGACACTAAAATTTTGCCACACACATTATTTTATTATTTTTGGACTAGTTAGGGTCCCCGGATACCCTAACCCACTTTATATTATAACACACTTTATTACACTAACTAAACACATTTGAATCTAACTAAATCCTAACAAGTTCCATCACAATCCAACCCTTTTTCCCCCAACCGGTTCTAGAATGGGATCACCCACTTGATTTTATGGAATTGTTTAAGATATATGTATGGTACTAATGAAACATGTTAACTAGTGGGTAAAAAGTTGTAGGAGGATTATAAGAAAATAACACATGGGATCATAACCATCACTTTTCTCTAACTCACTTCCACTCAAAACTCTTCCCTCCCTCTTCCTTGTATTCGGCAACCAACAACCAGCCATCATACACCCACCTTCAACCCATTTCCAAGTCATCTCCATACACACAAAGGTGCTACGGGTCATACAACGAAGCTTGGTGCACACGGAAGTTGAAGGACCGCTCTCATTTTCTTTTATCCACCACTTTTCTACACTCGAACTCCCCTAGCCTTGTGCTAGTGGTAAGCACTTAGATCCTTGTATTTTACTTGTTATTTAAGTGGTTAATGATGCTTAAAGATCAAACACATAAAAACTCTAAAGAACTTAAACAGGTCTTGAACATCATCTAACATATGGTAAAGTAGTGTTAAAAATGATGATGAAATATGTTAATGCATGATAAATTTGACATATATAAGTGATAATCTGCTGTAAGTATCATTGTGATCGCTAAACATGTTAACGGGATCAATCGAACACACTTCATAATGTTAAAAGACTGAAAACAGCTTGCTGATCTGCATTTCCAGCCGCCTTTAACTGGCTGTAACAGAACTGTAACTTAACGAAAAATGTATTTTCTGAAGCCTAGATTTATGTATTATGAAATACGGTTCTAATGGCACTGGAATCATAATTTTTGGACTTGGTTTACTATTTAGTGTCATTCTGTAACAGCAGCTAGAGCTGCATTTTTCTGCTGAAAATATACGTTCTGTTTTCTGTCATAACTTGAGTTCTGTGTAGAGTTAGATCATGAAACTGTTACTGTTGATGGATACTGAAGTTGTAGTAATTGTCCCACTGGAATTTTGTCAATCCGACTTACAATGAATTTTTAGTGAATTATTCTGTGAGCTGCAGTCAGAAAATAATGAATCTGATTGCAGTCTGGAAAATGATTTTTTTATAAAATATTGGCAATGAACTGGACCCCGATATTTTTACACAATAATATTTTGACCCTTTAGCACCTTTTGTAAAAAGTTTCGAATTTTTGAAATAAGATAACTATTTTATTAAAATGCTCGAAAACAGCCCAGTTTTGGATATTTAAGTTGAAATGACATAAGTTGAAATTTGCGTGTCTAAATGTCGAGTATGTTATCTGAGGAAAAGTATTTATATTTGTTGATTACTAAACTTTGCGCTAGACGTATGTGGTATGTATAATACGTGCTAGTATATTAGGACTTGCAAATACACATACAACATATTCAGACAAAATACATAATTCTGGTGCAAAGTGCAAAATACAAAATACTTATATTTATTTTCGGGAAAATAATATAAGTAAGACACTTAGTTAAAAATATAACTTATTTTAACACAAGAATACGTACACAAAAGATAGTGACTTGTACTTGTGCGACACAAGTCTAGTGACTAACGTTAATAAAATACGTTTAGGTCACGACGCTAGCAAAGCAAATCCGGTGAAGTTTACGACGCAAGAAACGCAAAGTTGTGAGTTCATGCTCCCCCTTTTCTCTAACTATTTTTGGTTTTATAACTCTGGGGGTGAAATACATGTTACAAATATTACAATTTTTACAAATGGTAAAAATACAAGAAGCACTCTTGGTGAGAACGAGTACTAAGTGCAATACGAATTGAGAATACAAAAATACGAGAAGCACACTTGGTGAGAACGAGAACCGAGTATGATGTGCTTTAAGAAATGCCTAGAAAATACTAGATCATGTGAGCATAGCCTTAATACTAAAAATGCCATAAAGTCTTGGTGAAAACTAGTACCAAGCCATTAAAAACATTCATTAATTAGGGGCGAGGGTTAGATCTAACGGGTACGGCCGAACCCCACTCATGGTCAAAACTAGTACCTAGTAGTGCTTCGGAGTCCCAGTAGAGGGTAATCGACACAGTCGAGGTTAATCGACACAGTCGAGGGAAATCGACACAGTCGAGGGAAATCGACACAGTCGAGGTTAATGGACACAGTCGAGGGTAATCGACACAGTAAAGGAGCCAACACTAATGCTCCATATGTTCTCACATGTCTTAAAGGAGCCAACACTAATGCTCCATATGTCCTTACATGCCTTAATGTCCTTGTACAAACATTCGATTAGTACGTGGTGTACACAAGAAAACTTGATTTATACAAGAATACTTTATTTAAACAAGATACATACCATGTTTTCATACATGGTACGCAAAACGCATGAACTCGCTCAACTTTATGTTGATGTTTTCCAATTACATGTATTTCAGGTGACAGGATGGATCTTGGGCGCAAGTGTCGTAACTAGAAGTAGACTACAAGTTTAGATGTCATCCACTTTTGTTGAATTGTAACCTAGATGAAGGTTGTGTTTTAAAACTTAAATAACAAGTGTTTGTAATACTCAAAATTTTCCGAATGGATGAACATCGTAGTAAATCATATAGTTGTTTATTATGATTGAATGCAATGATAACAAGCTAGTCACACATCATACGCTTCCGCAAAAGACAGGGTATGACAGTTTGGTATCAGAGCTTCGATTGTAGTGAACTAGGATTCCTTCTCGAATCTAGACTACAATCACTAGAGTTCTCTTACAAAAAGGTTTCCATTGCATTCACGTAAGCGCCAAGATCCACGAGTCAAACATTTTCAAAGAAGAGACAAGGTAAGGACATTAGTAGGGAATACCCTGAAAATAAGGTGCCAACTAAGGCATAGTCTACACAAGTTAGACTTGCCAAAAGACAAAAGGACACCCCCAAAAACGAGAGTTATACATGATATGATACATTAAATTGCTTGATTATGCTAAGTAGCATATCTGTTATTGATATACATACGAATAAGTGTACGGAATGATTATTGATGTGAACAAGATACTTTCGACTCCGACTTCTATTACTATACGTAACTCGCACGATGAAGCTACCGACCTCGCGTTCATTGCAAAGCTCATAGCTAGAGTGATTACCAGACGAGATTCTGAGCTCGCTTCCGTAGAAAATGGCTGCTATTCTCTCTCGATTGCGAAGGTGCCTGACTATGATAGTGACGACGAGGTGGAGGCGGCAACCTTGAACGAACTCTTAATCAACGGGACGAGATCCCTCCGGCTTATGTGAAGCAAGATTGACGACATACTTGACCAGAAAAGGAAGATGAAGTATTCATCATGAAGGTGCCCCTCCAACTACTAGGAATTCTCTCTATTCCTATTCCATCTAATCATCGTGCCTATACACGTGTAACAATAACGAATGTTAGCGCATGGACCACCGCAATGGTCCTTTCCATGACAAAGGTATAAGGACAGTAGTGTCCCCTCCTAGATCGATCATCTGCTTGGACGAGAGAAAATTGGGGTAACTGTGCAAGATAATTTATTATTACGGGGGCCCACGTAATAACGACTTCTAGTGCACAGAAATCCTGGTGGACTCTACCGGTCGAGCTAATGAAAAGCACACCAAATTCAATCTATAGGTGTCCTCACCTTCAACTGGTAGAACAACACATAGATCAGTGCTTTAGCACGTTAGAAAGTAGGAAACCTGTCTTGCCTACTCCGTGTCTACCTGTGTACGAGACGTTTGAGAAACGATATTTAAGTAAGAGAAGAGGAATGACATTCAGAGAGGTTTAGCGACGTTACACTCTCTATCATCCCTACACGAACAACCCCATCTAAGGGAAAATATACGCACCAGTAAAGCTAAAGACCTAAGAAAAACCAATGTAGCAGGAAATAACTCAAACTTGAATGGCCAAGGCGATGTGGCCTCGAGTTCATTTCATGACAAACAATAAGCCAAGTTGGCAAGCCTATGTGAAGGCTCAGTAACTGTTTCCTCGCTCATACATTGATTATATATACATGTGAAATTGGGTGATTACATGATGGCTTATGGTGCTATGTACCTCATAGACAATCGGAATGTTGCCTAACCTACTTCATACCATTTTGGCAAAAGAGAATGCCGCCCAGGCGAGACACAAACACCAGTACGCTACCAAGAACGGAAGCCGAGCTGCAAGAACGCATCTCACAGGCCATTGCACGACATGAAGCTGATGCGTGAGTAGTGTAATATGTTTTTAGATGTATATTTTAAGCCCTTTTACACTTTTAGCCAAGTTTTAAATTTATAAAACACGATATTTACTAACACTAAACACACATATGGGCAAGTGCACCCATCGTTGACGTAGTATAGTGTTGGTAAGATACCGAGGTCGTCCAAGGACACAAGAGCTTTTAGTACCGGTTTATCCTCAACGTCTAACCAAATCAAAATGTTAGAAAAGATTTTTAAACTAAGAAAATAAAAACTAACTAAATGCTGAAAATAAATAAAAATAAAAAAACAAATAGACAAGATGAATCACTTGGATCTGACTCGTGTATTAGTATAACGTTTGATTATTTTCGCACTTTTGCACTTGTTTAGGAGATTATCTTAGTTATTGTAGTAGGCCCCTCTTTTGAAGGCGACGTTACCCTCAACCCAGTAGTTTGAGTCAGCAAGGATACAATCCTAAAGGGTCGGATTATTGAAAGATAATGAATTAAGTTATTAATGCAAATTATGGTAGGCCCCTCTTTTGGAGGTGACGTTACTCTCGACTAAGTAGTCTGAGTCAGCAGGGATACAGTCCTAAATAGTCGGGTTATAGTATTAATAGTAGTTAACTTCAGTACCCAGGTCCCTTGCAGGACCTCTAAACGCTGAACAAGGGCAAGACCCTTACCAAACCATTCCCTTAACCCCCGACCAGGTAGCCAACATACCTCCATATAGACCGTGGAGATATGAATGGTGAAAATCTTTTATTTTATATAGACCGTAAAATAATGCCAAGATACCACGGGCAAACGATAAGGAAAGATCACCTTCAACATAAGCAACTAGTTATTAAAGTCATTAATACAAAACCAAATAAAAAGTGCAAAAGATTAAAAATAAAAAGTATTATACTAAACACTTGTCTTCACCAAGTGATGTAAGAGACTTAGGCAAACATGGCCTTGATTGTCAAGAACTCTTACGATCAATCTTGGATCCCGAGACGACTCACACACTCTATGATGGACAATGGATGATGGTGGTGGATGATGGTGTTTGATGGTGGTGGGTGGTGGATGAAGTGTGAGAGAGGTGGTGTGCCAAGGGATGAGTTGCAATGAAACCAAGTACTCCTATTTATAGGCTGAACAGAAGGCTGGGCACGGCCCCGTGTCCGCTGGACACGGCCCCGTGCCTGTCTAACACTCTCTCTCTTCATTAATTGTAATTCGCAATTACAATTAATGCGCCTGCTGTACTTTCGCCACGCGCCCGTGTTCACTGGGCACGGCCCCGTGGTGGGCAATAGAAGCTTCTATAGGTTTGTCTTTTCTGCTGCTTCTTGGGCACAGCCCCGTGCTGGTTGAGCACGGGGCATGTTTAGTCTTCTACCTTCTCTATTTTGCTTGGGAGGATGCTGTTGAGGGGTCGGGCAATCCACTTATGTTCCTTTTCTTGCATTTATGTTAGATTTAGCTGTCTTTTTGCTTCTTTTGTGAATTTGAGCTCATTTAATCCTGAAAATACAAAAGGAAGACAAAAACACTCTTTTTCCAACATTAGTACTTAAAAAGGGTTAGTTTTATGCCTCATTTGATGTAATTTATATGTTGCATTTTACACACATCAAATACCCCCACGCTTGAATTTTTGCTTGTCCTCAAGCAAAACTCTTTAATACGTGGCTTACACTCCCAAATGGAATGGGTAGAAGAGAAGGTTTTGGCTTGTCATAGAGTGTCGGGAATCCAAGATCTTTTTGGTTTTATTTTTATTTATTTACAATCCTATTCGTTATGATTTATTTAGAACGTATCATAGGATAAATTACTTATTTGGGCATAGCATGCCTTTTTAAAATTCCATTTATATACAAGTTCACATACCTCACGGGAGAAATCACTCACACTCGGCCGAAGGTGTATTTTTAGTGAATCACTCGGGAGCGGCGTGGAACTTATCCCTACCATAGGCTTGCCAAGCAATCAATCCTCCTCCTTTTTAACTTGTTACCTTTGTAAATATCAAGAGGACTTTTTGGGTAAAGGCTTGGGCTAAAGGTGGGTAGTTGGGTTAGTGGTTAGTAGAAAAGGGCGAAAAGCGTAAAAAGCGTCGGTTTTCGTAAACATTTTGTTTTAGTGACTTTTTATTCTTAATGAAGTATTTCTTCAAACAAGCTTTTGTTTTAAGAGCTTTGTTTGTTTATTTCTAACTTCATCATTTTTTTTTCAGTCACACGAAAACCGAGCTTGTTACTAAAATAAAGGGTAAAAATAAAAAGGGTTTTGGTGGGTAAAAGGGTTTTAGGGTAAAGAAATGAAAGGTTTAGGCTCAAAGGGGTTAACTAGGGGGAGTTTTTGGGTAGGTGAATGGAAAAATAAAAATAATGGTTTTGAAAGAAAAAGGGTTAGTCCTAATGCCTCCATTATTTACTTACTTGGGTTTAAGTTGGTAAGGACCGGGAATGAATCGTCGTGGCAAGTTCTAGAGTCGTAAGAACCAAGCGGCTATTCACACAAGAAATGAAAAATGAGCATTTAGTCTAAAGATGTGTATTTGTATGCTCAATAAAGGCTCAAAACTCACTTTTTATGGGAATGGTTTTTTCTATGTGATCAAGTCTATATAATCGAATTTTAACTAAGCTTGTCATGCCGTTTCATAATTTTCTTATATTAGTTCTTTTTATCACGACGCTATCGGTTGTAAACTTGCAAAAATATAACCTTATTAATCTTAGAATTCCCAACTTAAACTTTAGACAAGTAAAAAAAAAAAAAAATTTTTTGAAAAAAATTTTGGGGTGATTAGCGGTTCCAATAGAGTTTTGTGTAAGGCTTGTTATTTGGACTTGCAACATTTCAAGGTTTTAGCATCCCCCCCCCCACACTTAAATTACACATTGTCCTCAATGTGTCCCAAAAATAAATTTTTAGGTTGATTGAATGTGTAACATGGTGTTTAAAAGCAAAAAATTATGTTACTGGCAGCCTGGACACGGCCCCGTGTCCGCTGGACACAACCCCGTGGTGAACTACCAGTAATGAAAACTTACAGAAGGTGGACACGGGGGCGTGTTGGCTAGACACGGCCCCGTGTCTGGCAAAAATCTACAGGAAAGTAACCAAACAGCAGGTCTGGGAGGTGAGCACGGGGGCGTGTTGGTTGGACACGTCCCCGTGTGGACAGTTTGTAAGCCTGAAAAATAGGTTCCTTCCTCCGGTTTTTCCATCTTGGCTTTATGACTGCTAAGGCTTAGCACTCTAAGCCTCGGTTTGTACCTGTTTCATCACTAAATACCACACCAAGCAACACAAACATCCTACATCACCAAAGTTAATTGTTCCAAGCATAAAGTAAAAGAAAAATAAAGCGGAAAATAAAAGTAGTTAAGGAAAGTAAATTGTTGAAAACTTGGCACGCAGGCCACAAACTGTTCGATAGATAAAGGGACTTTAACCTGTGGGCTCACCATCAACCCGCTCCTGCTCCTTCAATCCCCTAGTCCATGTCCTCGTCGCTGTCATCACCTCCATCCCCCTGACCTGCCATATACTCCCGGATGCTGCCGATATCGTCTTGTATGTCGTTGATGTTTCGTTCGATAGCTCCGACCCAGTGGTATGTATTGTTGGCAAGGTTGTAGGTGTTCCTGGTACACATGAGGTTTTCCTGCAAAAGATCATGTAAGCTTTGAAAGTTAGGAAAACCGCCTCCTTGTGAGGAGGATTGACTCGGATCACCATGGGGTTGATACTGGTAGTGAGGAGGTGGTGCGTGAAGAACTAGGGCCTCCTGCGGGTTCCATGCATAGCCTTGCGTCCTTTGGAAGCTCACTGACCCGTCTTCCGCCTCATAAAGTAAGTTCATGGCTCGGCAAATGTGATAGTCAACTCGTCCCGACCATGGGCTTCTCTCGAAGGACCTAGGGATTCGCGTGAAGTGCTTGAAGAGGCGGTACACCCATCCTCCAAAAAAGATAGGTGTTGGAGCACGAGCAAGGCGGTTGAGATGCATGTTTCGTAGCAGGAGATATGGAACATCGAGAGGCTTCCGGTTGTGGATACAGTGAAGGACAACCAAATCATTCAACCCTACAACGCCACTACTGTCGTGACGTTGGTTAAGAGAGTAGGCGAGGAGCCTGTGAATGTAGCGATACAGTGGGTCCCTCAGCTTGGTACTCTTGGTGCTGCTAGGGTTGTAGATTCCTTCACCGATTTGGGCCCATGCGGCTTGACGTTCGTTTTCATCCAAATCTCGTAATCCCCCGGTATTTTCCTCATTTCCCGATTCCTCTTCCCCGTACAGTCCCATTATAGCTCCAAACTGTGCCATAGAGATCGAGTACCTCGTCCCGCCACACCGAAATGCAACCCCTTCATTGTTGAACGGGTCACACCTTGAAGTGAAGGTAAAAGTACTATAGAACTCCATGGTGCATTGATGCACCAACCGAAGCCGAGTGTTTAATGCAACTGCTAGTGGTCCCGTAACGATGTTGTTGAATCGGTCCAGCTGGTTTACCAAGGTTAACAGGTCCGTGCATGCTCGTCTGGGGTACTCCTCGGGCCTTGTTTGAAGTAACTCGTATCTTGCCCTAGCATCGAGCTCACTTGCATTGAACCTTGTGAACTTTGCCATCTGAAAGAATACACCAAAAGTTAGCATGAAACAGTGAGATTCTGAAAGAAACTGCAAACAGTGGGCTGGACACGGCCCCGTGTTCAGTGGGCACGACTCCGTGTCCAGACGTCTGTAACCCAAAAACTTCATTTTTCGTCCCGGTCCCGGAAATCTGAAAATTTTTGGCCCAGTAGGTGCGGTTTCCCCCGAAAATGAAACCCCAAGTGCCGTTTTTCCCAAAACAACCCGTTTACCCCTTCAATTTCATCTTTTTCGGTTAAAAAACAAGGGTTTGAGGTTTTAGTGAGAAATCGGGCAAATCTATCAACAATTCAAGTGTACTTACTTCCCATTACACTAATCTAAACTAATACTAATAGATTATATCAAAAATTTGGAGTTCGATCCGGATGAACTTGAAGAACCCTAGATTTTCCCCAAATTTTTGATGATTAACTACATGCAAGTAACTAATCTAACTACTAATGATGATAGAATCATACCTTGATGTTGTTAAACGTGGAGGTAACGTCGGAAATCTGCGGAAAATCGCCTTGAACCAGAGCGTTTTCGGCAAAATGGGGCGTGTGGAATGAGGTAACTGTTATGAAATGAGGGTTTTATCCCCGACAGTTGCGTCGACACGGCCCCGTGTCCAGCGGACACGGCCTCATGTCGAGCAAAAATTTGAAATTTTTTTTTTGTGCTCGTGTGAGTGCCCATTTTTCCGAAGACATGGTTAAAAGACTTACTGGTTTCGATGTATACTCGCTTGTTTGTAACATATCGGGTATGATGTGGGTGCTTTTCATTCGTTAACCGTTTGAAGCGAGATCTCCTCCTCTTCATCCTCAATGGATCCTCGGTAGAGTTTTAGCCGTTGGCCATTGACTTTAAATGGAATACCATTTCGAGCTTTAATTTCTACTGCACCGTGAGGAAAAACATGGGTGACAGAAAAATGTCCTGACCACCTAGATTTTAGTTTACCAGGAAATAATCGAAGTCGTGAATTAAACAACAGAACTTGGTCTCCTACCCGAAATTCATTAGGCTTAATATATTTAAATGTGTAAATTTTTCATTCTTTCCTTATAAATTTCGGAGTTAGAGTATGCATAATTCCTTAATTCGTCTAATTCATTCATTTGACAGAATCGATTTTTACCTGCAGTTTCTAAGTCTAAGTTTACGCTTTTTATTGCCCAGTAGGCCCTGTGAGCTATTTCTACTGGCAAGTGACAACTTTTTCCATAGACAAGCTTATATGGGGTTGTGCCTATAGTGGTTTTATAAGCAGTTCGAAAAGCCCATAAAGCATCATCTAATTTATCAGCCCATTCCTTTTTATTTAACCCTACGGTTTTTTCAAGTATTCGTTTTAAACCTTGGTTAGTCACTTCGGCTTGTCCATTTGTTTGAGGGTGATATGCTGTTGAGACCCGGTGATAGACCCCATACCTTGTTAAGATTATTTCGAGTTGATGATTGCAAAAATGGGTACCCCTATCACTTATCAAAGCTTTTGGTATTCCAAAACGAGAGAATAATTTTTTCAGAAATTTTACCACTACTCTTCCATCGTTTGTTGGAAGAGCTTCGGCCTCTGCCCCTTTAGACAAGTAATCGACTGCCACAAGTATATATTTGTTTCCTTTTGACGGTGGGAAGGGTCCCATGAAATCGAGTCCCCACACATCAAAGATTTCACAAACGAGAATGCCGTTTTGAGGCATTTCGTTTTTGGTAGAAATATTACCTGATCTTTGGCAAGCATCACATGTCTTTACAAGATCTTGTGCATCTTTGTAAATGGTTGGCCAATAAAATCCTGAATCAAATACCTTTCGTGCGGTACTAGTGGCACCATGATGTCCTCCGTATGGACCTTCATGACAATGACGGAGAATTCTTCGTGCTTCATTACCATGGACACACCTTCGGATGAGTTGGTCGGCACACATTTTCGGCACACATTTTGAAAAGATAAGGGTCTTCCCAAAAGTAATGCTTTACATCTGCAAAGAATTTCTTTCTTTGATGATGCGGCCATCCTTTGGTGACTATACCGCTAGCTAAATAATTAGCATAGTCGGCATACCACGGTTCTTGTCTGCTCTCCATCATTTCCAAGGTCTGTGGGAAATTTTTCGTTGATCTGCTCGTCCCTTGTTGCCTCCAAAGCTGGGTCTTCTAGGCGTGAAAGATGATCTGCAGCAGTGTTTTCTGCTCCTCTTTTGACTTTGATTTCAATGTCGAACTCTTGGAGGAGTAGAATCCATCTGATCAAACGGGGTTTCGCGTCTTGTTTCTTGAAGAAGTATCGGATAGCTGCATGATCTGTATAGACTACAGTTTTAGAAAGAACAAGGTAAGAACGGAATTTATCAAAAGCAAATACCACAGCTAGTAACTCTTTTTCTGTAGTTGTGTAATTTTCTTGTGCATCGTTAAGCGTTTTACTAGCATAATAAATTGGGTGGAAATGCTTTTCTTTTCTTTGTCCCAAGACTACTCCAACAGCAAAGTCACTTGCATCACACATGATTTCGAAGGGAAATTTCCAATCAGGCGCTATCATGATAGGTGCATTGACTAGCATTTCCTTGAGGGTTAGAAATGCTTGATTGCAATCCTTGTCAAAGATGAAAGGTGCATCTTTTTCAAGTAATTTTGTTAGAGGTCTTGAAATTTTTGAAAAGTCCTTGATAAACCTTCTATTAAATCCGGCATGCCCTAAGAAACTTCTGATTGCTCTAACGGAGGATGGTGGAGGTAATCGAGAAATAGTTTCTATTTTTGCTCGATCAACTTCCATACCTTCGCTTGAGATTTTATGACCGAGTACTATTCCCTCTGTTACCATGAAATGGCATTTTTCCCAGTTAAGGGCGAGGTTAGTTTCCTCACATCGGGATAGCATTCGTTCAAGGTTATCGAGGCATTGGTCATATGAGTCTCCAAAGATAGAAAAGTCGTCCATGAAGACTTCCATTGTCTTTTCTATCATGTCATGGAAAATGGCTACCATACAACGTTGGAATGTTGCAGGTGCATTACATAGACCGAATGGCATGCGTCAATAGGCGAAAGTTCCGTAGGGGCATGTGAAAGTTGTCTTTTCTTGGTCTTCAGGTGCTATCGGGATTTGAAAGTAACCTGAAAAACAATCCAAGAAACAGTAAAATTTATGACCGGATAGTCGTTCTAACATTTGATCAATGAAGGGCAAAGGAAAGTGGTCTTTCCTTGTTGCTTCATTTAATCGTCTATAGTCTATACAAACTCTCCATCCCGTGACGGTTCTTGTTGGTATTAATTCATTTTTTTCATTAGTTATTACCGTCATACCTCCTTTCTTTGGGACTACTTGGACGGGACTTACCCATGGACTATCGGAGATAGGATAGATTAGTCTGGCGTCAAGTAACTTGATGACTTCATTTTTAACCACTTCTTGCACATTGGGATTTACTCTTCGTTGTGGTTGTATCACTATTTTGTAGTCATCATTCATTAGAATTTTGTGCGTGCACATGGAAGGACTTATTCCTTTAATATCTACAAGCTTCCAAGCAATCGCATTTTTGTGTTTTTTAAGAAGATTAACTAATTTTTCTTTTTCTACGCTACTTAAATTAGATGAAATGATTACAGGTAAATTACCACCTTTGTCTAGAAAAGCATATTCCAAACCTTTAGGAAGTTCTTTGAGCTCAATGGATGGGTCTTTAGAAGACGCCTTATTTTGTGGCTCATCTAGATCAAGAACCTTAAAAGTTTGTTCTATGGCGACCTCTTCTTCAACAAAGTGGTCATCTTCTTCAGTTGTATCGGGTGGCTCATCTTCATCTTCAATTAGGGGGTCATTATTGCCAAAAGGATATTTCATTGAACGCTTAAGATCTATGCTTCTTTTGAATGCCCCTAATCGAAGAGGTAGATTGTTAAATTTTCGGTTTTTCAAAGCTTCATGAGTTTTCACAAAAGGTTTTCCCAAGACTAGAGGAGCGTCATCGAGGATGACAAAGTCGGTTGGAATAACCAATTGATTTGTTTGAACCAAGACATCCTCAACTACACCGATTGATTTTATTACCTTCCGATTGGATAGAAAAATGGGTATTTGAAGTGGAGCGAAATCACTAATACTTAATTTTTCAAAAATACAGTTAGGCATTATGTTAACACAAAGATCTTTATCAATAGTGATATTACTAATAAAGGAATTTTGAAAGAAACATGGAACCGGTGTAATGTTAATTTCAAACGGATCTTCTTTTATTAGCGAGGTTTGATCATTAGTTAACTTAACACTTACCATTTCTTCAATTTTAGTACTCGTGTTTAGCTCTTTTAAAAACTTAGCATGAGGGGTTACTAAACAATGATTTTCAAAAGAAGGTGACAAGAGACTAATTTCTTCAAAATTGGACTCTTCTTGTAATTTAGCGTTATCGACCTCACCTCTTTCGTTGTTTAACTCATGTGTCGGTTTTTCACTTATTTGTTCTTCCATTTTTACATTTTCAACTATCGTTTCTTTTAATTCTTCTCTTGCACGGGACTCCTCTTCCCTTGTGCGAGATTCTTTTATGCATCGTTCGATAGTTTTAATGTGTTCTAATATCCTGTTGGTCACTTCAGTGATAGAGAAAGGATCAGGATTCTCAAAGCTTGAATCCGGTTGTTCGATCCTTGGTTCCTCATAGTACTCATATGAAGTAGATGGTTCACACCATTGTTTTTCATTGTAAGTATATGATGGATAAGGGTCGAAACTTTGTTCTTCATAGCACTCATATGAGGTGGGTTGTTCACGCCATGGTTCCTCATAATAAGTGTATGAAGGTGGCGGCTCATATCTTGACTCTTCAAGTATGAGTATGAAGGCTCATACCTTGGTTCATCAAAATATGAGTATGAGGGAGGAGGTTCATACCTTTGGTCTTCATAGGATGTGTATGAAGTTGATGGCTCGTACCTGGGCTCCTCATGATAGTTGTATGAAGCGGATGGTTGAAACAAGTTACAATATTGTACCGAGTGCGGGTTTCCACAATTAGTGCAATAGTCTCTCATATAATCATCCTCCTCATAGGTGTAGTTGTAACCTCCTGAGTATTGATCCATAAGAATCACTCAGCAGACTACAACTGAGTCTCGGGACCAGAAAACAAAAACAAAGACGGAAACAGAAGGCTGGACACGGCCCCGTGCCTGGTGAACACGGCCCCGTGTTCAGGGTCTGTATCTGGGCGCTTTAATTAAAGTTACTGGTCACTTTGGACACGGGGGCGTGTTCAATGAGCACGGCCCCGTGTTCAGACTCTGTATCTGGGTATCTAACTAAAAAATATGCAGCACGGGGGCGTGTTCAGTGAGCACGGCCCCGTGTTCAGGCTACTGTAAATGCAAACTAAACTAAAATGCAGAAAAATGTGCGCGCGTTTTAAAAAGGTTTTGAAAAACTGATTAGGCCGTCGATTTTAAGCTTTCTTAAAATCCTTGTGTCCCCGGCAACGGCGCCAAAAACTTGATACGTGTGTAGTGTAATGTGTTTTTAGATGTATATTTTAAGCCCTTTTACACTTTTAGCCAAGTTTTAAATTTATAAAACACGATATTTACTAACACTAAACACACATATGGGCAAGTGCACGCATCGTTGACGTAGTATAGTGTTGGTAAGATACCGAGGTCGTCCAAGGACACAAGAGCTTTTAGTACCGGTTTATCCTCAACGTCTAACCAAATCAAAATGTTAGAAACGATTTTTAAACTAAGAAAATAAAAACTAACTAAATGCTGAAAATAAAATAAAAATAAAAATAGATAGACAAGATGAATCACTTGGATCCGACTCGTGTATTAGTATAACCTTTGATTATTTTCGCACTTTTGCACTTGTTTAAGAGATTATCTTAGTTATTGTAGTAGGCCCCTCTTTTGAAGGCGACATTACCCTCAACCCAGTAGTTTTAGTCAGCAAGGATACAATCCTAAAGGGTCGGATTATTGAAAGATAATGAATTAAGTTATTAATGCAAATTATGGTAGGCCCCTCTTTTGGAGGTGACGTTACTCTCGACTAAGTAGTCTGAGTCAGCAGGGATACAGTCCTAAATAGCCGGGTTATAGTATTAATAGTAGTTAACTTATGAGGGGGTCAAAGAGTTTGGATCCCCGCCATCTAATACCTATGGGCATTGAAGGAGATCCTACTAAATTTGACCCAGGTCCTTTGCAGGACCTCTAAATGCTGAACAAGGGCAAGACCCTTACCAAACCGTTCCCTTAACCCCCGACCAGGTAGCCAACATACTTCCATATAGACCGTGGAGATATGAATGGTGAAAATCTTTTATTTTATATAGACAGTAAAATAATGCCAAGACACCACGGACAAACGATAAGGAAAGATCACCTTCAACATAAGCAACTAGTTATTAAAGTCATTAGTACAAAACCAAATAAAAAGTGCAAAAGATTAAAAATAAAAAGTATTATACTAAACACTTGTCTTCACCAAGTGATGTAAGAGACTTAGGCAAACATGGCCTTGATTGTCAAGAACTCTTACGATCAATCTTGGATCCCGAGACGACTCACACACTCTATGATGGACAATGGATGATGGTGGTGGATGATGGTGTTGTGATGGTGGTGGGTGGTCGATGAAGTGTGAGAGAGGTGGTGTGCCAAGGGATGAGTTGTAATGAAACCAAGCAGTCCTATTTATAGGTTGAACAGAAGGCTGGGCACGGCCCCGTGTCCGCTGGACACGGCCCCGTGCCTGTCTGACACTATCTCTCTTCATTAATTGTAATTCGCAGTTACAATTAATGCGCCTGCTGTACTTTCGCCACGCCCCCGTGTTCACTGGGCACGGCCCTGTGGTGGGCAATAGAAGCTTCTATAGGTTTGTCTTTTCTGCTGCTTCTTGGGCACGACCCCGTGCTAGCTGAGCACGGGGCGTGTTCAGTCTTCTGCCTTCTCTATTTTGCTTGGGAGGATGCTGTTGAGGGGTCGGGCAATCCACTTATGTTCCTTTTCTTGTATTTATGTTAGATTTAGCTGTCTTTTTGCTTCTTTTGTGAATTTGAGCTCATTTAATCCTGAAAATACAAAAGGAAGACAAAAACACTCTTTTTCCAACATTAGTACTTAAAAAGGGTTAGTTTTATGCCTCATTTGATGTAATTTATATGTTGCATTTTACACACATCAGAAGCCCTCCGCTCTAAGCACAGCGATGGCACTACTGGAAATAACCCTCCAACTGGCTGCACCTATAATCAATTCCTGGACTGCAAACCACTGAATTTTGATGGCACAGGATGTGCCGTTGCATTTGTACGTTGGACAGAAAAGACTGACTCCATTCTAAGAATGAGTAATTGTTCGCCCCAACAGAGTGTTACCTATATCTCAGGGTTATTCCTAGATGGCGCGCTCTCCTGGTGGAACCTTCAGGTTCAAACCCTTGGTGCAGATGCTGCTTATGCACTGAGCTGGGACGAGCTCAAGGAAATGATGGAAAACAAATACTGTTCTAGGGCTGAAATCCAGAAGCTTGAGGTGGAGTTCTGGAATTTGAAAATGGACGGACCGAAGATTCCTGAATACGTCCAGTGATTTCACGACTTGTCTAGAGTCGTCCCCTACATAGTCAAACCGGAATTCAAAAGGATTGAACAATTCATTGGGGACTTGCACCCCAGATCAGGGGCATGGTTACTACCTCAAAGCCCTCAACCATTGCAGAGGCTATCGAAATGAGTGTCACTCTTACTGAAGAGGCTCTACGTGCGGGAAAATTTTTGGAATCTGAGGGTAACAAGAAAGAGACTCATGTGGAGTCATCAGGCAACAAGAAGAGGAAGTCCTCAAATCTAAAGATGAGCACCCAAGTCAGTTGTGGAAGCTCTAAAGCAAACAAAAGAAAGAAAGTGAACCCGTCGCATGACAGGAAAGCTTCTGGAACCACTAATAAGGTTGGTGATAAGATCTACTCGGGAACTAAGCCGAGATGCAAGGAATGCACTTTTCACCATAAAGGTCGATGTCTGAGGCCTAGGTGTGGAAAGTGTGGAAAAGAAGGGCACAGCAAGGACGCCTGTTGGGCGAAGGACCCAGATGGAAGAAATAAGAGAATACCCGGTTGCTACAAATGTGGTGAAGCAGGGCACTTTAGGAAAGATTGCCCAAAGAAGAAACAAGCAAGGAAGGGTTTTCACGATCGAAACTCGTGAAGCACGCCAGGATCCAGATGCGGTTACGGGTACGTTCCCTATTAACCAACCTAATGCATCTACTTTTAATTAATACTGGCCTCAACTTTAACCTTGCATGCTTAGAACTTAGGAAACTGCTTGGCCTAGTTTCGAGTAAAATAGACGTCCCGTACTCTTTAGAAATGGGCATATAGAAGGATAGTTTAAACAGTCGAAGCGATTAAGGATCGTATTTAGGGACTCAGAGGGCCGGAACCTTCTGTTACCATTGACTCGTGAAGTCATAATATGATAGTCAGCATGGATCGAAAATCCAAGTATACAGCTGAAGTCGTTCGATACGAGAAAATCAGACGCATCCCTCTTGCGAATGATGAAACCCAACTTTCCTGCAATAGGTACAAGGATGCTAGACCCCACAAGGCGGCAGATCTACGACATCCCTCATTGGTCAAAGAGGCATAGAAATGCCTCCGAGTAGACTGCAGAGCCTGAGAACATCCCCGTGACGGAAGAAGTCCCAGTAGCCTTTGCGGAAGACTTGCCAAGAACGCCCCTCCGTAGCGACGAGAGGAGTTTAGGATAAATCGCGTGCCAGGAGCAGCACCAGTGCCGAATGACGCCATACCGACTAGCTTCACCCGCGAAGCATGAACCTCTGATATAACTGCAAGAGCTGCTAGACAGAGGAAATTAAGGACATAACATCCTTAGTTAAGGGCACAAGGAGAAAGTTGATAGACTCCACTTTGCATAAATTCCAGAGAATTGAGAATCAGAATCCTTTGCCAAGGACTGATGACATGAAACAGACAAAATCGTAAGATCCTAGTTGCCACTCAAGGATCAACCTGAGGACAGGATGTCCTCAACTGCGAATACCAGAAGGAAATATCCCTAAAACGACCCTCAGAACTCGCTTCGAGCATTACGAGTTCCTTGTCGTACCATTTGGCTTAACAGATGCATCAACCATATTCATGGACCTCATGAATCGAACGTGTAAACCATACATGGATAAATCATGATTATACTTATTGACTACATTATTATATGGCCAACGACCAAGGAAGGTCGTAAGCAACAGCTGCAATTTACCTTGCAACTCTTAGAGAAAGAACAGTTAAGCACTATGATGACGAAAAGCGGATTTCGAATTCGCGGAGTGAGAACTTTAAGGTACATGGTGGATGAGAACGAAATTCATGCCACCCCTGCAACCAAGAGCTAAGGAGCTAGAGTTGCAATTATGTGACGCCTCTCGACAAAGTCTTAATTGTACGCCGATGCAACAAGACCACAACATTGCATACGCGGCACATTGATTAAGGGATCATGAGAAGAGACCTTGAGATAGATACAGTAATTGCGCACCGCAAACTGGACGTTATTACCTGAAAGAAAACGCTGCACGATCTTTACTGATCACAAGGAATGCAGCACACCGATGAACGTAAGAACTCGAATATGAACTGAGCTGTTGAACGATGCAGACTGTATAAACATGATACGTGCTTGTGTGATAAACTTCAATAAAAAGTTGGAACACTCACTTACCCTTAGTGGAGTCTTCCTACAACAGTATTTATCACACCGCCATCTAAACCGCTTCATGTGAAGCTTTAGATGGAACGTAATAAGTTAATCCCCGTCATGTTGGACGGAGACCGGAGATAAACAATCTACTGACCCACGTTAGTTCGGGAAGATCTAGAGGCAAGGTCATTCAGATATGTGATCATATCGAGACAGCCCGTAAGATACAGAAAAATTACACCGATGAGCGGCGGAAATCGTCAGATTTTGAGACAAGAAGTGTGGCTAAAACGAGAGCCTCTCCTAGAGAAGGCGTAGTGTGATTTGGAAAACGAAAAGGTTGAATCCCCGGTGTAGGGATCGGAACCATTGTTCACAAGATGAAGCTCCCAGATAAGATCAGTAGTGATCGCGACACATTCATGTGTCTAGTCTTTAGGGGAGTCTGACTCAAGGAACATTCGTTCCCACAAATAAGATTCACGTCAATGACAAACGATAGAAACCTGTTGAGGTTTTGGACCAGGAGTCCACAATACTATAGAAACCTGTTGAGGTTTTGGACCAAGAGTCCACAATACTATAGAAACCTGTTGAGGTTCTGGACCAAGAGTCCGCAACACTATAGAAACCTGTTGAGGTTCTGGACCAGGAGTCCACAAGACACAGAAAAGACATGATCGATTTACTTGAGTATGATAGAATTCATGACATGACCCAGAGATTTCATGGGAACATAATGACAAATCATGAATCTAAGTGACCATATTGGTTTCCCAACTCCCCTGCGACCGATGGCATCGCTTGAATTTCGGGTCGAAATTCTTTTAACGGTGGGAGACTGTGACAACCGTCACTTTTCCGTACATTCCGTACACGAAATGAACAGTAATTTGTGCTTAAATGACTGTGCATGATCTGGTTTACCAGACAAATAAATTTCTGAATTCCATGCAAGTGAATTCATGCACGTTTTATACTACAAAATATTGCTCTATGCATAAGCGAGAGCGTTGCGTCATAAAGTAGTAAACTCACCGGTAAGACACACTGTGTCAACAAAACTGCAGAAAGCAGTCAGACATTAGAATTGGAGCCTAGGTAGGTCCAACGTCAAGAATGCACTAAAACCCAAGAATACATACAAGGGTTTACATATATACCATCCGGAAGCTAAAATACGCACTAAAAAGCAACCGAAGCGCACTTTAAGTGCAGAATTTATTTAAATTCAGCTATAATCAGCATTATGACAATGAAATATTATGCAGAAATGATGATTTATCATCCAGAATACTTCCCTAAGTGTCGGTAATTGAAAGTGTCACAAAAGATACTTGAAAGACACTAAACGGTGCAATTTAGCACTTTAATGGAACGGTGTTTAACCGAACAACCGGACATTACCCGGGACACTAAAATTTTGCCACACACATTATTTTATTATTTCTGGACTAGTTAGGGTCCTCGGATACCCTAACCCACTTTATATTATAACACACTTTATTACACTAACTAAACACATTTGAATCTAACTAAATCCTAACAAGTTCCATCACAATCCAACCCTTTTTCCCCCAACCGGTTCTAGAAGGGGATCACCCACTTGATTTTATGGAATTGTTTAAGATATCTGTATGGTACTAATGAAACATGTTAACTAGTGGGTAAAAAGTTGTAGGAGGATTATAAGAAAGGCACATGGGATCATAACCATCACTTTTCTCTAACTCACTTCCACTCAAAACTCTTCCCTCCCTCTTCCTTGTATTCATTAGCCAACAACCAGCCATCATACACCCACCTTCAACCCATTTCCAAGTCATCTCGATACACACAAAGGTGCTACGGGTCATACAACGAAGCTTGGTGCACACGAAAGTTGAAGGACCGCTCTCGTTTTCTTTTATCCACCACTTTTCTACACTCGAACTCCCCTAGCCTTGTGCTAGTGGTAAGCACTTAGATCCTTCTATTTTACTTATTATTTAAGTGGTTAATGATGCTTAAAGATCAAACACATAAAAACTCTAAAGAACTTAAACAGGTCTTGAACATCATCTAACATATGGTAAAGTAGTGTTAAAAATGATGATGAAATATGTTAATGCATGATAAATCTGACATATATAAGTGATAATCTGCTGTAAGTATCATTGTGATCGCTAAACATGTTAACGGAATCAATCGAACACACTTCATAATGTTAAAAGACTGAAAACAGCTTGCTGATCTGCATTTCCAGCCGCCTTTAACTGGCTGTAACAGAACCGTAACTTAACGAAAAATGTATTTTCTGAAGCCTAGATTTATGTATTATGAAATACGGTTCTAATGGCACTGGAATCATAATTTTTGGACTTCGTTTACTATTTTTAAAGTGTCATTCTGTAACAACAGCTAGAGCTGCATTGTTCTGCTGAAAATAAACGTTCTGTTTTCTGTCATAACTTGAGTTCTGTGTAGAGTTAGATCATGAAACTGTTGCTGTGGATGGATACTGATGACGTAGTAATTGTCCCACTAGAATTTCGTCAATCCGACTTATAATGAGTTTTTAGTGAATTATTCCGTGGGCTCCAGTCAGAAAATAATGAATCTGATTGCAGTCCGGAAAATGATTTTTTTTAAAATATTGGCAATGAACTGGACCCCGATATTTTTACACAATAATATTTGGATTGTTTAGCACCTTCTGTAAAAAGTTGGGAATTTTTGAAGTAAGATAACTATTTTATTAAAATGCTCGAAAACAGCCCAGTATTGGATATTTAAGTTGAAATGACATAAGTTGAAATTTGCGTGTCTAAATGTCGAGTATGTTATCTGAGGAAAAGTATATATATTTGTTGATTACTAAACTTTGCGCTAGATGTATGTGGTATGTATAATACGTGCTAGTATATTAGGACTTGCAAATACACATACAACATATTCAGACAAAATACATAATTCTGGTGCAAAGTGCAAAATACAAAATACTTATATTTATTTTCGGGAAAATAATATAAGTAAGACACTTAGTTAAAAATATAACTTATTTTAACACAAGAATACGTACACAAAAGATAGTGACTTGTACTTGTGCGACACAAGTCTAGTGACTAACGTTAATAAAATACATTTAGGTCACGATGCTAGCTAAGCAAATCCGGTGAAGTTTACGACGCAAGGAACGCAAAGTTGTGAGTTCATGCTCCCCCTTTTCTCTAACTGTTTTTGGTTTTATAACTCTCGGGGGTGAAATACATGTTACAAATATTACAATTTTTACAAATGGTAAAAATACAAGAAGCACTCTTGGTAAGAACGAGTACCGAGTGCAATACGAATTGAGAATACAAAAATACGAGAAGCACACTTGGTGAGAACGAGAACCGAGTATGATGTGCTTTAAGAAATGCCTAGAAAATACTAGATCATGTGAGCATAGCCATAATACTAAAAATGCCATAAAGTCTTGGTGAAAACTAGTACCAAGCCATTAAAAACATTCATTAATTAGGGACGAGGGTTAGATCTAACGGGTACGGCCAAACCCCACTCATGGTCAAAACTAGTACCTAGCAGTGCTTCAGAGTCCCAGTCGAGGGTAATCGACACAGTCGAGGTTAATCGACACAGTCGAGGGAAATCGACACAGTCGAGGGAAATCAACACAGTAAAGGAGCCAACACTAATGCTCCATATGTTCTCACATGTCTTAAAGGAGCCAACACTAATGCTCCATATGTCCTCACATGCCTTAATGTCCTTGTACAAAAATTCAATTAGTACGTGGTGTACACAAGAAAACTTGATTTATACAAGAATACTTTATTTAAACAAGATACATACCATGTTTTCATACATGGTATGCAAAACGCATGAACTCACTCAACTTTAGGTTGATGCTTTCCAAAATTACATGTATTTCAGGTGACAGGATGGATCTTGGGCGCAAGTGTCGTAACTAGAAGTAGACTACAAGTTTAGATGTCATCCACTTTTGTTGAATTGTAACCTAGATGAAGGTTGTGTTTTAAAACTTAAATAACAAGTGTTTATAATACTCAAAATTTTCCGAATGGATGAACATCGTAGTAAATCATGTAGTTGTTTATTATGATTGAATGCAATGATAACAAGCTAGTCACACATCATACGCTTCCGCAAAAGACAGGGTGTGACACAATCTTCGCACCTCGCTTACGGATTAAACTCACAAGTCTTGTTATTCTATTCATCCTGGTGCAGACAAAATGTATAAGGATCTTCAAACCCAGTATTGGTGACCGGGTATGAAGAAAGACATTGCCTTATATGTTTCTAAATGCCTTACTTGTCTTAAGGTTAAGGCAGAACACCAACATCCCTCTAGATTATTGGAGCAACCAGAGATTCCGGTTTGGAAATGGGAAAACATTTCTATGGATCTCGTTACCAAGTTACCGCGCACTAAAAGGGGTCATGACGCCATTTGGGTTGTTATTGATCGTCTTACAAAGTCAGCACATTTCCTGCTGATCCGTGAGGATCTATCTGCTGACAAGTTGGCCAAAATATATGTTGATGAGATTGTATCTCGACATGGTGTTCCGTTGAACATTATATCTAACAGAGATGCTTGATTCTCGTCTCGCTTTTGGAGAACCATGCAATCTGCCAGGGGAACCCAACTGCACTTGAGCACAGCATACCATCCGCAGACAGATGGTCAATCTGAGAGAACAATCCAGACATTGGAGGATATGCTTAGAGCTTGTGTGATCGATTTTGGTGGTAGTTGGGATTCGCATATAACTTTGATCGAATTCTCCTACAACAATAGTTATCACTCTAGCATCAATATGGCACCTTTCGAAGCTTTATACGGTCGAAAATGTCGTTCACCGGTCTGCTGGAATGAGATAGGTGAAGCTCAGCTTACTGGACCTGAACTCATTTTAGAGACTACAGATTAGGTCAAGAAGATTCGTGATAACCTACAGGCAGCTAGAAGCCGTCAAAAGAGTTACGCGGATCGACGACACAAGCCCTTAGAATTTCAAGTCGGTGATCACGTCCTACTCAAGGTGTCCCCTTGGAAAGGTGTGATTAGATTTGGAAAGAAAGGAAAACTTGCACCACGCTATGTTGGACCATTCAAGATCGTTGAAAGAATCGGAAAAGTAGCCTACAGACTTGAGCTACCTCCTGAACTTGGAAATGTTCATCCAACTTTCCACGTGTCCAATCTCAAAAAGTGTTTAGCTGATGAGAACCTCCACACACCACTTGATGAAATTCGTGTTTATAACACGATGCACTTCGTTGAGAAAACTGTGGAAATCATGGACCGTGAAGTCAAGAAGCTCAAACGCAAGCGTATTCCTATTGTCAAAGTTCGCTGGGAATCTAAACGTGGCCCAGAGTTTACTTGGGAATGTGAAGATCAAATGAAAGCGAAATATCCACATTTATTCTCACAAGTTTCCTCTAAATAAATTTCGGGACGAAATTTCCTCAAGTAGGGGAGACTGTGACATCTGTACTTGTGATATCATTTTACAAACTCGAAACAATACATTAATAATAAAATAGTGTGTTTTGATCCCAATGTTTGTCATTTATGTTTGATTTTATGCACTAGTTGATTTTTGATCGATTTAGAACTCTATATCTCTTTCTAGAGAGTTATACGCAAACTGATGCGTAAACATGGTCAGTTTAAAGCGACAAACACTCCGGGACAGCAACATAAGCTTAACATACCTTAAATAACCTTTACATAACTTAGAGATAAGTTTTAAAGGCTTTGGTATGGTAAAAACAAGTTTATTCGCTCTCAGGGACTATTTGCGTCAACTTGCAAAAGTCTGCCTTTTTGTGAGACAACGTATAGTCCGGGACTTGATCATAAGTTAAACATACCATATATAACCTAAACATGGCTTAGAAATAAGCTTTGATGGGTTCGGTGTGCGAAAACATGCTTATATGATCCTACAGGGGCTAAAAGTGTCAAAAACGGCGTAAGTTTGCGTTTCCGCGCATATCTTACGTTCTGACCACATCTGTACATCCAAAATTTTTATACACACTAAAATATTTTTATTTTAGTGATCGACATGCAAAAATACCATTCTTCGCTTAATTTGGTTCGTTTTCGCGTCCGTTTGAGTTTCGTCGTAATTTAACGAACAACGCGACCGTACGACCAAACGAGCCGACATCCGAGAGTTCTCCAAGCATATTTTGAGTCCTCTAAACCCTATTGACCTTGTAGAGCCTTGAAAATGGCTTAACGGGTGTCAAAAGTGCCAAAAATGGACTCGAATACACGCAGGGACTAAAGCTGTAATTATCTCAAACTTGTGCTGAACTGGGGAGCCCAGGCAGGGCGCGTAACCCCCTCCCCATTTCTTACGCGGGCCGCCTGAATAGCCCAGTGACCAGAAAGTTTGTTTTTGCTGCTGTTTGATAATTCAGGGGCTGTTTATGCAAATTCTTTGTGTGATGGGCAAGTTTAAGTGTTTACCAAGGCCTCTAATCATCTCCTAACACTTGTATGGCCATGATCATTGCTTGGGAGTTACACAAAACTTGGCATGAACTTGTAAGCTCACCACAACTCTAAATAGCCCAACGCTTTCATTTGTTCCTTGCTCATTCCTCTCTTCTCTTCTCTACATCTTCTTTGGGAGCTTCCTAATCTGATTTGGGAATTGTTTTCTTTGTAGAAAAGATAGCAAGGACTTTAGTGAGCATTCTTTCATTCCTTTTATTGCTTACTAGTTTAAAAAGTCAAACAGTATTTGACTTTCAGTTTGACCAGTCAATGGTCAACGCAAAGTTCGGTTGAACTTTGCAACGTGATTGTAATCACGTTGGTTATAATCCTTAGTGATTCTACCCGCTGATTACCACGTTAACTAGGTGTAGTGATGAGTCAAAGTTTCGGTCAAAATGCGTTTTAGCACGCATTTTGAAACGGAACTACTTTTAGGTATCAAAACACTTTGTTTTGATACCAAATCAGTAGGTTAAACATGTTTTGACATGTTTAACTCGTCACTATTAATTTTGTGCTTGTTTAGGGTCGTAAGTTAAGCGGTCTAAACAACCGCTTAGACTTTCGAACCCGACCCGTTTGGTTGATCATTAGGATCCAACCAAGCTTAGTTAGTGATCATAATTGCATAGGGAATAACCACTGAGGTTATACCTTATGATCACATAGGATTGGTTAGTCATTTGCTAGTTAGCTTGTATGCCCATAGGAAATGACCAAAACGCCCTTTTGAAGCATAAATCCGTATTTTGCCTATATGAACATATTTTTGACATATAATCTGATTTAGTAACATGTCTAGGATAATTGGGCATGTAAGACTTGGCATAGCACATAGTTAATGTTGGGATTGAACCCTATCAGAGGAACAGATAATTAAAGCCAAAACTGGATCAGAGTAGTGGATCTAGAATAAGCAGATGATTACCTACAAACCTCTCCCCTTGAAAGTGAATTCAACATCTGCTGACCTCCTATCTGCTGATCTTGCAAAATACTGACCTACAACTGTTGCTCAAGTAAAGACCTGATGATAGACTAAAGCCCTGCTGATTCAATCTACTGCCTTGAGTCAAGCACTGCTGATCCGGACAAGTGCTGCTGGGTTCACAGCAGTGGAAGGTTGCAGCAACTGATCAATAGTCTGTTTTGTTATATAATGTAATAGCAGTAGTTAACACAGCAGTGTTTGTATAGATCAGAGGTTAGAGTTTGTTAGGAGGTTAGATGTCACTTTCATGGTGACGTCAGCTAAGATGCTCAGTAGTTTGCAAGTGCCAATAAATAGTTCAGTACTTTGTACTGTTCTATTAGCTCTTTTGCACAATCGTCTTCTTTGCACGAACAAACAACTGAGCTCTGGCTGAGGGGGAGTTTGCATTCATTCATCAATCATTGTAATTGCTGTTGAAATAAATTCAATCTTTCGATTCCTTGTGTAAAGATGTCTGATCAAAGTATTACTCTCGTTTGATTGTATGCAAAGTTTGTTTACATCTTAATTCCGCTGCACACTCATCCATTTTCATTTTAATTTCAAACACAAAATACAATCAAAATCAAACTCAGATCTAACAATTGGTATCAGAGCTACGACAGTCAAATTTGATTTAACAATCATTTTGACGTAAGTAGTTCAGCTCATAACAGTTGATACTGATCGTTTGTTCGTTTGTTGAAAAACAGAGCAAGGATTAATCACCATTAAAGTTGATTTCTCAGTGTCTGTAAAACAACAAGAATGAAGTCACAATCTCAGGATGATAAGAACAACATCGGCTCTCTTTTTAAACCACCTATGCTAAAAAGAAATGAGTACAACATCTGGCAGAGGAGGATGGGTCACATCCTCGCTCAACAAAGCACAGGTTGTTGGAGGTCTGTCGTCTTTGGGCCCCATGTTCCTACAGTGCCAAGCGCTGAAGATACGAAAAAGTTCGTTCCAAAACCAGTCGAAAACTATACCGAAACCGACTTTCAAAAGATCGAACTAGATGCTAAAGCGTTTAGCATCATAGCTTCAGCACTGCCCAATGAAATATATGCTGGACTGTTACACTGTAACAGTGCCAAAGAGTTGTGGGACGCGCTTAAGGAATAGTTTGGGGGAACCGAAGAAGTTATAGAAAACAATAGGAAATCATGAACCAACAGTATGAAACATTTTGTCATGTTAAAGGTGAATCACTGACGCAACAATTTGAGCGTTTCAGTTGTCTCATCAGTGAACTGAGGCTTGTTAAAACCACTTTTACAAATTCAACTCAAAATAGCAGGTTCCTCAGGTCACTGCCAGAAAAATGGGACACCATAGCTTTTGTCACCCGAAATTCACCTGAGTTCAAGGATCTGACCTTGACCCAACTTCACGGTCGACTCCTGACCTACGAAAGGGAGTTGAACCAGAAAAGGAAGTTACAAGAGTCAGGAAAAACTGTTGATGATTATACATTCGGTAACACTGCTCTTTTGGGTCAAGAAGAATCTCGGAGTAGTGGTAAGGATCAGGGTTATGATCACTTCATTGACATAACTGCTGGTGCAAATTTTAACAACCCTGATCCTCACTCTACAAGTTATGCATTCACTGCAAACGAAAACCAGATGTCAGACAATCTAAGCTTTGAACTCAATGATCTACAGCATTTTGACCCCACTGATTTAGAGGAAATGGACATCCTGCATCAACTGGCCTTGCTAAGTGTTAGAACTAGCAAATTTTATAAAAGAACAGGGCGAAAATTCCCAGGTTTGCATGGGAATCTAAGGGTTGGGTTGGATAAATCGAAAATCAAGTGCTACAAGTGTAATAGGTTGGGACACTTTGCTAGGGAATGTAGGAGTTAAACTACTGGTCCCATAATCACTCATCCTAGCTCAAATCCTAGACCTTAAAATCAAGGCACTATGCACTATGCCCAATATGCTCCAGCAGCTCAAGTGAACACTGCTCACTATGCTGCTGCCCCTGTGCCAGTGCACTATGTCCAAACCACTGTTCCACAAATCCAATATGTTCAAACCCCTGTCCCTCAGGCACAAGTGCAGCCTGCACCTCAAACCACTGCTCTAGCAGCAGTACAACCAGATCAACAAAGTTTTTTCACTCAAGGGTTTGTTGACTGGAGCAGTATGCCTGAAGACCTAAGTGATGAAAATTTTCCACTCTATGCTTCTAATGTTTCTTCTAATAATGAATTTTGTTTGATGGCATTAGAGTCAATACAGGAGGGGGTTGAAACTGAGGAGGAACAGCTGGAAATTGAAACAGTGGATGAGGTGACTGAAGCAGTGGTTACTGCTGTGGCTGAAGAACTACTGTTGGAAGAAAGTTCAGGAACCCTGATTGAACCACTGACAGACCCATGGTCCGAAGAAAACAAGGAAGAGAAGAAAGAAGAAAAAGCAGGTGAGAAAGAAGACGGAGCTGAAGATGAAGAAGATCCTCAATGTGATTGTGCAATGATGGCTGCTGCCAAGGTATCACCTCAAGTTCTTGAAAAACTGTGTTCTGACAATTGCATTATTGCTTTTGCTAACATCAAAGAGGTGAATGAAAACCTTCGGGATAAAATCTTTTCTGATGAAGTCAAATTTGAAAGATCTCTAAAAGAACTTAAAAACAATTTGGCTGAAAAAGACAAAGAGATTAGCAGCATGGAAGAAGAGCAGAGCATAACCAAAACTCAACTCCAAACTTTGGTAGAAAAATACCAAGTTTGCAAAAAGGAGTTAGAGTCCACCCAAATCACATGTGAAAGATGGGTGGAATCATGCAAAGGGTATGAGGTTATGCTTGAAAAACAGATAAAAAGCAATGTGAAATTTGGGGTTGGTTATAGAAAACATGATGATGAAAACACTGCTTTTGGAAAATCTGTTCAAACCACTGATGTAACCACTGAGTTCATCCCCACAAACAAGAAGGGCCAAGAAGTGAAAATCACTGACAAACTTGGTAACAAAATCACACTTGACAGAACATTGGGGTCCTCTACTTTTGAGGAGCTTGAAAATCATCAGTTTAAACCAAAATGGTTTGATGAGTGTGATATTCTTGAAAATTTCAAGCCAATGGACTTTACATCAACTGATGGTGTTAAAGCTCCAAAAGCTAAAGTCATACCTCTCAAGGACATCCCAGCAGTGGTTAAAACCTCTGCTGCAAAGGAGTCTGAAAAGAGAAAGAAGAAAGAAAAAATTGATAACTTATTTTGTGAATTCTGTGAGAAAAGGAATCATCTAACAAAAGACTGTTTCCACTTAAAAGCTTATGATATAAACAAAACAAGTGTCATTGTTCCAGCAGAAAGCTGCATTGTCTGTGGTAAAACAAACCACAAAACTCAAGCATGTGTGTATCTCAAAAATTTTGATGTGAAAAAGGATGAGTACCTTGCTAAAACATCCTTGAGTCCATCATCATCATCATCATCTGTCAAATTCACCAAGAAACAACCACTGTTTGTACCAGTTCAAACAGCTGTCACAAAACAGCTGAACCAAACATCTGTCAAAAGAGATGTTCAGGTTACTGATGCACCACTTGCCAATCAGTTCAGAAAAGGCAAAGAAAAACAGCCTTACCAAAGGATTCCACACGTTTATGAGGTCTACAAAAAGCCCTCTAAACCCAGAGTGAATAGGCATCCTTTTGGTTATCAGCAGTTGATTGGTCAAGACCCCCAACAGTGGTTAGCAAGAAACAATACTAAAGCTGTCCAAACCCCTGACCTAACCACTGTCCATCACTCTGCATCCATACCAGACACTGTTGAATCCCCATCCAAAGCCCTGTTGGCTTTGGAGCCCTTATTGAACTAATCCTTTTACTTTATGTGCAGGGAGCTTCTGCATGCTTTGATAGTCTTTGGTATGTAGATAGTGGAGGCTCCAGGCACATGACAGGATGTAAAGCCCTCCTCAAAGACTTTAAAATCCATGGAGGGGGTGATATATCCTTTGGGAATAATAGTAAAGGGAAAGTTCTGGGGTCTGGTATAGTGTAGTCTAGTAATGTAAAATTTGAAAATGTCAATCTGATAGACAATCTAAAATTCAACTTTCCGAGTGTATCACAAATGAGTGACAAAGGGTTTGGGTTATTCTTCACAAAAGATTGTTGTAGGATTGTTGGACCAGAAATGGTCAAAAAGATTGATGTCACACCCCGACCGCGTGTAACATGCAACCGCGGCGGAAAACGTCGGGGAGTGTTGTGGACAGAATTAATTGTTATACAACCATGGAAATTAAAGTTACATTTTATTTATTAAACAAGGGTAGTACATTGTCTTAAACCGGAAACAAAGAGATTATAACATAGTTAACTAAGTCTATCTTCAGTTTTAGTCTCTAAGGCACAGGTCCGCCCTAGTGTCATGATCATCATCCTATGGAATAGCTCCTGAAAACACATGTGAAAGTAGGTACGTCAGCATAAAAATGCCTGTGAGATACATAGGTTTTGTGAAAATGGGATTCATGACTTGAGTTTAAAGAATGTTTAATAACAGTCAGTCATGAACCTTGTAATTCGTCTTGCTTTGTAAACCATTTGAAAAACGATAACATCAATTGATACGTATAGATAAGTGCAAGGTTAAACGAGTAACCAGGTAAAATGAGTTGAATGTAATAAGTTGTTTTGTAAGACAATGTTTTATGAAAAGTATGTTATTTGTATAAAATGTTATATGTCTAAACTGAAATGATTTAGATAACGCTAAGATATGTAATATTATACAAACATTTATATATAGGAAGTACCAGCGGCGTATCCACCATGTTTGCATCATATTACATACTCCTCGTTACTCAAACCATTTACCCAAACCAATCCACCATGTAAATTGTTCATGTATAAACCAAATGTCAAGTGTTATTGTGTAAACCGTGTCAAATGTTTATGTGCAATGTAGACCACCAAATGTGAATGTCAATGTCAACGTGTTTATGTTCAATGTAAATCATGTAATGTATATCCCAAAATGTATCATGTATGGTAAGCGAAATGTATCAACTTAAACCATATGTAAAATGCACAAGACAAGTCGTTGAAGTAAAACGTGGTTTAAATCAACGTTATGTTCTGTGGAAAAATGCATGCTCTATTGATATTAACATTTATGCGGTATTGTAAACTATGCATACATCCAAGCCTTGAGACTGCGGCGATAAACCCTTAAACAAATTAAAGGTTTATCTAAGTTATGTATATCGAATTCGGTCATTCCTTCCAGTCCTATCAAACCCAGGACTTCAGGAATGGGAGTTGTCAATTCCTATGGTACCACTACCTACTAACGAACGGCGTAGCTAATGTTAATGAATGTATTGTCCCATGTTAAACAGACCAAATGTCATAACAAAATGAAGGCATGTGATGTAAACAATTGTACTAGGTATGCTAAGTAAACATACGAAGCAGAAATGTTCATGTAAATCAATGTGCCCATATGCTGAGTAAACATATGCAGCAGAAATGTTCATGTAAATCAATGTGTCCATATGCTGAGTAAACATATGCAACAGAAATGTTCATGTAAATCAATGTGTCCATATGTTGAGTAGACATATGCAACAGAAATGTTCATGTAAATCAATGTGTCCATATGTTGAGTAAACATATGCAACAGAAATGTTCATGTAAATCAATGTGTCCATATGCTGAGTAAACATATGCAACAGAAATGTAATGTAAATCAAATGTACTAAGTACGCACACAATGGGCATACGTAGCATGAAATGTAATGAAATCGTGTACTATAATGTACTAACAACATAGCAGGCGTATGATGTGAAAACATGGAAAGCATGAAAGTAACAGATAGGCACATGTGTTTCACCCCAAAACAGTTTGGAAAACAGTAAAAGAGGGGTTCAATGTACTCACCTGAGATTGCTTTGACTTCCTTGTAATATAACCAGATAATGCTAAAGATCACGGGATATCAAACGGCACCTAATAGGTAGCTATGTTAATATACCGGACCAAATCGGAAGGATCGGATAGTATGCGGGTTCGTAAACCAAACGAGTATGGGGACTCGTGTAATATGGTTTAACAAAGCCTACATACTAAAATGAAACCTAACCTAAGTGCTTGCGACCCATCACGACCCGTTTAGATAGCTTATGCTACCCTAACGCGTCGTTCGCGTAGAACGCGTATGGAACGCCTAACATCGTGACCACAAGGTATAACCTCGGAAGGTTATAGCTATGGTCACCTAATGTGTTTGATCGGATCCTAATGATCGACCAAATAGGTCGGGTTCGAAAGTATAAGCGATGGTTTAGATCGCTTACCTTACGACCCTATATAAGCACTATACTAAAAGTGACGAGCTAAGCATGTTAGAACATGCTTAACTAAGTTTAGAAAACAGGTTTGGCATCAAAACAAACGGCTTTGATGCTCACGAGTAGTTTGGTTACAAAATACGCGAGAATGCGCATTCTGGCCGAAACTACGACTCGTCACTGAGCCTAGATAACGTGGTGATCAGTAGGTATAGTCACTACGGACTATAACCATCGTGATCACGCTCACGTTATGAAGTTCCATGAACTTCGCATCGACCATAAGCTGGTCAATGCAGAACGTCAACAAAACGTCGACTTTCGGACTTGAAAAGCGATAAAACAATGAAAGAATACTTACGGAGAGTCCCCGAATGCTAATCGAGATCAGAGAAACTCAGGTATGAAGCAATACTTCAACTTAGAGCTTTTTAGATCTGATTCTTGTGATTTTTACACAAAAGGGGGGGGGTATTTATAGGAAAAGTGGAACCGTTAGGATCGTTTTATCGAATATCGTGCCATGATCTTGTGCGTACATGTGTTACAATGCTAGATTCACTGAATATGGCCCTTGGCCTTTCATTGGGTGAAAAGGCAATCGGATCTTTCGCGATTTGAAGAGCCAATCAGCATTAAATGTGGGTTCTGCTGTACTGGGGACCCCTTACGGACCGTATGGGCTTTGGCTTACGGTCCGTAAGCCCCTAGTTTGGCAGATTTACCATTTTAGTCCCTGCAGCCCCTGAATGATCCAAAAGTTTGTTTTAGCATACCAAACCCCTCAAAGCCTATTTCTAAGCTATGAAAAGGATATTTATGGTATGTTTAACTTATGGACATGTTCCGGAATGTTCGTTACAGTTCAAATTGGCATACTTTCGCAGTTTGTCAAGTTTAGTCCCTGTAAGCGAATTAATTTGTTTTTGCTATACCAAAGCCTTCAAAACTTATTTCTAAGTTATGTAAAGGTTATTTAAGGTATGTTGAGTATATGTTGATGTTCTGGAGTATTTGTCGCATTAAACTGAGTACGTTTACGTACTAGTTTGCGTATAATTCTCCAGAAAGCGATGTAGAGTTTAAAATCGAACAAAAGTCAAAACATGAAAAATGTAAAACACAACCAAACAAACATTGGGATAAAATAACATTGTTTTATTGATAATTGAACTGTTCGCAATGATTACAAGCAGAAATGTTACAGTCTCCCCTACTTGTGGAAATTTCGTCCCGAAATTTATTTAGAGGAAACTCGTGGAAAAAGATGCGGATATTTTGCCTTCATTTGATCTTCACGTTCCCAAGTAAACTCGGGTCCATGCTTAGATTCCCAACGAACCTTGACCAAAGGAATGCGCTTGCGTTTGAGCCACTTGACTTCACGTTCCATGATTTCTACCGGTTTCTCAACAAATTTCAGTGTTTTATCAACACGAATCTCGTCAAGCGGTATGTGGAGGTTCTCATCAGCTAAACACCTCTTGAGATTGGACACGTGAAAAGTTGGATGAACATTTCCAAGTTCAGGAGGTAACTCAAGTCTGTAGGCTACCTTACCGATTCTTTCGACGATCTTGAATGGTCCAACGTATCTAGGTGCAAGTTTTCCTTTCTTTCCAAATCTGATCACACCTATCCAAGGTGAGACCTTAAGTAATACACGATCACCGACTTGAAAATCCAAGGGTTTGCATTTTAGGTCCGCATAACTCTTTTGACGGCTTCTAGCTGTCTGAAGGTTATCACGAACTTTCTTTACCTTATATGTTGTCTCTAAAATGAGGGTAGGTCCAGTAAGTTGAGCCTCGCCAATCTCATTCCAGCAGACTGGTGAACGACATTTTCGACCATAGAGAGCCTCGAAAGGAGCCATGTTGATGCTGGAGTGATAACTGTTGTTGTAGGAGAATTCAATCAATGGAAGATGTGAATCCCAACTACCACCAAAATCGATCACACAAGCTCTAAGCATATCCTCCAGTGTCTGGATTGTTCTTTCAGATTGACCATCCGTTTGCGGATGATAAGCTGTGCTCAGATTAAGTTGAGATCCCATAGCAGATTGCATGGTTCTCCAAAAATGAGAAGTGAAACGAGCATCTCTGTCAGAAATGATGTTCAAAGGAACACCATGTCGAGCTACAATTTCATCCACGTAGATTTGAGCAAGTTTGTCAGCCGAAAAATCCTCACGGATTGGCAAGAAATGCGGTGACTTTGTAAGACGATCAACGACTACCCAGATGGCATCGTGACCTTTCTTTGTGCGCGGGAGTTTAGTAATGAGATCCATAGTAATGTTTTCCCATTTCCAAACTGGGATCTCTGGTTGTTCCAATAACCCGGAAGGACGCTGATGTTCAGCCTTAACCTTAAGACAAGTAAGGCATTTGGATACGTATAAGGCAATGTCTTTCTTCATACCAAGCCACCAATACTGTATACGAAGATCCTTATACATCTTATCTGAGCCAGGATGAATAGAATAACGAGACTTATGGGCTTCATCCATAAGCAGGGTACGAAGATTATCTTGGATCGGGACCCACGAACGGTCCATGAAGTAATATGATCCATTGTCCTTCAGTTCAAGAGCAAGTGTTATGTGATAAGGAAATTCCTTATCCATCAAACCTTGTGAAACACAAGCTTGTTGAGCCTGAGAAATACAAGCTTGGATATCGGTTTGAATAACAGATTGGACACATACACAATGAAGCTTAGTACGTTCCTTGCGACTCAATGCATCGGCTACGACATTCGCCTTACCGGGATGGTAGCGAATTTCGCAGTCATAGTCGTTTAGAAGTTCAACCCAATGTCTTTGCCTCATGTTGAGTTCCTTTTGATTGAAGATATGTTGAAGACTTTTGTGGTCAGTGAAAACCACACATTTTGTACCATACAAATAGTGTCTCCAGATCTTAAGAGCGAAGACAACTGCACCCAACTCAAGATCATGAGTGGTGTGTTTTTTCTCATGTATCTTCAACTGCCTTGATGCGTATGCTATGACTTTGTTTCTTTGCATCAGGACGCAGCCAAGACCTAATTTAGATGCGTCGCAATAAACGACGAAATCATCATTGCCCTCAAGCAATGTTAGGACAGGCGCGTCGCAAAGCTTTTGTTTCAAAGTCAGAAATGCTTCCTCTTGTTTGACTCCCCAATCAAATGGCTTGTTCTTCTGAGTTAGAGCAGTTAGAGGAACTGCAATCTTTGAGAAGTTCTCAATGAAGCGGCGGTAATAACCCGCTAGACCAAGAAAAGAGCGAACCTCAGTAGGGGTAGTAGGTGTATCCCAATCCTTAATCGCACTGATCTTGGAGGGATCTACATGAATACCTTGTTCGTTGACAATGTGTCCTAAGAATTGAACTTCTTTAAGCCAGAATTCACACTTGGAGAATTTGGCGAAAAGTTGCCTTCTTTAGGAGTTCCAATGTAAGACGAAGATGTTGTTCATGATCAGCTCGCGTCTTAGAATATATCAAAATGTCATCTATGAAAACGATGATGAACTTATCCAAATAAGGTTTGCAGACCCTATTCATCAAGTCCATGAAAACAGCAGGAGCATTAGTCAAACCGAACGGCATGACTGTGAACTCATAATGTCCATAGCGAGTACGGAACACCGTCTTGGGAATATCTTCTTCATGCACACGGAGTTGATGATATCCAGATCGCAGATCAATCTTTGAAAAGTAAGAAGCGCCTTGCAATTGATCAAAGAGATCATCAATGCGAGGTAGGGGATATCGATTCTTGATGGTGAGCTTGTTAAGCTCACGATAATCGATACACATCCTGAAAGATCCATCCTTCTTCTTTACAAAAAGAACGGGAGCACCCCAAGGTGAAAAGCTATGACGGATAAAACCTTTGTCAGAGAGCTCCTGAAGCTGTTTAGATAATTCTTGCATCTCTGACGGTGCAAGACGGTATGGGGCTCTGGCAATGGGATTTGCACCAGGTACGAGATCAATACGGAACTCGACTTGGCGTGCTGGAGGTAGGCCAGGTAACTCTTCAAGGAAAACTTCAGAATAATCCCGAACGACAGGAATATCTGAAATAGACTTACTCTTGCCTTTATCTGCTGTAACATGTGCTAAGAAAGCCACATAGTGCTTTCGCAGATATTTCCGAGCTTTAAAACAAGACATGAGTTTGAGACCACCGGCAGGCTTCTCACCACGAACCTGTAGGATCTCTCTTGCCGACAGCGGCACACGAACATTCTTCTCAGAACAAACTATCTCTACGCGATGCTTAGATAACCAATCCATGCCCACTATAACGTCGAAGCTTCCAAGTTGCATTGGCGTGAGGTCAATCGGAAAAATATGGTCGTTAAGGTTCAACTGGCAGTTGCGTAGAACAGAATTAAGAACAATGGGTTCTCCACTGGCAACCTCTACTGTCAAAGGTTTACCTAGTTTCGTTCTAGACACGCGAAGCATTGTCTCAAAAGACAATGATACAAAACTCTTGTCGGCACCCGAATCAAAAAGAACAGATGCTGGCTGATTATTAATAAAGAACGTACCGTTCACCACCTCGTTGTCTGCTTGTGCTTCTTGTGCATTCATGTTGAAGACTCGACCTCGAGCCTGTGCCTGATTCTGGTTTGCATTCTGGTTCTGGTTGACTAGTCTTGGACACCGATTTCTGTAGTGAGTCAGATCCCCACAGTTATAACAAGCACCTGGTGGGTAGTTTGGTCGTGCAGCCTGACCCTGTTGCTGAGCAACTTGTTGAGCAGGGTTCTGAACTGCGCGGTTCTGAGCAAACCGACAAACATCGGCAAGATGACCCGACTTCCCACAGTTAGTACAGAAACGGCACTGATATTGCGGCTGATGGTGACTGTTGCATTGATTGCACAAAGGTGCACTTCCTGAATAGGGCTTCTTTGCTGGAGGCTGGTTGGGAGCTGCCTGGTTAGCTTGGGCAGTGACAGCATAGTTTTGGGAAGCCTTACGCTTCCTTGACCCCCTTGAGGAACCAGAATCCTTTCCCTTCTTGTTTTGACCTTTCTTGCTATCCTCCTTGTCAGCCGACTGTTTCTTGCCCTTGTCACCCTTCCTGTGTAGCTTATTCTTTCGAATCTGCGACTCAGTCAGTGTCGCTGATAACTCGATTGCCTGATGGAGTGTGGTAGGGTTGCTACCAGTAAGGATGTCTTGTACTGAGTCAGGTAGGCCGTCGATGTACCTTTCGATGACCTTATCAAGTGGGGTAACCATAGTTGGGCAAAGTAGACTCAACTCCTCAAACCTATCCGTATAAGCCCTGTGCTCGCCACTATCTTGCTTCAAAACATCAAATTCTTTCTCCAACGCTCGTTGTTCATGACGAGGACAAAACTCCCTCATCATAAGAGCTCTCAGTTCAGCCCATGTCTGAGCTAGATCTACTTCTGCACCTTGATCTCTCATAACCCCATTCCACCATGTAAGAGCCCTCTTCTGAAACACGCTTGAAGAAAACTCGACCTTGCGATTATCCGGACACTGCACGTGGCGAAAAGTGTTCTCGATGCTCTCGAACCACTGAAGAAGCCCAGTTGCTCCCTCAGAACCACTAAACTTGAGTGGCTTAGCCGAGTTGAAATCCTTGTATTTGCATGTACCATTGTTGTTGTTGTTGGCCTGGTTCCATTGAGCAAAGAGATTCGGGAATTGAGCAGCCATCTGCTGCGCAATAATTTCTGCCAGCTCGGCAGTAGCTATCTGGTTGTCGCGTCGAGGAGGCATTCTAGAAGAGAAAAACATGAAATGAAACGAGTGAGATGATTGGATGAAGAGAATGAGATGAAGCAAAATAAAAAAAAAAGCAAAGATGGCGGTTATGCATCGCAAAGCAAACAAGCGACATGAAATGTCTAGTCAAAGTAAATGGGTCAGAATTAGTGTATCGCGAAGACATGCTCGCCTATAAGTGAACACTCACCCCAAGAGTTCCCAGGTAAGAGTGACTGGTCCGATTATGTGGATTTGTACGAACACTCTAGCCTTAGACAGAAAACCCAGGGTACAGGCATTCACTCTTCCAGTTCGCACGTGTTCACACTATTAACCCAAAACTTTGACGGGATTTTTGAATCCAAAGAGTTCAAAACCATATAACAGAGGGTTCAAAACCTTATAACAGAGGGTTCAAAACCTAGTAATCAATCATCCTAGAACAGATGATCAATTTTCAAAGCGGATTCGGAACCGAAGTTCCCGTTGTGGTTATCACCTAAGGATAGGTGATGTGCATGTTTTAAACTCTAAACACAAGATAACTTGTGTTAGGGTCCTAGAAAGTTATAGTCTAGGTCAAAGCATTACTAATAACCTAATTCCCTATAACCAATGGCTCTGATACCAACTCTTCTGTCACACCCCGACCGCGTGTAACATGCAACCGCGGCGGAAAACGTCGGGGAGTGTTGTGGACAGAATTAATTGTTATACAACCATGGAAATTAAAGTTACATTTTATTTATTAAACAAGGGTAGTACATTGTCTTAAACCGGAAACAAAGAGATTATAACATAGTTAACTAAGTCTATCTTCAGTTTTAGTCTCTAAGGCACAGGTCCGCCCTAGTGTCATGATCATCATCCTATGGAATAGCTCCTGAAAACACATGTGAAAGTAGGTACGTCAGCATAAAAATGCCTGTGAGATACATAGGTTTTGTGAAAATGGGATTCATGACTTGAGTTTAAAGAATGTTTAATAACAGTCAGTCATGAACCTTGTAATTCGTCTTGCTTTGTAAACCATTTGAAAAACGATAACATCAATTGATACGTATAGATAAGTGCAAGGTTAAACGAGTAACCAGGTAAAATGAGTTGAATGTAATAAGTTGTTTTGTAAGACAATGTTTTATGAAAAGTATGTTATTTGTATAAAATGTTATATGTCTAAACTGAAATGATTTAGATAACGCTAAGATATGTAATATTATACAAACATTTATATATAGGAAGTACCAGCGGCGTATCCACCATGTTTGCATCATATTACATACTCCTCGTTACTCAAACCATTTACCCAAACCAATCCACCATGTAAATTGTTCATGTATAAACCAAATGTCAAGTGTTATTATGTAAACCGTGTCAAATGTTTATGTGCAATGTAGACCACCAAATGTGAATGTCAATGTCAACGTGTTTATGTTCAATGTAAATCATGTAATGTGTATCCCAAAATGTATCATGTATGGTAAGCGAAATGTATCAACTTAAACCATATGTAAAATGCACAAGACAAGTCGTTGAAGTAAAACGTGGTTTAAATCAACGTTAAGTTCTGTGGAAAAATGCATGCTCTATTGATATTAACATTTATGCGGTATTGTAAACTATGCATACATCCAAGCCTTGAGACTGCGGCGATAAACCCTTAAACAAATTAAAGGTTTATCTAAGTTATGTATATCGAATTCGGTCATTCCTTCCAGTCCTATCAAACCCAGGACTTCAGGAATGGGAGTTGTCAATTCCTATGGTACCACTACCTACTAACGAACGGCGTAGCTAATGTTAATGAATGTATTGTCCCATGTTTAACAGACCAAATGTCATAACAAAATGAAGGCATGTGATGTAAACAATTGTACTAGGTATGCTAAGTAAACATACGAAGCAGAAATGTTCATGTAAATCAATGTGCCCATATGCTGAGTAAACATATGCAGCAGAAATGTTCATGTAAATCAATGTGTCCATATGCTGAGTAAACATATGCAACAGAAATGTTCATGTAAATCAATGTGTCCATATGCTGAGTAAACATATGCAACAGAAATGTTCATGTAAATCAATGTGTCCATATGTTGAGTAAACATATGCAACAGAAATGTTCATGTAAATCAATGTGTCCATATGCTGAGTAAACATATGCAACAGAAATGTAATGTAAATCAAATGTACTAAGTACGCACACAATGGGCATACGTAGCATGAAATGTAATGAAATCGTGTACTATAATGTACTAACAACATAGCAGGCATATGATGTGAAAACATGGAAAGCATGAAAGTAACAGATAGGCACATGTGTTTCACCCCAAAACAGTTTGGAAAACAGTAAAAGAGGGGTTCAATGTACTCACCTGAGATTGCTTTGACTTCCTTGTAATATAACCAGATAATGCTAAAGATCACGGGATATCAAACGACACCTAATAGGTAGCTATGTTAATATATCGGACCAAATCGGAAGGATCGGATAGTATGCGGGTTCGTAAACCAAACGAGTATGGGGACTCGTGTAATATGGTTTAACAAAGCCTACATACTAAAATGAAACCTAACCTAAGTGCTTGCGACCCATCACGACCCGTTTAGATAGCTTATGCTACCCTAACGCGTCGTTCGCGTAGAACGCGTATGGAACGCCTAACATCGTGACCACAAGGTATAACCTCGGAAGATTATAGCTATGGTCACCTAATGTGTTTGGTCGGATCCTAATGATCGACCAAATAGGTCGGGTTCGAAAGTATAAGCGATGGTTTAGATCGCTTACCTTACGACCCTATATAAGCACTATACTAAAAGTGACGAGCTAAGCATGTTAGAACATGCTTAACTAAGTTTAGAAAACAGGTTTGGCATCAAAACAAACGGCTTTGATGCTCACGAGTAGTTTGGTTACAAAATACGCGAGAATGCGCATTCTGGCCGAAACTACGACTCGTCACTGAGCCTAGATAACGTGGTGATCAGTAGGTATAGTCACTACGGACTATAACCATCGTGATCACGCTCACGTTATGAAGTTCCATGAACTTCGCATCGACCATAAGCTGGTCAATGCAGAAAGTCAACAAAACGTCGACTTTCGGACTTGAAAAGCGATAAAACAATGAAAGAATACTTACGGAGAGTCCCCGAATGCTAATCGAGATCAGAGAAACTCAGGTATGAAGCAATACTTCAACTTAGAGCTTTTTAGATCTGATTCTTGTGATTTTTACACAAAAGGGGGGGTATTTATAGGAAAAGTGGAACCGTTAGGATCGTTTTATCGAATATCGTGCCATGATCTTGTGCGTACATGTGTTACAATGCTAGATTCACTGAATATGGCCCTTGGCCTTTCATTGGGTGAAAAGGCAATCGGACCTTTCGCGATTTGAAGAGCCAATCAGCATTAAATGTGGGTTCTGCTGTACTGGGGACCCCTTACGGACCGTATGGGCTTTGGCTTACGGTCCGTAAGCCCCTAGTTTGGCAGATTTACCATTTTAGTCCCTGCAGCACCAAAACTTGGTAATTGATGCGTTTTTGGCACGTTTAAGCCCCGTTAACTCCATTTCAAAGCTCTAAAATGATGTTAAAGTATAGGGAACTGAAAATGTGCTCAAAAATATGTCGGATGTCGGTTCGTTTGGCCGTACGGTCGCGATGTTCAGTTAATTACGACGGAATGCGCATAAGCGCAAAAGACGATCCAAATTACGCGACGAACGGATTTTTCTCATGCCATACACTTGGGCATAATATAAGGATGCTTACATAAATTTTTGGATGTCCGGATGTATTCAGAACGTAAGTTATGCGCGAAAGTGCAAACTTGTGCACTTTTTGACACTTTTAGCCCCTGAATGATCCAAAAGTTTGTTTTAGCATACCAAACCCCTCAAAGCCTATTTCTAAGCTATGTAAAGGATATTTATGGTATGTTTAACTTATGGACATGTTCCGGAATGTTCGTTACAGTTCAAATTGGCATACTTTCGCAGTTTGTCAAGTTTAGTCCCTGTAAGCGAATTAATTTGTTTTTGCTATACCAAAGCCTTCAAAACTTATTTCTAAGTTATGTAAAGGTTATTTAAGGTATGTTGAGTATATGTTGATGTTCCGGAGTATTTGTCGCATTAAACTGAGTACGTTTACGTACTAGTTTGCGTATAATTCTCCAGAAAGCGATGTAGAGTTTAAAATCGAACAAAAGTCAAAACATGAAAAATGTAAAACACAACCAAACAAACATTGGGATAAAATAACATTGTTTTATTGATAATTGAACTGTTCGCAATGATTACAAGCACAAATGTTACAATTGAAGCAATAATCAAAACTGGTCAAACTAAACTTGTTGCTCAAAGAAGTGGCAATGTTTATGTTGTTGATATGTCAAAAGAGTGTCCTAGAGCTGATGCCTGTCTGTTCTCAGCTGCCTCTAACAAAGAGACGGAACTTTGGCACAGAAGGCTGGCGCACACAAATCTTAAGACAATCACTGAAATTTCAAAAAATGGGTTGGTGAGAGGCCTACCTCAAAAATTGTTTTCATGTTCTGAACATTGCATTTCCTGTTTAAAAGGAAAACAGCATAAAAGTTCTTACAAGTCCATTGAAGAGTCCAAAACAACTCAGTGTTTGCAAATGCTACACATGGATTTGTTTGGCCCAGTTCAAGTCATGAGCCTCAAGAAGAAAAGATATTGTTTGGTTATTGTTGATGACTTTTCTAGGTTCACATGGACTTTCTTTTTACACTCAAAAGATGAGACTGCAGGCACTTTGCAAGACTTTGTGACACAGGTTGAAAAGCAATTTGACCTTCCAGTAAAAAGCTTCAGGAGTGACAATGGCACAGAATTTAAAAATAAGGAGTTGGATGCCTTCTGTGTGAAGAAAGGGATTGTAAGGCAGTACAGCATCCCTAGAACACCAGAGCAAAATGGGGTTGTTGAAAGATAGAAGAGAACTTTGATTGAGGCTGCCAGAACTATGCTTGCAGATTCAGGTTTGCCATTAACTTTCTGGGCAGAGGCAGTAAACACTGCTTGCTATGTCCAGAACAGAGTTTTAATAAACCCCAGGCACAAAAAGACTGCTTATGAAATTCTGTATAAAATCAAACCACTGATCTCTTACTTCAAGGTGTTTGGCTGCCCATGCTTTATCTTGAACTTAAAAGATTCCATTTCAAAATTTGCAGACAAAATTGATTGTGGTTATCATCTGGGATACTCAACCACTGCCAAGGCCTACAAAGTGTTCAACACACGGACCAAGGCAGTGGAGGAGACCTTGAATGTAAAGTTCAATGAACTTTCATCAATGAAAATCCCAGCAAATCCTGCAGATCTTGAAAAATTTACTTTTGAAAATACTGTTGTCAAGACTAACAGTGCAGGTCCATCAGAGGATACAACACCAGACTATTGGTATGAAATCATCATCCCTCAAAGGTCTGCCACAAAGGGAAAAGCACCAGCTGTTCAAAACAGTTGTCAAAGCTCAACCACTGCTACCTCAACAGTTGTTGACCAAAGTAGCCCATCCACCACTGCTTCCACATCCTCAAACACTGCTGACAAAAGTCCTCAGACAGTGGATAAAAGTCAGCAGTTATCCACTTCATTACCTCCTATTCCACCACCTTTTGAAGACACTGCTGGGTCATCAAAGTCACCAGCAGTGGTTAGCTCAGATGATACACATTTATAGCCGTCACCAACAAATGCCATCATACCATACCAAGTAGATTTAATCTTCTTGAGATCTCATCCACCTGATCAAATCATTGGCAACATCAATGAAGGGGTGCTCACAAGAAGCCAAACCCAAAACATTTGTCTTTTTGCTGGTTTTCTATCACTCCATCAGCCAGTCAAGTACCAAGAGGCACTGAAAGACAACAGCTGGGTAGAAGCCATGCAAGAGGAGCTCCAACAATTTAAAATACAACAAGTATGGGAACTTGTACCACTGCCAAAAGAGGTTAGTCCCATTGGCACAAAGTGGGTCTTCAAGAACAAAACTGATGAAAGGGGCATAGTTGTCAAGAATAAAGCCAGGCTTGTGGTTCAAGGTTACACACAGGAAGAGGGGATTGATTATGATGAAACATTCGCTCCTGTTGCAAGATTGGAAGCCATTAGACTGTTCCTGGCCTTTGCTGTCAACCACAACATGAAGGTGTTTCAAATGGATATCAAAAGTGCTTTCCTCTATGGTACAATTCAAGAAGAGGTGTATGTATGTCAACCTCCAGGTTTTGAGGATCCATTTTATCCTGATCATGTCTACAGGCTAAACAAAGCCTTGTATGGCCTGAAACAAGCACCAAGGGCCTGGTATGAAACTCTTTCCAGCTTCCTACTCTCAAATGGTTTCAAAAGAGGTACCATTGATAAAACATTGTTTCTAAAATAGAGAGGGAAGGATTTAATGATTGTCCAAATTTATGTGGATGACATTATTTTTGGAAGCACATGTAACAAAATGTGTGAAGAGTTTAGAGAACTCATGACAGCTGAGTTTGAAATGAGTGCAATGGGTGAGCTGCAATGCTTTCTTGGTCTCCAAGTACAGCAAATGCAAAATGGAACTTTCATTCATCAAAGCAAATATGCTAAAGAACTTTTGACCAAATTTGATATGAATGATTGTAAACCATGCAGCACACCCATGGCAACAAATAAGCTGGTCATGTCTGATGAAAAGGATGAGCTGATTGACCAAACACTCTATAGAAGCATGATTGGGTCTTTATTGTACCTAACTGCATCTAGACCAGACATCATGTTTGCAACATGTGTCTGTGCAAGAAGTCAATCAGCTCCCAGAAAATCAAATCTCATTGCTGTATAAAGGATCTTCAGATACATAAAAGGTGCTCCCACACTTGGTATCTGGTATCCAGATAATGGGAATATCAAGCTTTCAGGTTTTTCAGACAGTGACTTTGCTGGATGTCACACCACAAGGAAGTCCACTTCAGGAGGGTGCCAGTTTCTAGGTGATTGCTTAGTTTCTTGGCAAAGCAAAAAGCAAGCAGCAGTTTCAACATCCACTGCTGAGGCTGAATACATTACTGCTGCAAGCTGTACAGCCCAACTCTTGTGGCTTCAAAATCAGTTATTGGATTTTGGTATCACTGCCTTAAAGACACCACTCATGTGGGACAGCCAGGCAACAGAAAATATCATCAAAAATCCAGTTTCCCACTCTACCACCAAACACATCGACATTAGACATCACTTTGTGAGGGATTGCTATGAAAAAGGTTTGATTTCTCTGCATCATGTCCCAACTAAAGACCAGCTGGCAGATGTGCTCACAAAAGCACGAGATACAGTCACTTTTGAAAGCTTGGTCTCTAGGATTGGGATGCTGAACATGGAATAACAAGCAACATCTTGTTTTTCTTTGAATAAAAGCAACAAAATGTTTTCAGAAAATCAAAAATCCATCTTTAAAAATAGCTAAAAATGAAATTTTTCATTAAAATCCTTAAAAGTCTCCCATAACCACTGATTGTTCAAAAGTCTGCTCTACTTCAAAAGTTTGTCCGCTGCTGAAAGTCAACCCCTGTCATCTCATTTCCTTGATAAACTCCGTTGTTCAAAAGCAGTGTCTTATCCACTGATATGCTATCCACTGATAGTGAAAATCATCCACTGCTTTCTAACCACTACTTTCATCTTTCACTTTCACCAAAGTACTGTCCTTCTCTTTCACCAGGGGTTGTCACGTGGGCAGTACATAGAGGTCAGACCTTTTATAACGGCTGCTACGTCAGCATTCACTTTCTTCCCTATAAAATCCCCCACTCACCATCAAAACAGGGTTTTACCGTCGAATTGAATTCTTCAAAAATTCTCTTCTCAAAGCAGTTTTTCATCTCATCTTCCACAAACTTCTTCGATCATTCGTTTCAAAAATGACAAAATCGAAGCCATCTGCAAAACCCAAATCCAAGTCATCATCGAAAACAGCCTCTCAAAAGGCAATCTCCACTGAAATCCCATATAAATCCTCTCACAATCTCCTAGGTCTTCTCACAAAACCAGGAACCACCGAAGTCTTCGATTCCATCATTAACATCATGGCAAAATCAAAGTACAAAACTTTGTTCACAGCCGATGCACCAATCTATTTGGCAACCCAAAGGGAGTTCTGGAAGAATGCAACCCTTGAAAAACAAGGAGACACTGCAACCACCATACACTCTTCTATAAAGGGTAAAAAGGTCCAAATCACGCCACAATCCATTTCAGAGGTCTTTCAACTCGATGATCAGAAAGGTAAAACCTCTTTCACTAAAAACGAGTTAAAAATTGACTTCATTGAAAGAGGGTATGAAGCCACAATGATGACGAAACTTACCTTACAAAAAGGTTATTTTCCGTCTGCAACCAGGTTTTTATTTCATACCCTCCTACTATGTGTTTCAAACAAAACCACTTCTTTCAATGAAATCCCTTTAAAGATTCAAAATCTGGGATATGCAATTCATTAAAAAGAGAATTTTAACTATTCTCGGGAAATTTTTAAAGATTTGGTTAATAATGTTGAAACAAAATCATTCTTACTGTTTCCAAGGTTCTTAAGTTACTATTTTCAAAAGAAATTCAGTAAGGATGATTTAGCTGTAATAAATCAAGGTGAAATTACTCAAATAAACAGTTTAACAACTAAAACTTTTTCAAGAATGTTAGCACCTTGCAAAACACAAGCAGAGGTGCCTGAGCGGAATTTAGCAGCTACCACTGCTCCTCAGGTATCTGTTGCTGAGCCCACTGCTCTAGGTGATTAAAGCAGCAGATCAACTGTTTTGAAACCCACACCTACAAATCCCAAAAAGCCAAACAAAAAGAAAACTCAAAAACCCCCCAAACCAATCAAAACGGCAACTCTGGAGGATGAGATACCAGAGCTACTGCCTGTGACAACACAAATGTCACAAGAAACCACTGCTGCTACTTCCTCACAGCAGTTGGTACAAATATCTCAACCCATAACCACAACTCCTCCTGCTTCTTCACAAAAAGAACAGGTTGTACATAAAGGGCCACCACATTATAATGCTCTGGAAACAATCGTTTCTATCATCCACAGCCCACTGCCCGGGGAAAATCCTCCTTCTACACCCAACTTCACATCCACAATTCCACCAAAAACACAACTTCTGTTGGATGCAATTGATTTGAACCAGGCATTACTCAGTCCTTCTCAATCACCTGTTAATGAGAATATACCTCAACAACTGACTGAGCCTGATGTATCATTTCTTTGCTAACCCACCAACACAACCTGAGGAGGTTACGCCCCTTGAGTTACAAGTAACTCTTGGTGGTAATCCAAGTGAAGTAGCCACTACAACTGTTGAACCCACTGGTTTACAGTTGGACAGTGGTTACATCAATAAGACTTCCTTGGAGGCAATTCCTTTTATAGCACCTCTGCCAACCACCAGTGGATTTATTTATCCTACTGGCAACATCAAAAGGTTGTCAAGTGTTGAAGGAAGAAGACCCCAGTACCAAGAAAAAGGGGCATCAGTGGTTGATGTTTGGCGCATACTCCCTACTTCTAACACTGATAAAACCACTGTTAGTGGGAAATCAGATGATCCCATTAAATTGGGTGATGATTTAAAATATCAGGATTTGACAGAACGAATTGAAAAGTTGGATACATCTGTTGCAGATCTTAAAAACATGCTACAGCAGGTGTTGACAAATCAAAAGATGCAATCCACTGCTATTCCACCTCAAGCAACTGCTACAAATGAACTCTGGAATCTATTTCAACCTTTTCTCCATCATCAAGCACAACTAGCAGATCAGCAACATGAAAAACATGTTCAACAGCTGAGAAATGCAATGGAGTCAAGTTTCAAGAACACTCAGGCTGATCTAAAGGCTCTCAAAACTCAGATCCTGCACACCACTGACACTGCTCCTCCACCAGTTTTCTTCATTGATCAACTTCCCGACGATAATGCCAAAACGGGGGAGAAAATTCAGGAATGGAGAAGGAAGGGAATAGAGGATGGTCTCTACATTGCACCAGAAAATTCAAATATGACCAAACAGATCCCTCTGCCAGATGGAAGCAAGAAAATTGATGTGACCACAAATGCACTGGCAGAAGCAGTTGTAAGTGTAAAAAGGGATAGAGAGGCCAAAAGGAAAGCTAGGGTGGATTATCCGGATCAGGGTACTTCAGGGTCAATAGATGATGAAAATCTTATAGATGAAAAGAAGAAGCCTACAAGAAGAGTAAGGCTACCCAAATCCATTCCAATCAGACGTTCAAAGTCTGCTCCAAAACCACCATCTAAAACAGCTGTTGTAACTCCTGTTGTACCTACTACTGTTGGTATTTCAGTGGTTTCAACATCTGCTCCCACTTCAACACACAACACTATATCCACTGCCTTACCACCATCACCACCAAAAACAAAATCACCTCCTGCCAAAAGGCAGAAGACAGCAGTTGTTACAACATCTGCTGTAAAGACAACAGTGGTTAGAACACCAGTTGTTTCAACAACTGTTAGTCTGTCACAAATCACTGCCACTACATCCACCACCACTGTTCCATCCACAACATCATCAGCCCCTCCTCAAATAAAGAGGAGAAGGCTAATTCTCAAAGATGATGTCACTTCACCATCTCAACCATCTTCAAAATCTTTAGCTCTTGTCACAAAACCAAATCCAGTTGCTCTCTCTTCAGTTCAAAAGCACAAGCCCTTACCTCCAGCAGGTGTTCAATTTCCTCTTGAACTAGAAGCTGTTAGAGAAGAAATAAAGTCTTTCTACTATGAGGATGACCCTGCCAAAAGGAGTTTGCCATCAATAAAAGGATATCCGTGGCCTAAAAATGTTGATGAATATTTGAAGATCAAGGCCAAGCAAGCAGAGGATATCTCAAAGAGAAACACACAAGGGAAATCTGACAAAGAAATCTCTAGAAACTATCAATATCTGCTCACACAAGTCAGCTCCCTTGAACGATTTGCAAAAAATGTCAGTCAACAAATTTCAGAAAGAGCAGCTGAAACTTTGAAGAAAGACTACATTGAAAGCATTATGGCTCACAAGAAGTACAAAGGAGAGAGATACATGTACAAAGAGTGGACTGTTCCTGAGCTTGAGAATGAAGCTGCAAGAATTCAAGACATGATAAAAAGGAAAGTCACTCACACTCCTCCTGATTGGGCAAAGTTTAGAAAGAATGTACCTGACAAACAGGTAGAACTGAAAAGAATGAGAGAAGAACTGGTTGCTGCTGATTATGGAAACAAAAGACAAATTGCTAGATGGAAAGAAGATGTGGTCAGGGCAACCTACAAAAGGTTGGAGGAATTAAGAAAGAAAGATCCAAAAGTTCCTCAAAAGCCTGACTATCCTAAAGCAGTGGTTTCAAAAAGACCATCAAAGCTGCAAAACAGGAGAGCCACTGCTCCAACTGGTACTTCCATCTATAAAAGAAGGAGACAAAACCAGTTAGGTTCAGAAACAGTTCAAGAAATTCTTACTGGAAAAGCCATTGTACAAACAGGTGCATTGGTAATGTTGAAAGAAGAATTTGAACTAGAAACATCTGCACATACTGCTCAGCCAGTCATGAACAGGCCAGCCTCACCAAATACCTCTGCAAATAAACATCTCCCAAGAAACCCACCAGGCTCAAAAATACAAAAGTGGGAAACTGACAAACAGACCTGCGTATTGACCTTGCTCAGGTCTGGTGGAGAAGTGGAGAAAATATCAAGGGAACAAGCTCTTGGCCTGAGTCTTGAAGATTTGCAGGATCTCCTTGATCTTCCACTTAGCAGGGATGATGAAGACACAAATGCCCTTAACTTTGAACTACAACTTAAAGGACAGATAAGGGAACTGTTGATGAGGCAATAAAATGTCCACAATAATGAAGAGTTTTGGCATTATCTGTTCCAGGAGGAGATTGTTGGGATTGAACCCTATCAGAGAAACAGATAATTAAAGCCAAAACTGGATCAGAGCAGTGGATCCAGAATAAGCAGATGATTACCTACAAACCTCTCCCCTTGAAAGTGAATTCAACATCTGCTGACCTCCTATCTGCTGATCTTGCAAAATACTGACCTACAACTGCTGCTCAAGTAAAGACCTAATGATAGACTAAAGCCCTGCTGATTCAATCTACTGCCTTGAGTCAAGCACTGCTGATCCGGACAAGTGCTGCTGGGTTCACAGCAGTGGAAGGTTGCAGCAGCTGATCAATAGTCTGTTTTGTTATATAATGTAATAGCAGTAGTTAACACAGCAGTGTTTGTATAGATCAGAGGTTAGAGTTTGTTAGGAGGTTAGATGTCACTTTCATGGTGACGTCAGCTAAGATGCTCAGTAGTTTGCAAGTGCCTATAAATAGTTCAGTACTTTGTACTGTTCTATTAGCTCTTTTGCACCATCGTCTTCTTCGCACGAACAAACAACTGAGCTCTGGCTGAGGGGGAGTTTGCATTCATTCATCAATCATTGTAATCGTTGTTGAAATAAATTCAATCTTTCGATTCGTTGTGTAAAGATGTCTGATCAAAGTATTACTCTCGTTTGATTGTATGCAAAGTTTGTTTCCATCTTAATTCCGCTGCACACTCATCCATTTTCATTTTAATTTCAAACACAAAATACAATCAAAATCAAATTCAGATCCAACAGTTAACCATCCGAACATAGTTTTACGAAAACGACGCATTCTAGTAGCTTATGTTACCATAATGTTTCGAGACGGGTCAAAAGCACTTAGGTAGACTTTCAAATCAGAATGTGGGGCTATTAAATCATACCATATGAGTTCAATTACTCATTTGATTTATAGAACCTTATTCTATCCTATCTCCCGATTTAGGATCCGATTATTAACAAAGTTACCTATACTAGGTGCCGGTTGATTCCTGATCCTTGGAGCCTTATTTGGTCTTATTCTCAAGACTATTAGGCAACCCCAAGTGAGTACATAGTTCCCCTCTTTTACCATTTTCAAATACTTTGGGGTGATACACATGTACATATGTGTTACTTTGGTGCATTTCATGCTTTTATGACATAAACATGCTAGTTTCACCTAGTACACTTATAGTACATGCTTTCAATTGTATTTTGCTATGTATGTCAAGCATGCTAGCGCATTGATTTATTATACATTTGTTGCATATGTTTACTTAGCATATGTACACATTGTTTTATATGACATTTCTGCTATGTATGTTTACTAAGCATGCTAGCACATTGTTTTACATGAACATTTCTACTAGGTATGTTTACTTAGCATTCCTAGTACATGGTTTTTGTAACATCCGTCAAAATGGGTTCCCAAAACCTGACCCGTTTTGAAATGCGAATCCTAATCTTTGAAACCTTGGATTTTTTTTTTCGAAATAATTAACCGTTGAAAGAATCTTTTTTTTTAACCAAATATAATTTAATTCGTTAAATCATTTGTAAATTACAATTATAAATCTAACCTAGTTAGTTTTGGTTTCAAAGTAAGCTTTTAAGTAATATAACTTAACCTAGTTAAGTAAGTCTTTATACTTAAGGGACTATTATTGCATTTACAAAGAAAAGTAAACTTACAGGGACTATTTGAACATTTAACTTCAATAATAATAATAACAACATTAACAATATCATCAACAGTCATGAGGTCTTTGGACAATGATAAAAAAAAGTTAAGAATAAAAAGATAGCTGTTAAATAAACAAAGAAAGAAAGGAAAAGGGTGGTTAAAAGAAGAGAAGGGAGTGTTTGGAAATTAAATTGATAAAATAAAGCATATACTGATGTTTCGGTGACTCCTTTCCTTAAACAACTTTGCCGCCTAGTTTCTTCATCGGTCAGACATGGGAAGTTTCCAAACTGTTAGGAATTGTTTTTCTCAATTACGCGGTTGCCATGCTTAAACCCAACCATGAACATAGATAAAATCATATCCCCATTCATCACAGTTAATCATATTCCCATTCATCACAGCTAAACGGTTTCCCTTAAACCCCCTCATAATCATCGACAGCCACCTATATACGCAACCCTTCTCCATCCCTTTAACCTGTTTACCACTCTCCCCTTACCCGCTAAAGACAACCGACTGTGATCCATCGTGCAACCGTGTCCACCGTCGGAAACTGGGAACTCTCATCGAAGACACTTACCGGAGATATACGGAGATCGACGGAAACCGTTCCGCCTCGTTTCGGTATACTGCTTTCTTACCATTGTTTTTCCTCATTTAGTTCTTGGATGAAATCATATCTCTGTACATTAGTAGTATTACTACTCATAATTAATACATACTCTAAATTATTACTTACACATTAATTTTACTAACACAGATGCATTTGCACATCAAAAATCTCATGATAGTTTAATACATATATGTCATGTAATATCATAAAGATTAGGCAATACACAACACTAGCTTCTACAAGACAATTAGTCAAACACTATCACGCTCAAAACAACTGTTAATTTCAAACATAATAACAATATCATTTCTCTGCAATAAACATTTAATCTCATACTAATGGTATCCAACGCTTCGTTTTTTTATTATTTATATAACAGTCTTTGTTTGTTAAATGATGAAGATGATGACATCTTGTCACAACTTATAAAAAAGGGGTGTGATTAGATCTGTTCATACAGAGGTCGCGGGTTCGAACCCGGCCTCATGCGTTGTCGTAGGACTTTATTTCTTTTTTATTTAACATAAGCAGATTATGGTTGAACTCAGTTTTCTAAATTCATTCCTAAAACATTAACTCTTTTTTTTCCACTTTTAATTAGAACCCTAATGTTTTTTTTCCTAATCTTTTATTTTTTTTTTACACTTTTAAATCTAACAGTAAGATTCAAATAATGTATGAGTTATATGAGATCACTTTTTATGATACAAAAGTATTTAAATAAATTATTAATTTAAATATTCTAACTTAAAAATACAATTAAATTGTGAACAATAAATATTAGGGTTACATTTAACCTATAAATATTAACTACTTCGTTATGTGGAATTTTAACCATTAGGGTACTCGTTTCGTTCTTTCGGATTTTCCCAGATCTTTCTTCGTGCGATATTTTACAAGGAATCGCAAACGCAACCACTGTGAGTAGATCTTAATTCTTCCCCTTTTTGTCACTTTAACTTTTTTTGGGGTGTATCATGTGTCACGTGTTCATAAGTGTTTCATATTATTTTCCCAACATGCAAACTTAAATGTCATATGTGTTCATGATTGGTATCGCATTGTTTCGCTATCTGTTTCACATACTGTATTACGTGTTTACTGCTTTGTGTCACGGCTTCTCTGTTTCGCGTGGATCCACCACCAGTTAACCGGTTCCCCCACGGCCATGGGGCGAACTCGGTATCACCATCATTGTTTCATGGTTTCGCTTTTTGCCTCTCGGGGCTTTAATCGCATCATTTGTTTCACTGATTATGTTTCATTATGTATTGTTACATTACTTGTTGATGTGGATTGATTGATGAATTATTTGTTGATGTCACTATTACATTTAATATTGCATGTTACATAATTTTTATTAAATAAAATCAACTAATCTTTTAAGGTGAAATAAAAACAAATAAAGATCTACTCGCCAATTTTTGTTGACCCAAAAACCATTTTTACACAAGATACAGGTGAACAGGTACGAAGAGAAGATTGGACATAGGATGTGCCTTAGTTAACAAAAAACGGATTAGTGTAGTTTATTTATGTCTCGCGCTTGTAATTGTTTATTTGAATAAATTGTTTTGTGAAACATTTGTTATGAATAAATTATTAATTAAAACACGCAATAGCAGATCATAAGCTCTCGAGTTAACCCGATCATGCCCCGATCACCTTTTCCGCTGCGGGTTGGGGTGTGACAGTTTTCACATGCTACATTGGTTATGACATTTGCTATGTTAAATCGAGACAATAATACATTCATTAACATTAGCTACGCCGCTCGGACTTATGTAATGGTACCATAGGAATTGACAACTCCAGTTTCCGACTTCCTAGGTTTGTTTGGAAGTTGCGAATGACAGAATCCGACTACATAATTTAGATAAACCTTTAATTCGTTTAAGGGTTTGTCGCCACAGTCGCAAGGCTTGAATGTATGCGATTAACATTGCTGCATAAATGTTTGTAATCATAATGCATTGTTTTACTGCAAAACATAACATTTGATTTAAACTTAGGTTTATTCAAAAACATTGTTTTGTACATTTTCTATGGGGTTGAGTAGCTTCTAGTTATTCACCATACATGTCATTTGTTATACATTGACATCATCACATAGTTTAAGTAGATGATTTCCTACTTGCTATGCATTTCATTGGTTATACATGCTACATTTCACACATGACATTGAACATGGCTTATGCATGAACATTTTGACATTAAAAATGACATTTTGCTGGTTATTAATAAGTGACTTATGTAACGGGGCTTTGTGTTTTATGATAAAAGCATGGTGGATACGCCGCTGGTACTTCCTATATATAAATGCTTTTATTGTATTATACATTGTTGCGTTATCTAAATCACTTGTACAAGGCATGAAACATTTTTACAAGGACATGACATTGTTTTACAAAGTACACATTTTATACAAAACTCATTTATACTTGGTTATTTATTTAACCATGCATTGTCCTTTCATCATCATTTGATTTTCATATCGATTTTCATATGATTTCATAAAGGAAAATATTTTACAAGATTAATGACTACATTTTTATTAAACACTTCTTTCAAATACAAGTCATGAATCTGCATAAACAAAACCTATGTATCTCACAGGCATTTTTATGCTGACGTACCTATTTTTACATGTGTTTTCAGGTGCTAATGCTTGATGTTGATTGTGCTTCACTTAGGCGGACTTGGGCCTTAGTGACTTAAAAGAAAATATTATGTTATTTTGGTTTGAACTCAAAAGACAATGTAAACTTTAATCCTAATAATACATAACTTTAATTGCCATGGTTGTTGAAACAATAATTTTGTCGCATTCACTCCCCGGCGTTTCCGCCGCGGTTTGTTGTTTACGCGGCCGGGGTGTGACACCCGACACTTAGGAAAGTATTCTGGACCATTAAACCATTTTTCTGCATTATAATTAGACGTTTAAATGCTGAAAATAGCTGAATTTTAGTTATTTTCTGCAGAATTCTGCACTTTTAGTGTGTTTTAGGCACTTTCCGGCACTTTGTCTATCACTTAGGCATGCAGTTTTGTGGTCCTTACTTCCCTACACACTATACTAGTGTAATACATCGTCTCTAGCTCATACTGGGCCTCAAAAATATTGTCTGTCTATGTACTGAACATCGTCAGTATTTTTTTTTGTTTGTCTAATATTGGTGCCAATTCTGTTCTGTGCATTATTAGCACTATATCGTGTTGCATGTAGCAACGAATATGAAACGCCATTGTATGTATATAACAGTAATCAAAAATTCATTTGTCTCGTATCTAGATCATGCACAATTATTTAAGTATAGATTACTGTTCATTTAGTGTATGAAATGTATGGAAAAGTGATGGTTGTCACAGTCTCCCCCGTTAAAAGAATTTCGTCCCGAAATTCAAGCGATGCCATCGGTCGCAGGGGAGTTGTGAATAAAATGTGGTCACCTATTTTTTTTTAGATTTGTCTTCATGTTCCCATGTATCTCTAGGTCATGTTATGAATTCTATCATACTTAAGTAAATCAATCATATCTTTTCTGTATCTTGTGGACTCTTGGTCCGTAACCTTAATAGGTTTCTATAGTATTGTGGACTCTTGGTCCAAAACCTTAACAGGTTTCTATAGTAATTCTTGTCGTTTGTCATTGATGTGAATTTTATTTGTGGGAACAACGATTGTTCCTTGAGTCAGACTACTCTAAAGACTAGACATATGAATGTGTCGCGATCACTACTGATCTTTTTCTGGAAGTTTCATCTTGTGAGCAATAGTTTCGATCCCTACGTCGGGGTCCAACCTTTTCGCTTTCCAAATCACACTATGCCTTCTCTAGGCGGGGCTCCCATTATAGTCATACTTCTTGTCTCAAACTCTTACGACTTCTGCCGCTCATCGGCGTAATCTTTCTGTATTCTGCGGGCTGTCTCTATATGATCACATAACTGAATGATTTGCCTCTAGTTTTTCCTAGACCAACTCGGCCAGTAGATTGCTTATTCCCGTTCTCTGATCAACACGACAGGGATCGACTTATTATGTTCCACCTAAAGCTTCACACGAAGCGTTTTAAACGGCGGTGTGATAAATGCAGTCGTAGGAAAACTCTACTTAAGGCAAGTGAGTGTTCCTTCTTTTATCAAAGTTTATCACACAAGCACATATCGTGTTCATATAGTCTGCATCGTTCAGTAGCTTAGTCTATTCATGTTAATATTTAAGTTTTTACTATCAACAGAGTGTTGCAATCTTTGTGATCAGTAAAGATCGTGCAGCGTTTTCCTTCGGGTAGTGAGGTCAGATTTGCGGCGCGCAATTACTGTATCTAGCTCAAGGTTTCTTCTTATGATTCCTTAATCAATGTGTCGTGTATGAAATGTTGTGGTCTCATTGCATCGACGTACAATCAAGACTTAGTCAAGAAGCGTCACATAATTGCAACTTTAACACTTTAGCTCTTGGTTGCAGGGTTGGCATGGATCTCATTCTCTATCCATCATGTATCTTAAAAGTTCTTGTAAGATCGTGTAATGACCCGAACGAGTCTATTAGAGGAGTTTTTATCAGTTTCAGAGGCAGAAACTAAGAAACTGACTTCGAAACAGCTAGCAATTCATTAAACAGCTTTTTACTTGATATATAACAGATTACACGCAAAAGGAACACCGGCATCACTTTGGTATCCAAGTTCACAACTGATTACATCTGATTTCGCTTGGCACATATTTATAGCACTGAGATTCCGCTTGAAACATACCATCACCAGTTCAAGCGAAATAAGGATTGAAGTGATTCCGCTTGAAACTGACCAATGTCATTTCAAGCGGAATTACCTTCTCAAGCGAAATCAGCATTAATACAAACTAAAACATCCTATTTTCTCGTACAACGTGCCCTGATCTAACCTATCTAGTACAAGACTCGATACAAGACGAAGTCGACAGATGCATGGACTAACAGACTCCCCCTCAGATGTTGACGAGTCTATCATGTTGAGTCTTCTCATCTTCAATCTTGATCAGTCTTTGGGCTTCACTTTCTCTATCAGCATCAACGGACTCCTCCCTAACAATGTGCTGGCATTTCTTAAGTTCATCAGCATCATCTGCTTCAGGATCGTAGTTTGGCTTACCTTTGTCCACAAGTCTTTAGGCATCGGAACCTGGCTCAAACTTCTCAGGATCGATCAACCTGGCTCTTCTAACAGTTGTTTCAAGATCATGACCTGGCTCTCATCTAGCTCAGGAACTTCAGGTATCTGCATAATCTCTTCCTCAAAGAAAATTTCATGACAATTTAATATCAAAATATATGCACTAACTCAAACTCTCCCTCAAATCATCCAGAAATATTTATCAAATAAAATCCTGATGAACCACTTGAAGATTTGATTAAAATTTATTTGTTTAAGAACAGACTCCCCCTCACAAAATGGTCATCATGTCTAGCACTTAAAATTTTGAAAATCAGCTCTCCAACACCAGTTGCCTAAAATCTTTTTGAATTTTTATATGAATTGTAATAAACAAATATTTACAGACAATATTTTTGTGAGTTTGTGTAAGAGGACCATATCAGTTTATGAGACACATCACCAACACCGTTAAGCTTCATTTCATTTTAAGTTCTAAACAATTCACCTAGATTGTCAGTATATTGGTCCACTTAAATTTTCACACAAAGTTCAACTGTTTTGAGATACGATATTAATGTTTTAAGCACTTAAACTTATTCGCGTGTCCCACCACTTGAATATACTCCTGTATCCAGATCCCTATATTCAGTCTTACAGGTGAGTATACCTAAATGATATCTGTAATGGGTTAGATGCGAAATCGTGAGAGCTCAGGTCAGAACTTCCGTTAAGCAGAGAGATGACGGTTTGACTTTTAGTGTGTCCCCTTTAGAGGATCTTTTCTTCAACAGCAATGATTATCAATTTAATTGTTTAATCATTTTTGCTGAGGGTTGTGCTATGTTTCAAGCATTGCGAAAAGTATTATGCGGGGACTAGGTTAGAATTTCCATTTAGCAGAAGTCCTGGGATAATACCCCAGATATCACTAAGCATAAAGACCTAGTATCTCAGAAAGAGGGATCTTTCAAACAAGATTTCGGGGGTTACCCATATATCCGAGAGATGTTCCCCACGATCTAAGCAAGTTTGAATTTAGGTTTATATCTCGTCACAATTTACTAGATGTGCAAAAACCTACTGGCATATCTGTAGTGAGATTGTTTATCACATTTTTAATTTTCCAATTCTTTAGCATGTTGTGACAGTCTACTGATGTACTATCATATCCTCTTTTATACACCAAAACTCATTTTTGAGTTTTATCATGTTTTTGACTTTTTCAACTTTTCTAATGTTTTTGGATTTTCTGAAATTTTTACTCCCCCTAAAATGCAAACACATTTTAAGAAATTTGAAAAACAAACTATATAAAAACTTGACAACTGATATTGAATCGCCTCAATTCGCCATCCTTTTAGCATAAACAATCAGAACTTCCCCTTTCAACAAACTATTTTCTCATTATGATTTCAAAACACTTAACTTTGTTTTAATCAAAATGATTTTTTTGGAAAATTAGTTTAGTTGATTTTATCACTTGTAGGGACTGGTTCATCATCTTGTTCATTCAAACACTTATATGAGGATTTCATCAAGTTCAAACTAATGACCTTTGTTAGTGCATGCATCTGTCGACTTCGTCTTGTATCGAGTTTTAGACTAGATAAGTTAGATCAGGGCACGTTGTACGAGAAAATAGGTGAGTTTATGTTGTAAAGAAGCTGATTTCGCTTGAAGGAGCTATTCCGCTTGAAATGTCATCGGTCAGTTTCAAGCGGAATCACTATTCTTCTGATTTTGCTTGAACTGGTACGTATATGTTTCGAGCGAAATCTCGGCACTATATATACCTTCAAAGCGGAATCATTTGTAACAGTTCTCGAATTCCATACCGAGGTGCTGCTGGTGTGAAGACTGATTGTAATCGCTATAATTTCAATCAAATCAGTGTTTATAGTGAAGAACTAGCTGTTTCTATCTTTGTTTCTTCTTTTCCGCCTCTGAAACAAAGTAAAACTCCTCTGAACGACTCGTTCGGGTCAACTACACGATCCTACAACTAGTATCAGAGCAAAGGAGGAGGAGTTCTGCAGAGATTAGCTGAATTTCATCGAGATTTCTTACTTCTATACCTTCTTTCTTCAACAGAACGAGTTTTAACGGTCAAAATCTGTCCAATTTTTCACTGATTGTGTAAAACAACATATTAACAAACCCTAGAGAGTTTCATAGCTAAATTCAACCTAAAAATGACTGAAACTGACCTTCGAAGTGATTCCGCTTGAAAAGATTAGTTCTGTTTCCGCTTCAACTTGCTGAGATTCCGCTCGAGTTGTTAGATTCCGCTTCAAAATTTCAAGCGAAACCTGTTATTTCGCCTGAAAAATCACTGATTCCGGTCCAGATCTCAAAATCTGTGATTCCGCTTCAAAGTCTGTGTTGATTCCGCTCCAAGTTTCATAATCAGATGTTTCGCTTGAAGGTTATTTAGGTGATTCCGCTCAAGAGGTGTTTTGTTTGCTATTCCGCTTGAACAGTTATCTGGTTATTCCGCTTGAAATTTGCTACTTTTGGAAAACGTGCTACTGAATCATGGACAACGATTTCTACAACGCGTTTGCTACCCCGTCTACTCCGGCTGTCATTGCTCAGAACATGAACCTGGAAAATGAAACTGGAACTACTAAAAAACCCCCGAAATCAATGAGCATTGAGGAGTATTACGGATGGAAAGATAGGTTCGAAAATTGGGTACAGGCTAATCATTTGAGATCATGGGAGTGTATTCTGAAAAAGTATGTACTGCCGCGTACTGATTTGCAAGTTGAGAAAACAATTTCTGAATTATCTGACACAGAACGTGATATGTACAAAGCTGAAAAGATGATGATCAGTTTACTTCAGCAAGCTATCAAAGAAGACATCTTCGTATTACTTCAACATGACAAGACATCAAAGTCAATTTGGGATGCTCTTCGAGTTAAGTTTGAGGGTAGTGAGAGTCTGATTAAAAGCAAGAAGGCATTAGTTAAGAAAGAATTTGATCTATTCAGCAGTCTACCCGGGGAAGATACAAAGAAGCTCATTGAACGATATTGCCACTTGGTGCGATCCATGTCAATGCTGAGCATAACAAAGGATCGTGAAGAATGGGTTGACAAATTAGCTGACACTTTACAGCAAAAAGAGTGGGGTACATATTTGATGATTCTAAAGAACACTGGAGTGTATGATGGATTGACAATTTCTCAGTTCATTGAGAAGATTGAGAGTCAGGATCTGGAACAGCAAAAGATCGCAAGGATGAATAGTCCAAGTGGTCAACAGGATGTGAAAATGTATTACAAGGGCAGCATTCTAGAAATTGAAAGAAGTCCGAAAATCCAAACTGCGTTTAGTGTTGGAGATTCATCGGAAAAAGTTGATCAAAGTTCAACCAAAAGCAGCGGTTTTTCTTCATATCCAAGCGTCAATCCAAAAGATACAACATCGAGCTTTCATTCTCAAAGCACGAAATCTGGAAATGGTTTGTGTGATACAGTGCAACATTGAATTGAATCTTCCAGATGGTCAAAGTTTTTCTGAAGAGGTTGCAAAAGATCACATGGCATTACTTGGTTCCGTTCTTCTATCCTATGAAGGTTTAGTTGCTGGGAGGATCGGAAATCCTATGCTTACAAAGGAGGATTACGACAGATAGACGCTGAAGAAATGGAACTAATGGACATCAAATGGTGTCTAGCTAGTGTCCTAAGAAGAGCAGAAAAGTTCAAACTGATTACTGGGAGAAATGACTTTCTTGATGCACATGTTTCTACTTTAGGTTTTGATAAATCTAAAGTTACTTGTTTTCGATGCAGGGAGAAAGGTCATTTCAAGAGGGAATGCAAGAACAGAGAAGCTAGTGATATGAAGAATCCGTTCGGAAAAGATAACTACTACCGGAAAGCCATATATCAACAGGTTGGTCAACAGCAACAGCAAGAATCACAAGTGGCTCATGGTAGAAAAGTGATTGAGGATTCAAAGAGAGCATGTCTGGGAAATCAAGAAAACTTTAACTGGAACTTTCAAGATGATGAAAACCTACCAGAAGGTTTTAGCTGGGATATGTTTACATATGAGAAAGGAGATTTCAAAGCGTTCATTGCTAAGATTGTGAAAGAACCTGATATGTTCACCGAATGGATGAAGTCTATTGGTGAAACTGTGAAGAATGAAGAGGAAAAATCTGTTTCATATGATGAAAGCTCACAAGGTTCAGACGAAAGTTCAGAAAGAGAAGCTGTTTTTGATCAAACACCATCTGATTTTGGTTCTTCGGATGCTGACAAATCAGTAGAGTTCGATCAATCTCCAACTGATGATAGCAGTGATGATGAAGAAGAAAAACATATTAATGTTGCAAAATCTCATCTTTCTCCTGAAAGTTTTCATTTTTATTTTGCAGATCGCTTGAAGAAACTAAAGGAGAAACGAGCTGCAAAAGAACAAAAAGAAATGAAGTCTGAAAGTGTTGCTGAAAAGGATGAGGGTATTCAACATGAAGAAATTCAAGTTGTTGCTGAGGAGATTGTTGAAACAAAACAGAAAAGTGAAAGTATGGATCAAGAAGAAGATTCTGATTTTAATGATAAAGTTCAATTTGCTAAAGAAGTGTTTTAAACAATCAAAAGAGTAGTTGAAGAAAATGAAAAAGTTGTATAAGTGGAGAAAATTATCGAAGTTGAAAAGATTGTGGAGGTCATCAAGCCTTGCTTGAAGTGTTTGGAACCATGCAAAGAATGTGCAGCTAAAGACGAAAAGGTGCTGAGCTAGAAAAGATGAAAGAACAGTTGCTGTTTAATCTCAATTATGTGAAGGAATCTTATGATGTTTTAAACAGAACAGTAACTGGTCTTCAAAAGACAAATTCTGAAAGAGAAAATGCTTTGACGACGATGAATGCAACAATGATGACAAAGCAGAAAGCTTTAAACTTTTACATCGAAGAAAGTGCAAAGTGGAAGCAAGAGTTGGAAACCGAAAAAATTGAGAATGAGAGAATCAGACGACTATTACAAAGTTATTCTAGTTCTGATTATCTTATTGATCGAATTTATCCGACTGTGGCAGGTATGGAAGCTTTTCAAGATGACAAGCCAAAGAAGAAAGATACTGGTAAGAAACCACTATTAGCTATAACAAGTGTCCGCATCCGATCTGGGAAGGTTATTCTCCCAGAAAACCAAATGAGGAGCAAGTCGAAAAAACAGTCAATATAAAGCTAAAAACCGATACAACTGATGAACTACCAGAAAACATTGATGTCACTTTCACATCGTCTGACACTGATCATGAGTTTGAGTTAATAAAAAAGGTGGTCGATCAGGTGTTGGATACTGATGAGGAGTCTGAGTCAAAGTCTGAGTCTGGAGGGTCAAGTTCGTTAGTCAACAGTCCAAAACCGACGGTTAAAAAGGCTTATAGTAAAGAGTTTTTGTTATCAAAATTGAATTTGAATGATGAAACATTTGAAGTAGCATACACTTTAAATGATTCGGACAAATTATATTCTGACAAAGAATTTCCAATAAGAAGTGTTAGATTTGAAATGATCAAAAAGGTTTTCAAAATGACAGAAATTAATATTTCTGAAACAAAAGATTTAAATCTTACCGGAAAACCTAAAAAATACACTTCAAGAGTTCAACAGCGTTTAAACAAGAACAAAGGTTACAATTCTGGTTCTGGTTTTCAAAAGAAACCAAACCATAATGGTAGCTACAAAAAGAAAGGATTAGGTTTTATTCCACCAGAAAATTATAAAAATGTGAAAAATTCTAAAACAAAAACAGAGTTTGTTTCAGGTGGAAGTGCTGAGGATGAACAGAAGAAACCGTTCTGGAAACAATCAAACCAGGAGTTTCTTGCTGAGATGAAAAGAAAAGGAACTGGAGTGTTTCTTCCAAAGGAGACTCGAACTTGTTTTAAATGCAATGAAGCCGGTCACATTGCACTGAATTGTCCGAAGTTTACAAAGACAAAACAGGGAGTTTCTGGAAAACTAAAAGAAAAAGTTGTTGATGTTGAACCACCAACTGAAAAATTCAAAACTTTTGAAAATTCAACTTATAAAGTTGGAGAGTGTTCAAAGAAAAAATTTTACAAAAGGAAAGCCAAAGACAACCAAGTGTGGGTTGTTAAAAAGGTTGATGAGAAAGTCGGCGATGAACCTGATTCCACAAAATCAGAGGAGCCACAGGTTGAAGTGAAAGAAGAAAAATTAGTATCTTCAAAAGATGATGTTGAAATTCCATCTTTGAAATTTGAAAAAATTAAGAAAAAAGTTGGTAAGGTTGAGATCTCAAATCAATTCTTTTCTGATCAGAAGGAATTTGATGTTGAGAAAACATTCAATGGGAATGTTAAGAATTTTTTTGGGAAAATGGTCGAGGGAAAGGCAAAAGGGGTTAGAGATTTTTATGCAACGAAAAAAGCAACATATAACCCGACTGAACAAGAGTTGAAATCATCCAAGGTTGGTAAGACCTGGGTGGAAATTCTTTTCCCTTAGGTCAAGGACTATGCCGGAGATCCCAAGTTTGTAATTGTGGATCTGGAATCGGCATCATTCTTAAAGATTTTTTTTTTGTGAAAAACTTGACTTTGTTGAAATTTTACAGGTAAAGGACTATGCCGGAGCTTCCAGGTTGGTAAGTGTGAAGCAGGAATCGGCATCTTATTTGGTAAAATGGTTTGTGTAGATGTTTTTATTCCTACATATGCTTAAATGTTGTGGATTACACTTACAAGTGGTAAGAGTTTGGATCTTACAAGTGATTCGTCAAGGTCATTAGTTTGAACTTGATGTAATCCTCATATATGTGATTGAATGAACAAGATGATGAACCAAATCCCTACAAGTGGATAAACAAACTCATTTTCCGGAAAAATAATTTTGATTAAAACAAACTTAAGTGTTTTGAAATCTAAATGAGAAAATAGTTTGTTGAAAGGGGGGGTTCTGATTGTTTATGCCAAGTGGATGGCGAATTGAAGCGATTCGATATTAGTTGTCAAGTTTTCTGTATAGTTCGTTTTCAAATTTCTTAATGTGTTTGCATTTTAGGGGGAGTAGAAAAATTTCAGAAAATCCAAAAACATTAGAAAATTTGAAAAAGCCAAAAACATGATAAAATTCAAAAATGAGTTTTGTTGTAAAAAGAGGAAATGATAGTACATCAGTGGACTGTCACAACATGCTAAAGAATTGGAAAGATTAAATGTGATAAACAATCTCACTGCGGATATGCCAGTAGGTTTTTGCACATTTAGTAAATTGTGACGAGATATAAACCTAAAATTCAAACTTGATTAATTCGTGGGTAACAACTTCTTGGATATATGGGTGACCCCCGAAATCTTGTTTGAAAGGTCCCTCTTTCTGAGATACTAAGTCTTTATACTTAGTGATATCTGGGGTATTATCCCGGGACTTCTGCTGAATGGAAATTCTGACCTAGTCCCCGTATAATACTTTCTGCAAATGCTTGAAAAAGCGTCGCCCTCAGCAAATTGATGAAACAATAAAATTGATAATCATTGATGTTGTAACAAAAGATCCTCTAAAGGGGACACACCAAAAGTCAAACCGTCATCTCTTTGCTGAACGAAAGTTCTGACCTGAGCTCTCACGGTTTCGCATCTAACCCTTTACAGATATCATATGTAGTATACTCACCTGTAAGACTGAATATTGGGATCTGGATACGGGAGTATATTCAAGTAGTGGGACACGCGAATAAGTTTAAGTTCTTAAGAGATTAATATCGTATCTCTGATCAATTGAACTTTGTGTGAAAATTTAAAGTAGACCAATATATTGACAATCTAGGTGAATTGCTTAGAACTTAAAATGAAATGAAGCTTAATGGTGTTGGTGATATGTCTCATAAACTGATATGATCCTCTTACACAAACTCACAAAAATATTGTTGTAAATATTTCATTTCTGCTTTTATCTGTGTTTACAAGTGGTGTCAGTGTTTCTTATTAAAAATTCAAAAAGATTTTTGAAAGATTTTTGACAACTGATGTTGGAGAGCTGTTTTTCAAAGTTCCAAGTGCTAAACATGATGACATTTTTGTGAAGGAGTATGTGTTTAAAATCAAAATGTGTTGATCGAATCTGCAAGTGGTTCATCAAGATTATAGAGTTAATTTTGAGGGAGAGTCTGAGTGAGTGCATATACCTTGATTTGAAATGTTTAAATTTGAAAATTTACTTTGAGGTGGAGATTATGCAGATCTGAGCCAAGTGACGATCCTGAGCAAGATGAGAGCCAGGTCACGATCTTGGAACCGTTAGTAGAACCAGACTGATCGATCCTGAAAATCTTGTGATTAGAGAGCCAGGTTCCGAGAGGACTCTGAATTGAAGATTAGAGCTAGGTGATCTTGGAAAATGAGCAAGACTACGATTCTGAAGCTGATGATGCTGATGAACTTAAGGAATGCCAGCACATCACAAGGGGTAGTCTGAAGACATGCAAGAGAAGATAGAGAAAGAGTGAAGCCCAGAGACTGATAAAGACTAAAGTTGCAAAGACTCGACACGTACGACTCGTTAACATCTGAGGGGGAGTCTGTTAGTGCATGCATCTGTCGACTTCATCTTGTATCGAGTTTTAGACTGGATAAGTTAGATAAGGGCACGTTGTACGAGAAAATAGGTGAGTTTATGTTGTAAAGAAGCTGATTTCGCTTGAAGAAGCTATTCCGCTTGAGATGTCATCGGTCAGTTTCAAGCGGAATCACTATTCTTCTGATTTCGCTTGAACTGGTACGTGTATGTTTCGAGTGGAATCTCGGCACTATATATACCTTCAAAGCGGAATCATTTGTAACAGTTCTCGAATTCCATACCGAGGTGCTGCCGGTGTGAAGACTGATTGCAATCGCTGTAATTTCAATCAAATCAGTGTTTATAGTGAAGAACTAGCTGTTTCTACCTTTGTTTCTTAGTTTCCGCCTCTGAAACAAAGTAAAACTCCTCTGAACGACTCGTTCGGGTCAACTACACGATCCTACAACCTTGATGAATCACTTTGTTAGATCCAACTTCTTACCACTTGTAAGTATATCAAAATCATATAACCACATGTAGGAATAAACATCTACACAAACCATTTTACCAATCAAGATGCCGATTCCTGCTTCACACTTACCAAGCTGGAAGCTCCGACAATTCCATCACCTGTAAAAATTTAACCATTATAAAATTCATTCACATAATCAACTATCAAGACAAATGCCGATTCCTGATCCACGATTACAAACTTGGGATCTCCGGCAAGTCAGGTTTTTCAAGCAAAGAAAATGTCCACGCAAGCCTGACCAGCCTTGGGTGAAATCAATTCATCAGCAGTTGGGGTGTAAGTTGCCTTTGTCACACCCTGGCTTTGCGGAAGCGTGGGTTATTTGGTGTGACTTCTTAATACCATTGCAACAATCATAACAATGCTATATGATAAAAATGAGATACTCATCCATTAATAAAGTTTAGAAAAATCCCATTTTATACTTGTCTTAAAACAACAACCACAAAATAAGTTACAACCCTTGACTTGACTTAAATGAGTTCTTAAAATCTTAGCAAAAAGACTTTAAACAATACTTGGTTTAGAGATATGTAACCCGTCCAGGAAGAGGTTACGCCTTCTAAACCCTGGATGACTTCTTTATTCAAACGCAGCTTGAAATATATGCATACCGTGCAAGATCCGTTAGTTTCCTGAAATACATGTAGTTTGAAAAGTCAACATAAAGTTGAGCGACCCTGGTATGTAGCAATTAAGGAAAAAGAGATCACCATTGGGTTGCAAAGCCAATGATATGTGTGAAGTGCAGTAGGAAGACTCAAACCTAGCGGATTTTTGCGTCGGGTACAAAGTCACCACCTGGCTCATTCAGCGAACTCAGGGGTTGCGCTCGCTACACCCAGATAGATCTACTGCTAATGACCCTCGGTCCTACAATGAGGATTAATGGCCTCCAGTTCCCGCCTACCCACTCACATGATCTAAGTAGTAACCCTCCTTACGCTAACCATACCATGTAAAAAGTATTCGTAATCATAGTAACATGTATTTCACCTCCGGAGTATAAAAACTGAAAACAGTTAAGAGAAAATGGGGAAATGAACTCACATTTTGCGTCTTCGTACTTGTAACCCAAATCTCCGCGGCAAACACGACTACCTACAATGGTCTATTGTCTATTAGACGAACGGGTAGTGCCTTGTCTTAGTATTTGTGTTTTCGGGTTACGTTTCTGGTATTATTCCAAGTTATAACTGTTTTTAAGATTTTGAAATAATAGTTAGACAACTATTTTAGAGTTATACTTCTCAAGTATTGTATACGCGCATTTCCTTCCCAAGGATGAGGGTAATTTATACTTGTATATTCGTATTCTTAAAATAATATACGTTCCTGTATATCCTGCCAAGTAATGGCGTCGTATTTCGATGTATTGTTCCAAATAAAAATATGTTAATATATCCCCAAGAATAACATATTTCTGTTTCTACAGTTTCCAAAATAATATTTTACCAAAATATACGTATACGTTATAATTCCGAAAAATATATTTTTAAGTCTCACTTGAAAATATATTTCAAATCACTTGTCTAAAATGTTCTGATTCCAAAATATACATATTTTTCCCAAAAATATTATATTTTACTTCGTACATTTTCCCAAAATAATACTTTGTCAAAATATACCATTAAGAGTATTTTCCGAAAATACGCGCGTTACATTTTAGAGTTCGCGTTGTAAAAACAATATTGATGTAACTTAAATATTTATTTGTGAGGGCGTTGGTATTATTTTGGAGTCGTATTTTCATGATATATCAAGTAATATTATTTTTACTCTAAAAATAATATATCTTTAGTTCACATAATAATCACGTAAGCACACAAGCGTTTTATTAAGAAATATATATTCTTAATATATATTTAGCAAGTTTCCTTTACAAAAATCCACCTCTGACACTTGGTTATTTTGTAATAAAAATCATGGCGAAATTTATATTTTGAAAACAAGTTAAAAATATATTTATAACACTTGTCATAAAAATATTTCTAAGTGTTATATTTCTGGAAAAAATTCGCCAGAGTTTCCTCTGTAACTGGAGGTGGCCACGCTTACTAGCGTATCATTTTCTTTTCATATAACACGTTAGATCGTTCTCAATAACCAACCCGACATTTAGACATGCAAAATACTACTTTTATCCTTTCAGTTTTAATATACGAAACTGGACTGTTTTCGGTTATTTTATTAAAATAGTTATCTTATTCCAAAAATTCCCAAATTTTTACAGAATTTCTGTTATGACCCAAATATTATTGTGTAAAAATATCTGGTCCAAATCATCACCAATATTTTGTAGAAATTCATTTTCCGGACTGCATTCAGATTTACCTTTTTCTAACTGCAGTTCACGGAATATTTTATTTAAAATTCATGGATAGTCCAATATACGAAATTCTAGTTGGAGGATCACGGCGACAACAGTGACCATCTACAGTATAAATTTTATGATCTAACTCTACACAGAATTCAAGTTATGACTGAAAATATGACTCTCATTTACTGCTGTAAAAATGCAGCTTTAGCTGTTGTTACAAATCGACGCTTTAAAAATAGTAAACGAAGTCCAAAAATTATGATTCCAGTGCCATTAGAACCGATTTCATAGTACATAAACCCAGACTTCAGAAAACAGATTTTTCATTAAGTTATGACCTGTTTACAGCCAGTTAAAGTCGGCTGAATGTGCAAATCAGCATGCTGTTTCAAGGTTAAATGTTACTAAAACGCACACATACGATCGTCATCCTTTCTAGTACGATTTCTCTCATAACATAGGTTATTTACAGCAGATTATTGTTTGTATTACTCAGATTTATCATGATTACTTCATTATCTTTACAATACTTCATTACTTTAACCATTTTTCATCTTTTATGTTCCAAGACTTGTTCAAGTTCTTTAGAGTTCTTATGTTGTTGATCTCTAAACATCTTTAACCACTTAAATAAAAAGTAAAATGCAAGGATCTAAGTGCTTACCACTAGCATAAGGCTAGGAGAGTTCAAGTGAAGAAATGTGGTGGTTAAAAGAAAACGAGAGAGGTCCTTGAGCTTCCGAACACACCAAGCTTGCTTGAATGATCTTTAGCACACTTGTATGTAAGTAAAATAGCTTGATCGAAACTTGAAGGTGGGTGTGTAGTGATGATGGTTTCGGACGAACTCAACAAAGGGGGAAAGAGAGAGGGAGCAATTTGGTTTGTGATTTGTGAACATAAGTGGTGATCTTGAATGCCATTATATAATCCAATTTCTCACTAAGTCCATTGGGTAATATGTTAGCTAGATACTAGACAAATTAGATTAAAATATTCAAGAAATGTGGGGGTGTCACCACATGGGGGGACCGATCGGATTAGGGGGGGGGGGTATATGGTTTGATTTCAAGTCTTTAGTTAGTTCTTAGTTAGTTTAGTTAGGATATTAATTAGGTTGTTAGTGTGTAGTATAATATAATGGGTGTTAGGGTATTCGGGGACCCTAACTGGCTCGGAAAAGGATAGACAATGTTATTGACACTATTTTCATGTTCCAGGTAAAGTTCGGTTGTTCGGTTGGATATTAATCCGTTAAAGTGCTAAATAAGCATTTAAAGTGTCTTTACTATTAATTTTAGTGACACAATGAATTCCCGACACTTTGGAAAGTGTCTAGTATTACTTTCCCATGTTTTTGCACTTTACTAGTTAGATTAAATGCTGAATTTTTGTTTTAAAGTGCAGAATTTTGTACTTAGAGCATGTTTTAGGCACATCCGGTCACTATAACTATAACCTAGTGACGCAGTTTTACAACCCTCACCTCCCTACACTCACTACTTGTCACACCCCCAAAATCCCACCTGCGGAGTACTACCGCTTGGAGGCGTGACTGACCAGGATCCAGCCACCAATCATACTGAACAAGCATATAAGCAGTTATAAAGTTTAACCAATACGATTGGTGTTTCAAAACAAACAAGTTAAGTTGCAAGCGGAAGCATAAGTCTTAAAGTTAAAACATAAGTTCGAATGGTTTCAAGTTTAACATAGTACGCAGCAATCCGTGTCCCACAACGACCCTCCTCCATGCAAGCTCCAGCTGAGTACCTATGGTCCTGCAAAGCATGTAGTAACGAGTCAACAACTAGTTGAGTGAGTTCACAGTTGGGTGTTCGTTTTGGTTGTTTCGAAAACAGTTTCCTTTAACTGGCATCCTGCCGTGGGGGTTACCCCATAGTTTAAAAACGTGACATGTTCATTCCCAGTTACTCCGGCATTCCAGCCGTGGGGGCTACCCCATGTTTAGTTATCAGGCATTTCGGCCGTGGGGGCTACCCCATGCGTACACTAGACTCGTTACCATATCGACTGCTGACTGTAGTCATGTTTATGTGCCCTAAAAACATCAATGTCTATCATCATTGACGTGCCCCAGATCCATTAGTTCACGCCCGTCCTCTGCGGCACGGTGTGAGGCTTGTCAGACCTTAATAGCGCTATCTAACTAATGACCCGCTCGCCATTGGCCCGGCGGTTAGTCGATACAAAAAGGAGGGACTTCGTGATAGAGTTTTAGTCTAGTACGTGTTATCCGTCCATCCGGACGAGGAATCACATTCCTGAACCACTGACGTCCCACCCAAGTAGGACGAGGAATCCACGTTTCTTAACCCCGTTCCCAACCCAGGGAATCCCATGCTTTGTAGAGGGTGTGAACTCACCTTGGTTTGCTCGGCAGTTAATCACAGAAGGTCAATTAAGTTGCAGGTAATCAATTAGGTCCTATCACAGGTATTATTCGTATCAGATTCAAGCCAAGCAGTGCACGTATGTTCAACACGTATTGTATACAGGTAATAATCATGGCAACACGTTTAACATACACAGTTCACAGGTAACAGTCAAATACAACCCAAAGTCCAAGTGTGAGGCCCAAACGGTTGGGCTCGTGATAACAGGCCCAAACAACACGTCAACAGTAGCACAGAAGTTCATAAGTCCGGCCCACTAACTTAGGCCCAAAAGTGTGGTCTCGAGTCGCAACCGGACTCGCAAGCATGGTCTCGAGTCATGCTGTTTGTGCTGATCATAAGTGGTTGCGAGTCGCAACCTATGTCGCAACCGTGGTCTCGGTTCATCATGCTAAGGTCTCGAGTCGCAACGGGACTCGTAACCTGTGGTCTCGGCTTGTCCTGTTATGGTTGCGAGTCGCAACCGCGTGGTCTCGAGTTGTCACGCTGTGGTTGCGAGTCGCAACCGTGTGATTGCGAGTCGGAATGCTGTCGTTTTCATGTTCAGTGTTGATTCAAATATAGTCAGCTTAATGGTACAATGTAATCAGGCCCAAATCAGGAAACAACCAATAGGATTTTACTAACAAGTTTTCCTAATTATGCTATTAGAAAAAATGGATCAAAACATAAGGGTTTTCACATCTTCAACTATCATTCAAATTGTTCTTCATATATTCAAACACATATTCATCAAGTTCATAGCATAATTAACCCTTATTCACTCAAGATTATGTACAACCATCAAGATACAATTTGCTAGCATGCATCCTAACATTCGGTTTCCATTTAATACCCAACCCCACTTGTACAAACACCCCATTCTTCGGATCCTAACCCAAGTAAGCCGACAACATCATTCACCTTTTTATCATACAATGAACCGATTTTCACAACAAACATTTATGCATAGTTCAACACATAACAAGAAACATTTATGAACCGATTTCTTTTCAAAACATCATGCATAACTCAACAACCAACATATTGTCATAACATCACCAATCCAAGCACAAAACATAACAAAGATACTAACCGGTTGAGAGATGGGAAAGGTGAACTCTAATGTCGATTCCAAGCTTGAGCCGACAATCCTAGTGCTAACCGATTGGATCCGAAAGATGAGGAGTGTTTGTGTTCTAGAGTTTTAGTGAGAGAGGATAGGAGAGTGTGTGTGTTGTGATGTTCAACAAACGGTAAAAATAACTAAGGGTGGTATATATATATATACTAGTTCCAAGTGGTGCACCCTTAATGGGTTTCGGGTGGGGGTTTACGGCCCAAATGGCCCAACCGGCCACTAGGTTCTCGGCCCAAGGCCCATTCGGTCACTATTCACTCGAGACCTCATGGTCTCGAGTCGGGTTCTTTGTTCTCGGTCGGGTTCTCGGCTCGCATATAACACGTATATATATACATACAATGCACAAATAATAAAGCACATATCACATAAAGGTTCACGTTTATCATTAAGTTTAATCAGTCAACTAGTCACATAACGTACAAGCAAGTTACATCAAGACACAACGAAAGGTTCTAGATTTCGAGTTGTCACATCATCCCCAAGTTGAAAGAAATTTCGTCCCGAAATTTGATGGCACTCACTGAGGAAGCTAGTCAAGTTGCATGGTTTTCCTGGTTTTCCTGGGGTGTCACATCCACCCCCCGTTGATCTGGAATTTCGTCCCGAAATTCCGTAGCTTCGGCCTCAGTAGCGGTTGTACTGTTCTCAAACAGTTGGGGATACTTTTGTTTCATCCGATCTTCGCGCTCCCAGGTAAACTCTGGGCCGCGACGTGAGTTCCAACGAACTCGAACGAGAGGTATTCTAGTGCTCTTGAGGACCTTAACATCCCGGTCCGTGATTTCGACTGGTTCTTCGACGAATTTCAACTGTTCGTCGATCGTGAGTTCCTTCAGAGGAACTACGTGCGTCTCATCTGACAGACACTTCTTCAGATTCGACACATGGAAGACGTTGTGAACTGCACCGAGTTCTGCTGGTAAGTTCAGTCTGTAGGCCACCTTGCCTATTTTCTCAATGATTTCGTAAGGTCCAACGTACCGTGGGTTGAGTTTGCCTCGTTTACCAAAACGAACCACACCCTTCCAGGGTGAAACTTTGAGTAGAACCCGCTCCCCAACCTGGAGCTCAAGTGGTTTCCTGCCCTTATCAGCGTAGGCCTTCTGACGGTCTCGAGCGGCCGCCATGCGTTGTCGTATTTGAGCAATCCGCTCAGTAGTGTCTACCACATGTTCTGGACCAGTGATTTGACTATCCCCCACCTCTGCCCAACAGAGGGGTGACCGGCATTTACGTCCGTACAATGCCTCGAACGGAGCAGCTTTGATGCTGGTGTGGTAGCTGTTATTATACGAGAATTCCACGAGTGGTAGCTTTGATGCTTGTGCATTGCTTGCCACAGTTCCGAAGTAAAACGTGCATCTCGATCAGAGATGATAGAGGTGGGCACCCCGTGCCTCGAAACAACTTCCTTGAGGTATATTTCCGCTAAAGTGGAGAATTTATCCGTCTCCTTAATTGCCAAAAAGTGTGCGGATTTCGTGAGCCGATCCACAATCACCCAAATTGTATCATTTCCGCGCTGAGATCTTGGTAGGCCAGTAACGAAATCCATGGAAATTTGCTCCCATTTCCATTGTGGTATCTCTGGTTGCTGAAGTAAGCCTGAGGGTTTCTGATATTCCGTCTTGACTCGCGCACAAGTCAAACACTTGCTGACGTAAGTTGCTATGTGGGCCTTCATACTAGGCCACCAATACGTAGTTTTAATATCGTGGTACATCTTATCCGCACCAGGGTGTACCGAGTAGCGGGATTTGTGCGCTTCATCCATCACAAGTTCTCGTAAGTCGCCATAGAGTGGGACCCAAATGCGTCCTGTTACGTAGTAAGCACCGTCTTCTTTCTGTTCTAAGCGTTGCCTTGACCCGCGTAGGGCTTCGGCTCTAACGTTCTCTGGTTTCAGTGCTTCTATCTGAGCAGCTCGTATCTGCGAAGGTAGACTAGAATGGATCGTGAGTTGTAGAGCTCTTACGCGCTTAGGTGTAGTGTCCTTCCGACTCAGGGCGTCAGCCACCACATTGGCCTTGCCCGGGTGATACCTGATAGAGCACTCGTAGTCATTTAGTAGTTCGACCCATCGTCGCTGCCGCATATTCAGTTCCTTCTGCTTGAATATGTGCTCTAGGCTCCTGTGGTCGGTGTAGATGGCGCACTTGGTTCCGTATAGGTAATGCCGCCATAGTTTAAGTGCGAAAACAACAGCTCCCAGCTCTAAATCATGCGTAGTGTAGTTCTTCTCGTGAACTTTGAGTTGTCGTGAGGCGTAGGCTATGACTTTATCTCGTTGCATCAATACACAACCAAGACCTTGAATTGATGCATCACAGTAAACCACAAAATCTTCTGTGCCCTCTGGCAATGAAAGGATAGGTGCACTACAAAGTCTATCCTTTAGATGCTGAAAAGCTAACTCTTGTGCATTTCCCCAATGATAGACAACGCCCTTCTGTGTTAACAAGGTGAGAGGCTGCGCGATCTTAGAAAAGTCCTTAATGAATCTCCTGTAGTAACCTGCCAATCCCAAGAATTGGCGAATTTCCTTTGGTGTGCGAGGCGCAGGCCAGTTCTTAATAGCGTCCACTTTGGATGGATCAACGTGAATCCCATCCTTGTTCACCACGTGTCCTAGGAAATGGACTTCACGAAGCCAGAAGTCGCATTTCGAGAACCTCGCGTAAAGCTGTTCTGTTCGAAGGAGTTCCAGGATAAGTCGTAGATGTTGTTCGTGCTCCTCTTTGCTCTTAGAATAGATCAGGATGTCGTCGATGAAGACTATGACGAACTTGTCCAGGTACGGCTTGCAAACCCGGTTCATCAAATCCATAAAAACTGCCGGTGCGTTCGTCAGCCCAAACGGCATGACCAAAAACTCATAGTGCCCATATCGAGTCCTAAAGGCTGTCTTAGAGACATCCTCTTCTCGAACTCTCAGCTGGTGATATCCCGATCTCAGATCGATCTTTGAGTAGTAGCTCGACCCCTGCAACTGGTCGAACAAGTCGTCAATGCGCGGTAGAGGGTAACGATTCTTCACAGTCACCTTGTTGAGTTCACGATAGTCGATACACATTCTGAAGGTACCGTCCTTCTTTTTCACAAACAGTACTGGAGCTCCCCAAGGCGATGAACTAGGACGAATAAAACCTTTATCCAGGAGTTCTTGTAGTTGCGTGGAGAGTTCTTCCAACTCTGACGGCGCTAAACGATAAGGTGCACGAGCTACAGGCGCAGCTCCAGGAGCTAGTTCAATCTGAAACTCGACTTGGCGATGGGGCGGAAGACCAGGTAATTCCTCAGGGAATACCTCAGGATAGTCGCGTACAACTGGAAAATCTTCTAGCTTCTTCTCCTTTTCTGTGGTATCAGTAACTAGAGCCAAAATCGCAGTGTGGCCCTTTCGTAAGCACTTCTGGGCCTTAAGAAGAGAGATGATGTTCTCAACAGCACTTCTCTTGTCGCCACGAATCATGAGAGGTTCACTACCTAAACCAGGAATACGAACGATCTTCTCGTTGCAAAGATTCTCTGCTCGGTGTTGGGATAACCAATCCATCCCAATGACAACGTCGAAACTACCCAAGACGATAGGAATAAGGTCAATAGAGAAGGTCTGGTTAGCGAGAATAAGCTGGCAACCCTTGACTACGTGTGAGGCTTCCAAACTCTTACCATTAGCTAGCTCTACAGTGTGCTTGTCGCTCAGGGGTGTAGGAATACGCTTAAGCATCTTACTAACTTCTAGTGACACATAGCTAGTATCGGCACCCGAATCAAATAAGACTGTAACATAAAAGTCGTCGAGAAGGAACTTACCCGTCACCACGTTGGGATCATTCCTTGCTTCACCTTGACCAATCACGAACACTCGTCCCCTAGCACCATTGTTGTTGTTGTTCCCATTGTTACCATTCCCCTGATTGTTGTTGTTGTTCTGGTTCAGTTGGGGACAATCTTTCTTGAAGTGGCCTTCAGCTCCACACTGAAAGCACCCTTTGTTGTTACCCTGCTGTTGTCGCTGGTTCTGCTGAGGTTGCTGACGATTCTGATTGGCGGGGTATGCGCTCCTGCAATCCTTTGCAACATGACCAGGCTTGTTGCACCGATGACAGTTGCCCCTGGTGCATGGCCCACTGTGGTGTAGGTTGCAACGATTGCATTTGGGGTGATTCCCCTTGTACCCACCATGACTTTGAGCACCAGACGATTGCTGACTGGGGTTCTTGTGATCGTCCGTCTTTCTCTGCTGAGACTGAGATTGCACAGAAGTTGAACCCTTGCTTGAAGTTCCATCCCATTTCCGTTTGTCCCCACTAGAAGCACCAGAAGTAGTTGCAGCACCTATGCGCTTTGGTAACTTGTTCTGCTCCACCGCCTGATCAGTAAGACGGTGAGCCAACTGAACAACCTGCTGGATAGTAGTCAAGTTTGCTGAAGTCACATGGCTTTGGATCTCTGGCACCAAGCCCTTGAGATAGAGTTCAATTCGCTTATACGGAGGATCCACCATAGTAGGACACAACAAGGCAAGCTCATGCGATCTCTTAGTGTATGCCTCAATCTCTGACCCCGTCATCTTGAGATTGTAGAACTCATCTTCCAGCTTGTGAATGTCGTCACGACTGCAGTATTCCTCCCTGATCATTTCCTTGAAAGTTTCCCATGGGGTGGCGTTGGCAGCAACCAACCCCAACATCTGCACTTGAGCATTCCACCACGTGAGGGCCAAACCCTCGAGAGTACCAGTAGCATACTTCACCCTGCGCGCTTCAGGGCATTCACACATTTCGAACACAGATTCTAGTTTCTCAAACCAGTGTAGGAGACCTACTGCTCCTTCAGTTCCGCTAAAAGTAGTGGGTCGACAGTCCATAAAGGTCTTAAAAGTGCACACCGGTGCCTGAGCATATTGACCTAAGGTAGGTGAAAGAAAGACAGAGTTTAACACAAAGGGTGGTTCACGAGAGTAGGATCCAAATGATCCTATAACAATTTCGGACTGCAGGATATACCTCCTGCGTTTGCAGCTGCAAGCGCTGCGGCAACTCGTTCGTTGATCAAAGCCGTCAACTGGGCTTGTGTCATGTTAACGCGTCCAGACATGATTCTTCATAATAAGAGTAACACGAGTAAGAGAGGTTCGCGAAAGTACGATAGTAGGACAGAGTGAGCACACACGTGTCAAACAACAGTAGTTATACTAATCAAGCATACCATGAGCAATGTACTACGTAACTAACAAGTAGGCAATATACGCACATCATATTACCTAGAATGTCGAGCCTTGCATGAGGAGCGAAGTGTCGTTGTGGACCGTTGAGCACTAAACCGGTTATAGTCTGGTTTTAACAAAAACGTTTCTCCTTTATTAAAAACCAAGTTCACTATAACCAATGGCTCTGATACCAATCTGTCACACCCCCAAAATCCCACCTGCGGAGTACTACCGCTTGGAGGCGTGACTGACCAGGATCCAGCCACCAATCATACTGAACAAGCATATAAGCAGTTATAAAGTTTAACCAATACGATTGGTGTTTCAAAACAAACAAGTTAAGTTGTAAGCGGAAGCATAAGTCTTAAAGTTAAAACATAAGTTCGAATGGTTTCAAGTTTAACATAGTACGCAGCAATCCGTGTCCCACAACGACCCTCCTCCATGCAAGCTCTAGCTGAGTACCTATGGTCCTGCAAAGCATGTAGTAACGAGTCAACAACTAGTTGAGTGAGTTCACAGTTGGGTGTTCGTTTTGGTTGTTTCGAAAACAGTTTCCTTTAACTGGCATCCTGCCGTGGGGGTTACCCCATAGTTTAAAAACGTGACATGTTCATTCCCAGTTACTCCGGCATTCCAGCCGTGGGGGCTACCCCATGTTTAGTTATCAGGCATTTCGGTCGTGGGGGCTACCCCATGCGTACACTAGACTCGTTACCATATCGACTGCTGACTGTAGTCATGTTTATGTGCCCTAAAAACATCAATGTCTATCATCATTGACGTGCCCCAGATCCATTAGTTCACGCCCGTCCTCTGCGGCACGGTGTGAGGCTTGTCAGACCTAAATAGCGCTATCTAACTAATGACCCGCTCGCCATTGGCCCGGTGATTAGTCGATACAAAAAGGAGGGACTTCGTGATAGAGTTTTAGTCTAGTACGTGTTATCCGTCCATCCGGACGAGGAATCACATTCCTGAACCACTGACGTCCCACCCAAGTAGGACGAGGAATCCACGTTTCTTAACCCCGTTCCCAACCCAGGGAATCCCATGCTTTGTAGAGGGTGTGAACTCACCTTGGTTTGCTCGGCAGTTAATCACAGAAGGTCAATTAAGTTGCAGGTAATCAATTAGGTCCTATCACAGGTATTATTCGTATCAGATTCAAGCCAAGCAGTGCACGTATGTTCAACACGTATTGTACACAGGTAATAATCATGGCAACACGTTTAACATACACAGTTCACAGGTAACAGTCAAATACAACCCAAAGTCCAAGTGTGAGGCCCAAACGGTTGGGCTCGTGATAACAGGCCCAAACAACACGTCAACAGTAGCACAGAAGTTCATAAGTCCGGCCCACTAACTTAGGCCCAAAAGTGTGGTCTCGAGTCGCAACCGGACTCGCAAGCATGGTCTCGAGTCATGCTGTTTGTGCTGATCATAAGTGGTTGCGAGTCGCAACCTATGTCGCAACCGTGGTCTTGGTTCATCATGCTAAGGTCTCGAGTCGCAACGGGACTCGTAACCTGTGGTCTCGGCTTGTCCTGTTATGGTTGCGAGTCGCAACCGCGTGGTCTCGAGTTGTCACGCTGTGGTTGCGAGTCGCAACCGTGTGATTGCGAGTCGGAATGCTGTCGTTTTCATGTTCAGTGTTGATTCAGATATAGTCAGCTTAATGGTACAATGTAATCAGGCCCAAATCAGGAAACAACCAATAGGATTTTACTAACAAGTTTTCCTAATCATGCTATTAGAAAAAATGGATCAAAACATAAGGGTTTTCACATCTTCAACTATCATTCAAATTGTTCTTCATATATTCAAACACATATTCATCAAGTTCATAGCATAATTAACCCTTATTCACTCAAGATTATGTACAACCATCAAGATACAATTTGCTAGCATGCATCCTAACATTCGGTTTCCATTTAATACCCAACCCCACTTGTACAAACACCCCATTCTTCGGATCCTAACCCAAGTAAGCCGACAACATCATTCACCTTTTTATCATACAATGAACCGATTTTCACAACAACCATTTATGCATAGTTCAACACATAACAAGAAACATTTATGAACCGATTTCTTTTCAAAACATCATGCATAACTCAACAACCAACATATTGTCATAACATCACCAATCCAAGCACAAAACATAACAAAGATACTAACCGGTTGAGAGATGGGAAAGGTGAACTCTAATGTCGATTCCAAGCTTGAGCCGACAATCCTAGTGCTAACCGATTGGATCCGAAAGATGAGGAGTGTTTGTGTTCTAGAGTTTTAGTGAGAGAGGATAGGAGAGTGTGTGTGTTGTGATGTTCAACAAACGGTAAAAATAACTAAGGGTGGTATATATATATACTAGTTCCAAGTGGTGCACCCTTAATGGGTTTCGGGTGGGGGTTTACGGCCCAAATGGCCCAACCGGCCACTAGGTTCTCGGCCCAAGGCCCATTCGGTCACTATTCACTCGAGACCTCATGGTCTCGAGTCGGGTTCTTTGTTCTCGGTCGGGTTCTCGGCTCGCATATAACACGTATATATATACATACAATGCACACATAATAAAGCACATATCACATAAAGGTTCACGTTTATCATTAAGTTTAATCAGTCAACTAGTCACATAACGTACAAGCAAGTTACATCAAGACACAACGAAAGGTTCTAGATTTCGAGTTGTCACACTACTAGTGTAGTAATCTATTCCCGGCTCGTACTGGCCTTAGAGACAGTGTCTGTCTAGTGCTGGCAATGTCAGCATGTTTACTGGGTTATCCGCTCAGTGTGCTAACTGTGCTTTGTGCATCAAGTTTGTCACTAAAGTTTGTATATAATAAATAGAGTGACAGTATCAAGGTGATGCATGTGTATGTATGTAACAGAAATCAGTAAGCAGTTAAATCAACAGTTGTAATCAGCATAGTCATTAAGCACAATTTAAATATAAATTAATTGTACGGATACCTGTAATTTTTAGGGTTGTCACATTCTCCCCCCGTTAAGAAAATTTCATCCTCGAAATTTGTACTACCTTAACCCCTTATGGTTTCGTCTGTGACAACCCGCATAATTACAGGTACTGTACAAATTAATTAACCCTAATTATGTGCTTAATGACTATGCTTGATTACATCTGACGCATTAAACTACTTACTGATTCATATTACATACATATATGTGCATCCTTTACATACAGTCACTCCATTTATTTCATACAGACTCTTAGTGACAAGCCTGATTCACAAAGCACAGTTAGCACAGTGAGCGGATAACTCAGACACATGCTGACAATGCCAGCACATAGACAGACACTATTTTTTAGGCCAGTATGGGCCAGAGATAAAACACTACACCAGTATGGAGTGTAGGGAAGTGAGGACCATAAGACAATGTCACTAGGTGATAGTTTGAGTGCCGGAAAGTGCCTAAAACGCAATTTAATTACAGAATTCCGCATTTTTAGTAACAATTCAGCTTTTAACACACTCACATTATACAGAGTATTGACTAAATGGTCCTGGACACTTTTCTAAGTGTTGGAATTAATTTCGTTACAAAAAGATGCACAAAAGACGCTATACGGGACAATTAAACGCTTTAACAGAACGATACGAAACCGAACAACCAGACATTACCTGAGACACGAAAATATTGTCAGAAATATTATTTTATCATTTTAAATTAGTTATGGTCACAAAAATTCCCATACACCATGTAAACATGACATACACCCACTATACTTGGAAATACCCTTAACCTTCTAACTTAATACCTATTAGTTAACAAAAACTTTCACTTTACCCCCCCCCCCAACCGAAAATCTGCCATAATTATTTAAAAATATTTTGTTTAGATTGTGTGTAAAGGGAATCTTTGTTCTATTGGCCAAGAATCATTGTATGATTACCCTAGGTTCTAGAATGCATGTTTCCAAGGTGAAAATCATCATTACTATCAAACTCTTCACTCAACCTTACTCCTCCTTCCCTCTTGTTTTTGGCTCACCCCCCCCCTCTCTCCATAACCGAAAATCACCACCACCATTACTTACACACCTTAATCTTCTTCATACAAGTCCCTCTCCAAGCTTGAAGAACATTCAAAGTAGTTACAAGTTGAAGGATTCACAAAGAAGCTTTGTTCAAGTCTCTAGCACCACCATCTTCATCATCTTTGCCCTAAGATTACTACCCCAGCCTTGTGCTAGTAGTAAGTCCCTCCACACCCTTGTTCCATCTTGTTCTTGTTATGTTTTGTTTGAATGTTCATGACACACACAAAAGCTAAAACACTAAAATGTTGAACTTAAAATTCTGCATAAAAACCATATATAAAAAGGTTGTATGAAGTTGAAATCTGGATGGTTTAGGGTTGGTTAAAGCATGATTGAAGTTTTAACATTTGTTCATCGATAAACCATGGTTAGGGTCCTTGTTTATGCATTTTTAGTCACTTCTACAATGTAAACAGCTTGCTGAGTTGGATTTCCAGCCAACTTCAACAGGCTGTAACGGGACCATTTTAAATCGAAAAACCGATTTTCTGAAGCCTAAAATGTGTATTTTGGAATAAATAAACAAATGGCACTAGAATCGTAATTTTTTGAAACCGTTTACTATTTTTAAGGGACTGTTTTTGGACAGCAGCTCAAGCTGCATTTTTACTACAGAAAAAGTGTGTCATATTCGGAGTCATAACTTGAAACCCGAGTAAAATCGACTCATCAAATTTTTACAGTAGTTGGTCACCATTGTCAGGATGACCCTCCAACTGGAATTTCGTCAAACGGACTTACGGTTAATTTTTAGTGAATATTTCCGTAAACTGTAATCAGAAAGTAACAAATCTGATTGCAGTCGAGAAAATGATTTTCTATAAAATATGGGTAACGAACTGGACTATGATATTTTTACATAATAAATTTTGGAACATATAGAACCTTCTTTAAAAATTTGAGAATTTTTGAAAAAGGATAACTATTTTATAAAAATCCTCGAAAACAGTCCGGTTTCGAGTAATAAAGCTGAAATAAAGTATGTAACGTTTTGTATGTCTATATGTCGGTTTGGTTATTGAAAATGAACTATGGGATATATGTAAAAGAAAATGATATGCTAATTAAGCATGGACACCTCTATTTACAAGGGAGTCTCTGCCGAAATTTTCCGAGAATCCGAACACTTAGTAAAATATTCGAGAAAATAGATACGAAATAGTTGTCTAACTATTTTTCTAAGAACGATAGTTAAGTTAAAATAATTATTATTATTTTAACAAAATAATACCAATGTAACACAACTCAAAACACTGAATTCTAAGCCAAGGCACTGCCCGTTCGTCTAATAGACATTAGTACGTTGTAGGTTGTCGTGTAGCGGAAAGAGTTAAGATTCAAGTCAAGACGCACTACGGTGAGTTCATGACCCCCTATTCCTTTACTGATTTCGGTTTTATACTTCGGGGGTGGAATACATGTTTACAATTTATTTCAGACGTTTTATACATGGTATTGTTAGCTTAAGGAGGGTTTTTATTACGCGATCAAGGGAGTGGTGGGCATGAAACTTAAGGCCATTAATCCTCATCGTAGGACCACGGGACATGAGTGATAGATCTATTTGGGTGTAGCGAGCCCACACCCATGAGGCCGGGGGCCCATAGTGGTGACTATGTCTTCATACCGGAGACAAATTTGCTAGGTTTGAGTCTTCCTGCATCATTCACATATACTATTGGATTTGCAACCCAATGGTGATCAGTTTTTCCTTGTTGCTACATACCAGGGACTATTTTACTTACAGACATACTAAACGGTTTATACACACAGACTTACACATGAACTCGCTCAACTTTTGTTGACTTTTTAAACTACATGTATTTCAGGGAATTAATTTGGATCTGGCAAGTGATGCATGATTAGCTGCGTACTAAATAAGGATGTCATCCGGAGTCGTAGGTTTGGGAAGTGTAACTCTTTCCTGGACGAGTTGCATGTCTCAAATCCTTGTGTTGTTGGTAGCCTTTTGTCGAGTCTTATGAACTCATTTTAAACAAGTCATATGTTGTAACGCATTTTGTGGTTGATGTTTTAAGACAATATGTTATGCATTTTCTAAACTACTTTAAAGGATGAACATCTTATATTTTTATCATATAGCATGTTGTGATTGTTGCTATGGTATTAAGAAGTCACACCAAATAAACCCACACTTCCGCAAAAGCCAGGGTGTGACATCGTCACACGTGTATGTACATAAATAATATCGAGGTAGGTAATCATCAAGCCGAATCAAACCTTACTCACCTTTGGTGAGTCCAAGAATGTATACTAACCCGAATCCTAGGGTTAAAAAGGTGTGTGCTTTTAGCATTTGTTGTCAAGGGTACAAGTCGTATTTGACGTATAGTCTAGTGTGATCCAGCTAGCAGGGGTTTCACAAAAAGAGGAGCCTTGGCTAATAAGACTCTCAATGATCGATCGCAATATGCAAGCGAGTTTTCATGAAACACAGCATCCACTATATGAATTCAAAATCAACAACCCAAATGAAATAGTAAAATGATCTGTCAACTCCCGAGTAGGTGAATGGTAAGATTCAGTGTGTTGGACATTTTGAATTGCGAGAATACGCGGAGTGCATACAAGCGAATCTGGTGTATCCTTGCCTTGATTCGTAGTTGCATCAGAAATGTTTAAAAGACAAGTTAACAACAGTTGATGTAGTTTTGCGTGAAACGGTTGACCATGATTAGCACAAGCTACAAGTTTGTAATGACACCACAAGGTGTCGCAATGACATAATTCCATAATAGCGGTGACTGAACAAGTTCACCGCGTTTGAGACCATATGAAAGTGTACAGAAACAAGCCGGAAGATTTGATTTACACAATGTCATAAAGTTTTCGGTTGAATACGGAACATCAAAGTGCCACTGTTTTGATCGAAGATGAAAAAGTATTAAGTATTGTAAGGCATGGGATTGACAACGAAAGAATCGTTAGGAGGTACATGGTGCTTATGAAATGAATATATGTACCATTGTCTTAACACACGATTGTGTTGAGACTGCTTCGATCGTGGGTATCAAAGTGGGTTGTTAACAAATAAATAGGCAATTAAATCCGTGTACGAAGTGAGTAACCAAATAAGCGCAAGCTTCAATTTTGTGGAAGTATCCCATAAGGTATCGAAATCAATCAACGATTTAGTGGAGTTATAGACCAAATAAGTCTACTACGACTCGAAACAAAAGAATCTTTGCCAAAGTATTAGAATATGATGCTCTCAATACATCATATGGCGTCTTAAATCCAACATGTGAACTGGATAAGTTCAAGCAATCGAACTTAGTTTCAGCGTAACCCGACAAGAAACGTACGTATCAACAAGGGAATCTTGGCATGGTAGCAAACATAAACCTTAAACGTAGCTTGAAAGAAAGCGGTTTCAATAAAGTGTGTTGACTTGATAACAAAAGAGTCAACAATAACAATAATGTAGGCCGTTCGAATCACGAATCAACAATTAGGTTTAGCAAGGTAATATTTAAATTTCAATGAAGTGTTTGTTTGAAACAAAACCACATGCGTAGCAAATGATGCATGTGCGTCATGAAAGTTTCCGAGTACTGAAACAATGAGTACTTGCTAAAATGAAGGAATGACCAAGTATCGAAACAGGTGTGTGTCCGCTCTCAGCGAAGAAAATTAACGTGATGCAACTACTTTGCGAGGAGTAGAGATGCAATATCTACTCGTTAGAAGTAAAAGTGAAGACTTCAACGGAAGCAAATTTAAGTACTTTCGGTTTTGTTAACTGAAGTGACAAGTTTGTCAAGTTAATGACGTTTGATTGAGTTGACAGATATGGTTTCTAAGTAAAACCCTTACAGGTTTGGTCCTGGGTTCCCAAAGGTCCTAGATATAAATTTTCTAGATTCTCCAGATTTCGTTTCCCATGAAGATCTGGTTTGTACATTGTGTAGGAAACGTCATTTTGCCCACGTCCAAGAACAAGTCACTGTCCCACAATTTCACCCTGGTATACTTTCTCCCTGAATTTCACCGTTAACGACGCTCGATTGTCGACAAGTCGTGTAGTAATAGTTGGGTCCTCATAGTCAGTTATGTAAGAGGTTCGTTAACCCTTAGTAAGAGTCACCGACTCTCGTATATTAGCTCGTTCGGCTCCTGGTAGTTGATGTTTATTTGAAAATCATTATCCTCATTTTTGACGAGCAGAAATGGGGTTACCCAAAAGGGACATCTTGGTCTGTTATCTTCCTTCTCTATCCACTGCTAAAACTTCACTGTCAATCCTTGCATTTCCGAAGGTGTAAGTCGCTCAGGGTGCATTGACTGCAGGCGCGACGCCTGGAATCAAATCGATGCAAAAATTCGACTTGTCGTTGAGGAGATAATTCTGGCTAGTCTTCGAGGAAGGCTTTAGGATATTCTCCGATCACGGGGGTATCTTTAAGTTTTAGTTTCTTCGGCTCCCTTGTCCCTGACATGAGCCGGAGAACAACACATCCTTCCCACAACAACTTTCGTGCCTTCAAACAATTCGTGATCGGTGGTGGCGTATCCTGCTTCGTGAGTCACAATCGTTCCTTCATTCATCATCGAGGTGCGGATATCATCCTCCGCTCGACCGCTTGCCAACTAATACATCCAATTACCACGTTGAAGATTCCCAACTCAACTGGCAACTCTGGCTTTTGAATAATCTGAGCAATAAAAGCTTTAACATCGGGATCAGCTGGAATGTACTTGTCCCAGCTAAAACCTTCAGCCACTTTCTCATCCTCTTGATCAATAATGCCATAATAAGCTTTCTTATTTGCATCTTCGATCATTTTTCCATGTGCAGTTTGTGAATCCTTCTGTTGATGCGGTTGATGAGTGATTTGCTGATATATAGCCTTCCGATAGTAATCATCTTTTCCAAAAGGATTCTTTGCTCCACTAGTCTCCTGATTTTTGCACTCTCTTTTGAAGTGACCTTTCTCCCTGCATTTAAAACAAGTAACTTTAGATTTATCAAAACCTAAAGCTAAAAGATGAGCATCCAAAAAGTCATTTCTTCCAGTAATCATTTTGAACTTTTCAGCTCTTCTCAAAACACTAGCTAAAGCCCATTTTATATCCATAACCTCCAATTCTTCTACATCGATCTGGTCGTAATCTTCCTTTGTGAGCATTGGATTACCAATTTTCCCAGCAATCAATCCTTCATAAGATTCCAACGAAGTGACCAGCAATGCCATATGACTTTTCACAACTTCTTCTGAAAAAATCTGTCCATTTTGAAGATGTAATGCCACATTGCACTGAATCATATGCCCACTACCAACACTTACACTTTGAACACTTGGAGGATTAACATTTGAAAATCCACTAGTGTTGAATGAACTTTGACTAACTGATCCGGATGAATTTCCTGCACTAAAAGCAGTTTGGATCTTTGGACTAGCTTTAACAGTTTGAACATTTCCTTTATAGTACAGTTTAATATCTTGTTAATAACTTGACCTGTTCATTCTTGCAATCTTCTGCTGTTCTAGATCATGTGCCTCAAGTTTTTCAATAAACTGTCCGATTGACAATCTGCTAAACTCTCCAGAATTCTTTAAGATCATGAGATAAGTACCCCATTCTTTCTGTGGTAAAGCATCAGCTAGCTTTTCCACCCATTCTGCTAGAGTTTTAGTAATCTTCAACTGAGACATAGTACGCACAAGATGACAATATCTCTCAATGAGAGTCATTGTAGTTTCCCCTGGCATACTGGTAAACAATTCAAACTCCTTTTTCAACAATGATGCTTTGCTCTTTAGCATTTCTATGCTTCCTTCGAATTTCTTCTTAAGTGCTTCCCAGATTGAAAATGCATTCCCATCATGCTGAAGCAAAATAAAGATATCTTCCTTAACAGCTTGTTGTAGAAGACTGATCATCATTTTCTCTCCTTTATAACTGTCTCTCTCTTGATCTGAAAATTCTGAGATAATTTTATCAACATCCAATGCAGACTATGGTCTAACATACTTGGTTTCAATACTTTTTCATGCAATTTTTGCAGTCACTGTCACCTTTGACTTTCTTACCTGACTTACTCGTTGACGCATTTGAACTGACCTGGCTTTTAGACTCAGATTCAGACTTAGAGTCTACCTCAAGTTCCTTAGCAGCGAGCACCTTGTCAGCCATCTTTCCCAAATTTTCAGCTGTCAACTCCTGTGACGTATCAATGATCCCTTCATCTATCTTCTTTGGCTTTTCCTCTTTTTCTTTCTCTTTTTCTTCTTCTCCACCTCCCCACCATAATCTTTGCCAACCCTCTTCTTCTTCTTCAGCAATTTGTTGAATCATGGTATCAAGATTGAGGGTCTTTGAATCAATAGCAATGTTTCCCATGGGGTCAAGATAACATTCTCTGTCTGCATCCCATCTCTTCGCCCTTTTAGCTTCAGTGCAAATACTAGATATTCTGATCATCCTGGTTTGAGCTTTCATCTTTCTGTTGACATACTTCTCTTGTTCATTTCTGTTGTCTTTAAAAGGAACAGGCTCAACAGACTTTGCTATAAATGCATATCCAACCACACCCTCCTCTGGTAACAACTCGTTCCAGTCAAAACCTTCATCGTCATGAATTACAGCGAGAGCTCTGGATTTCTCTTTGGATGTATCCTCAATCTGCTTCATTCTTGGCGGTTCTGATTTGTTCTGATGATAAATCGCTCTCTTGTAGTAATCTTCTCTGAACGGATTTTCAGAATCATTAGCATAAGCATTTCGGCACTCTCTTTTAAAATGACCTTTCTGTTTACACTTGAAACAAGTGACTTTCAAATTGTCAAAGCCTAACTTGGTAGATGGTCCACCAATAGACTTTCTTCCTGTAATCTCCATGAAACGCTGCGCTCTTCTCACTGCACTGGCCATGCACCACCTTATGTCGATCAATTCCATCTCCTCAGGGTCTATTTGATCGTAGTCTTCCTTTGTTAGGTTGGTGTTACCTATCTTGCCTGCCACAAGGCTCTCATACGGCTCTAGCACAGAAGCTAAGAACACCATCTGGTGCTTTGCAGATTCCTCGCGGAAGTTTTGAGCGTTCTTTAAATCCACAACGATATTGCATTGAAATAAGTTCTTTGCAGCTGATTGGCTTGAAGTTGACGAAGAACCACTGTGAAATCCACTGCTTGAACTCTCTTTGCTAGATGTGTTGGAATTTTCAGCAGAGAAAGCTGTCTTGGGAGACGCATTCTTGGGAATCATGCTTTTTGGATAATACAAATCCAAATTCTGCTGATATGTAGAATAATTGACTTTATGCGATTTCTTTATCTCTAGCTCGTGACTTTCTAGTCTTTCAATCAACAAATCAACCGTCAGATCCTCAGACTTGATTGTATTCTTCAACATCAATGCAAAGTATTGCCAATCCATCTCATCTGGCAACGAGTCAAACAATTTGTCGACTAATTCTTCTTGGGAATATACAATCCCATGTCTCGCCAGCTCTAACTTCAAGTGCCCGAACCACTCAATCATCTTAGAAACAGATTCATTTTTTAAACAACTGAATAAATCAAACTCTTTTCTCAACAGTTTCTTTTTGTTTTTTATTATTTCAACACTTCCCAAGCATTTCACTTCTAACTTTTTCGAAAGATTTGTAGCATTTTTGTACTCGATCAATGATATTATATCTTCTCTGACAGACTGAAACAGCAATGCGATGCACTTTTGCTCGGCAACAAAATTCTCTATATCTTCAGTTTGTGTCAGATTTTCACCACGTTGTCCTCCATCACTGTATCCATTCTTTAGACTTTTCCAGCTGAGATACGCAAATGCCTTTAACCACTCTTCAAATTTCTTGGCCCACCGACTGTACTCTTCGATTGCCATCAACTTTGGAGGTTTGTTATATGTTCCGTATGCACTCTCCACGCTTAATGTGTCAAACACAGTTTTCTTCGTATTCGGAGTGTTCTCATTGGTGTTGCTAGAAGTATCATCTCCAGAGTTTCCAGCAATCTACTTCTGGAGTGAAGCAGTTTCAGCAGCCTGTTACACTTTAAATAGGGTTCTCACTGTCAAGAAGTACAAGAAGACTTGCTTTGAGCTGTTGCACCGTTACAAGCCAAATCTTGAGTTTCTAGAACCTTTTGGCTCACCTTGCACGTTTATAGATGAAAATGGTAAATTTGGAGCAAAAGCTAATGAGGGTTTCTTTGTAGGTTACGCAAGCCCGCTGTAGAGGGTGTTCGTACCATGCCTGGGGAAGGTGATTCAAGTCCAACACGTGGATTGTCAGAAGCACACTTCATCGCTACAACTTCCTAGACAAAGATTCCTATTCGATTACGACAAACTCTGGGAGTCGTTTCATCTGCCTGTCGAGCCGAGCGATGAGGAACTTGCTTTTCTGTACCAGTATCAGCTATATACTTCACAAGAGCCTATGTCTAGTCCGCTAGAAGTTTCTCAACCCACCGTGGGTACTCACGACAATGAAGCAGGACCAAGTGGAACTACTCATGAACCACCAGAGGAACCAGCTCCGTCATTTGACGTTTCTGACGACTCAGAGGCGGAGCCCGCTCCTACCTTTGACGAGGAGCCAAATGATACTTCAGAGGATGCTGTGGATCAAGCCGTTGATCTCGATATTTCGAATTTGGAATCGGAAGTAGTTGTGCCTGACACGGTTATGCCACGGACGTTGTCTTACCACCCTTCAGAACAGATCATTGGTGACCTACAAAGTGGTGTCAAGACGCGACATCAAATAGACCAAGCTTTTACTTGTTTTTACTCGTCTATTGCTGATATGCAGAAAGAAGTCTCACTTAAATGTTTTATTTCGCAGATAGAGCCCAGAACTTACAAAGAAGCATTGACCGAAGATAGTTGGGTGAATGCAATGCAGGAGGAGCTGCAACAGTTCGAAAAGCTGGGTGTCTGGAGACTTGTTGATCTGCCAAAGAATCAGAAGTTAATCAAGACGAAATGGGTGTTTAAGTGTAAGCGTGATGATAGAGGCGTCGTAGTGAGAAATAAGGAACGACTTGTGGTTCAAGGCTTCAGCCAACAGGAAGGAATAGATTATGATGAAGTTTACGCACCGGTTGCAAGGCTTGAAGCAAGTCGTATTTTTCTAGCCTTTGCATCTTGGAAAGATTTCAAAGTCTATCAACTTGACGTCAAATCTGCTTTCCTGTATGGCACAATCAGAGAAGAAGTGTACGTGGGGCAACCACCGGGGTTCACAGACCCACTACACAGAAACAAAGTGTATCTACCGGAAAAAGCGCTATATGGACTGCACCAGGCCCCAGAGCCCGGTACGAGATGCTTTCGACATACTTGCTGGACAACGGGTTCACAAGAGGCATAGTAGACAGCACTCTGTTCACCAAAGAAGAAGCATGCCACTTGTTGATCGTGCAGATTTATGCGGACGATATCATTTTTGGATCCACCAACGACGATCTTTGCAAAGAGTTTGAGAAGGTAATGAAGAAGAAGTTCGAGATGAGTTCAATGGGGGAGATGAAGTTCTTCCTCGGGCTGCAGGTAGAACAAATGCCCGACGGAATCTTCATTCACCAGTCAAAGTATGTAAAGGACGTGCTCGATAAGTTTGACATGACAGATTGCAGTCCTGCATCCACCCCTCTCGCGCAGAATCATGGAATTTGTCCCGACGAGCAAGGTGTGAAGATGGACGAGACATTATACCGATCAATCATCGGATCGTTGATGTATCTCACGGCTTCCCGTCCGGATATCATGTACCCGACGTGTCTCTGCGCCAGATATCAGTCGAATCCGAAGAAGTCACACCTGACGATAGTGAAACGTATTTTACGGTATTTGAAGGGTTGCCCAAGCATCGGCTTGTGGTACCCTCGCTCGGGTGACTTTACTTTGTCCGGTTTCACTGATTTTGATTTTGGTAGCTGTAAACAGAATGCTAAGTCCACCACTGCTGGATGCCAGTTCTTTGGAACTCGGCTTGTTACCTGGCAGTGCAAGAAAAAAAATGCAGTTGCGCTCTCTACATGTGAGGCTGAGTACGTCTCGGCTTCTAGCTATTGCTCGCAGATCCTTTGGATCCAACAGCAGATGCGCGACTTCGGTTTGCAATTCTTGGATACACCGATTTTCGTGGACAATGAAGCAACCATTAATGTTACTAAAAATCAGGTTCATCATTCGAAAACTAAACACATTGAAATCCGTCATCACTTTATCCGTGATTGTCACGAGAAAAAGTTAATTCGGATTGAACACGTTAACACCGATGATCAGAAATCGGATTTTTACACTAAACCTTTCGACAAAAAGAGATTTTATTATCTTTTGAGATTAAACGGGATGAAGAATCTGCAATCTAGGAGGGTAATCGAATGTGAAGCCGAGTTGGGCGGCGATCTGACATGAACCTGTATCGTGTTGTCAAATTTCTTTTGTACAGTTGTATTTTCTGCTTTTCGATAAAAACAAAAACACAAAAATATGTTTTAGTTTTAGGGGGAGATATTCGCAGAAAAATAAAAAAAAACATGATAAAATCAAAAATACAAAAACAATAGAAAACCGTAAAATCCAAAAACATTAGAAAATTTCAAAAAGAGTTGTGTAGTATAGGGGAAATGATAGTACATCAGCTAGACGGACACAGTACGCTAATGATTTGTAATGTATAAATTGCAATTAAGCAGTCTCGCTAAAGATGTGCTAGTAGGTTTTCGCAGAATTAGTAGATCAGTTTGGGATATAAACATAAATTTCACTTGCGTTTACGTGGGGAACACCTCCAGGATATATAGGTAACCCCTGAAATCCTGTTTGAAGGGTCCCGTATTCTGAGATACTAGGTCTTTATGCTCAGTGATATCTGGGGTATTATCCCGGGACTTCTGCTGTATGGAAATACTGACCTAGTCCCCGGATAATATTTTCTGCAAAAGCTTTGAAACATAAGCTTCGCCCTCAGCAAGCTGATGAAACAATAAAATTGATAGTCGCTGCTGTTGAAAATAAAAGATCCTCTAAAGGGGACCCACCAAAAGTCGAAGCCGTCATCTCTCTGCGTATACAGAAGTATCGACCTGAGCTCTCACGGCCCTCGCACATTACCCCTAAACAGATATCAGCTGTGGTATACTCACCTGTAAGACTGAATACTGGGATCCAGATACGGGAGTATATACTGAGGTGGGACACATGTAGATGTTTAAGTCCTAAAATACTAATTACGTATCCCAAACATATTGAAAATTTTGTGAGAATTTAAGTGGATCAGTATATCAGCAATCTACGCGAACTGTTTAAGGCTTAAAATGTAATAAAAACTTAACGGTACTTGTGTTCTGTCGGCAGCTGATATGATCCCCTAACACGCTCGCAAAAATATTGTGTGTACATAGTTTCAGTTTATCTTGTTAAAATCCAAAAAGATTTTCTTTTCTCATCTTATTTTTTCGACAACCGATATTGGGAATTGAAAGATCAAAGCCTAAGTGCAGAACATGTCAGTGTTTTGATTAGGGATGGGTAAGCTGGATATTGCTATTTTGTGATTGGTATAACTGTTTGGAAGTTAAAATGAGTGTGAATGTTCAAATTGATCAAAAGTTCATTCAGTTGAACTGCTTTTGGAAAGTATCATCAGCATACTTCATAAATCTGATCATCCAAGGCCATTGACTTGGACTTGGTGGGTCAAACAGTTGACCAAGGTCATTAACTTGGACTTGGTCAGCTGGGTGTAACTGTGTTTAATCTAAAAATAAAAAAAAATAAATAAAAATGAAATTTTTGAAAAAGTTAATCACAGGTCCGCTTATTTGTCAACTTGTCATAGGGGTTCGCTCATTTGTCAAAAACATTGTGATTCGCTTTTTTGTCACATTTAGTTGTGGTCCGCTTATATGACATGTGTCATAAAAGCGGACCTACACTACATATATAAGACACAGTGGTCCGCTTTTACAGTCACTTTACACATTTTACTCGGTCCGCTTTTGTGTCTTTGTCTCTCCGGCGATTTCAAGCGAATCTCGTTCTCAACCATATTCAAACGTTGTGCTGCCCAAATTTCAACTTATTTAGTGATTTTCTTAGTGTTTCAATCATGGGCAAGGTGGGTATTCATTCAATTTGATTAATATCATGTGTATTTCGAGGTGTCGGCATGTCTGTTTGACCAATGTGTAATTCTTGAGCTTTAACTGTTAAATCTTTACAAATAAACAAGTCAATGTAGTCGTATGATTGTGTAGAACTTGATGTTATGCTTTAATTGTATCAAATCGATTGTTTATTGATGTGTATTAATGTTCATGTTTACCAGATTTAGATCTAGGGTTTGTTATCTATCAAAAATGAAATTAAACATGATCCCTAGTGTCAGAATCCTCATGCTATCGTAGTAGGAAAGTTAATCTTGTAATTTGCTTAGTTTTTGAATGATTTGACAAGGGTCCGCTTTTACTGTCACATTGTATGGTTCGCTTATTTGTACACAGTAGGTTCGCTTGAACGGTCATCTTAGGTTGGTTCGCTTATTTGTACACAGCAGATCCGCTCTAATGATCAGATATAGGTCCGTTTGAATGAACTTGGGATGGTTCGCTTGTGTGAACTATAGAGGTCCGTTTCTGTGTACATATATAGATCCGCTTGAATGAACACTGTATGGTTCGCTTTTATGAACATGTTGGAAAATTTTGGTGTTTGAAATTTTTCTAAGTAATTCTGATTCAGTGTCTCTGTGTTTGTTGTGCAGGCTTCTAATGTTATATTTGATCCTGTCCATAACAGCTGTTGTGACTTGGATATTGAGAAAAATCCAGAATTGGAGAGTTTCAGGAGTATTTTGGAGTTTATGGGTCGTATTCCCATCCAGAAAGCTTTGACTGATCAAAGGCCTATCTACAAATCTCACATCGAGCGTTTCTGGAACAATGCAATTTATGACGATCAAAGCAAAGTAATTTCATCAGTGGTTGAAGTTCATGGAAAGTCAGAAAAGATTTTAGTCACAGAAGCACTGATTCGTGAAGTCATTAATTTTCCTGACGAGCCTGATGACCCAACATGATTTCCAGAACGTATGGTGAAAGGGTGTATGTTGAGAATGGGATATAATGGAGCCTTAAATGCCGGAAACTATTTAAAGTCAAAGTTTCAAAAGCCTTATAAGTTTTTGATTCATTGTTTTCTGATTTCATTAAGTCATACCAAAGGTGGATACGATGCAATGCGCGACTACCAAACGAATATGATTACGGCATTGGTGTTTTGTAGAGATTGGTGGTTTAAAGTTTACATTTATGATGATCTTGTGATTAACCTTATGTAGTATTTTAGATTAGTATTAATCTAGTCATATAAAATTAAAATTTTGATTTAAACATATGAACGTTTAAATCACACAAGATCATCAACTTCAAAGATTATGAGCATTTGTATGTAAACTTGATTAAGTGATTCTTGAAAGATTAAACCAAGAATAATCATGTGACAAGGCTTTTAAAATCACTAATAAACTTGATTTTTAACATAAAGCAAGTTTGTGGTATTTTATTTTAGAAAGTGTAGTATAAAAAGGTCTAGAGAATTTTTACAAAAATATGGGAATTTTTAAGAGTGGAAAAACTAACAGAATCAAGTTAAGATAGAAGATGAACTTGAAAAATTGTTATTTTTAAAGTCTTGGAAAATATATACGAATAAGATGGTCATGAGAATTTGAAGGTGAAAGTATGTGATTTTTGCTTGTAAAATGATTTTTGGAGAAACTTGATGAATTAATGGTGATTTGGAAATTGATTTGTTGATTTAAACGCGTTTTGAAAACGTGGGAAATGTCGTAGTTTAGGGGAAACTATGGCGAATTTTTCTAAAAATCTAATCACGATTAAAAATGGGGTTAAAGGGTGATTAACAAAGTTAAACGCGATTAATGGTCTTTAACGTCATTATGGAAACTTTGATGGGAATATTTAAGGTTTAAATATTCAAGAAGTTCTTATGAACTTAAACTTATATTTTTACAAAAATAAATGGGTAAAAATATAACAATGTATAAGTATAATTTTTTGTAAGAAAAATTATATATTTTGGAGACATATCAAGTATATGTATATGTGCTATATATGTGTATGTATTAGATACCTATAGGGTGATCAAAATAAATACACATACATGTTCCTACATGGTCCAAGAAATGCTAGTAAATCGGACAACTAAATAAAATGGCCAAAATGGAAATGCATAACACTTGATGACAACAAATTGGGCGTATCAAGGACAAGAAATGCTAGTAAATCGTGAACAAGTTACTACAATGTCGAGTCTAAAAATAACCTATTTTTAGACACTAAAACGAATACATATCTAAGTGGTCAAAAACAAGAATCTGGAAAGTCGAAAGCTATAAAAATTACCAAGTATTTTTCATGTGAAAAATGAACTTATTAAGTTACATGCTTGGTGAATTTTTGGTAAAAATGCAAGAGTATATTTAATGGAATCACCAAAAATTAGATTTGGGCTAGACCCAAATTACTAAAATGCATGGGCTAGAGCCCAAAGATAAATTATTTGGGTATAAGCCAAAATTACTAACATACATGGGCCAAGGCCCAATGGCAAATATATGGGCCAAGACCCAAATTACTAAGGTACATGGGCCAAGGCCCAATAACAAGAAAACTAGGGCAAGGCCCAATGTCATAAAACTAGGGCTAGGCCCAATAACAATAAAACGTGGGTTAAGCCCAATGATATAGGCTCGAAGCCGTTCACACATAAGTCAATACACATAGAATACATGGATATGCATAAAAATCGAGCGAGTAAACTATCAACGCTCTAAAATACAAAGTTGTTCCAAAGATGACAAATGAGAATATAATAAAGAATTCAAGATGAACAACTTGTACGAGGTCTGAAAGACCTAGAGTCTAATCAAGTTAGTAAACATGTAGGTTAATCACGTGTACGGATGCTCACCTACGGTATTACTTAATACGGAACGCAAATATGTGAGTTCATGTCCCTCCTTTCAATGTTTTCAAAGTTTTGGTTTTTAAAACAAACGAGGGAAATACATGCTAAAACTACGGATATGTTAGCATACATGCTAATACTATGGGTATGTTAGCTATGGGTTTAGATGATAACACGATCAATGTACATAAGTAGGATGATGACATAGTAACCATTAATCACTTAGTGACCAAGGTGCAAAAGGTGTAGATCTATTGGGCTTGAGGCACGCACCACTCCTAGTTGTTAACAGTTGAGTGCTTTTGTAATCCCAGAAAATGTCAAAGTTGTCTCGGTTTGGTTACGTAACTTATGGTACATATAGTCAGGGGGCTCGCCACCCACTGATAGATCCTTAAACTCCTTATATGCTAATACTTACTGGGATTTCATTTTCATGAATACTACGATTACCAGATCTCATTTTCATGAATACTACGATTACAAGATTTCATTTTCATGAATACTACGATTACGAGATTTCATTTTCATGAATACTACGATTACAAGATCTCATTTTCATGAATACTACGATTACAAGATTTCATTTTCATGAATACTACGATTACAAGATCTCATTTTCATGAATACCACGATTACAAGATTTCATTTTCATGAATACTACGATTACAAGATTTCATTTTCATGAATACTACGATTACAAGATCTCATTTTCAGGAATACTACGATTACAAGATTTCATTTTCATGAATACTATGATTACAAGATCTCATTTTCATGAATACTATGATTACAAGATTTCATTTTCATGAATACTACGATTACATAGGATAACAAAAAACTGCATGAACTCGCTCAACTTTTGTTGACTTTTTAAAACTACATGTATTTCAGGAAACAAGTCTTGAGCTGGTGATACATTATTGGATGCAATGATTACCTTTCTTACGTCACACGCAACACGCTTCCGCAACTAGTAGGGTGTGACAGATTGGTATCAGAGCTCCGATTGTAGTGAACCGGGGACAAACTTTTATAAAGTTTGGTCTACAATCACCAAGGGCTCTCACATGAAAACAAATTTGCTAACATTACAAAGATGATTTCAAAAAGTATGACAAAATGACAAAAGGTTTTCATTGTGTCACTATAACATGAGGATCTATCACGCGGGCTCAATCATAAGTAACTGATATGGTTCAATACATGTTTAGTCTATAAGGAATAGACTTGAAAACAATAAGGCTTACATGTGAAACATGAGAACAAAAACAAAATGAGATTTAGTGATTAATTATATATATATATATATATATAATATATTTATATATGTGTTGTATGGAATATTTGCCATGAATGAAAATACCTTCGACTACGAATTCTATTATTACACTTAACTCACTCGATGAGAATGACGACCTCGCGTCTATTACGAAGCTTTTGGCGGAAGTGGTCCCTAATCGAGACCCTAAAGCATTGATTCCGTGGAAGATGGTTGCCTCCCTAGGGTAGTATATGTCTAGCTTCGGTTGTGATGACGAGGCGGAGGTGGCAGCCTTGGACAACAACTCTACTAGTTGGAAGAGGTCCCTGAGATTCATAAAGGTCATGATTGATTACATTCTTGTTAAGGCAAGGAAGATGAGACAAGGGGCATTGGCACGTGGACCGGCACGAAGGTCCCTTCTATGTTGAAGGTATGTAGACAATAGACTCCTCTCTCTGACTGATCGTCTGCTTTGAACGAGAGACACTGGGGTGACCATGGACGACAATTTATTATTACGGGGGCCCACGTAATAACAACTTGTAGTGCATGGGAATCCTGGTGGGCTCTGCGGGTCAAACCAAGAGATCACTATCCATTCGAAGTTCTTAAGTTGTTCAAATTTCTATCTAGTAGAACACTAACCGGAATGGTTACTATAACACTCTACGATACAGGAAGACTACACGTATTGTTTGCACTTAACATTCGATCTATAACACTAGTCGTTCGATACTAGTCATCGAAAGAAAACAAAACTTGTTAGCCACTCATGGATGATTTTCCTCAACATTCTCGGAGTTCTTGTACATGAGCTGGTTCTTTGGTGTCCATGACACCTTACCTTATCTTAGTCACTGGAAATGATTACATTTAACTCTGTCGTTTGACATTTGTCTTATTCCAAGGGATGATATGGCATGAGCCATGCTACAACCCCTTCATTGCGTTTTATTCGACATCTTTGGGAATAATAACAATTTGTTTGGAGCTCATGGAGCTCAAGGGATATCAACGTATTCGTCAAATGGGCCAGTGCGGCGAAGGATTTTTCCTACTTTGGGTGATCGAGATCCAGGAAGTATGGGATACACGTTGTTAAAATTGGAGACGACCGTTTGGTTTCTCCTCCTCAACGAATTACTTCTTTTCCCATTTAGGCACATGGCTAATACACTCAAGAGGTACTATGCATTTTGGAATGCATTTATTCATGAATATCATTGTTCAAACATACCGGAGCAACGCTGTCATGAGGTTTCCATGACCAATCACATTCTTAATTCTTAGGCGCATGATAGGCTATATCTGTCCAAATAAAAGCCTAGACCCAATGATACCATGTATCGGAAACAACGTGGCGTTGACCAGAAAATCTACGCTCAAAAGGGGGCATTTAATCAATACCCTGCTATTAAAGTCAAACTAGAGCTGTTATGGAACGACATGAGGTTACAGAAATTGCACAACATGAGGCTGTCGAGTCGACACTAGTGATGATACTGATGGTACCGGTAGTTCAAGTGGTTTAAATCCCGATGGGATGAGAACGAGTGGCAATGCCACACTTGGAGATGTAATAACACCAGATTTTAATCCTAAGGCTTTTTCGGATTATAAGCCGCGAGACCTCATTGATACGGAAGGTGCGGTGAGTTCTATCCGCTAAATAAAGACAAGGAAGTCAGTTAACCTTGCTAATAAATGTACTCCTAAGTAAACGTTTTGGTAAACGAATAGCCTTCTGTTGAATGAGGCGTTAACTTGGTGGAATCTCCAAGTGCAAACTATAGGGAGTAATACAACAAAGAGGTTATTGTGGGAAGAACTCAAGAATCTTAAGCGAGAAGAGTATTGCTCGCTAGTGGAAAAATTCCAAGTTTGGGAACCGAGCTCTAGAACTCGATCATGATTAGAGCTAATGTTGTTAGTTACCCGACGCCTCTACAATCTGTCAAGGATTGATTGCATATTGGATAACACTCGAGTCCAAACGCACTGAGCGCTACATTTGGGGTTTAGCCCTGAGATTCGAATCATGATCACATCATGTCACCCTACCTAGGTTTATTTTCAAGTAACTCTCTCAGTTAGTCTCACCAAGGATGTGGTGAGGATGGGGGACTGCCCAAGGAAGGTGTTAAGAGAAAGAGAAATCCCGTGACAAGCAAAGCGAAGGCGATTACTGCCATAATCGTTGCTCGCATTAAGAAGTATGCTAATAACATGTAAAAATTCGGAATGAGATAGGTGAAACTTTCATCATGAGGGCACTTGCAAAAGTGACAAGAGTAGCAGTGTGGTGAGACTTGGCACAAAACAGAAACTAATGAGTTAGCTATATTTAAGAATGAACGAGGTGGTTTTTACTGTGGCAAGGTGGTCACTACGAACATGGATGGTTAAGGATGAATCAAGCTAGTGAGTAAGCAAGTCTAGGGGTATGCTTTACTCTACAACCATCATGTATCAATTCCTTGGATACCAACGTCGGCTTAACTTAGTGTCTTTAGATACTAAGCATATACACGAATTAGAGTCATGTAGGTTAAACATGTCTTGCTCTATCAAGTTAGCTAATGAGGAATTAGCGAAGTCATGTGAAGTTATTAAGGGTCACCGATATGTTCCTATCAACCAACTCGTTGCATCCGTGTTGTTTAACACCGGTGTCGGTATTAGCTTCATCCCCATAAAATTCAAAGTATGCTTGGCCGAGTCAAGTAAACAAGATGCCCTCCCATTCAATAGGATTGACCAATGGTAAATTAGTCAAGTCAGGAAAGACATCAAAGGATGCACACTCGAACTTGGGGCACGAAAATTCAGTAACGACTTTTCACTCATTCAATTAGGTTGTTACGACTTAACTTCTGGCATAGATTGGTTGGCCGACAACCGAGCAGAAGTAGTTGTGCTGCGAAAACTATTGTTCTTTTTCCCCCTGTCTGACGAGAGAACATCTTTTGGTGCACGGAGAAAAACACGACACACGGCTGCTGACCAATAACTGTATGAAGGCTCGGAAGAGTCTAAGAACAGGATGCATCGCCTTTCTTGTCCATGTGGTCGACAAGAAGGCCGAGTAGCGCAAGGTGGAGGACATCCCTGTGGTAAGGGAATACCCTGAAGTCTTTCTAGAAGACTTGCAGGGACTACCTCCACAGCGACAAGTCGAATTCAGTTCGATCTTGTGCCAGGAGCTGCGCCGATGGCGAAAGCTTCATATAGACTCGCACCCTCGGAGATGCAGGAATTATCTACTCAGCTTTAGGAATTGTTTGACAAAGGATTTAATAGACCGAGTTTCTCACCTTGGGGAGCTCCGGTGCTATTTGTCAAGAAGAAAGACGGAACCTTTCGGATGTGTATAGATTACCGAGAACTGAACAAGTTAACCATAAAGAACCGGTATCCTTTACCAAGGATTGACGACTTGTTCGATCAGTTACAAGGTTCTAGCTTCTATTCCAAAATTGATCTAAGATCCGGACACCATCAGCTGAGGATCCAAGAGGAAAGCATTCCTATGACAGCGTTCAGGACTCGCTATGGGCATTACGAGTTCCTTGTTATGCCTTTTGGCCTAACAAACGCTCCCGACGTATTCATGGATTTGATGAATCGGGTATGTAAGCCATATCTCGACAAGTTCGTGATCGTATTCATTCATGACATTTTAATATACTCACGAACAAAGGCGGAACATGAACAACACTTGAGAACTATTCTGGAGCTACTTAAGAAAGAACAATTGTATGCCAAATTCTCAAAATGCGAATTTTGGATTCGCGAGGTCCAATTTCTCGGTCACGTTGTGAATGAGAATGGAATACATGTGGACCCAGCTAAGATAGAAGCCAAAAAGAACTGAAACGCTCCCAAGACCCCAACAGAAGTAAGACAATTTCTACGCTTAGCGGGATACTATCGTAGATTCATTGAGAATTTCTCTAAAATTGCTCAACCGCTAACCTCGCTTACTCAAAAGGATAGAAAGTTCGATTGGGGTGAAAAAGAAGAAACGGCATTCCAATTACTTAAAGATAAACTATGCCAAGCACTAGTCATATCACTCCCTGACGGTACCGATGACTTCATGGTGTATTGTGATGCAACGCGTCAAGGCTTGGGCTACTTGTTAATGCAACGTGAAAAAGTCATCGCGTACGCGTCGCGACAGTTAAGAGTTCATGAAAAGAACTATACCACTCATGACCTGGAATTAGGCGCAGTGGTATTTGCTTTAAAGATTTGGCGCCATTATCTTTATGGTACTAAGTGTACCATATTCACAGACTATAAAAGTCTTCAACATATATTCAATCAAAAAGAATTAAACATGCGCCAGCGGCGATGTGTAGAATTGTTGAATGACTATGACTGTGAAATCAAGTACCATCAGGGCAAAGCAAATGTTGTGGCAGATGCTTTGAGCCGGAAAGAGCGAGCCAAAACTTTACGAGTATGAGCTTTAGAGTTAACCATTCAGATGAACTTCACTACTCGTGTGCACGATGCACAACTAGAAGCTCTAAAGCCGGAGAACATTCAAGCAGAATCCCTGCGAGGATTAGAGAAACAATTGGAAGAGATCAAGGATGGCACAAGGTACTTCATGGGAAGAATCTGGATCCCTTACTTTGGCGGATTGCGAGACTTAGTGTTGGATGAAGCACATAAGTCAAAATAGTCAATACATCCCGGATCTGATAAGATGTATCAGGATGTAAAGGAATATTACTGGTGGCCTAATCTCAAAGGAGATATTGCGACCTACGTTGGGAAAAGCCTAACTTGTGCAAAGGTCAAGGCCGAGTATCAAAAGCCATCTGGACTATTACAACAACCTGAGATTCCCATTTGGAAATGGGAACATATAGCAATGGATTTCATTACAGGACTCCCACGGACCTCTCGAGTTCATGACATGCTTTGGGTTATCGTCGATCGATTAACCAAGTCAGCTCACTTCTTGCCAATTCGCGAGAAAGACAGTACAGAGAAGTTAGCTGAGCTTTATCTCAAAGAAATAATAGCACGTCAAGGAGTACCTATTTCAATAATCTCGGATCGCAATGGTTGCTTTGTGTCAAGAATATGGCAATCATTTCAGGAATCGCTTGGATCTCTTTTGGGTCTAAGCACATCATTTCATCTGCAAACCGATGGACAAAGCGAACGAACCATCCAAACGTTGGAGGACATGCTTCGCGTCTGTGTAATGGATTTGGGCGGAAACTGGGATACTCATTTACCGCTGGTGGAGTTTTCCTATAATAACAGTTATCACACAAGCATCACTGCCGCCCCATACGAAGCACTATACGGACGGAAGTGTCGATCACCACTGTCTTGGGCAGAAGTCGGAGACAAACAACTCATTGGCCCTGAACTAGTCCAAGACTCTGCTGACAAGATAGCAAAGATACGAGACCGTATCAAAGCGGCTCGTGACAGACAAAAGAGCTACGCGGACAGAAGACGTAAACCATTAGTCTTCGAGGTCGGAGACAAAGTCTTACTGAAAGTCTCGCTTTGGAAAGGCGTAGCTAGATTCGAGAAACGCGGAAAACTAAACCCGAGATACATTGGGCCATTTGAAATTCTAGAAAAGATCGGTACCGTCGCATACAAGTTGAAACTAGCAGAAGAACTCAGTAATGTACACGACACATTTCATTGTCGAATATTAAGAAAAGTCCAACAAATGAAAACAGTTATCATCCTAGCGAATGGAATTCACGTAGACGACAAACTCCAGTTTACCGAAGAACCTGTTTAGGTTATGGACTGGAAAGTCCACAAGACAAGGAGAAGTCGTATTAAACTAGTAAAGGTCTACTAGAACTCACGTCACGGACCCGAGAATACATGGGAACGTGGAGTTCAGATCAATACAAAGTACCCCTCCACCTAGTCGAGAAGAGTCCTATAAAGGATAACTCAATGTGAATTTCGGGACGAAATTCTTTTTAACAGGGGGAGAATGTGACAAATGGCAATAAACCGGCAATTCCGTACAAACTAATCACTATTTTATTTACATAATCTCATGCATTTAGCGTAATTTAATTACGTAACATTGTCGTTAATTGGATAACAAGGTTAGGACAAGGAAACAATGCTAAAACATATGTTGGTTTTCGCCACATTGCGAAATCAGGAAAACAATGTCCAAAAAGTGTTGGTAGAAAGTGCCACGTGCACTATTCACGGTTACACTATTCATGCCAGCAAACCGTGAAATCAGACCGAAACACTGAAAAACGACACTCGGATAACATAACTGAGTCCATTTATATAAGAAAAAATTATTATGAAAACACATCTTGCAAAGAAACAAGACTTTCCGGTATAACGCCCTAATCTCAAAAATGTCTATTTCGGCTAAAAATATAGCACTTTTAACTTGTCCGAACCTATAACAAAGCATTTCCGGGACTTCGGAATTATGTCACTTGATGAAAAACACACTAAAACATTTTAAGGATATCAATGAGATGACCAGAATCATAAGCTTTCGATATTATATCGCTATGCATTAAACTAGTCCGTTAGCGAACCGACGAGCTAGTAAGCAGTATTTCTGTCATCGTAACAACCAAATGAAAACTCTAGTGAACTAGTTAAACCTAATTTGGAACTCGGAACCACTTCCTACATCGTTCGGATGTGAAATAAAAACTCGCGACAAAATCCGCTGGTACGCGACAAAAGTGCCGTAAATCCACCGACGACCGAACGAAAGGCATCCAAGGTATCAAAACATGATTTTTACTAGTTTAGTGAACTAGTTAATAGTAATTTTGGTTCCGAAACACTAATTACCCCTTAATGGTGTAATTAAGCCCTTAATCACCCTAATTTAAATAATTACCAAAATATCTAACTAGGTAAGACTTTTTATTAAAAAAAACAAAAAATCAAACATGTAGCCCCCTTGTTGTACACGTTTCCAAGTGGGCCACCCACTTGGATTTGTTGTTGAAAATTTATAGATTTCAAGTATGGGTGGATGTATGGAAGGAATGGTATGAAGGTTGAAAATTATAACATAAAGCACCCCCATTATCTAACCTATCATTACACCATTTTCAAACAACCAAAACCCCTTTTCTCTCCTCCATATTCGGCAGCCAACAAGCACACCACAAATCCACCATAAAATTTCACTAAAACACTCCATTTTTCACATAATCTAAGCCTTACAAGATCACTTATACATGGTTTAAAAATGGAGCTTTATTAGGAGCATTTTGGAGCTTAAATATCTTCTTATTTTCTTGTCTAGATTGTGCAATATTGTAAGTCTTCTAATCACCATTTTTAAGCTTCATACTACTAGTAGATTTAAGAAGTACAAGTTGATTATCTTGAAGATTAAGAAAAACATAATCAAAAACCCTAATCTCAAACTTAATAATCTACTAATCATGATTATTTGTGTGATTATTTGTGTAGATTAGTGTAGTTAGTTGATGTAATCTTGATGATTATGTTAATTTTGTAGGGATTAGTGGTTTAAAGTTTACATTTATGATGATCTTGTGATTACCCTTATGTAGTATTTTAGATTAGTATTAATCTAGTCATGTAAAATTAAAATTTTGATTTAAACATATGAATGTTTAAATCACACAAGATCATCAACTTCAAAGATTATGAGCATTTGTATGTAAACTTGATTAAGTGATTCTTGAAAGATTAAACCAAGAATAATCATGTGACAAGGCTTTTAAAATCACTAATGAACTTGATTTTTAACATAAAGCAAGTTTGTGGTATTTTATTTTAGAAAGTATAGTATAAAAAGGTCTAGATAATTTTTACAAAAATATGGGAATTTTTAAGAGTGGAAAAACTAATAGAATCAAGTTTACATAAAAGATGAACTTGAAAAATTGTTATTTTTAAAGTCTTGGAAAATATATACGAATAATATTCTCATGAGAATTTGAAGGTGAAAGTATGTGATTTTTGCTTGTAAAGTGATTTTTGGAGAAACTTGATGAATTAATGGTGATTTGGAAATTGATTTGTTGATTTAAATGCGTTTTGAAAACGTGGGAAATGTTGTAGTTTAGGGGAAACTATGGCGAATTTTTCTAAAAATCTAATCACGATTAAAAATGGGGTTAAAGGGTGATTAACAAAGTTAAACGCGATTAGTGGTCTTTAACGTCATTATGGAAACTTTGATGGGAATATTTAAGGTTTAAATATTCAAGAAGTTCTTATGAACTTAAACTTATATTTTTTCAAAATGTATAAGTATAATTTTTTGTAAGAAAAGTTATATATTTTGGAGACATATCAATATATGTATATATGCTATATATGTGTATGTATTAGATACCTATAGGGTGATCAAAATAAATACACATATATGTTCCTACATGGTCCAATAAATGCTAGTAAATCGGACAACTAAATAAAATGGCCAAAATGGAAATGCATAACACTTGATGACGACAAATTAGGCGTATCAAGGACAAGAAATGCTAGTAAATCGTGAACAAGTTACTACAATGTTGAGTCTAAAAATAACGTATTTTTAGACACTAAAACGAAAACATATCTAAGGGGTCAAAAACAAGAATCCGGAAAGTCGAAAGCTATAAAAATTACCAAGTATTTTTCATGTGAAAAACGAACTTATTAAGTTACATGCTTGGTGAATTTTTGGTAAAAATGCAAGAGTATATTTAATGGACTCACCAAAAATTAGGTTTGGGCTAGACCCAAATTACTAAATTGCATGGGCTAGAGCCCAAAGATAAATTATTTGGGTTAGGCCCAAATTACTAACATACATGGGCCAAGGCCCAATGGCAAATATATGGGCCAAGAGCCAAATTACTAAGGTACATGGACCAAGGCCCAATAACAAGAAAACTAGGGCGAGGCCCAATGACATAAAACTAGGGCTAGGCCCAATAACAATAAAACGTGGGTTAAGCCCAATGACATAGGCTCGAAGCCGTTCACACATAAGTCAATACACATAGAATACATGGATATGCATAAAAATCGAGCTAGTAAACTATCATCGCTCTAAATACAAAGTTGTTCCGAAGATGACAAATGAGAACATAATAAAGAATTCAAGATGAACAACTTGCACGAGGTCCAAAAGACCTAGAGTCTAATCAAGTTAGTAAACATGTAGGTTACTCTCGAGTACGGATGCTCACCTACGGTATTACTTAATACGGAACGCAAATATGTGAGTTCATGTCCCTCCTTTCAATGTTTTCAAAGTTTTGGTTTTTAAAACAATCGAGGGGAAATACATGCTAAAACTACGGATATGTTAGCATACATGCTAATACTATGGGTATGTTAGCTATGGGTTTAGATGATAACACGATCTATGTACATAAGTAGGATGATGACATAGTAACCATTAATCACTTAGTGACCAAGGTGCAAAAGGTGTAGATCTATTGGGCTTGAGGCACGCACCACTCCTAGTTGTTAACAGTTGAGTGCTTTTGTGATCCCAGAAAATGTCAAAGTTGTCTCGGTTTGGTTACGTAACTTATGGTACATATAGTCAGGGGGCTCGCTACCCACTGATAGATCCTTAAACTCCATATATGCTAATACTTACCAGGATTTCATTTTCATGAATACTACGATTACAAGATCTCATTTTCATGAATACTACGATTACAAGATCTCATTTTCATGAATACTACGATTACAAGATCTCATTTTCATGAATACTACGATTACAAGATATCATTTTCATGAATACTATGATTACAAGATCTCATTTTCATGAATACTACGATTACAAGGTCTCATTTTCATGAATACTACGATTGCAAGATCTCATTTTCATGAATACTACGATTACAAGATCTCATTTTCATGAATACTACGATTACAAGATCTCATTTTCATGAATATTATGATTACAAGATTTCATTTTCATGAATACTACGATTACATATGATAACAAAAACTGCATGAACTCACTCAACTTTTGTTGACTTTTTAAAACTACATGTATTTTAGGAAACAAGTCTTGAGATGGTGATACATGATTGGATGCAATGATTACCTTTCTTACGTCACACGCAACACGCTTCCGCAATAGCAGGGTGTGACAGATTGGTGTTCGGTTTGAGACTTGATTGCAAAATCCGGTAAGTTATTCAATACATTAACGATCTAGCATGTAAAGTGTTGAAAACAACACATAGGGTTATCGTGTAAAACACGTTACCCCAAAGAAAGCGATAATAGACCGATATAGTTAAATGGATTACGTGTGTTAACACATGTCGTATAAATCCTTGTATGACAATAAGTGTTCTTGTTAATGTTAAAGTTGCTAACATGTGTAGACGTTTTAAGTTGAAGGAACCTCGCATTGGAAGATGACGAGAGTTTAAAGAATTATCGATGCGGTAAAGGAATAGTCTGAAGTATGACAAGTAAGTCATATACGCTAAAGACTGGAATGGAGAAACGATCTCGAATGAGAGATCGAACAATAAGGAAAGCTTATCAGGGCAAGTAGCTACAAGGTACATGTCTTAAACTTATAGTGCAAACAAAAATATGCAACAAATACATAGTGAATGACCAGTTGCATATATATAGAATATAAAACTTGGAAAACCTGGATATGATATCCAGGCTGACGTTTCCAAGAGAAATTCAGTAGAGATACGTATTATTCACAATCGTGAATAATGAGACAATAACTGAATTTAATTTAAAAATAAACTTGGACGAAAGTAATCATCCAAGTAAGTATTCTCAATAAGGATCCAAATTGATAAAAAGTGATGATCACATCGATGAACGTGATTGTATAAATGGTGATAAAAGGAACATTGTAAATGTTCAAGGATAAAACGGGTAAAACTTTGTTAATTGGCAATTAAATAAAGTTTTACCAATTGAAATAAATTGAGAAATTACTTACATGGGACGTGATGTGGTAATTATAATAAGATCATGCACACCATGTGTTGATTGCTTACTCTGGCCAAGTAAGTAGTGAACGCATGATACCATGAGCTTCTTATAATGAACACCGTTATGTCCGATGTGGTAAGGTCGAAAAGAATGAAAAAGTTGAAAGAAACTTGGGGTCAAGAAATTTTGTGAGCATACTCGCATAAATGGTTTTCGAGGGAACCATAAAAACGAGGTATGGTGCGCATAGAATTAGATGACCCAAGTGAATAGTAAAATAAGTCATTTTGAACGAAAGAGCCATGGGTGACAAAAAGGGCGTGTAAAACCAAATTATAAATGACCCGCGAGGTCATAGAAACGAAGGTATTGCCCATACAAAAAGACGATCGAAGTCACTAGCTTTGGTTGTAGTAAAGAAAGGATGATGATTATAATCATCATTCGGAAATTATAAGACCATCAAGCATGGTCACACAAAGAATACAGGTTTGGTTAAAGAAAGCAATGGATTTCGCTAAGACAACCAAACAAGTCAAACAAAGTCATAATTGCAGACCTAAAGGGTTGCATTAATAATGACTTCAGTAAATCACCCGGTTGATGGGTAGGAAATTACACACATGCGTAAACCGAGAGATTGGAACATGGATTGAAAGTCAAAGGACTCGGATTATGAGTTATGACTAAGATATGATAAAATTTCTCAAAAAGAAATTTTGAATACATATGTTCAACTATTTTGAGGTTGAACAGGTTGAATAACGAATAGAGTTTGATTGTTCATAAGTGACGGATTTCACACGAACAAGTTAAACGAGTTAAATAAAACATAATGCTTGATAGTAGCCCTGTAATGGGTTACAAGAAAATATATGTGAAAACCGGATAACGGTGAGCATAGGATAAACCGACGCCTAAATAACGTGAGAAGTCATAGAATCGGGAGAATGGTCCGAAATAAAACGATTATAGTGACGAACTACAGTCGGAGATAACGGATTTTAAATGTGAAAACTAATTGATTTTCAAACATAAACAAGATGTGAGTCTTGACACCAATAAGTGCAAGATGATACCTTCGAAGAGAAATATTTTCGAAAAGGAAAGGTTGACATAAACTTAAACATGACGTGATACGATCACGATCAAGAAAAGTAATGTGAAGTATAATCACATTATAGCCCAAGCGATGGGTATAAGGTAACTTGACTAATAAGTCTAATCAGTGAGACCGGTTAAGGCCTTACTAACGGAAATTACTGATCACCTATATTGAGGGATTATAAGGCAACATAAGCAAAGTGTCGGGAGGTCAATTCGAGCAAAAGCTCGACTGAAGGATTAAGCTATAAGGTATGTGCTTATATACTTTATAGAATTATGTTAATATCGTTTATTGAACTATTTTAAAAATAATTAAGATGAAAATCAAGAAATTTGTTTTGTTAATAAGCGGTGGATTCCGTATAAATAAATCGAATGAATGAATTCGAAAACAAAAGAATTTGTTTGTCAAAAGTGAAAGATTTCACTAAAACATCCAAACGATTAAATTAGCGAATTCATGATGAATTCAATAGTCTAACAGCGATGGATTTCGCTAAATTAACGAAATTGGTCGAAATAACGTGATTACGTTATTTCAAGTTGCATTATGTAGTATAAAATATGTATATGCTTTATAACCAAAAAGATATTACCATACTTTTCTGGTAATACTAACAACTGGTTAAACTATGAGTAATGCTTAAAAGATTACTTGGGTCAAATGCATTGAGTTTAAAACTCAATGAATTATATAAGAAAGGTTTCGAGGACGAAACCCCTTTAAGGGGGGTAGACTTGTAACACCCCGAAAACGGGTTTGGTAATCAAACCACATTAATACTAAAAGACGGGTAAATTACCGTTAGTGGTAAAGTTAATTTGGAAAATATTAGGATTTATATAATTAAACCTAATATTTAATAAAAAGGAAAAAGAATGCTTTTGAGAAAAAATAAAGTTTATAGAAGCCCGAGTTAACGGGAGTTGAAATAAACTTAGACATAAATCTCCCCGAATTCACTAATTTAACTAGGAATGTTTAACCTAGTTAATAAGTGAAAATATTGTTAAAAATAAGTAGGTAGTAGCCAACTTAATAACTAACCAAACAAGAGGGGCCAAATCTGGATAATTATAAACTTAAATTATAAATATAGATGTCAAAACAAAACACACACTCAGTGTGTGTGTTCTGTTCGATCTCAAAGAGCTCCCCAGGAGCCAAACCCTAACTCTCAACATAATCATCAAATTGAAGGCTCAAACGAGGTCTAAATTCACAATTGAACGTGAATTAATGATCACCCAACCTAGGGGATCATAAGGTATGTCAATTTTTGATGATTTGTGAAGTTAGAAATTTTGGATAATCATCATAATCATGAATTATGAATGAATTATTGAAGCTATGATTGAATTAATGATGTATACATGCTTAGGAACCAAACCCTAAGTGAAAATTTTACACAAGATGTTATAATTTGAATGATTGGATGAATTACCACACTAGGATAAGTGGGTATTAATCATATGATGAATTTGATGATATAATTATGATTAGAAACTGTTGGTGCATAATGTCTAAAGCCTGCGTCTTAGTTGTAGTTCATTAATGTATAGGATCTATTTTGGTTAATTATGTAATGTACAGGGGTTAAAGGTGTAATTGTATGATTTTGATGTTCAGGTTTCGCTTGAATGGACACATGCGATACAAGCGGAACTACTTGATAAGGTTTCGCTTGTATGGTCATGACCATTCAAGCGGAACCATCTCACCTATAAATACCCCATATGTTTTCTCATTTTGTACGTTGATGTCACAAGTGTAGCCGACCTGCTGACCTTGTATTTTCTGAAAGTTGAATGAGAAAACGGTGTTAAAGTGTATCTCTTCTGTTTCTACTCATTTCTTCTAAAGTTTTGCTTTGATTCATGCCAAATATGTATTTCCGCTACATATTCGGTAGGTGCTAGCTCCGATTGTCTCAAATGAGGGATATACTCGATCCTACAATTGGTATCAGAGCCAGTTGTGAGGTAGTTGACTAGAATCAAGGCATTTTTCAAGAACTTTGTGAGTTTCTGACAGTTTTGCCGGATAAAATAGACTGAGAATTGGACATACTGTGTAAAATTACCTAATAACAAACCCTTGAAAAGCTCAGACCTTAAATCAGCTCAAAAATAACCTAAAATGGCTCGAGAATAGGTTCCGCTTGTGTGTCACCCTAGAGGTTTCGCTTGTTTGAACCTGGAAATCAAAGGTTTCGCTCAAAGGTTTCGCTTCAAGTGCCATTTTCAGAAGGTTCCGCTTGTGGGGTTCCGCTTATTGTGATATTTCAGAAGGTTTCGCTCAAAGGTTTCGCTTCAAGTGCCATTTTCAGAAGGTTCCGCTTGTGGGGTTCCGCTTATTGTGACATTTCAGAAGGTTTCGCTCATAGGTTTCGCTTCAAATGTCTTTGCTGAGGTTTCGCTTGAAGGGTTTCGCTTATTAGTCTTGTGGGTTTCGCTTATAGGTTCCGCTTCAAACATTTGTGCTGAGGTTTCTCTTGAAGGGTTCGCTTATCAGTCTTGAAATAGTTCCGCTTGTGAGATCATTGTGTGGTTTCGCTTGGTTGTACATCTCCTTGGTTTTGCTTATTGGGTATTACTGAGTGGTTTCGCTTGTACGAACACTTGGTGTTTGGTTTCGCTTATTTGACTTGTGTTAGTGAAAAATCTGTGTTTTGAGCATTTAGTCCGTTTTGTACGCGATCAAGTATTGAAAACTTAGTCATTGTTCGAGATTTGTTACTAAAAATGGATAGTTAAGATTTCTATAACATGTTTGCGGGAAGTGGTGCGGCTATTCAAAGTCCAGCTAGTATCGTACAGAACGTCAATATTGAAAATGATTTGGGAACAATGCAAAAGCCACCCAAACTGATGAGCTTAGATGAATATTCTGGATGGTCCGGAAGATTTAAAAACTAGGTTCAGGCCAACCATTTCGAGTGTTGGATGAAGATCGAAAAGAAATACGTACATCCAGTTGATGGGCTCAGGATGGTTAAACATATTGGAAGTCTTACAGATACTGAACAAACAGATTTTAAAGCTGAAAAGAAAATGGTGAGCATCTTGCAGCAAGCCATTAAAGAAGACATCCTTGTATTGCTACAACATGACGAAAGTTCTCAGTCAATCTGGCAAGCGCTAGAACTGAAGTTTAAAGGAAGTGTTTCTATGATCAAGAGCAAAAAGGCACTTATCAAGAAAGAGTTCGATATTTTTACTGGGATCAAAGGAGAGTCAACGAGACAGTTAATCGAAAGATATTGTCACCTTGTAGTTGAAATGAAAAGATTAGAAATTGAAAAAACAAATGAAGAATGGATTGATAAACTTTGTGATGCACTTCCATATGACGAGTGGGGAACTTATCTTATGATGCTGAAAAACAGTTCTGATTTTGTGAATCTCAATCTGAGTGCATTTATTGAAAAGATCGAAGCTCACGAGCTTGAGTTGTTGAAGATAAAGAAGATGAATTCTTCTAGCATGCAACAAGACGTATCTTTATATTACAAAGGCAGTCCTTCAGTTGCAAATCTTCAAAGTCCAAAGATACAAACAGGATTCAGTGCTGATAACACTTCAAATGCTACATCAAGTTCTCATCAATCAAGCAGTTCTACACCTTTCACGAATTTTGAACCGAATGTCAAAGTTCAGGAACAGTCTTCGCCTCAAAGCTCTACCGGATCAAATCATCAGGCGTATGTTTCTGGAGTACAGTGTAATATTGCAGTAAACATCAAAAATGGAAACGAGATAAGGGAAACTGCTGCGAAGCAACATATTGCACTACTCGCTTCCGTGCTGGAGGCATATGAAGGTCTAGTTGCGGGGAGAATTGGAAATCCAGACATGACAAAGGAGGACTATGATCAAATAGACCCCGAGGAGCTTGAACTGATTGACATTAAATGGGGTATGGCAAGCCTAGTTCGTCGTGCTCAAAGGTTCATGGAAATCATGGGAAGAAACAGTTTACCAGGTCCGGATCAGAAGTTGGGATTTGATAAGTCGAAAGTAACGTGTTTCAAGTGTAAAGAACGCGATCACTTTAAACGAGAGTGTCCAAACCGTGAAGTCAACAATCACCAAAACCCATTCACCAATGATTACTATCGACAAGCAATCTACCATCGATCAAACCAACAGCAAACTGTTCAAAGGCCACAGATAGAAAACAAACCTGAAAAGGAATTGATTGTGAACCAAGATGATGAACAGGTAGCTGCAGGTTTTAGCTGGGATAAATATATCCCAGGTAGAGATGATCAGGCCATGATGGCAGAGGTTGTTGAGATTTCTGAGGTAGTGTCTGAACCGGAGATTGTTGATGAAGTTGTTTCTGAAGTTGTTGAAGAGATTCCTACGGAAAATGTTATAGATGTTGAGGAAATAGTAGCTGAAGCATACTACTATCAATCACAACAGGAGGAGTTAGTTTATACTATGAAATCAGTTATGCCTCCTAATGTGTTTGATTCTTTTGCAGGTTATTTCGAGGAACCAAGAACCGGATCTTGTCCTAGATTTGAGGAGAAGAAAGAAGCCGTCGAAGAAGTGATTGACGTGTCTAAAGAGATGACCGGAGAAGTTCTGAAAGACATTGCAGATAAAGCTCTAATGGGAAAGCTTAAAGAGGTAGATTCAGAACCCAAGGAGTCACAGTTTGTCGATAAGGTGTCGGTTAACAGAGAGGAAACTGGAGTTCAAGAGGTCGAATCTGTCAAACAGTCTGTGTCTGAGTCAAAGCATGTCGGTAAAACTGATTGTGATGAAAAGGTTGATGAAAAGGTTGTTCCAATCTCCGAAACGCCATGCCAACGTTGTTTACAACCGTGCGTGGAGTGTCTTGAAAAAGACACTAAGTATCGGGAATTGAAACACCATTCAGATATGATTAAGTTTGACCTTGAACAATTAAAAGAAGCTTATGATACCTTAGCCAGATCAATTAAGATGATTCAAAAAGAAAGTGTCGAAAATGATAAAGCTACTAAATTGGCACAAGCTACACTGTTTGATAAACAAAGAGAAGTCAATTATCATCTTGATACAATTGCGTCACTAAGAAAAGAACTTGAATTGGCCAAGATAGAGAATGACAGGATTGATAAAAAATTAATGAGCTATGTGGCTTCGTCTTATGTTTTGGAACAAATCGTCCCTCAACAGCCACATGCTACTCCTGTTTTCAAGAGCGTTCCACCCCCAATGTGGAATCACTACACTCAGAAATATCCAGATGGGGTGGAAGCTGCTTTAAATCTTAAGCTGAAAACGATTGAGAGTGATTTACCTGACAGCATTGATATCACTTTCATTGCATCTGACGCTGATAATGAATCTCAGGTTATCAAAAATGTTATCGATCAGGTGTTGGATGATGAAAGTGAGAAATCTGAAAAGGCTCATTCTGAGAAGCATGTCAGTGATTCTGAAGACGAAGGAAATTTCTTAGATCGGTATGTACCGAAATCGGGAAAGAGCACGAATGATGATCCGATCATGGTGGTTTACACTATGGTTGGAACTGACAAACTTTATTCCGACTTCGAGTACCCGCTTCAGAATGTCAAGATCGAAAATGTCGAGAAAGTTTTTAAACTGGTTGAATTGAACATTAATGAAATCAATAACAATGAATTCTTTTCGAAACTAAAAAAATCGTTTGTTACTTCACGTCCCACAAGTTCGGAAAAGAAAGATGGGGTTGGTAAAGGTCAAAACAAGGAAAATTATCTTAAAAACAAAGGAGTTGGGTTTAAAAAGAAAATGGATAAACAAGTGGTTAAGCCAAAAGAAAAGATAGATGATGTTTTTGTTGCTGGTCCTAGTACTGAGGTTGAAAAGGAATATATTTTTAGTCAAAAAGCTGTGGACGATTTCAATGCAGCACAGAAGCTTAAAGAAGAAACGGTCAATACTACTTTTGTCGAGTATGATAAAAGAGTGTGCTATCGTTGCAATGAGATTGGACACATGGCAAAACAGTGTCAAAAAGTGTTTAAGAAACATGTTGTTGAAAAACCAGTTCAAAAACAAATGGTTGAGAAACCAAAGGTTGAAAAGCAAAATGTTCAAAAACAAATGGTTCAAAAATCTTAACCTAAATCACCAGTTGTTTCAAAAGGTAAAAAGGAAATGGTTTCTCCGATCCGTATTCTGAAAAAAGGTGAATCATTGAAGTCGGAGGATAAGCCGAAATCGACTTTCGAGATTGGCGAATCCTTTAAGACTATCAAGACTTCAAAGTTTTACCCCAAGACGAAAATTTTTGAAAATCAGTCGTGGATCGTGAAATCGAAACCGTCGGTTGAGATTAAGAAGATGGAGAACGCTTTGAAAAATGATTCAAATCTTTTTAAAGATGATGTGGTTGATTTTGAAAATGTAGTAGATAAGTTTCTTGATGAATTTCCTCCAATTTTTAACAAAGTTAAAACATTTGTGAAAGAAGAGGCTCCAAATGTCATTTTTGATTTTCCAAAAACAAATGAAAAGTGTAATGTTGTGTTCGGGAGTGTGTCAGAAGTAAAGAAATCATGGGTCTCATTGTTTGAATAAATTGTTTTTGTTGGTTACAGGGGCTGCCCAAGTCAATTCTATCAAGATGGATCATGGATAGTGGAGCATCACGACATATGACTGGGACTTTAGCTCTTCTTTATGATGTTAAGTCAATCAATGGAAGCTATGTTGGGTTCGCAGGGAATCAAGGAGGAAGAATAGTCGGTCAAGGAACGCTTACAAACGGAGCGATCTCATTTGACAAAGTGAATTATATCGTCGAGCTGGAAAACAACTTACTGAGTATATCACGGATTTGTGATAAAGATTTTATTGTGCATTTTACTAAATTTGAATGTTTAGTGTTGAAACCAGGGTTTAAAATCCCTGATGAGTTGGTGTTGTTTCGAGCTCCGCGGGTAAATGATCTTTATATTTTGGACATGAGTGTCGCAACGCCAATAACTCATCAAAAACAGTGTTTTGTCACCAAGTCTAAAGCTACTGAAAAGGAGTCTGTAATGTGGCACCGGAAAATGGGTCACATTCACGTGCGAAAAATGAATTTTTTGGTGCATAACGATTTAGTTGATGGTGTTAATGTAAAAAACTTTCATTTGACTGATGATTGTATTGCATGTAAAAAGGGAAAGCAGACTCGGAAGTCACATCCACCGAAGATGCTCAACTCTATCAGGTTACCTCTTGAGAGATTGCATATGGATCTCTTCGGGCCTGTCAACGTCAAGAGCATTAGCGGGGATTTATATTGTTTGGTGGTGACAGACGACTTTACAAGGTTTTCGTGGGTTGTGTGCTTAGAATGAAAAGATCAAACATTCGAGTCATTGATGATGCTTTTTAAGAAGATGGAAACGGTGTATAAACTGCCAATCCGGAGGATTCGGAGCGACAACGGAACGGAATTCAAGAACAACAAGATGTACGAGTTCTACAACGAGAAGGGAATTCTTCATGAATTCAGTGCGCCATACACACCACAGCAAAACGGCGTAGCTGAACGAAAGAATCGGACCCTGATCGAGACAGCACGCACGATGTTAACTGATTCCAAGCTACCAATCTACTTCTGGAGTGAAGCAGTTTCAGCAGCCTGTTACACTTTGAATAGGGTTCTCACTGTCAAGAAATACAAGAAGACTTGCTTTGAGCTGCTGCATCGTTACAAGCCAAATCTTGAGTTTTTAGAACCTTTTGGTTCACCTTGCACGTTTATAGATGAAAATGGTAAATTTGGAGCAAAAGCTAATGAGGGTTTCTTTGTAGGTTATGCAAGCCCGCTAAAGAGGGTGTTCGTACCATGTTTGGGGAAGGTGATTCAAGTCCAACATGTGGATTGTCAGAAGCATACTCCATCGTCACAACTTCCCGGACAAAGATTCCTTTTCGATTACGACAAACTCTGGGAGTCGTTTCAACTGCCTGTTGAGCCAAGTGATGAGGAACTAGCTTTTCTGTACCAGTATCAGCAATATACTTCACAAGAGCCTGTGTCTAGTCCGCTAGAAGTTTCTCAACCCACCGTGGGTACTCATGACAATGAAGCAGGGCCAAGTGGAACTACTCATGAACCACCAGAGGAACCAGCTCCGTCATTTGACGTTTCTGACGACTCAGAGGAGGAACCCGCTCCTACCTTTGACGAGGAACCAAATGATACCTCAGAGGATGCTGTGGATCAAGCCGTTGATCTCAATATTTCGAATTTGGAATCGGAAGTAGTTGTGCCTGACACGGGTATGCCACGGACGTTATCTTACCACCCTTCAGAACAGATCATTGGTGACCTACAAAGTGGTGTCAAGACCCGGCGTCAAATAGACCAAGCTTTTACTTATTTTTACTCTTCTATTGTTGATATGCAGAAAGAAGTCTCACTTAAATGTTTCATTTCGCAGATAGAGCCCAGAACCTACAAAGTGGCATTGACCGAAGATAGTTGGGTGAATGCAATGCAGGAAGAGCTGCAACAGTTTGAAAAGCTGGGCGTCTGGAGACTTGTTGATCTGCCAAAGAATCAGAAGTTAATCAAGACGAAATGGGTCTTTAAGTGTAAGCGTGATGACAGAGGTGTCGTGGGAAGAAACAAGGCACGACTTGTGGTTCAAGGCTTCAGCCAACATGAAGGAATAGATTACGATGAAGTTTATGCACCGGTTGCAAGGCTTGAGGCAATTCGGATATTCCTAGCCTTTGCGTCGTGGAAAGATTTCAAAGTATATCAACTTGACGTCAAATCGGCTTTCCTGTATGGCACAATCAGAGAAGAAGTGTATGTGGGGCAACCGCTGGGGTTCACAGACCCACTACACAGAAACAAGGTGTATCTACTAGACAAAGCGCTATACGGACTGCACCAGGCCCCGAGAGCCTGGTATGAGACGCTTTCGACATACTTGCTGGACAACGGGTTAACAAGAGGCACAGTAGACAGCACTTTGTTCACCAAAGAAGAAGCAAGCCACTTGTTGATCGTGCAGATTTATGTGGACGATATCATTTTTGGATCCACCAACGACGATCTTTGCAAAGAGTTTGAGAAGGTAATGAAGAAAAAGTTCGAGATGAGTTCGATGGGGGAGATGAAGTTCTTCCTCGGGCCACAGGTGGAATAAATGCCAGACGGAATCTTCATTCACCAGTCAAAGTATGTAAAGGACGTGCTCGATAAGTTCGACATGACAGATTGCAGTCCTGCATCCACCCCCGTCGCGCAGAATCATGGAATTTGTCCCGACGAGCAAGGTGTGAAGATGGGCGAAACATTGTATCGATCAATCATCGGGTCGTTGATGTATCTCACGGCTTCCCGTCCCGACATCATGTATCCGACGTGTCTCTGCGCCAGATATCAGTCGAATCCGAAGTAGTCGCACCTGACTATAGTGAAATGTATTTTACGGTATTTGAAGGGTTGCCCAAGCATCGGCTTGTGGTACCTCGTTCGGGTGACTTTACTTTGTCCGGTTTCGCTGATTCTGATTTTGGTAGTTGTAAACAGAATGCTAAGTCCACCACTGCTGGGTGCCAGTTCTTCAGAATTCGGCTTGTCACCTGGCAGTGCAAGAAACAAACTGCAGTAGCGCTCTCCACATGTGAGGCTGACTATGTCTCAGCTTCTAGCTGTTGCTCGCAGATCCTTTGGATCCAACAGCAGATGCGCGACTTCGGTTTGCAATTCTTGGATACACCGATTTTCGTGGACAATGAAGCAGCCATTAATGTTACTAAAAATCCGGTTCACCATTCGAAAACTTAACACATTGAAATCCGTCATCACTTTATCCATGATTGTCACGAGAAAAAGTTAATTCGGATTGAACACGTTAACACCGATGATCAGAAAGCGGATTTTTACACCAAACCATTTGACAAAAAGAGATTTTATTATCTTTTGAGATTAAACGGGATGAAGAATCTGCAATCTGGGAGGGTAATCGAATGTGAAGCCGAGTTGGGCGGCGATCTGACATGAACCTGTGTCGTGTTGTCAAGTTTCTTTTGTACAGTTGTATTTTCTGCTTTTTGATAAAAACAAAAAACACAAAAATATGTTTTAGTTTTAGGGGGGAGATATTCGCCGAAAAATACAAAAACATGATAAAATCAAAAAAAATACAAAAACAATAGAAAACGATAAAAATCCAAAAACATTAGAAAATTTCAAAAAGAGTTGTGTAGAATAGGGGAAATGATAGTACATCAGCTAGACGGACACAGTACGCTAAAGATTTGTAGTGTTTAAAATGCATTTAAGCAGTCTCATTAAAGATGTGCTGATAGGTTTTTGCAAAATTAGTAGATCAGTTTGGGATATAAACATAAAATTCACTTGCGTTTACGTGGGGAACATCTCCAGGATATATAGGTAACCCCTGAAATCCTGATTGAAAGGTCCCGTATTCTGAGATACTAGGTCTTTATGCTCAGTGATATCTGGGGTATTATCCCGGGACTTCTGCTGTATGGAAATACTGACCTAGTCCCCGGATAATACTTTCTGCAAAAGCTTTGAAATAGAAGCTCGCCCTCAGCATGCTGATGAAACAATAAAATTGATAGTCGCTGCTGTTGAAAACGAAAGATCCTCTAAAGGGGACACACCTAAAAGTCGAAGCCGTCATCTCTCTGCGTATACGGAAGTATCGACCTGAGCTCTCTCGGCCCTCGCACATTACCCCTTAACAGATATCAACTGTGGTATACTCACCTGTAAGATTGAATACTGGGATCCGGATACGGGAGTATATACTGAGGTGGGACACATGTAGATTGTTAAGTCTTAAAACACTAATCACGTATCTCGAACAGATTGAAAATTTTGTGAGAATTTAAGTGGATCAGTATATCAGCAATCTACGCAAATTGTTTAAAAGCTTAGTATGAAATAAACAGCTTAACGGTACTCGTGTCTGGTCGGCAGCTGATATGATCCCCTAACACACTCACAAAAATATTGTGTGTACATAGTTTTAGTTTATCCAGTTAAAATCCAAAAAGATTTTCTTTCTCACCTTATTTTTCAACAACGGATGTTGAGAATTGGAAGATCAAAGCCTAAGTGCAGAACATGTCAGTGTCTGATTAGGGATGGGTAAGCTGGAGATTGCTATACGGTGATTGGTATATTTGTGACAACTCGAATTTCCAAGATTTCTATTTCGCATTTATTCCACGTTCATTGATTGTTTAGTTGTGTTTGCACAATTAGTTGCTATGGAATTGTATACGTTTTAATACCATGAACGGTATTATGTGATTATACATGGTTATGTGTTAATTGTGAAAGACTTGCCAAATGCATAAACTTAGTGGTGAAACTGTGAAATTGCTGTGAGATGGTGTGCTTGTGTAAAATGTAAGAATTAAGGGTGTGTAGAGTGATCAGTGAAACTTATGTGATACTTAACCCTAATCTCCTTCCCTAATCATTCACTAATCATCACAAGAATCAAAACACGTACCCTCACATTCTCTAATCCTCTCTACAACCATTTTCTCATCATTCTTGGATTCACAAGTTCTTTTGCATCAAGTTTGATTTCCAATCCATCTAGAATCAAATCAAGGTAATTGTTTAATCATTGTTTATGATTGATTGTTGATTGATTGATGCATGTAAACCCTAGTTCTTCACAATACTAGTTCTGTAGTTGTTGATTGAATCCTAATGATTGTGAAATGATGTTGATTGTGTGTAATCGTTGCCTGATGTAAGATAAGAGAATGGTAGAATGATTGATTAAATTGATTATTGCTATGCAAAGCATGAAGTAGGGTTTTGATCGTAATATTGAAACGTAAATGTTGAATTGTTCATTCTACGCTTCTGTACGTGACTAGGGTTTGAGTGTTGAATGATGAATCAAGTCCGAAGATTTGTGATGATTATTTTGTCCGAGGTTCCCTTACATTATGTGGTCCGAACTTTAAGTCCACATAAGGTCCGAATTCTTTTAAATGATCACATGGTCCGAGTTTATGGCCTTTCCTCTAGTCCGACTTTCTTATCAGGGAAGCCCCCCCCCCACACCTTTAGTCCGAGTTTTGATATATAAATCATGTGGGTCCGAGTTTTGTGTAGTGGAGATGAGCGGTCCGACTTTTAACCCTTAGAAGGGTGGTCCGACTTTTCTTATATGCTTATGTCCGAGTTTTGTGGACACACATGTAGTCTGAGTTCTTGCCACCTTGTACTGTCCGAGTTTATGTCCCCAAACCCCCACCCCTAGTCCGAGTTTGGTAAAGAAAAGACATAAGGTCCGAGTTTTAAAGGGGAGGGAGGTATGTCAGCGTTTTGTAAACCCTTTAGTCCGAATTTATTAACCTAGAATGCCGTCTAATCTTCTGTTGTGCTGATATGTCAAGTTGTTGTGAATTAAACATGATTGTTATCCTGATTACATACTAAACATGATTGTTATCCTGATTACATACTAATTGCCAGGACTTTACAAGTGAGGTGTGTGTAAAAGCTCACAGTATGATTTTGTATATGATCTCATGCTTCTGTTCACTCTGCTTCTAACTGTATGATTTGATATATGCTTGTATGAAGTTGAATGCAACTGTATGATCCTGCATACGTGAACATTCTGTGTGATATCACCCGGTACACAATACGCACACTAAACACAATTGCTTGAATATCAGTGACTTGCAAACCCTAATTTGATGCAAACACTTACATCATATCATGTGCAACATATCCTAGGTCGTGTGTAACGGACTTAAATAGTTGATAAACCCTAGAGCATAGCATACCGAGCAAACCAAGGTGAGTTCACACTCTTACTAAGGCATGGGATTCCCAGGGCACGGGAATTGGGATTGAAGGATTGAGATGGAATAGAACTGTACTTACACTGTTACTAGACTACCATACCATTGTCCTCGGTTGTGCAGGACACATACTTATGCTATTCACTGTCCTCGGTTGTGCAGGACACATACTTATGCTATTCACTGTCCTCGGTTGTGCAGGACACATACTTATGCTATTCACTGTCCTCGGTTGTGCAGGACACATACTTATGCTACTCACTGTCCTCGGTTGTGCAGGACACATACTTACAATATACGTATACTTATACTTACTACTATCCTCGGTTGTGAGGGATACTTACGTAATACCTACGTAAAACTTGTACATACTACTGTTCTCGGTTGTGAAGAACACATATGGTTACGAATAGTCTAGTGGATATACAACATGGGAAGCCCCCACCAATAGAACGTACTATCGGCCCAGTAGAGCCACATGTTACATACGAACTTACTATTACGCATTTACTTCCTGTGAACTCGCTCAACTAGTTGTTGATCCTCTGTTACATGCCTTGCAGGTCGTTAGGTACATGGAGCTTGCACAGGGAGGAGCTGGTCGTTGTGGGCTTGGATCGTGATTGTTTCGTTTAAACACTTTATGACATTTCATACTTTATTATGTTGGATTTTATTTATACGCTTCCGCTAAACAGTGATAACATACTTATGCTTTGGAACACCTTTCATATGGAATGGTTTGGTTTAATTAAAATTACTTTTACTTTGTACATTGTTCTATATGATTGGTGGCTTGATCCTGGTTAGTCACGCTCCCAAGCGGTGATACTCCGCAGGTGGATTTTGGGGGTGTGACAGATTGGTATCAGAGCCATTGGTTATAGAGAACTTGGTTTTAATATGGGAAACCGTTTTTATTAAAACCGGACTATAACCAGAACAGTGCTCTCAACGATCCACAACGACGCTTCGCTCCACGTGCAAGACTCAACATCCTAGGTAATAAGGTTTATGTTTATTGCCTACTTGCTAGAATTGCATAGAACTTTGCTCGTAGTATGCTTACATTACTTTGCTCACTACTTGTTATTGCTTGAGAACGCCTACGTGCTTACACTCTTCTGTCATCGCACTATTCGCGAACCTCTCTCACTTACGTTACGTTTGCTATGAAGATCATGGCCGGACATATCAACATGACACAAGCCCAGTTGACGGCTCTCATTAACGAACGAATTGTTGCGGCACTTGCAGCCATACAAGCAGGAGGTCAACACGCTCAGTCACCTGCTTGCACTTTCAAAAATCTCAAGGATTGCCAACCTAGTACCTTCAGTGGAACTGAGGGGGTTGAAGGCCTCCTCCATTGGTTCGAGAGGCTCGAAACTGACTTCGAGGTGCATGATTGCCCTGAGTCACGTAGGGTAAAGTTTGCTACTGGAACACTCGAAGGTGCTGCATTAACCTGGTGGGAAGCACAGGTTCAGATGTTAGGGCTGGCAGCTGCTAATGCCACCCCCTGGAACGAGTTCAAGGACTTAATTAAGGAAGAGTTTTGCAGTCGAGAGGACATCCACAAACTAGAGGTAGAGTTCCTCAACCTACAGATGGTGGGGTCTGAAATTGAAGTTTATACGAGGAGATCAAACGAGTTAGCCACATTTTGTCCTACTATGGTAGACCCTCCCACCAAACGCATCGAACTGTATCTCAAGGGTCTGGTGCCCGAAATTCAGAGTCATATGACCACAGCTAACCTTTAGTGGAGTTTTCATACAATAACAGCTACCACACCAGCATTCAGGCCGCTCCATTCGAGGCATTGTACGGACGTAAATGCCGGTCACCTCTCTGTTGGGCAGAGGTGGGGGATAGTCAAATTACGGGTCCAGAGATTGTAGTGGACGCCACAGAAAAGATTGCGCAGATACGACAACGCATGGCGGCAGCTCGCGACCGTCAGAAAGCTTACGCGGATAAGCGTAAGAGGCCGTTGGAATTTCAGGTCGGGGACCGGGTTTTACTTAAAGTCTCACCCTGGAAGGGTGTGGTTCGATTTGGTAAACGAGGCAAACTCAATCCGCGGTATGTCGGACCGTTCGAGATCATTGAGAAAATTGGCAAAGTGGCCTACAAACTGAACCTACCAGCTGAACTCGGTGCAGTTCACAATGTATTTCACGTGTCGAATCTGAAGAAATGCCTATCAGATGAGACCCTCATAGTTCCTTTTAAGGAACTCACTATCGATGAGCGGTTGCAGTTCGTCGAGGAACCAGTTGAAATCACGGACCGGGATGTTAAGGTCCTCAAACACAAGAGAATCCCTCTTGTTCGAGTTCGTTGAAACTCCCGACGTGGCCCAGAGTACACCTGGGAACGCGAAGACCAGATGAAAGAAAAGTATCCCCAGTTATTCAAAACCAATACATCCACTTCTGAGGCTGAAGCTACTTCTACTGAATTTCGGGACGAAATTCCAAATCAACGGGGGGATGATGTGACACCCCAGGAAAACCAGTGAACGATATAACTTACCTAGCTTCCTCAGTGAGTGCGTACCAAATTTCGGGACGAAATTTCTTTTAAGTTGGGGATAATGTGACAACTCAAATTTCCAAGATTTCTATTTTGCATTTATTGCACGTTCTTGTATTATTTAGTTGGTTGATTTCACAATTAGATGCTATGGAATTGTATATGTGTTGATACAATGAAGTGTGTTGTGAGATGTTGCATCATTATGTGTTAATTGTGATAAACTTGTCAAATGTGTAAACTTGGTGGTGGAACTATGAAATGGTTATGAGATGGTGTGCATGTGTAAAATATAATACTTAGGGATGTAGATGGTAATTAGTGAAATCCTAGATACTTAACCCTAACCTCATTTCTCTAATGATTTGCACACAAAACTAAATCACGTACTTGCAACTCTCTAATCCTCCTAGCAATCATCACCAAATCATTTGCAAGGCATCACAAGTTTGATTACTCTCTTCCTCTAGAATCAACACAAGGTAATTGTTAATGATTGTTCGTTGGTTATTGAATTGATATCAATTCTTGATTCTTGATTATGTATGCATGAAGAACCCTAGTTTCACATGTGATGTTTCTGCGTTTAGGGATTTCCGATTGTTGAGAAACGAATATGAATAGTTGCATGCTTGATTAGATTGTTCTTGTAACGATTAATTGATGATCATAGGTGGATTATTATGATGATGCCGTCAATATGAATAGAACTAGGGTTTGTTCGTATGCGTAACTGTTGAATGTTCACGTGTAACTGTTTCAATCGCCATTTGATTGTCTGAGTTTTTGATAATATATGTTAGTCAGGAGATAGTCTGAGTTTAACGAGTAACATATGTCTGAGTTTAATGATCTACATGTGTCCGAGTTTCTTGATTGAACCCTTGCCTGAGTATATTAACGAAAATCAAATGGTCCGACTTTAATGTATATCACTATTGGTCCGAGTTTAATCCTTTAATGCTTGACCGAGTTTATTGAATGTTTGATGGCCGGGTTTACTTGTCAATTGATGGCCGAGTTTGAGAAACCCCATGGTCCGAGTTTATTCACAACCCTTGTCCGAGTTTATTATAGAAATTAGTTGATGTCCGACTTTGTGTAAATATAAGATGGTCCGAGTTTAACCCCATCATGTTGTCCGAGTTTAATTCACTCCCCATGTCCGAGATTAATGAAATTGATTCGGTCCGAGCTTAATGAAGGTACATTGGTCCGAGTTTAATGTTGTGGACCGAGTTTATTATAGAATGTATATTGGTCCGACTTTAATGATGATATATGGTCCGAGTTTAATGGATTATATATATTGTCCGAGTTTAATGGACTAACTACTGGACCGAGTTTAATGGACTATCTATTGGACCGAGTTTAACAAGATCATCCATGTCCTATGTCATGTGTCATCCGAGTTTCAAACAGGGGAAACCCCCCCCCCACACACACTTGTCTGATATTGTGTAACTGTATGATGCTGTGTAATTGCCAAACTGAAACAATTAGCTGCATGATATATTATGTTAGTCCTGTTGAGCCTGTATGACGTATGATTCTATGTGCATAATTGTGTGCAACGGTATGATTCTGCATGTGTGAACATTATATGTAATATCGTCGTGTACACAATAAACACACAAAGCACCGTTGTTTGAATATCGAGGATTTGTAAACCCTAATGGAACGAATCATGTGCAATGTATCCTAGGTCGTGTGTAACGGACTTAGAGATTAATAAACCCTAGAAGCAATAACATACCGAGCAAACCAAGGTGAGTTCACACCCCTACTAAGGCATGGGAATTCCCAGGGCACGGGAATTGGGATTGAAGGATTGAGATTGATTAAGACTGTTCTTATACTGTTACTAGACTACCATACCACTGTCCTCGGTTGTGCAGGACACCTATTTATGCTATTCATTGTCCTCGGTTGTGCAGGACACATACTTACCCTCTACGTAGATTTATACTTAATACTATCCTCGGTTGTGAAGGATACCTATACTTATTACTATCCTCGGTTGTGAAGGATACCTATACTTATTACTATCCTCGGATGTGAAGGATACCTATACTTATTACTATCCTCGGATGTGAAGGATACTTATACTCATTACTATCCTCGGATGTGAAGGATACTTATGCTTATTACTATCCTCGGTTGTGAAGGATACCTATGGTTACGAGTAGTCTAGTAGTTATACAACGTGGGAAACCCCCACCAATAGATCGTACTAACGGCCCAGTAGAGCCACCTGTTACAAACGAACTTACTATTACGCATATACTTTCTGTGAACTCGCTCAACTAGTTGTTGATCCTCTGTTACATGCCTTGCAGGTCGTTAGATATATGGAGCTTGCACACGGAGGAGCTGGTCGTTGTGGGGCTTGGATCTTGATCATCTTGTTAAACACTTTTGATATCTGATACTTAGTTACTATGGGTTTTACAATAATACGCTTCCGCTAAACAATGATAACTTCCTTGTGATTTGGAACACCTTTCGTATGGAATTGATTTGGATTATTTTGCAATTACTTTTATTATACGTATTGTTCTGTATGATTGGTGGCTTGATCCTGGTCAGTCACGCTCCCAAGCGGTGATACTCCGCAGGTGGATTTTTGGGGGTGTGACAGATTGGTATCAGAGCCATTGGTTATAGAGAACTTGGTTTTAATATGGGAGAAAACGTTTTTATTAAAACCAGACTATAACCTGAACAGTGCTCTCAACGATCCACAACGACGCTTCGCTCCACGTGCAAGACTCGACATCCTAGGTAATAAGGTTTATGTTTATTACCCGCTTGCTAGAACTGCATAGAATTTTGCTCGTAGTATGCTTACATTACTTTGCTCACAACTTGTTATTGCTTAAGAACATCTATGTGCTTACACTCTTCTGTCATCGCACTATTCGCGAACCTTTCTCACTTATGTTGCCTTTGATGTGAAGATCAATGGCCGGAAGAATCAACATGACTCAAGCCCAGCTAGAGGCTCTTGTTCAGGCTCAAGTTGCTGCGGCACTTGCAGCTGCTCAAGCAGGTCAACACGCGCAGCAGCCTGTCTGCACTTTCAAGAACTTTATGGATTGTCGTCCTAGCACATTTAGTGGCACTGAAGGAGCGGTTGGACTCCTCCACTGGTTTGAAAAACTCGAGTCTGTGTTCGAGATGTGTGAATGCCCTGAGGCACGCATGGTTAAGTTTGCCACTGGTACTTTGGAAGGGATCGCGTTAACTTGGTGGAACGCGCAAGTGCAGATCCTAGGGTTGGCAGCTGCTAACGCCACCCCTTGGAATGACTTCAAGGAACTGATCAAAAGGGAATATTGTACTCGGGAAGACATCCACAAGCTGGAGGATGAGTTTTATCATTTGAAGATGACTGGGTCAGAAATCGAGGCTTACACTAAGAGGTCGAACGAGTTGGCTGTGCTGTGTCCAACCATGGTAGACCCTCCATACAAGCGTATTGAGTTGTATCTCAAGGGTTTGGTGCCAGAAATCCAGAGCCACGTAACATCGGCTAATCTCGACAACATTCAGGCTATTCAGCGCCTCGCTCACCGCATCACAGATCAGGCAGTGGATCAGAACAGACTGCCAAAGCGTATCAACGCTACTGCTACCGCTACTGCTTCTACTACACTTGCTACTCCCAGTGAAAGTAAGAGAAAATGGGATGGGGATTCTAGCAAGGGATCAGCTTCAGTGCAGTCGCAAGCTCAGCAACGAAAGACAGACAGTTACCAGAGTCCCAGTCAGCACTCCTCAGGCAGCCACAAACAGGGGGGATATCGAGGAAACCTCCCGAAGTGTAACACCTGCAACAAGCACCACAGTGGTCAGTGTAATAAGGGTCGCTGTCAAAGATGCCTCAAGATGGGTCACGAGGCCAAAGATTGTAGAAGCCCTCGACCTGCGAACCAGAATCAGCAGCAGTCTCAAGCACAGCAGAATCAGCAGCAGGGCAACAAAGGGTGTTTTCATTGTGGTGCAGAGGGTCACTTCAAAAGGCACTGCCCTCAGCTGAACAGGAACCACAACAACAACAACCATAACAACAACCAGGGCAACGGGAACAACAACAACAACGGGGGAAACAACAACAATGGCAACGAGGCAAGAGGTCAAGCTTTCGTGTTAGGACGAGGAGACGCAATGAACGATATTTGAACTTATAACTTATCTTGGGTTTTCATTATTATGTTTCCGCTACTCAAACAAAGTTTGGTTTGAACATCAATTGTATTGGGTTTTATGAATTATTTTAACTACTATACTTTATGTTTGACATGATGGATGGTTTGATATTATTGAGCGCACCTGCCATATTTATGGACCTTATGAACAGGGTGTGCAAACCCTATCTTGACAAGTTCGTCATTGTCTTCATCGATGGCATTCTGATCTACTCCAAGAGTCAGGAGGAGCACGAGCAGCACTTACGTCTTATCTTGGAACTTCTTCGAAAGGAGCAACTGTACGCAAAGTTTTCAAAATGCGACTTCTGGCTTCGTGAAGTCCACTTCTTAGGCCATGTGGTGAACAAGGATGGGATTCATGTCGATCCATCCAAGGTAGATTCGATCAGGGATTGGCCAGCACCGCGTACACCAACAGAAATACGCCAATTCTTGGGTTTGGCGGGATACTACAGGCGGTTTATCAAAGACTTCTCCAAGATCGCGCAGCCGCTTACTATGCTAACACAGAAAGGTGTCGTTTACAGATGGGGTAATACGCAGGAAACTGCTTTTCAATACTTGAAGGATAGATTATGCAGCGCACCTATCCTCTCATTGCCCGAGGGCACGGATGACTTCGTGGTTTATTGTGACGCATCGATACAGGGGCTTGGTTGTGTATTGATGCAGCGGGATAAAGTTATTGCCTACGCCTCTCGTCAACTCAAGGTTCACGAACGGAACTACACGACGCACGATTTAGAGCTGGGAGCTGTTGTTTTTGCACTTAAGATATGGCGACACTACCTGTACGGTACCAGGTGCACAATTTACACCGATCACAGGAGTCTCAAGCATATCTTCAAGCAGAAGGAATTAAATATGCGTCAACGACGATGGGTCGAACTGCTTAATGATTACGAATGCGCTATCAAGTATCATCCAGGCAAGGCCAATGTTGTGGCCGACGCCCTTAGTCGGAAAGACACCTTACCTAAGCGCGTGCGAGCGCTACAGCTTACTATTCAGTCTAGTTTTCCTTCTCAGATACGAGCTGCTCAGATGGAAGCTCTGAAACCCGAAAACGTCACAGCTGAAGCCTTACGCAGTTCAAGGCAACAAATGGAACAAAAGGAAGACGGCGCCTACTATGCAACGGGGCGTATTTGGGTCCCACTTTATGGCGGTCTACGAGAGCTTGTGATGGACGAAGCGCACAAGTCTCGCTACTCGGTACATCCAGGTGCGGATAAAATGTACCACGATATCAAAACAACATACTGGTGGCCAAGTATGAAAGCCCACATCGCCACCTATGTTGGCAAGTGCTTGACCTGTGCGAGAGTCAAGGTTGAATATCAGAAACCAGCAGGTCTACTGCAACAACCCAAGATACCACAGTGGAAATGGGAAGAAATTTCCATGGATTTCGTTACGGGCTTACCTAGATCCCAGCGTGGGAATGACACTATCTGGGTGATCATTGATCGACTCACAAAGTCTGCTCACTTCTTGGCTATCAAAGAAACGGATAAGTTTTCTACCTTAGCAGACATATACTTGAAAGAAGTTGTTTCGAGGCACGGAGTGCCAACCTCTATCATTTCGGATCGGGATGCACGATTCACGTCCGAGCTATGGCAAGCGATGCACAAAGCGTTTGGCTCCCGTTTAGACATGAGCACAGCATATCACCCTCAGACGGATGGGCAGTCTGAGCGCACAATTCAAACTCTAGAAGACATGCTTCGAGCGTGTGTTATCGATTTCGGCAACGGCTGGGAAAAGCACCTCCCTTTAGTGGAGTTTTCATACAATAACAGCTACCACACCAGCATTCAGGCCGCTCCATTCGAGGCATTGTACGGACGTAAATGCCGGTCACCTCTCTGTTGGGCAGAGGTGGGGGATAGTCAAATTACGGGTCCAGAGATTGTAGTGGACGCCACAGAAAAGATTGCGCAGATACGACAACGCATGGCGGCAGCTCGCGACCGTCAGAAAGCTTACGCGGATAAGCGTAAGAGGCCGTTGGAATTTCAGGTCGGGGACCGGGTTTTACTTAAAGTCTCACCCTGGAAGGGTGTGGTTCGATTTGGTAAACGAGGCAAACTCAATCCGCGGTATGTCGGACCGTTCGAGATCATTGAGAAAATTGGCAAAGTGGCCTACAAACTGAACCTACCAGCTGAACTCGGTGCAGTTCACAATGTATTTCACGTGTCGAATCTGAAGAAATGCCTATCAGATGAGACCCTCATAGTTCCTTTTAAGGAACTCACTATCGATGAGCGGTTGCAGTTCGTCGAGGAACCAGTTGAAATCACGGACCGGGATGTTAAGGTCCTCAAACACAAGAGAATCCCTCTTGTTCGAGTTCGTTGAAACTCCCGACGTGGCCCAGAGTACACCTGGGAACGCGAAGACCAGATGAAAGAAAAGTATCCCCAGTTATTCAAAACCAATACATCCACTTCTGAGGCTGAAGCTACTTCTACTGAATTTCGGGACGAAATTCCAAATCAACGGGGGGATGATGTGACACCCCAGGAAAACCAGTGAACGATATAACTTACCTAGCTTCCTCAGTGAGTGCGTACCAAATTTCGGGACGAAATTTCTTTTAAGTTGGGGATAATGTGACAACTCAAATTTCCAAGATTTCTATTTTGCATTTATTGCACGTTCTTGTATTATTTAGTTGGTTGATTTCACAATTAGATGCTATGGAATTGTATATGTGTTGATACAATGAAGTGTGTTGTGAGATGTTGCATCATTATGTGTTAATTGTGATAAACTTGTCAAATGTGTAAACTTGGTGGTGGAACTATGAAATGGTTATGAGATGGTGTGCATGTGTAAAATATAATACTTAGGGATGTAGATGGTAATTAGTGAAATCCTAGATACTTAACCCTAACCTCATTTCTCTAATGATTTGCACACAAAACTAAATCACGTACTTGCAACTCTCTAATCCTCCTAGCAATCATCACCAAATCATTTGCAAGGCATCACAAGTTTGATTACTCTCTTCCTCTAGAATCAACACAAGGTAATTGTTAATGATTGTTCGTTGGTTATTGAATTGATATCAATTCTTGATTCTTGATTATGTATGCATGAAGAACCCTAGTTTCACATGTGATGTTTCTGCGTTTAGGGATTTCCGATTGTTGAGAAACGAATATGAATAGTTGCATGCTTGATTAGATTGTTCTTGTAACGATTAATTGATGATCATAGGTGGATTATTATGATGATGCCGTCAATATGAATAGAACTAGGGTTTGTTCGTATGCGTAACTGTTGAATGTTCACGTGTAACTGTTTCAATCGCCATTTGATTGTCTGAGTTTTTGATAATATATGTTAGTCAGGAGATAGTCTGAGTTTAACGAGTAACATATGTCTGAGTTTAATGATCTACATGTGTCCGAGTTTCTTGATTGAACCCTTGCCTGAGTATATTAACGAAAATCAAATGGTCCGACTTTAATGTATATCACTATTGGTCCGAGTTTAATCCTTTAATGCTTGACCGAGTTTATTGAATGTTTGATGGCCGGGTTTACTTGTCAATTGATGGCCGAGTTTGAGAAACCCCATGGTCCGAGTTTATTCACAACCCTTGTCCGAGTTTATTATAGAAATTAGTTGATGTCCGACTTTGTGTAAATATAAGATGGTCCGAGTTTAACCCCATCATGTTGTCCGAGTTTAATTCACTCCCCATGTCCGAGATTAATGAAATTGATTCGGTCCGAGCTTAATGAAGGTACATTGGTCCGAGTTTAATGTTGTGGACCGAGTTTATTATAGAATGTATATTGGTCCGACTTTAATGATGATATATGGTCCGAGTTTAATGGATTATATATATTGTCCGAGTTTAATGGACTAACTACTGGACCGAGTTTAATGGACTATCTATTGGACCGAGTTTAACAAGATCATCCATGTCCTATGTCATGTGTCATCCGAGTTTCAAACAGGGGAAACCCCCCCCCACACACACACTTGTCTGATATTGTGTAACTGTATGATGCTGTGTAATTGCCAAACTGAAACAATTAGCTGCATGATATATTATGTTAGTCCTGTTGAGCCTGTATGACGTATGATTCTATGTGCATAATTGTGTGCAACGGTATGATTCTGCATGTGTGAACATTATATGTAATATCGTCGTGTACACAATAAACACACAAAGCACCGTTGTTTGAATATCGAGGATTTGTAAACCCTAATGGAACGAATCATGTGCAATGTATCCTAGGTCGTGTGTAACGGACTTAGAGATTAATAAACCCTAGAAGCAATAACATACCGAGCAAACCAAGGTGAGTTCACACCCCTACTAAGGCATGGGAATTCCCAGGGCACGGGAATTGGGATTGAAGGATTGAGATTGATTAAGACTGTTCTTATACTGTTACTAGACTACCATACCACTGTCCTCGGTTGTGCAGGACACCTATTTATGCTATTCATTGTCCTCGGTTGTGCAGGACACATACTTACCCTCTACGTAGATTTATACTTAATACTATCCTCGGTTGTGAAGGATACCTATACTTATTACTATCCTCGGTTGTGAAGGATACCTATACTTATTACTATCCTCGGATGTGAAGGATACCTATACTTATTACTATCCTCGGATGTGAAGGATACTTATACTCATTACTATCCTCGGATGTGAAGGATACTTATGCTTATTACTATCCTCGGTTGTGAAGGATACCTATGGTTACGAGTAGTCTAGTAGTTATACAACGTGGGAAACCCCCACCAATAGATCGTACTAACGGCCCAGTAGAGCCACCTGTTACAAACGAACTTACTATTACGCATATACTTTCTGTGAACTCGCTCAACTAGTTGTTGATCCTCTGTTACATGCCTTGCAGGTCGTTAGATATATGGAGCTTGCACACGGAGGAGCTGGTCGTTGTGGGGCTTGGATCTTGATCATCTTGTTAAACACTTTTGATATCTGATACTTAGTTACTATGGGTTTTACAATAATACGCTTCCGCTAAACAATGATAACTTCCTTGTGATTTGGAACACCTTTCGTATGGAATTGATTTGGATTATTTTGCAATTACTTTTATTATACGTATTGTTCTGTATGATTGGTGGCTTGATCCTGGTCAGTCACGCTCCCAAGCGGTGATACTCCGCAGGTGGATTTTTGGGGGTGTGACAGTGATGCTAAAGATCACTACAAGAGGCATTGTCCGCATATGAACCAGGACCAGACTCGGAACCACGACCATGGAAACAGGGACGACAATGGTGATAGCGTTGCGGGAAACAGAGGAAACAATGACGCCGGGGCCGCGCGTATGTGATTGGTCAGGGTGACGCAAGGAACGATCTTATCGTAATAATGGGTAAGTTTCTTCTTGTCGATTCCTATGTTACTATATTGTCTGATTCGGGTGTAAATACCAATTATATGTCTTTGAAAGTTAGTCGAATGTTAAAACGTACACCAACTCCCTTGAACACCAAACCTGTCGTAGTGTTAGCTTATGGTACAAGTCTAGGGGCCACACATAGTTCAGGGTTGTAATATTATCCTCGCTGGGTAGACGTTCCCTATCGACTTCATTCCTATAGTTCTGGACAGCATCTACACCTCGCGCACCGTATCGTTTAGCTCCATCTGAATTAGAAGAACTATCGACGCAGCTACAAGAACTCTTGGATAAGGGATTTATCCGACCTATCTTTTCGCCTTGGGGAGCTCCAGTATTATTTGTGAAAAAGAAGGACGGTACTTTCAGGATGTGCATCGACTACCGTGAACTGAACAAGGTCACAGTGAAGAACCGCTATCCTCTTCCACGTATTGACAACTTATTCGACCAGTTGCAAGGGTCGAGTTACTACTCCAAGATAGACTTAAGGTCGGGTTACCATCAGCTGAGAGTTTGGGATGAGGACGTCTCCAAAACAACATTCAGAACTCGCTACGGTCACTACGAGTTTCTAGTCATGCCGTTCGGGCTAACGAACGCGCCTGCAGTCTTCATGGATCTTATAAACAGGGTGTGCAAACCTTATCTTGACAAGTTCGTCATTGTCTTCATCGACGACATTCTGATCTACTCCAAGAGTCAGGAGGAGCACGAGCAGCACTTACGTCTTATCTTGGAACTTCTTCGAAAGGAACAACTGTACGCCAAGTTTTCAAAATGCGACTTCTGGCTTCGTGAAGTCCACTTCTTAGGCCATGTGGTGAACAGGGATGGGATTCATGTCGATCCATCCAAGGTAGATTCGATCCGAAACTGGCCTGCACCGCGTACACCAACGGAAATACGCCAATTCTTGGGTTTGGCAGGGTATTACAAACGATTTATTAAAGACTTCTCCAAGATCACACAGCCGCTCACTATGTTGACACAGAAAGGTGTTACCTATCGTTGGGGTAATACACAAGAAACTGCTTTTCAGTACCTGAAGGATAGATTATGCAGCGCACCTATTCTCTCATTGCCAGAGGGAACGGATGATTTTGTGGTCTATTGTGACGCGTCGATACAGGGGCTTGGTTGTGTATTGATGCAGCGGGATAAAGTTATTGCCTACGCCTCTCGTCAACTCAAAGTTCATGAACGGAACTACACGACGCACGATTTAGAGCCGGGAGCTGTTGTTTTCGCGCTTAAGATATGGCGACACTACCTGTACGGTACCAAGTGCACTATTTACACCGATCACAGGAGTCTCGAGCATATCTTCAAGCAGAAGGAATTGAACATGCGTCAACGACGATGGGTCGAGTTACTTAATGATTACGAGTGCGCCATCAAATACCATCCAGGCAAAGCCAATGTTGTGGCTGACGCTCTCAGTCGAAAAGACACCTTACCTAGGCGTGTACGAGCTTTACCGCTCACCATTCAGTTTGATCTTCCTGCACAAATACGAGATGCTCAGGTGGAAGCATTGAAACCAGAAAACGTAAAGCCTGAAGCTTTGCGTGGCTCAAGGCAACGATTAGAACAAAAGGAAGACGGCGCCTACTATGTAACACTATGTAACAGGACGCATTTGGGTCCCACTATATGGCGGTTTACGAGAACTTGTAATGGATGAAGCTCATAAGTCTCGCTACTCGGTACATCCAGGTTCGGATAAAATGTACCACGACATCAGAACAACTTATTGGTGGCCTAGCATGAAAGCCCTCATCGCAACGTACGTCGGCAAATGTTTAACTTGCGCGAGAGTCAAGACAGAGTACCAGAAACCCTCAGGCCTACTGCAACAACCCAGAATACCACAGTGGAAATGGGAAGAAATTTCCATGGATTTTGTTACTAGCCTGCCTAGATCTCAGCGTGGGAATGATACTATATGGGTGATCGTGGACCGACTCACCAAGTCTGCGCACTTCCTGGCTATTAAGGAAACGGATAAGTTCTCCACCCTCGAAGACGTTTATCTTAAAGAAGTTGTTTCGAGGCACGGGGTGCCCACCTCCATTATTTCAGATCGGGATGCACGATTCACCTCAGAACTATGGCAAGCGATGCATAAAGCTTTTGGCTCTCGATTAGACATGAGCACAGCTTATCACCCTCAGACGGATGGGCAGTCTGAGCGCACGATTCAAACCTTAGAAGACATGCTTCGGGCGTGTGTTATCGATTTCGGCAACAGCTGGGAAAAGCACCTCCAGTTAGTGGAGTTTTCATACCATAACAATTACCACACCAGCATACAAGCCGCTCCATTCGAGGCATTGTACGGACGTAAATGCCGGCCACCTCTCTGTTGGGCAGAGGTGGGGGGATAGTCAGATTACAGGTCCAGAAATGGTAGTTGACGCTACCGAACGAATTGCACAGATACGACAACGCATGGTGGCAGCTCGTGATCGCCAGAAAAGCTACGCTAATAAACGCAGAAAACCGCTCGAATTCCAAGTTGGGGATCGAGTGCTACTTAAAGTCTCACCCTGGAAGGGTGTGGTTCAAGGCAAGCTCAATCCACGGTATGTTGGACCGTTCGAAATCACTGAAAGAATAGGCAAAGTAGCCTACCGACTAAACCTACCAGCTGAACCCGGTGCAGTTCACAATGTATTCCATGTGTCGAATCTGAAGAAGTGCCTGTCAGATGAGACCCTCATAGTTCCTTTCAAGGAACTCACTATCGACGAGCGGTTGCAGTTCGTCGAGGAGCCAGTTGAAATCACGGACCGGGATGTTAAGGTCCTCAAAAGCAAGAGAATCCCTCTTGCTCGAGTTCGTTGGAACTCCAAACGTGGCCCAGAGTACACCTGGGAACGCGAAGACCAGATGACAGAAAAAGTACCCCCAGTTATTCGAGAACCGTGCAACCACTACTGAGGCTGAAGCTACTACTGCGGAATTTCGGGACGAAATTCCAAATCAACGGGGGGATGATGTGACACCCCAGGAAAACCAGTGAACAATACAGCTTACCTAGCTTCTTCAGTGAGTGCGTACCAAATTTCGGGACGAAATTTCTTTTAAGTTGGGGATAATGTGACAACTCGAATTTCCAAGATTTCTATTTCGCATTTATTGCACGTTCATTGATTGTTTAGTTGTGTTTGCACAATTAGTTGCTATGGAATTGTATACGTTTTAATACCATGAACGGCATTATGTGATTATACATGGTTATGTGTTAATTGTGAAAGACTTGCCAAATGCATAAACTTAGTGGTGAAACTGTGAAATTGTTGTGAGATGGTGTGCTTGTGTAAAATGTAATAATTAAGGGTGTGTAGAGTGATTAGTGAAACTTATGTGATACTTAACCCTAATCTCCTTCCCTGATCATTCACTAATCATCACAAGAATCAAAACACGTACCCTCACATTCTCTAATCCTCTCTACAACCATTTTCTCATCATTCTTGGATTCACAAGTTCTTTTGCATCAAGTTTGATTTCCAATCCATCTAGAATCAAATCAAGGTAATTGTTTAATCATTGTTTATGATTGATTGTTGATTGATTGATGCATGTAAACCCTAGTTCTTCACAATACTAGTTCTGTAGTTGTTGATTGAATCCTGATGATTGTGAAATGATGTTGATTGTGTGTAATCGTTGCCTGATGTAAGATAAGAGAATGGTAGAATGATTGATTAAATTGATTATTGCTATGCAAAGCATGAAGTAGGGTTTTGATCGTAATATTGAAACGTAACTGTTGAATTGTTCATTCTACGCTTCTGTACGTGACTAGGGTTTGAGTGTTGAATGATGAATCAAGTCCGAAGATTTGTGATGATTATTTTGTCCGAGGTTCCCTTACATTATGTGGTCCGAACTTTAAGTCCACATAAGGTCCGAATTCTTTTAAATGATCACATGGTCCGAGTTTATGGCCTTTCCTCTAGTCCGACTTTCTTATCAGGGAAGCCCCCCCCCACACCTTTAGTCCGAGTTTTGATATATAAATCATGTGGGTCCGAGTTTTGTGTAGTGGAGATGAGCGGTCCGACTTTTAACCCTTAGAAGGGTGGTCCGACTTTTCTTATATGCTTATGTCCGAGTTTTGTGGACACACATGTAGTCCGAGTTCTTGCCACCTTGTACTGTCCGAGTTTATGTCCCCAAACCCCCACCCCTAGTCCGAGTTTGGTAAAGAAAAGACATAAGGTCCGAGTTTGTAAAGGGGGGGGGGAGGTATGTCAGGGTTTTGTAAACCCTTTAGTCCGAATTTATTAACCTAGAATGCTGTCTAATCTTCTGTTGTGCTGATATGTCAAGTTGTTGTGAATTAAACATGATTGTTATCCTGATTACATACTAAACATGATTGTTATCCTGATTACATACTAATTGCCAGGACTTTACAAGTGAGGTGTGTGTAAAAGCTCACAGTATGATTCTGTATATGATCTCATGCTTCTGTTCACTCTGCTTCTAACTGTATGATTTGATATATGCTTGTATGAAGTTGAATGCAACTGTATGATCCTGCATACGTGAACATTCTATGTGATATCACCCGGTACACAATACGCACACTAAACACAATTGCTTGAATATCAGTGACTTGCAAACCCTAATTTGATGCAAACACTTACATCATATCATGTGCAACATATCCTAGGTCGTGTGTAACGGACTTAAATAGTTGATAAACCCTAGAGCATAGCATACCGAGCAAACCAAGGTGAGTTCACACTCTTACTAAGGCATGGGATTCCCAGGGCACGGGAATTGGGATTGAAGGATTGAGATGGAATAGAACTGTACTTACACTGTTACTAGACTACCATACCATTGTCCTCGGTTGTACAGGACACAACTTATGCTATTCACTGTCCTCGGTTGTGAAGGACACATACTTATGCTATTCACTGTCCTCGGTTGTGCAGGACACATACTTATGCTACTCACTGTCCTCGGTTGTGCAGGACACATACTTACAATATACGTATACTTATACTTACTACTATCCTCGGTTGTGAAGGATACTTACGTAATACCTACGTAAAACTTGTACATACTACTGTTCTCGGTTGTGAAGAACACATATGGTTACGAATAGTCTAGTGGATATACAACATGGGAAGCCCCCACCAATAGAACGTACTATCGGCCCAGTAGAGCCACATGTTACATACGAACTTACTATTACGCATTTACTTCCTGTGAACTCGCTCAACTAGTTGTTGATCCTCTGTTACATGCCTTGCAGGTCGTTAGGTACATGGAGCTTGCACAGGGAGGAGTTGGTCGTTGTGGGCTTGGATCGTGATTGTTTCGTTTAAACACTTTATGACATTTCATACTTTATTATGTTGGATTTTATTTATACGCTTCCGCTAAACAGTGATAACATACTTATGCTTTGGAACACCTTTCATATGGAATGGTTTGGTTTAATTAAAATTACTTTTACTTTGTACATTGTTCTATATGATTGGTGGCTTGATCCTGGTCAGTCACGCTTCCAAGCGGTGATACTCCACAGGTGGATTTTGGGGGTGTGACAATATTGTTTGAAAGGTAAAATGTGTTTGGAAGTTCAAATTGGTCAAAAGTTCATTCAGTTGAACTGATTTCAGAAAGAAACGCCAGCAAACTTCATAAATCTGATCATCCAAGGCCATTAACTTGGACTTGTTGGGTCAAACAGTTGACCAAGGTCATTGACTTGGACTTGGTCAACTGGGTGTGATGGTGGTCAATCTGAAAAAAGTTAAAAAGTTAAGATTTTTGAAAATAGCAACAAGGTTTCGCTTATTTGTCATCCAAACAAAGGTTTCGCTTGAATGGCCGTTTCAAGTATTCCGCTTATAGATTCATAATGAGGTTCCACTTATGTGTCAATGGTCACAAAAGCGAAACCTCATCTCATATATAAGGATAGAGGTTCCGCTTGTCGGTCACTTTCACCTTTTCGCTTATTTATCATTTTCTCACTGGCGATTTGAAGCGAAACCCTTTTTCGACCATTTTCAAGCGTTGTGCTGCCCGTTTTTCATCAGTTTCTGTCACAGTAATAGTATATCAATCATGGGCAAGGTAAGTCTTCATTCAATTTGTTCGATTTCATGCTTTATTTGACATGTCGGCACCTGTTTTGGAACTGAACATAGATTTAGGCTTGTATATGTGAAATTGAAGATTGATAATGATCATGTGCAGTCGTTTTGATATCTAGATCATGATATTATACTTTGATTGTTTCAAATTTGATATCTGATGATATTTGTTAATGTCTGAATGTTATGGCTGTAGATCTAGGGTTTTAGAAATGTGAAAATTGAAATTAAAATATATCCCTAGTCTCGGTTTTGTCAAAATAACAGGTGGGTGAGTTCAATTTTAGGATTTGATCAGTTTTGATGGATTTGATTGAGTGTTTCGCTTAAACGATCATATTTCAGATGTTTCGCTTATCTGTGCAGTGATGTTTCCGCTTTAAGTGTATTTGTGGTTTCGCTTAAATGTTCAATACATATTCCACTTGTATGATCATGTGTGTTGCGCTTGTAAGTACATTCACATGTTCCGCTTGTAAGTACATTCACATGTTCCGCTTGTAAGTTCATTCACATGTTCCGCTTGTAAGTTCATTTACATGTTCCGCTTGTATATTCATTTCATGTTCCGCTTGTATGAACACTTACATGTTTCGCTTATATGATCATCAAGGTGTTTCACTTATAGTGCACTTGAAAAACTTTAATGTTTGAAAAATTTCTAAGTGTCTAAATCAATGTGTTTGTGATCTGTAGGTGTCTAATGTGGTATTTGATCCTCTTCACAACAGCTGTTGTGATTTGGATGTTCAAAAATATCCAGAACTTGTCAATTTCAGTGGTATTTTGGAGTTCATGAGACGTATTCCCATTCAAAAGGCGTTGATTGATCAAAGACCGTTGTATAGATCTCATATTGAACGCTTCTGGAAGAATGCCGTCTATGATGAGCAGAATAAAGTTATTTCTTCAGTGGTAGAAGTACATGGCAAGTTGGAGAAGATTCTTGTTACTGAAGCTCTTATACGTGAAGTGATTGATTTTCCTGATGACGCAAATTCTCCAATGAGATTTCCAGAAAGGATGGTGAAAGGGTGTATGTTGAGGATGGGATATCAGGGAGCGTTAAATGCCGCAAATTATTTGAAGTCAAAGTTTACTAAGCCTTACAAGTTTTTGATTCATTGTATTCTGATGTCGTTAAGTCACACCAAAGGAGGTTATGATGCAATGAGAGACTACCAAATGAATATGGTGACTGCATTGGTGTTAAACAAGAAATATAACTTTTCACATATCATATTCCATTACATGGCCGAGAACATTACATCAAAGGTCAAGTCTTGGACGTATCCGAGGTTCGTTCAAATGCTGATTGATCATGCGTATCCTGAGATCGACAGAAATATAAAATATGATTTATTGGTGCAATCACACATGAATGAAGTTTGTATCAAACAGCTTGTGAGATATCATCCGCACCATCCAGAACCAAAAATTGAAGTTGTATTCTTTGGTTCCATTAAAGATGCAAATTATGTCGATCCAGATCCAGTTGAACACCAGAACTGGAGGAATGAAGATGAGATGAAAGAAGCGGCATATGCTGAAGAGTTGAAAGTTCTTGCAGAGTTCAAAAACACGAAGAATGAGTGGTATGTGAAAGAATCTGGGAGAAGACGAAGAAAGGCGACTACTATTGTTAAAGAAGGTGAAGGATCGTCATCAAAACCTAGAAAGAAGCAAAAGAAAGCAGCAACAATGTCTTTGATTGATGTACCGGAAGAAGATAATCCGGTGGTAACTGCAGAGAAAGAACAAGTGGCAGCTACAGCAGATGATCCATTTAATGTTGATGTGTTATTTGATACAGATGTCTTGGAAACAGGGCCAGAAATTGTTGTTGATGTTGATAAAGTGGAAAATGTTGAAAGTCAGAAAGAGAAAGAAAAGATTGTTGATGATATTGAGGGTGACGATGTAGATAAGAGTACAACAAGTTCATTAAGTTCTTCAGATGATGGTATTGACGAGATTGATAGTCAAAAAAGAATTCAAGAAAAGATAGAAAAAGAGAAGTTGTTAAGAAAGAGAAAGAGACAGGAAAAGGACGATGATGATGTTTATGTGCCTTCTCCAGAGAATGTCTCAGGATCACAATCTTCTACAAGAGTTAGAAAGAAAGCTGGAGGTCGAAAGAAAGTGGTATCTCCAAAGATTGTCAAAGCTACTCCAAAGATCAAAGTACCGAAGATTGTGCTAAAAAAGAAAACGAAACAAACCAAGAAACCACCTACACCACCACATGAACCAACACCACCACAATTACCTATCCAATCACCACCACGACAACCTACTCCACCACAACAATCCTCACCACCTAAACAACCAACGCCTCCAAGACAACCATCACCTATTCATCAAACACCACCACCACAACAACCTTTTGTTACCTCACAAGATATATTTCAAACACCTCCACTCACTCAAATGCAACCTGGTTTGTCTAGCAGAGGTCTTTATACTCCACAGGATAATCTGTTAGATGTTGGAGATTTTGATTTTGCCAACACTTCACAAGTCAGAAATGTAGAAAAGAAAGTTGATGCAGTAATGGCTGAAAACAAGAAGTTGGCTGATGATAACAAGAAAGTGTCTGATAGAGAAAGAGTTCTTTAGATGCGAGTGAAGAAATTGGAGAATGAAAATCAAGAGTTGGTGAAAAAGATTGATGCTGATCAATCTGAGATTGATATATTGAAAGTACGTGTTGCCGAGCTTGAAGAAGAAAAGACTAGAAGAGATAGCCAGAATGAATATTTCAAGTTAAAGAACAAAGAACTGGAAGCAGCTAAAAAGGAAAGAGATCATGAATTCTACATGCTAAACAAAGTCGTTGAAAGCATGCTTGGAACATCTATAGAACAGAAGTTTGAAGAGCTGCAAGTAGAAGAAATAAGGGCGCAACGTCAAGCAGAAATAGAGAAATAGATGCTAGATAAAGGTAAGGGAGTTGAAGGAAGCTCTACTGTGTTAGAGAGATCTATAGTACCTTCTTTGGTCACTGAGAACCCTGAGCCTATTTCTGCTATTTCTGGTCTATTTGAAGATGATACTCCTATAAATGAGTTGATTGGAAATAGTGATGAAGATGATGAAGAGGAGGATGAAGAGGAAGATGAAGAAGATGAAAAAGTATTCTCTGCAAGCAGTCATGGATCTGGTAAAGATGATGATGATGACGACGCTGCAGGTGGTACAGGTTTGAAAGTTAAAGAAGCTTCCACTGAGAAAACAGTTGATGATCTGATAAATGATTCGGTAAATGAAGACTCAGGGGAAGCAAGTGGAAAGGGGGAGTCTAGCAAAACTCAGATCGTTGAACATTCTGAAAAGTTAATCTTGGGATTAGATGTTTACAGAGAAATGATGAATACTGTGGATCCGGAGTTCAAGTTTGATTTTGAAGAAGAGTTGGAGTCTTTTGATATCAATCAACAGCCTGAATACACGTATAAGTATGTTGAAGAGGCTGACAAGTATGACAGAGTTGAGATTGAAGACTGGACTGATGATGAAGATGTAGTTGAAGATACTTCTAAGTTTCCTACACTTATGGAGTTCTTTGCTGAGGAAAATAGAGAAGAATTAAGACAAAAGGTGACTGACGCAGTGAAAGAAAAGAACTTTGATAGTGCTCAAAAGGAAATGGAAAAGGAAGATAGATCGAAGTGGTTCAGAAAGAGTCATGAGAGAAATTTTAAAAGACCTTTGAAGTATTATCAGCGTGATAGAAGTGTGTCTCTCGGTGATATCATCAGTTGGGGTTACTTACCACAAGTAAATGCTTATGCGATCAGACGAGAGTGCGGAGTTCAGTATTTTGAACGTTTATATGACATCATGTTATTACCTTGGTGGGATGTAGATGAGCTACCGAAGGTTAGATGTTTAGATTACCCAGTTCGGAAGAATGATGTGGCTATGTGGGGTTACATCAAGTATGAGTCGTTGAAAGATTTTCGTAAATGGAAGCCGCATCATCCAAAGCGTGTACAGAGGATAGATCCAGATACTGGTGTTACAGAGACTATCCTTAATGTCAAGCCTCCGAGAACAGTGAAGACAATTCCAATGCCTCAGATGGAACAAGACTTTTATAAAGGCTTCATTGGTTGGGTGTATAGTTGTATTTCTACCGAAGCGGTAATTACTTACAGAGCAGGAGGAGAGATTCGAGAGATACATGTTTATGATCCAATATGGCTGGTAAATTGCTCGGTGAAGGATATAGAATGTCTTTTCATCAACAAGATTCACTATCAACCAGCAGATAGAGAACAAGCGCAGCAGTTTCAACGTGTAGTTTCTCTTTGCTTTCAAAAAGGTATAAATTCTGAGAGTAAATGGAAATCATCTTGGTGGTCACTGGACGAGAAGATGAAAAGGAAAGCTAAGCGTGAACGTCAAAAGCTTGAAGAAAAGAAAGGTACGTTTATGAAGATGCAAGCTGAAGAAGAGAAAGCGAGGAAGAAAGAAAATGAAAGAATAAGGATTGCGCTGAGCAAGAAGTCGAAGCCAAGGGAAGAGACATATAGAGCTGTTTGAAGACCCGAAGACTAGACAAAGACTGCGGCTTTATCCTAGGGGGAGTTTGTTGGTGCATAATGTCTAAAGCCTGCGTCTTAGTTGTAGTTCATTAATGTATAGGGTCTATTTTGGTTAATTATGTAATGTACAGGGGTTAAAGGTGTAATTGTATGATTTTGATGTTTAGGTTTCGCTTGAATGGACACATGCCATACAAGCGGAACTACTTGATAAGGTTTTGCTTGTATGGTCATGACCATTCAAGCGGAACCATCTCACCTATAAATACCCCATATGTTTTCTCATTTTATATGTCGATGTCACAAGTGTAGCCGACCTGCTGACCTTGTATTTTCTGAAAGTTGAATGAGAAAACGGTGTTAAAGTGTATCTCTTCTGTTTCTACTCATTTCTTCTAAAGTTTTGCTTTGATTCATGCCAAATATGTATTTCCGCTACATATTCGGTAGGTGCTAGCTCCGATTGTCTCAAATGAGGGATATACTCGATCCTACAGAAACCTCATATATGATAGTGTTAGGACCGATTTTGACTCCGTAACGATTGCGAACCGAACGTGTGACGTGCGGAATCCGTACACGAACATGACCTAACACACGAGAACGTAATATAATCGGTGATTCTATTGATCGTACGACAATTACAAAGCACCGTGAATCACCTTGGAGCACTTTCTCTCCCTAGACTTTCTCTCTCTAGCTCTAGCTCTAGATCTTCAAGTCTCAAATGGCAAAAGTCTCAAAAGTCTTTAACTCTTACCCTAACTCTTCTATTTATAGGCCAAGGCTTATAAGTGCTTTCCTCTTATTTACAATATTGCCACCTTTCCTTTTCCATCTAGTTATAACAATATAAGGCGAGATTCAATCATTTTCAGCTACGACTCGCATTGACGGAGGCGATAGACATAAATGCACCAACAGATTCCCCCTTGGATATTGCCGCAGTCAATCCGTAGTCAAACTCGTAGCGACTTATTTCTCTCTCTCTGAGTCTTCTTGAAGCTTTAACACGTCTTCAGCAACATAGACTCCCTCTTTCTTGAACAGAATCCTGGTGGATCTGTCTTCAGCTTCAGCTTCCTCTTTCAGTAGACTCTTCAGGCTCCCCCGTTCGTCAGGCTTCCGTGCTTTTGGGATCGACACCTGGCTTTACGGATACAAGCTCCTTCAGGATAGTTAGCCGGCTCCTTGAAGGCACACTCCCCCTTGCGTTGAGCTCGTCTTCAGACTCCCCCTTAGACTCGGCTATCGAGATCGTAGGCTGGAATCTGCAATTTCTCAAACATATATAAGTGAAAATGTTTCGAACATCCAGGATTGAAAATCTTGGCTCTCTCAGCATAAGCTAAATATTTCAACAGTGAAAGTATTTTCGTTTGTCCAGGAATCGCAACCTGGCTCTATTAAACTTTCTAGATCAAGATCCTGGTTCTAAGATATAATAATATGAATATATCCAGGATTAACTTGATTCACTCCCCCTATCAAATTGCTTTGAAGATTTAGCAGAATTAGCGAACAGGATCGGAAACTGGCTCTTTTATATTACATTTTAACAGTATAAGCATCCAAATCCTTCACGGTTAATCATCCAAGTCCAAATTAATGACCTTGGAGACTTCACAAACTGTTTTTGATTTTTTTTTAAACTTCAAGTTTCAAATTAATGAACTTGTTTTATTTTCAGAAACACAATCAGCATACTTAGATTTTGAAACTCAGCATTCAGACATCGGTTGTCGAAAATAAAGCAGAAATCAAAATCTTTTGATTTTTCTGAAACATAAAGCAGTAAAGAAATATTTACAAACATATTTACAGACAATATTTTTGTTTGAGTTCGTGTCAGAGGATCATATCAGTTTATGACAAATCACTAGTACCATTGAGCTTTTTAACACTTTAAGTTCTAAACGATTCACTTAGATTGTCAGTATACTGATCCACTTAAATTTTCACACAAAGTTCAATTGATTCGAGATACGAGTTTAGTGTTTTAAGGACTTAAACTTATTCGCGTGTCCCACCTCTAATATACTCCCGTATCCAGACTCCTATATTCAGTCCAACAGGTGAATGTACACTAATGATATCTGTAAATGGGTAATGCGAGGCCATGAGATCTCAGGTTAGAACATCCGTTCAGTCAAAGAGATGATGGCTCGACTTTAGGTGTGTCCGGTTTGGGGATCTTTTCTTCAACAGAACATGATTAGCATTTTTCAATGGTTCATCATTTTTTTATGCTGAGGGTGGGCTTTATGATTAAAGCAGTGCAAAGTATTTTACGAGGACTAGGCTATTGCTCCCGCAAAATCAGAAGTCTCGGTATAATACCCCAGATATCATCACGTACAAAGACCTAGTATGTTAGAAATAGAAAGCCCTTCAAACAAGATTTCAGGGGTTACCTATATATCCGAGAGATGTTCCCCACGAGATAAGTAAGTATTTGATATTTAGTTTTATATCTCGAAAACAATCTACTAAGCGTGTAAAAACCTACTGGCATATCATCAGTGAAACCGTTTATCACATTTTAACTTTCCAGATTGTCTACTGATTTTCCTCTTTTTACACAAAAACTCATTTTTGAATTTTATCATGATTTTGGCTTTTTCAAATTTTCAAATGTTTTTGTATTTTCTGAAAAATTTCCTACTCCCCCTAAAATTCAAAACAATTTAAAGAAAATTTGACAACCCGATACTGATAGCTTTGTCTCGCTATCCATTTTCTGCATCTCATGCTCTGTTTTGCAAAAATATACCCCCATGATTTACAAACATTGATTTTTTACAATTTAAAAACCGTTTTTCAATCTTGTGAAATTAATCATGTTTGTTCAGCCGTGAGGGTTTCGGCATATTCACTCAACATTTTTTTTTTCATTTTTGACAAATTTAAAACAAACATATTTTTGATTTTTCAAGTTTTTGACAAACTAAAAACATATTTTTGGTTTTTAAATTTTCAATTTTTAGGGTTTTTGAAATATTGTTTATTTATATACAAAAATCAAACAAACTCCCTGTTTAACCATCGCAGGGATCAGCAGCCTCCTCTTCTCGTGCCAGGCTGCTCCAACACTTCTCTTCTTGACATTCAAATTTCTTCGGAAGCACCTGCACATTCAAATTACTCAATTACTTTAACAATTTAGCCCAGGTCTGTTTGACCTTAGGCATTTCAACACAATATGATTCATTCAACTTCGGAAAATCTTTGTCATTTTGTACAAAGAACTTTTCAATTTTGACATCAACTTTTTCATCATTTACCGAAGCGATTTGTTTCTTAACCGACCATGCTTGACCTTTTGGAGTCCCTCTTTTGTAAAAATGTGAATCTTTTTGACCATTTTGATTCTGAACAACAGTTGGTTTCCAAAATTGTTGTGGTTTTGTTGCATCGATATTTGTTCTCCAACTTTGTGTTGTTCTAAATCTGGGTGTGTGAGAACTCCAGGTCTGTCTAGAATCGAACTTATTCGGGTTTGATTTCCAAGTTTGATTTGAAGCAAACTTGTTTGTGTTGTACGTCCAAGTTTGTTTTGAATCAAATCTGGTTGACCTTTGTTTCACATCCTCAGATTTCTGTTTCTCAACTTTATCAGACTTCTTTTTCATCTCAACATCAACAGGTTTCAAATTTGGACACTTGCGTGCAAGATGTCCAGTTTGATCACACTTAAAACATGTTCTCTTTGAGACATCTTTGACCTGTTGTTGTTTTTTCTGAGCATAGAACTCTTCATTAGACTATCGTCTAAATTGGAGTTCTTTCTCTTCTTCGAAACTTTCTCCATGAACAAAGTTCATCTTTGCCTGATAATTTGGCATTTCATTTTTCTTCCAATTCTGTTTCTTTTTATAACCCAACCCAGCCTTCATGTTTTTCTTCTTGAAACCAGGTTTGTTATAAAAGGTTTTGTGACCTTTTTCAGCAAACTTTGGAATTTCAATTTTTTCAATTTCAATCATTTTGAAAATTTTATCAGTCTTTTCTGAAATCACATTCTGAATCGGGAATACAATATCTAAGAATAATTTGTCTGATCCAATCATGGTATACCAATCCTTTTGAATCATCATTCAAATTTTTCTCAGATTTTGAGTTTTTCAGATATTCTTCATGAAAACTACGTTCATTAACATCCTGTGATTCAGATTTACCTGTTTCAATCGACTCTTCTTTCAACACACATTCAACGACCTTACCTACCACCTCTGAATCACTTGAATCATCAGATTTGGAATAGGTTACGTCAATGTTATCTGGCAATTGATCGACTATGTTGAAAGCTTTTTCAACCTTCTCATCATCATAAAATGCGAACTTTTCCGGTGGTGGAACTTGATGAAACTCTGAGCCAATACCTTTCTAGTTTTGCTCAGAATCTTTACCATCCGGTTTTAGATTGAAAATTCTTTCAAGCACATATGATGATGCATGATAACTATGTAACTTGTTGTTATCCTGTTCTAAATCAGCTATTTGACGCTTTAGCTTAGCAACATCCTCAATGTAAGAATTGACAACTTGTTGCTTTATTGAATACTTTCGCTTAAACGTATCAGTTGTTTTCAGAACAGTATTTCAATCTGGATTGAACAAGTTTCATTTGACTTTTCACATTTTCATATGACTCTTTTGTAATGTGATATGCCAATTTTATTGAATCGTATTCCTTTTTTATTTCTTGACATGCATTTTCATTTTGAACACATTCTTCTGTCATTTTTGAAACCTTTTCTTTCAAAATTTCATTTTCTTTTTCTAAATTTTTACATTTTTGAGAAAGTTTTTCATCATTTTCTTTTAAAACCTTTTCATTTTCTAGCATTTCTTTGCATTTTTCTTTGAAAACTTCTTCGATTTTATTAAATTCAAGATCTCTTGTTCTGAATTTTTCGTCTTTTTCAGTACAAGCACTGCACATTTCCATGCATTTCTTGCACTGTTCAACATTTTTGTTTATGATCTCAGAATCAGAATTTACCTCAGTGATTGGCACTTCGGTGTTCTCTTCTGCATTTGTCTGAGTTCGATCAGCATCTTTCTTTTTCTCATCACCAGCACCAGCATCACTATTCACTTCAACCGAACTTTCCATCTTCACTTCTTCTTCTTCTTCTTTCTTCTTGTCTTGCTGTTCTTCAATAACAACTTTTTCTTCAACAACTTCTTTTATCACCTTCTCTTCCTCTTCTATCTTCACATCCTCAACTTTCACAGCTTCGACTTTAACTTCTTCAGCAACTTTCTTCAGATCATCTACTAAATTTTCAACATTCTTTTTCATTCTTTCTTCATCCCTCTTTTTCAAACTCGCGGTCATCACGTCACGAATTATCTTGTCCAGCCTTTTCAGATAAGCTGTTTTATCTATCGCAACATTTAAATAGTATTCGCCGGGCAGAGGAATTACTGCAAGAACATCATCAAAAACAACTCCCTTTCGATGAACGACAGGATCACCATTTTGGTTGATATAACAATCTCTCTTCTTGTCGTATCTTCCACAGTAATTTGCATCTTCGTATTCTTCCTGCGTTTTCTCAATTCTGCAGCCTGCAAAGAATCTTTCTCTTTCGGTTTTCTCACTCAGAATTTCTTCTCTGGTTTTCTCTTTGATTACAGCAACAAAAGCATGATGTTTGCTCTTTGATATAGTTCTGCCATGAGCTATGAATCGATCATCAACACGATCTTCTTCTGGAAGAATCTCACTCCAATCATACCCTTCGTCATCATGGATTACTACACATGCTCTTGATTTCTCTTTGGGATCATTTTCAATCAGTTTCGGCTCTTCTTTGCTACGGTGGTAAATCGCCTTTCGGTAATAATCATCATTGAAAGGTTTCTCAGTTTCGTCAACTTCAGAATTTTTGCATTCTCTTTTGAAATGACCCTTTTGTTTGCATCTGAAATTAGGTCACTTTGGATTTATCAAATCCCAGCTTTGTTGACGGTCCACCTATTGACTGCTTCCCAGTAATCTCCATATATCTTTGAGCTCTTCGAATGCAACTTGCTAAACACCAGCGTATGTCAATGAGTTCCATTTCTGCTGGGTCGATCTGGTCGTAGTCTTCCTTTGTCAGTTCTGAGTTTCCTATTTTCCCAGACACTAGACCTTCGTATAACTCTAACACAGATGCCAGAAAACTCATTTGTTGTTTTGCTGCATTGATGCTCATAGCCGAAGAATTCTTTAATTTTAGAGCGATGTTGCAGAGAACTTCTTCAGATTCTTCAGGATTTGCTTTTGTAGAAGATGAAGGATATCCTTGATTGTAGCTTGATGAGCTTTTCTGTGGTTCTTTTGACTTTTCAACACTGAATCCCGTCTTTGGCGATTCACCAACTTTCACCGAAGGTGTGTTACCTTTGTAATAAAGACCTACATTCTGTTGATGTGAAGAATTACTCATTTTGCTTTGTTTCTGCAATTCAAGTTCATGACTTTCAATCTTTTCAATCAGCACATCAAGAGTAATTGTTTCATATAACACATCATTTTTCAGAATAAAAACAAACGTTTGCCACTGATCAGCTCGTGGTAACGCTTCAATTATTTTGCCAATTACTTCTTCTCGTGTTTTTACTATCCCAAACCTATCAAGCTCAATTTTTAGATGACAAAAACGTTCAATCATTTGCCTCACTGTCTCTCCTTTCAAACTATCAAAAAAATCAAATTCCTTTTTTAGTAAAGTTATTTTGTTTTTCTTGATTTGCTTACCCCCTTCGGCTTTAACCCTTAACGCTTCCCAAACCGATTTTGATGACCCATCATGATTTAACAAAGAAAATATATCATCTCGGATAGATTGTTGAATCAAAGTGATCATCTTCTGCTCATATGAGAATTTCCGTTTGTCTTCATCGGTAAGATCATTGAGATGGATCTCTTCTTTCTTGTCATTGATAGGTTGACTGTATCCAAACTCTAAGCAGAACCAGCTCTCGTGAGCATATGCCTTGGTCCAGTTCAAGAATCTTTCTTTCCACCAAGTATAATCCTCTATATTCTCATGCTTAGGTGGTTTAGAATAAGTTCCATAGAAGTTATCATGTTTATATAATCATTGATTGTTTTTGTTATTGATTTCGTGTGACGGTTGATGTCTTAGACGATTCGGATGTAAACGCATTGTAGAACGTGTTGTAGAACTCTTCAGCCATGATATAAACTTCTCGAATCACCTGAATATAAACAAACAAGATTAGTTCAATTACTATCAAACAACTTGATCGGACGGGAATCCGGTCGAGTGGGTCAACAAAAGTCAACTTTCAATGAATATGGAGGTAATCTGTTCGAGCTGCTGTCCGTTCGATCTGATGTCCGAACGAGCTGCTGTCCAAACGAGCTGCTGTCCGAACGATTCACAATGTATTTGACTAGAGTGGTAATTCGAACGACCTGCTGTTTGTTTGACCCACTTGACTTTTTAAGGTGGCAACTCGTTCGACCCACTGTTCGATCGAGTGACACAAAGTGAAGTAATTATCAATCAAAGAACATGCAAACTGACAATATCACATGGACATCATTACTAGAGAGCTAATGGTCAGATAATTCACATGGGCTTCAGACAAGTCCAAACTTCACGTGAGTATATGAATATCTAAAACTCAATTGGACTGTTTATAACAAGTGGGCTGCTATTTTTGACTTTGATATTTCAAAATAGAATGTGATTGGGCCGATTCAAATGAATCATTTAAAACATTAATGGATCTGCAATTTTCATGTAATATAGATCACATATGGCCGACAAAAATTATCACAAGATGCATTTAATGAGCTGACACAAATCACAATACTACACATGCAATGGTTGCTAATATAAGACTCACATGATATATGACTCGATCGAGTGAGTCAACAAAGTCAATGCTTTTAATGAATTGCAGTGAAAACGGGTGAGACAATGATTCGGAATGCTGTCCGTTCGGACTGTACTATGAATGAGTGACAGTCAACAAGTCAACAAATTTAATGAATGGAAATAGAATATGTGGGACAATGGATCGGACTGCTGTCCGTTCGGACTGTTGTCCGATCAGATAACAGTCAACAAGTCAACAATTAATGAAATGTAATGAAAGAATGATGCTATGGATCGGACTACTGCTCGTTCGGACTGTAGTCCGATCGGGTGACACCAAGAACATGAACAACAACAGTCAAGATATTCACAACTTTTTGGGACCAAAAATCTTAGATTTCTCCCAAACGGCTAAGAATTTGGTTATGAAAATTTATAGGCTTTTAGATAAATGGTTTTCGCATAACATATCCAAAAATCAGCAATTTTTAACCGTAAAAACTTGTTTAATTTGGCGTTTTTTAGTTAGAAACGTGACGAAATGAAAAAGATGAAGAAGTTAAGAAAATCTGATGAAATTTGGATCTGAATCTGATGATTTCTCGAGCGGAATTGTGTGTTTGATCCGTGCAATCGAGCTCCTGCTCTGATACCACTTGTTAGGACCGGTTTTGACTCCGTAACGATTGCGAACCGAACGTGTGACGTGCGGAATCCGTACACGAACGTGACCAAACACACAAGAACGTAATATAATCGGTGATTCTATTGATCGTACGACAATTACAAAGCACCGTGAATCACCTTGGAGCACTTTCTCTCTCTAGACTTTCTCTCTCTAGCTCTAGATCTTCAAGTCTCAAATGGCAAAAGTCTCAAAAGTCTTTAACTCTAACCCTAACTCTTCTATTTATAGGCCAAGGCTTATAAGAGCTTTCCTCTTATTTACAATATTGCCACCTTGCCTTTTCTATCTAATTATAACAATATAAGGCTAGATCCAATCATTTTCAGCTATGACTCGCATTGACGGAGGTGATAGACATAAATGCACCAACAGATAGTAATGAGGAAATACTTGAACAAATTGTGTGTTTGAGTATGTAATCATACTTGCGGAGTAATGAGTTTAGTATGATAAGAGGAACAATCGATGATAAAGTCATGTTGAATGATGTATGATATCCTTATATGTTAAAAATGAACTAAGTTGTGTTAAACTGATGAAATTCGATTACATGAACTTGGTTAAATAAGTAGTTAAAACGGTAGCCTAATAAGGATGCTTACCGTATAATGAAAAAGTAATTAAACGAGTAGTTAAGCTACATCGTGTAATTACTTTTGTCAAATGGGCAATTTGACTTTTTAAAGTCAAACTTGTCACACCCCGACCACGAAGAACATACAAATCGTGGCGGAAACATCGGGGATGTTGTAACAGAATTTATTGTTTCAAATCCATGGCAATGAAGTTTCGTTTTATTAATCAAATATGAAAGTATACATTGTTTAAACAAGAACCAAAGAGTACATAACATAAATTAACTAGTTCTTGTCTCGTTTTAAGTTACTAAGGCACAGGTCCGCCTAAGTATGTCTTGATAAGTCCTATGCATCATCTCCTGAAAACACATGTGAAAATAGGTACGTCAGCATAAAAATGCCTGTGAGATACATAGGTTTTGTGAAAACAGAATTCATGACTTATGTTTGAGAAAAATGTTTAGTCATGAACCTTGTAATTTGCTTTGTCTTGTAAATCATTTGAAGAACGGTAAGATCAGATGATATGTATAAGTAAGAGAATAATGCATGGTTAACTGAATAACCATGTAAAATGAGTTCGTATAAGATAAGTTGTTTGTAAATCGAGATCTTGTGAAAAGTGTGTTATTTGTATAAAATGTCATATGTCTCAAAATGAAATGATTCAAATAATGCTACAATATGTAATACCACACAAACACTTATATATAGGAAGTACCAGCGGCGTATCCACCATGCTTGTGTCATATTACACACGCTTCGTTACTTAGATCACTTGCTCAAACCAAACCATCAAGATGAAATGTTTAACAATGGTAGAAATGTTCATGTATAGTCAAATGTCTATTGTCAATTGTAAATCATGTCAACGGATACAACTGGTTCACATGGTTCAATGGTTACAAACGGTTCATAAAATCAAAGGGTTAAGACGGTTCACATAGTCAAATGGTTACAACGGTTCGAAATGTAGTACAATGTGTTCATATGCTGGATGAGCATATGCAACAGAAATGCAATGTAAAACATTGTACTAAGTATGCACACAATGGGCGTACGTAGCATGAAATGTATTGTAAAGTGATGTACTAAGTATGCACACAATGGGCGTACGTAGCATGAGATGTATTGTAAAGTGATGTACTAAGTATGCACACAACGGGCGTACGTAGCATGAGATGTATTGTAAAGTGATGTACTAAGTATGCACACAATGGGCGTACGTAGCATGAGGTGTATTGTAAAGTGATGTACTAAGTATGCACACAACGGGCGTACGTAGCATGAGGTGTATTGTAAAGTGATGTACTAAGTATGCACACAATGGGCATACATAGCATAAAATGTATTGAAATCATGTACTATAAATGTACTAATGAACATAGCAGGTATATGATGTGAAAACATGGAAAGCATGAAAGTAACAAGTAGGCACATGTGTTTCACCCCAAAATGTTTGGAAAACAGTAAAAGAGGGGTTCAATGTACTCACCTGAGATTGCTTTGAAGTCCTTGTATAACAATGAAATAATGCTAGAGATCACGGAATATCAAACGGCACCTAATAGGTAGCTATATTAATATACCGGACCAAAATCGGAAGGATTGGATAGTATGCGGGTTCGTAAACCAAACGAGTATGGAGACTCGTGTAATATGGTTTAACAAAGCCTACATACTAAAATGAAACCTAATCTAAGTGCTTACGGCCCATTACGACCCGTTTAGGTAGCTTATGCTACCTTAACGCGTCGTTCGCGTAGAACACGTTTGGAACGCCTAACATCGTGACCACAAGGTATAACCTTGGAAGGTTACAGCTATGGTCACCTAATGTGTTTGGTCGGATCCTAAAGATCGACCAAATTGGTCGGGTTCGAAAGTATAAGCGATTGTTTAGATCGCTTACCTTACGGCCCTATATAAGCACTATACTAAAAGTGATGAGCTAAGCATGTTAGAACATGCTTAACTAAGTTTAGAAAACAGGTTTGGCATCAAAACAAACGGTCTTGATACTCATGAGTAGTTTGGTTACAAAATACGCAAGAATGCGCATTTTGGCCGAAACTATGTGCAAAAGATACACATATTTATACAAGATCCCAAGTATGAAATACAATATTTCATCGGCTTGGTATTTGTTTGATGGTCGCGGTGACACAGGTGTCACAGTCTCCCCTACTTTAGGAAATTTCGTCCCGAAATTTATTCGTAGGAGTCTATTTGTGACTCTGCCAAATAACCATCAGCGATATGCAAGGCAATATCCTGTCATTTCCTTAACGGTCATTCTTCAGAAACGAAAATGAACAGACGGAGTCATTTTCCTCAACGAGTATTCTTCAGAAATGGGAATGACGGAATAAGCAAACGAATGTTCATTTCCCCCACGGGCAAATCTTCAGAAACGAAAATGAACTAACGGAGTCATTTTCAACGGTTGCTTCATCATAGTTGGAAATGAAAAATTTGCACAACGGATATTCATTTCCTCAACGGGTAAATCTTCGGAAACGAAATGAACTAACGGAGTCATTTTCAACGGTTGCTTCCTCAGAGTTGGAAATGAAGGATTACACAACGGATATTCATTTCCCCCAACGGAAAAATCTTCAGAAACGAAAATGAACTAACGGAGTCATTTTCAACGGTTGGTTCCTCAGAGTTGGAAATGAAGGATTACACAACGGATATTCATTTCCCCCAACGGATAAATCTTCAGAAACGAAAATGAACTAACGGAATCATTTTCAACGGTTGCTTCCTCAGAGTTGGAAATGAATAGGGTTAACTCTAGACACATGACAGAACTTGCTGTGATTTCTGTGCACTAAATTCCATAATTATGTATGCATCCATAATTACGTAATCCCTTGCACAGTCCGCACAGTTTGTTTTGTAATGTTTTGGGGAAAGATATCAAACTTGTGATGAGGGTGACTAGACTTCCATAGGGTCCTTTTAATTAGATCGACAGAGGATCTACTTAGTTAGGCCACCAAGGAGTCCTTTCAGCTATATCATCACATGATATCCCTAACCAGATTTTTGGATCAATCTGTTTAACTAGACCACTCAAGGGGTCTAATTATGAAGTAGTACTTTATAATTCAAGGGACTTTAACTACAGCGTAGAAGTCCATTAAGGATTTTAAGTAATACCTTTGGGTATCCTACTATGAATCTCTTGTACAAGGATATGTAAGATTCTACCAGGATTTGGATAACATAATTTGGATCACACAACAACACATAAGGGAACACATAAGCACAAAGTCACATAATTGTTTAACTTGATTATAAATTTGTTATTAACTTGTTATCGATTGAATACGGATATGGAAACCAGTCGATGGGCTTCAATGTTCACTGGGATCTATCTGAGAAGATAGGAAGATCTCCCAAAATTCGATTTTTGATTACAAGGAATCACCACATTCGAATTAAGGTATACAACAATTAAGGACTTACGGGAAATCCTCAGGTACCCTATTAAGGATTTATTGTGGTATTTTGGGTATTCGTCACGTGTTGTAACTTGCGCCTTGTCCTTCGTTTTCCTTAGAAGAAACGGGTACTTAGGAATTTCGTGGAAGACGCAAGAGATCATCGAATGGGAGAATTTTGGGGGTAGTTTGTTCTTCAAGGAATACGGTTCTTTGATTGTCGGTATTGTAAGGGATATGTCGTTTATACATGCAACCACAGAAATACATTGCAATGTAAATAAAAGATTTATTTATAAACAATGATAACAACTGTTTCTTGGATCTTGACAACAAAAGAAAATAATACATAAGACGTGATTAATTCTAAACGATGTTGTCTTCTAGTCAGTCAGATGCTCATCCTTGTGCTGGATTTGCATTAGCAAGCTTTGGGCAATTTCTTCGGAAATGACCCATCTCGCCACAGTTGAAACAAGAGCCTGGTAGAAAACGACCTTGAGCAGGATTGTTGCCAGCTTGGTTTGGCGCAGCTGCAGTTGGGTAGACTCTTGCTGTATGGCCTATAAGTCCACAAGCTTGGCATTTGCGGCACTGTACATTGGCATGATGATGGAGGCTACATTGGTCGCACAAGGGTGCGGTTCCATTGTATGGTTTTCTAGCAGGGGGTTGAGCTGGTTGGTTGGGGACGGCTTGACCATTGTGAGCGACGACGGCGAAGTTCTGAGAAGCCTTTCGCTTCTTTGACTTCTTAGGGGATTCAGTCTGTTCATCCGTGGTCTTTGATTCCTCGATTGGGTTCGATTCCCCGACCGGTTTCTTGTCACCTTCTCGGAAAAGTTTACCTTTCCTGATCTTTGATTCAGTCAAGGTTGCAGATAGCTCAATGGCCTGTCTAACTGTAGTAGGGTTGCTACCAGTCACAATGTCTTGTATTGAGTCAGGGAGGCCATCAATGTACTTTTCGATTGCCTTATCCAAAGGCGTGACCATGTCTGGGCATAACAGACTTAATTCCTCATAACGATCCGTGTAGGCTCGATGCTCACCGCTAACTTGCTTAAGATCGTCGAACTCTGTTTCCAAGGTCTTGATCTCGTGACGAGGACAGAATTCCTTCATCATCAGAGCTCGAAGCTCTTGCCATGTTTGAGCCAGTGCCACATCGGCACCCCTATCTCTCATCACACCATTCCACCATGCCAAAGCTCGTTTCTCAAAGACGCTAGATGCGAATTCTACCTTTCGCTCGTTTGGACATTGAACATGTCTGAAGGTGCTCTCTAAACTCTCGAACCATTGCAGAAGTGCAGTCGCTCCTTGAGACCCAGAAAACTTTGATGGCTTAGCCGAGTTGAACGTCTTGAAGTTGCAGGGGGCATTATTGTTGTTGTTGGCTTGGTTCCATTGAGCAAAGAGGTTTGGGAATTGAGCAGCCATTTGCTGCGCAATGATTTCTGCCAGTTTGGCAGTCGCTATGTGACACCTGTGTCACTTCAACCATCAAACAAATACCAAGCCAATGAAATATTGTATTTCATACTTGGGATCTGTATAAATATGTGTATCTTTTGCACGTATCAATTCTTGTTCGATTTCGGGCTTTAAATCGCTTTCTGGAAGGTTATACGCGATCTGATGCGTAAATATAACCAGTTTAATGCAACAAATACTCCGGAACAGTGAAATAGGCTTAACATACCTTAAATAACCATTACATAACTTAGAAATAAGTTTTGGATGGTTTGGTATGCCGAAATCAAGTTTATTCGCTTACAGGGACTAAATTCGACAAACTGCGAAAGTATGTCAATTTGTACTGTAACAGACCTCCTGGAACTTGATCATAAGTTAAGTATGCCCTAAATATTCTTTACATTGCTTAGAAATAGGCTTTGAGGTGTTTGGTGCGCAAAAATAAACTTTATGCTCATTCAGGGACTAAAAGCGTCAAAAAAGTGCATAAGTTTGCATGTTCGCGCATATTTTACGTTCTGAATACTTCCGGACTTCCAAAAATTTATGTAAGCATTAAAATATTTTATTTTAGTGTTTGGTATGATAAATTCCATTCGTCGCTTAATTTGGATCGTTTTTGCGTTCGTTACGACTCCCGTCGTAATTAAGCGAATAACGCAACCGTACGACCAAACGAACCGACATCTGTGATGTCTTTGAGCATATTTTAAGTTCCCTATACTTTAATATCATTTTAGAGCCTTGAAATGAGGTTAAAGGGGTTTAAAAGTGCCAAAAAAAAAATCAAGTTTTACAAGTGTAGGGACCATTTTTGAAATTTCTGGCAGATTCAATGAACCTAGTCCATTTTGAAGTGTTAATGGTTTTCACCCATGGTTTTGCAAAACCATGGGATGGTATTCTATGAACATAGTCCACATTATCATGGTTTTTGAAAACCATGTGCCCACATGTAAGGTCTAGATCAAATCACGTTTTTCGACGAACGATCTTAACGGTTCAAGGAAATCTATAAATACCCCTCACCCATTTCATTCTTCCTCACATTTGAATCTGATTCTACACTCTCTAAGTGGAAGTATATGCTTCCTACCTGAGAGTGAATCGGGTTCGAATCTTGCGGGGACCTTCTGTAAGTATTCTTTCGCGTTTTTCCTTCGTTTTAGCGTTAAAGTCAAACTGCGTTTGACTTTCTGCATTAACCAGTTTATGGTCAATGCGAAGTTCGTTTGAACTTCATAACGTGAGTGTAATCACGATGGTTATAGTCCCTAGTAACCATGCCTACTGATTACCACGTTATCTAGGCTCAGTGACGAGTCATAGTTTCGGCCAAAATGCGTTTTCTCGCGTATTTTGTAACCAAACTACTCTAGGGTATTAAAACCGTTTGTTTTAATACCAAACCTGTTTTCTAACTTTACTAAACATGTTCTAGCATGTTTAGCTCGTCGCTTTTAGATTTGTGCTTGTTTAGGGTCGTAAAGGTAAGCGATCTAATCAATCGCTTATGCTTACGAACCCGACCCATTGGTCGATCTTTAGGATCCGACCAAACACATTAGGTGACCATAGTTGTATAGGGAATAACCTTCCGAGATTATACCTTATGGTCACGACGTTTAGTTAGTTATATGATAGGTAGTTTATATGCCTTAGGTAAATTACCAAAATGCCCTTTTTACGCATAAATTCATTTTAAGTCTATGTAACGAAATTTTTGACATCTAAACTGATTTAACAACAATATTAAACATGTTAAGGCATATCTTGCTTGTCATAGGACTAGTAAGGCATTCCAAACGCGTTTTACGCAAACGACGCGTTAAAGTGGCGTAAGCTACCTAAACGGGTCGTAATGGGTCAAAAGCACTTAGGATAGGTTTCGTTTTAGTACGTAGGCTTTGTTAAACCATATTACATAAGTTCCCATACTTATTTGGTTTACGAACCCTTGTACTACCCGATCCTCCGATAGGTCCGTTTATTAATGTAGATACCTATATTAGGTGCCGTTTGATTTCCGTGATCCCTGTAGCTTTGCTTGGTTGTTGTTCAAGACTTCTAAGCATCCTCAAGTGAGTACATAGACCCCTCTTTTACTGTTTTCCAAACATTTTGGGGTGAAACACATGTGCCTACTTGTTACTTTCATGATTTCATGCTTTTATATCATATACTTGCTATGTTCATTAGTACACTATCAGTACATGATTTCATTGTGTTTTTGCTATGTATGTTTACTTAGCATACTTAGTACATCGTTTTACATGACATTTCATGCTATGTATGTTCATCATACTTAGTACATTTTACATCACATGCTATGTATGCCCATTGTGTGCATATATAGTACATCGTTTTACAAAGACATTTTATACTTGGTATCATGCTATGTATGTCCATCTGTCGCATACCTAGTACATTTTACATCACATGCTATGTATGCCCATTGTGTGCATATATAGTACATCGTTTTACAAGACATTTTATGCTTTGTATCATGCTATGTATGTCCATCCGTCACATACTTAGTACATTGATTATGCATTCTTACCTATGGTTTGGTTATTTCACTTGCCATACATGACATTTTGTTTACACATTACTTGATTGACATTTGACAACGGTTTAGACATGAGCAATTTACATTGGTGGTTTATGTGGGTAAGTGATTTGAGTAACGAGACATGTGTAATGTGATACAAGCATGGTGGATACGCCGCTGGTACTTCCTATATATAAGTGCTTGTATTATATTACATGGCGTAGTGTTATTTGAATCATTCATTTGGATTTATACATTTTTACACAAATAACATATTTTTTCACAAGACATTGTTTACAAGACAGTTTGTTTTATACAAACTCATTTTTACTTGGTTATTCATTTAACCTTACATCATTCTTTTAACTATACATATCTATCATCGATTTTCAAACATTTTATAAAAGCAAACACTTAAACTGGATTCATGACAAGTTTTTAAACATTTTCTAAAACCTAGGTCATGAATCCTATTTTTCATAAAACCTATGTACTCGCCGGCATTTTTATGCTGATGTATTTTCACATGTGTTTCAGGTGCTATAGTTGATGATGTTTGATGATGATATTGATGCATACTCACATAGGATTGGACGAGGCCTTAGTGACATTAAAAGATGCAAGACTAGTTAATTTTTGTTACGTTTCCTTGTTGTTAAGACATTGTAACTCGTTTAATTCAATAAAACGAAATTTGTTTAATCCATGGTTGTGAAACAATGATTCTGTTACAACACTCCCCGACGTTTCCGCCACATTTTGTTGTTTTACGTGGTCGGGGTGTGACACGCTATCTGGTTTTCGCGTCGAGGAGGCATTCTAAAAGAGAAACAAGAAAGAAAATAAATGAAATGGCATTGGGTAAGAATAGGATGTTACAATTACCGACCATAATCATGGTTGATGGTCATTTGTTTGAACCACGAAGCAAACAAACAACATCTAGGCTGAATCAAAGCAAATAGATCCTCATAGTGTATCGAGAAGACATGCTCGCCTATAAGTGGACACTCACCCCAAGAGTTCCCAGGTAAGAGTGACTGGTCCGAGTATGTGGATTTGTACGAACACTCTAGCCTTAGACAGAAAACCCAGGGTACAGGCATTCACTCTTCCAGTTTGCACGTGTTCACACTATTTAGGACCCAAAACCTTGACGAGATTTTGATAACTCAAAGGGGTTCAAAACCTTGTAACAGAGGGTTCAAAACCTAGTAATCAATCATCCTAGAACAGATGATTAGTTTTCAAAGCGGTTTTGAAATTTATGTTCTTGTTGTGGTCGTCGCCTAAGGATATGTGACGGTATTGTTTTATGACTAAACGCAAGTAAACTCGCGTTAGGGTCCTAGGAAGGTTATAGACTAGGTCAAAGCATTAGTAATAACCTAATTCCCTATAACCATTGGCTCTGATACCAACTTTTCTGTCACACCCCGACCACGAAGAACATACAAATCATGGCAGAAACATCGGGGAGTGTTGTAACAGAATTTATTGTTTCAAATCCATGGCAATGAAGTTTCGTTTTATTAATCAAATATGAAAGTATACATTGTTTAAACAAGAACCAAAGAGTACATAACATAAATTAACTAGTTCTTGTCTCGTTTTAAGTTACTAAGGCACAGGTCCGCCTAAGTATGCCTTGATAAGTCCTATGCATCATCTCCTGAAAACACATGTGAAAATAGGTACGTCAGCATAAAAATGCCTGTGAGATACATAGGTTTTGTGAAAACAGAATTCATGACTTATGTTTGAGAAAAATGTTTAGTCATGAACCTTGTAATTTGCTTTGTCTTGTAAATCATTTGAAGAACGGTAAGATCAGATGATATGTATAAGTAAGAGAATAATGCATGGTTAACTGAATAACCATGTAAAATGAGTTCGTATAAATAAGTTGTTTGTAAATCGAGATCTTGTGAAAAGTGTGTTATTTGTACAAAATGTCATATGTCTCAAAATGAAATGGTTCAAATAACGCTACAATATGTAATACCACACAAACACTTATATATAGGAAGTACCAGCGGCGTATCCACCATGCTTGTGTCATATTACACACGCTTCGTTACTTAGATCACTTGCTCAAACCAAACCATTAAGATGAAATGTTTAACAATGGTAGAAATGTTCATGTATAGTCAAATGTCTATTCTCAATTGTAAATCATGTCAACGGATACAACTGGTTCACACGGTTCAATGGTTACAAACGGTTCATAACATCAAAGGGTTAAGACGGTTCACATAGTCAAATGGTTACAACAGTTCGAAATGTAGTATAATGTGTTCATATGCTGGATGAGCATATGCAACAGAAATGCAATGTAAAACATTGTACTAAGTATGCACACAATGGGCGTACGTAGCATGAAATGTATTGTAAAGTGATGTACTAAGTATGCACACAATGGGCGTACGTAGCATGAGATGTATTGTAAAGTGATGTACTAAGTATGCACACAACGGGCGTACGTAGCACGAGATGTATTGTAAAGTGATGTACTAAGTATGCACACAATGGGCGTACGTAGCATGAGGTGTATTGTAAAGTGATGTACTAAGTATGCACACAATGGGCGTACGTAGCATGAGGTGTATTGTAAAGTGATGTACTAAGTATGCACACAATGGGCATACATAGCATAAAATGTATTGAAATCATGTACTATAAATGTACTAATGAACATAGCAGGTATATGATGTGAAAACATGGAAAGCATGAAAGTAACAAGTAGGCACATGTGTTTCACCCCAAAATGTTTGGAAAACAGTAAAAGAGGGGTTCAATGTACTCACCTGAGATTGCTTTGAAGTCCTTGTATAACAATGAAATAATGCTAGAGATCACGGAATATCAAACGGCACCTAATAGGTAGCTATATTAATATACCGGACCAAAATCGGAAGGATTGGATAGTATGCGGGTTCGTAAACCAAACGAGTATGGAGACTCGTGTAATATGGTTTAACAAAGCCTACATACTAAAATGAAACCTAACCTAAGTGCTTACGGACCATTACGACCCGTTTAGGTAGCTTATGCTACCTTAACGCGTCGTTCGCGTAGAACACGTTTGGAACGCCTAACATCGTGACCACAAGGTATAACCTCGGAAGGTTACAACTATGGTCACCTAATGTGTTTGGTCGGATCCTAAAGATCGACCAAATTGGTCGGGTTCGAAAGTATAAGCGATTGTTTAGATCGCTTACCTTACGGCTCTATATAAGCACTATACTAAAAGTGACGAGCTAAGCATGTTAGAACATGCTTAACTAAGTTTAGAAAACAGGTTTGGCATCAAAACAAACGGTCTTGATACTCATGAGTAGTTTGGTTACAAAATACGCAAGAATGCGCATTTTGGCCGAAACTACGACTCGTCACTAAGCCTAGATAACGTAGTAATCAGTAGGTATAGTCGCCATGGACTATAACCATTGTGATCACGCTCACGTTATGAAGTTCCAATGAACTTCATGTTGACCATAGGCTGGTCAACGCAAAAAGTTAAACAAAACGTTGACTTTCGGACTCGAAAAGCGAATAAAAGAACGAAAGAACACTTACGAAGGGTCCCCGAAAGCTAATCTCGATCCAGGAGCTCAGGTATGAAGCAAAGGCCTCAACTTAGAGCTTTGGATCAGATTTTGTGAGTTTTTAGCCAAAAGGGGGGGGTATTTATAGGAAATGTAAAGCCGTTAGGATCGTTTCTTGAATATCGTGCCACGATCCAAGCCGTACACTTGTCGCAAAGTTGTGGTGCCTTATTTTGCCCCCACCATAGGAATCCGACACGTGTCGTTGCCCTTTAGGTGTTCGAAAGGCCAATGCAAGTGGATCAGAAACATTGCATCTGGTCTATTTGTCTGATGCGGCCCGCGTAAGGAAGCACACAAAACCCAGGCGGGCCGCCTGGCCCTGCCTGATCAGCATAAAGTTTCAGAAATTACAGTTTTAGTCCCTGTTGCATATTTAAGCCATTTCCGACACTTCTAAGGCCTGTAAAGCCAACTTTAAGGCCCTAAAATGATGCCTAAACATTGTGGACATGAAACATGCTAAAAAATGTTCCGGATGTCGGTTCGTTTGGCCGTACGATCGCGATGTTCGCTTTATTACGACGAAATGCGCATAAGCGCGAAAGACGATCCAAATGACGCGACGAATGGATTTTTCTCATGCCAAACACTAAGGCATAATATAAGGATGCTTACATAAATTTTTGGATGTCCGGATGTATTCAGAACGTAAGTTATGCGCGAAAGTGCAAACTTATGCACTTTTTGACACTTTTAGTCCCTGAATGATCCAAAAGTTTATCTTAGCATACCAAACCCCTCAAAGCCTATTTCTAAGCTATGTAAAGGATATTTAGGGTATGTTTAACTTATGGACATGTTCCGGAATGTCTGTTTTAGTACGAATCATCATATTTTCGCAGTTTGTCAAGTTTAGTCCCTATAAGCGAATTAACTTGTTTTTGCCATACCAAAGCCTTCAAAACTTATTTCCAAGTTATGTGAAGGTTATTTAAGGTATGTTAAGTATATGTTGGTGTTCCGGAGTATTTGTCGCATTAAACTGAGTACGTTTACACACCAGTTTGCGTATAATTCTCTAGAAAGCGTTGTAGAGTTTGAAATTGAACAAGAATTGATATGTGCAAAAGATACACATATTTATACAAGATCCCAAGTATGAAATACAATATTTCATCGGCTTGGTATTTGTTTGATTGTCGCGGTGACACAAGTGTCACAAAACTAACCAATGATATGATCGAATGATAAATTTGATCATAAAGATTGTAGGATGGAATTGTCGTGAATGATTATGACCAATCTAACCATCTTACAACTTACAATGATAGTTTTCGCTTGACAAGCTAGGTGAAAGCTTGGGAAGGAAGCAGGTCAAACAAATCAAGAATGATGAAAAAGCATAATCTGGATGCTAGGTAAGTACAACTTACACTCTTTGTATTAAATACCTATTGGTTTTATAGGTTAAGAATAATATAAAGTTTTGTATGAATTATGATGTTCCGACACGACATGTGCAGTTCGGAATAAAAAGACGATGATAATAAACCATGTTTAATGGTTAAAACGGACCAATATGATAATTTGGTCATGTAATGATTAATAAACAAATGAGTTTCGAATGGTTACCTTATAGGGTAAACCAACATAAATAATAAGAGCAAAACAGTAAATTTGTTACACATTGACAATTACCGTTATTTTTGAAAGACACTTTATGGCGAAAGTCATAATGGGTCAAAAGCAATTAGAAATGGTTTCTAAGTAAAATGACCGTATGGTGGAAACCGGATCGAGTCATGTATGCGAAATGATACTAAATATCATCTCGCAAAGTTAAACGGTCATTTGAACAAAAAGGGGCAAATGGTGAAAATATCACCATTTATACCGTCTAATGAATATTGTCGAGTTTTATGTTCACAGGAGTGAATAGATGAAAGATAACTTGCATCGCTATTAAGTGGCGATTATTAAAGCAAGGTATTAGAACGGGTCAATATAGTGATCCGAGCCAGGTATGTATAATATGTCACACCCTGGCTTTGCGGAAGCGTGGGTTTATTTGGTGTGACTTCTTAATACCATTGCATAATCACAACAATGCTATATGAAATAAAACCATATGATGTTCATCCATTCATCAAGTTTTAAAAGTAAAATACGACAACATTGTTTTAAAAAAATTGACACAACAGACCAATTACAACCATGACAAAATGAAAACATGTTCGACAACATAACAGAAACTAAAAACACAGTTTAAGACTTGTGACCCGTCCATGCAAAGATCACACTTCCTAAAATCGGATGACATCATTATTCTTACGCAGCTTGACATGAGCATACCGTGCCAGATCCACTAATTCCCTGAAATACATGTAGTTTGAAAAATCAACAAAAAGTTGAGCGAGTTCATGTAAAAGTGAGTATGAATAAATCTTTAAAGTATGTATAAAAGTCCCTGGTATGTAGCAATAAGGAAAAAGAGATCACCAATGGGTTGCAAAGCCACTGGTATGTTGTGAGAAAGTGCAGGGAAACTCAAACCTAGCAGATTTGTTACCGGGCTTCGGCTGTAAGACACAGTCACCTCTATGGGCCTCCCCAGCCTCACGGGTGTGGGCTCGCTACACCCAAATAGATCTATCACTCTTGTGTCCCTCGGTCCTAACTAAGAGGATTAATGGCCTCGAGTGTTGTACCCACCCCTCACATGATCTAGTAGTATAAACCCTCCCTACGCTAATGATACCATGTAATAAATGTTTGTAATAATTGTCGCATGCATTTCACCCCCGAAGTATAAAACTGAAAACAGTAAAAAGAAAAGGGGGACACGAACTCACAGAAGTGCGTATCCAGAAACGCCAAACTCCAACTCAATCCGCTGCGTGACGACCTACACGTACTAATTCCTATTAGACGGATGGGTCGTGCCTCAGCTTAAGGTTTAACGTTTTTGGGAAATAGTTAGACAACTATTTCGTGTTCACACTTCTTAATTATTTTATATTCGTATTTCCTTCCCAAGGATGAGGGTAATAATACATGTACGCTTTATAATTCCGAAAATATATTTTTAAGTCTCACTTGAAAAATATATTTTAATCACTTGTCAAAAATGTTTTAAATTCCAAAATATATATATATTTTTCCCAAAAATATTATATTTTACTTCATACATTTTCCAAAATAATACTTTATCAAAATATACGTATAAGAGTAGTTTTCCGAAAAATACATAAGTTACGTTTTAAAGTTCGCCTTGTAACAATAATTATTTTGTGAGAGCGTTGGTATTATTTTGGAGTCGTAATTTCACGGTATTTTCTAGTTATATTATTTTTACCCTAAAAATAATATATCTAGTTCACATAATAAACAGGTAATCACACAAGTGTTTTATTATAAAATATATATTCTAAATATATATTTAACAAGTTTTATTTACGAAAATCCACCTCCGGTACTTGGTATTTTTGTAATAAAAATCATGGCGAAGTTTATTTTGAAAACCAAGTTAAAAATATATTTGTAAACCTTTTGTTATAAAAATATTTCTAAGTGTTATATTTTTAGAAACTTTTCGCCAGAGTTTCCTCTGTAAATGGAGGTGTCCATGCTTTTAGCATATCATTTTCTTTTGAAAAATCAATCAACAATCATCAATCAACAATATATATGATCTTTAATCACTAATTTTGACAAAAATAAACATGAACGATAAACTCATTAACTTGAAAGTTTGTAAAAATATGTAGTAAGTTACTAACATGTTTAGTAGGTCTTGTTATCTTTAAAAATAAGATTAGTTTCTTAAAAACTTTATTTTTAAAGAATTTGAAGTTTAACAACTTCTAGTCATAATTTACAAAAAAAATTTCTTTGTCTAATTTTCTTGTTATACAAGTGTTCTTACACTTGTTTACCTTCTAAAAATATATTTAGTTCATGTAAGACTTGTATCTTTCACTTGGTTCTTTTGAAAAACCACTTGTAGATCTTTAGATCTACAAGTTTATACCCTTATTTTTCAAGAAAAATTACATTTATTCAAGTTACAAGTTCATGGGTAGATGGTTTCATCATCCTTCATATTTCTAGCATTTACATCTTACTAGTTCATGTTCTTGAACATGATCTAGCATGTCTAGATGATGATCCATCCTACTTCTACTAACAAACAACATCAAATAATCATAACTACACAAGATCAACATGATTTACCCATGTATCTTCTCTTTATCCACCCTTTATCACTTTATGTTTAAGACTTGTTCATGTTCTTTAGAGTTTCTTAACTTTTTATCATTCTATCATCTATTAACCACTAAATACAAGAACAAGATGAAGTTTTAGAACACTTACTACTAGCACAAGGCTAGGGGAGAAACAAGGCGTAAAAGTGGTGGATAAAAGAAAACAAGAGCGGTCCTTGAACTTCCGAGTGCACCAAGCTTGTTTGTAGGACTTCTTGCACCTTTGAGTGTATGAAAAATGGCTAGAATGAAACTTGATGGTGGGTGTATGGTGGTGATGGTGTTCGGCCGCAAGCAAGGGGAGGAGGAAAGGAGAGAAGGTTTGATGTTGTGATGGTTGGAAGTGAGAGAGTGATGATCTTATGTGCATATATATAAACCAATTTTCTCTATTATCCAACATATAAAGTGTTACTAATCTACCAACACGAGCAATTAAAATAATCAAAGAAAATGAGAGTGGGACACCTCTTGGTGACCGTCGAGTAGGAGGGGGGGGGTAGGGGGTTGGGTTGTGATGATTTAGTTAGAGTTTAAAGTGTTTAGTTAGGATATTAAGGTGTGTGTTATAATATAAGGTGTGTTAGGGTGTTCGGGGACCCTAACTAGCTCAGAAAAGTAAAAACAATGTATTTGGCAAAATTTTTATGTTCCGGGTAGAGTCCGGTTGTTCGGTTGGATATTGATTCGTTAAAGCTTTAAAGTGCTAAATAAAGCTTTAAAGCTTTAAAGTGTCTTTTATATTGTTTTTAGTGACACATCAAATTCCCAACACTTTGGAAAGTGTCTAGGACTATTTTGCCAAGTTTTTGCACTTTACTAGCATTGCTAAATGCTGAATTTTGGTATTTAGTGCAGAATTTTGCACTTTAAGTATGTTTTAGGCACTTCCAGTCACTATAACTATCACCTAGTGACGCAGTTTTATGGTCCTCACCTCCTTACACTCCCTACTAGTGTAGTGTTCTATTCCTGGCTCACACTGGCCTCCAAAAACAATGTCTCTTTAGTGTTGGCATTGTCAGCATGTTTACTGGATTATCCGCTCATTGTGCTAACTGTGCTTTGTGCATCAAGGTTGTCACTAATGTTTGTGTGTAAATAATAAAGTGACAGTATAAAAGGTGATGCATTAGTATGTATGTATCAGAAAACAGAAAGCAGTTTATCCATAATTGTAATCAAGCACAGTGATTAAGCACTAATTAAATATTAATTAATTTGTACGGAAACCTGGATTTGTGAGGGTTGTCACATAATAGGTCAACTCATAAATTTGAACCTGAGGTTCTATGAGAGTTAGACAAGTCAAAATGGACAATTGGTTATCCTTTTTGGTAAATAGAATGATTAAAATGCTAGTCATTGTGTTTTGAAAGCATAATGATTATTCAAACAAAAATCATAGTTTAATATGGGATTTTGGGTCAATATGCCTTTCAAATTCCTTCGTCGTAAAAGAAAGGCTTAAACGGACCAAAATACCCTTGATCGATAATTCAAGCAAATGACCCTTATGGGTTGTTTAGAAATAAGTCATTGATCAAATAAATACTTAGCATAAGTATGATTCTGGTGAGTCAAATGCCTTAAAAAGTGTTTTGCCGTAAAATGGTAATCCGAGGGGTAAAACGTGGAAAATATTGATCGCCACATTAAGTCCGCCACAATTCTAGTGGTGGTAGAAAATCAATAGATAAATAATGTGGAAATAAGAAGTTAAAAACAAATAAGCATAAGTTATGCGGAAAAAGTGCTTAAATACCCTTAACGGGTCAAAAGAGGCATTTAAATAAAAACGGGTTTAAGAAGTATATAAACCCGGGGTTTGAATCTTATATGATAGACACATTGAATCTATAAGGTTCATGAGAAATTAAGATCAAACAAACATGTTTGTTTGACAAATACACAAACGGGTCAAAATTTGATAAAAAGATAATAAGCCGAAAGCTTAAAGGTCTTAAATTTATTTAATCCGGATGTCGGATTTTAACTCCATGTTGTGGATAATTAAATTACGATAACGTAGGAAGAAACGGATCGTAAAACAGATCAAAAACGAGCAAGTTATGCTCGTTTTCGTAAAATACGGTTTGGCTGAAAAGTACAGGTCTTTAAAACCAAACCTGCTGTTGAAAATGGACGCTCGCGCTGTGCGACGGAGTCCCCGTCTAGTGGTCGTGGCACGCGACGCCTATTTTCAATCCCGTCGTGGCACGCGACGGGTTACACTTCATGAAAGTTGTTGCTGGTTCATTGTTTGACATTACGAACCTATTTAAAATAGTTTTAAACACTATATGACTAATTCATTTCATGTTTTATGAAATGTAGGTACTAATCGAGTTACCGGAAGACGATGAAGCTCAGCGAGGAACCAAACACATAAAGAACAAAGCTTTCGCGAATAGTTTAGTCATCATGTTTTAAACGACGACTTAAATTACAAAATGTTGAAATGTTTTATTTAGTAAAATGTTTTAATAAACTCGCATTTTTAAGTGTATGTTTAATCTTAAATACACTATTATAATAGAAATTTATTTGATAATTATATAAAATGGACTAAGGGTCTTACACACGTGAGTGTGCGATCTGAATGAGGTGTACGAGTGAGATACAAGTGTGCGGCTGCACACCTCTGTGCGGTTATAATAATAATAATAATAATAATAATAATAATAATAATAATAATAATAATAATAATAATAATAATAATAATAATAATAATAATAATAATAATAATAATAATAAGAATCATAATAACAAATCATTTATCTCATATATTTCGAATATATATAAAATCCCTTTTAAGAAGAGACAGTACGGATCGGAACGTGCAGGTTGTTACAAAAATGATTAATTTATGGTCATTTATTTGTATCGGAAGTCTTAGCTCTTATATATTTCATTGCATAAATCCTTGCTTGCCTTTAAAAAGTTTAGTTCATCTCAATATGATTATTTTGTTTGCATTTTTTTTTTCTAAAATAACGGTGTTTAAAATTTCTCATAAACATATTTATGTGAAATGATATTTATGAATAGTTTAATTTGTGTGCTAGCAAGGGTAGAAAGGAAAAAAAAGTCACTATTTATTAGAGGAAAATGGTCAATTTATCATCATATATTTGTATTAGGAGTCTAAGCTCTTTTATATTTCATTACATAAATCCTTGCATGCCTTTAAAAAAATTAGTTCATTTGAATATGAATATTTTGTTTGCATTTTTCTTTTTCTAAATTGTTGGTCTTTAAAATTTGTCATAAACATATTTACATGAAATGATATTTATTAATATGTATATTTATACTAATATGAACATCACTTTATAGTTTGTTAAACAAAATAACTTATAACCAACAAGTAAATTTTAGATGCAAAGTAATATTATTAAAACCGTAATTTTTTTAAGATTTAAAATCTATCATCAAATAGTTACAAAGTAACAGGATCAATAAAAGACTCTTAGAGGTATGGACGTTGGAAGTTAATTAAAAATAATGATGATTTGAGGTTCCGCTTTACTTGAGTCTTATAATAGGTTCCGAGATAAAAACCAATGATGAAAAATTATTATTACTTGTAGTGTTGTGTTGTTTTATTTGTTTAGTTGTTCTATTTTTTTTTTACACTTTCAAAATCATGCTAATAAAATGTGCTATTTGATGTTAAACTTGATAAACTTAATAGCAAACTTACCACAAATTCTATAAACAATTGTTTTTCACATTTTGGTCGCGTGACTTCTACTAGAAATGCGGCCTCGACCTCCCTTGATTTTTCCGCAATAAAACATGATGGTAAAACACTAGTTAGGTATAATATATGAAATTCAACCGATATAACTCTGTATTTGACATCCAGCGAGTTGAATAAACCTTTTACATGTACGTCTACAGTAAATATCGTCTTTGTAAATCCTAACGACAGCCTGATTATTATGTCATGCAACCAAGGGTATACCTGTAACACCCCGACCGCGTAAAACAACAAACCGCGGCGGAAACGTCGGTGAGTCATTGTCACAGAACTATTGTTTCACAACACATGGTACATAAAGTTTTGTATTATTGAATTAATTGTTTACATTGTCTTGGAAATAAACTCAAACAAAGTACGATAATTGTCTTTCATGTTTTAAAGTCACTAAGGCCCAAGTCTGCCCTATGTATAGCATGCTCAAAGTCAAACATTCGCTCCTGAAACATATGTGAAAATAAAACGTCAGTATAAAAATGCATGTGAGTAACATAGATTTTGTGATGAAGATTCATGGCTTTGTATGTTAAAAGAAATGTTTAACTATTACAAAAGTAGCCATGAACCTTTACAAAAATGTTTCTTTTATAAAATCATATGAAAAATAAATGATTTAAAAGAAATGACACATGGTTAACTTAATAACCAAAATATGTCATGTCTTGAATAAAATATGTCCTTTGAAATAAAATGAAGTCATGTCTTGTATTTGTTTGAAGTGGTTTAGATAACGTTATGATATGAAATACAATCTTATATATAGGAAGTACCAGCAGCGTATCCACCATGCTTTTATCATATTACAGACGTCTCGTTCTCTAAGTCATTTACTAAAACCAATGTCTTGTATAAACCAGTGCCATGTATAAAACGATATCTTGTGTAAACCCATGTCATGTATAAAACAATGTATTGTGTAAACCAATGTATAAACTGTGACAACCGGTAATTTACGGCTCTAACTACGTGATGAACAGATGTTTAAAACAAAAATAAATAGTGTTTAAGATGCAAATTAAATTAATTAGGCCTTGGGAGTGCCTAGGAACGTCTAACCGGCTTTACAGTGCGTGAATGACAATCTACGGAAAAATCTTTGAATATTAAACGATAACGAACTAAAACCGAACAAAATACTGACAACGCCAACAAATACGAATTTTATACGCAAATTTTATACTTATAAATTTAGTTTTGCGAATTTATCGCACTTCCGTATGTCACAAAGCGCAAACATGAACGGAAAACGCGACTACAGGAACGCACCGGCAACGAAACGGAAGCAACGGAGACATGTGTTACCTTCAAAACTTAAATTTTACGATATATTTAGCTTCGTAACTAAATTTTAATATCCGTAGTCGAAAACGGATCGAAAAACAGATTACAACGGCAACGACACGTTTTACGCGATTTTTACCCTTATCGACGAACGAACGCGCAAACGACATCTTCCGGCACTATTTTACATGTTTTTGAATCTAAAATTTTAGTTTACGATGTTCTGGTGACTACGGGTTTTCAAAATGGGTTCGTAAATGCGTTTGAGCTACTTAAAACACGAGATTGGGCTTGTGGGCCTATGACCCAAGCCCAAGCCCATTATAGAAAACCTAGCTATTTAAGTGTAGTGATGATCTAAAGCAAATAATTTTGAAACCCTATCTAACTTAACACCAGCCGCTACCATCCATTGTTCCCTCTCATCTGCTATCTGCAACTGAAGATTTAACCCAAACACACATCTCATCTCCTTTAATACACACACACATGGAGACCCTTTCACCTCTACAAACTCTCAAGACAAACCACAGGCACCATAATCTCTTCTCTCCATCTCGATTCCAAGCCAGCAACCACCAGGGGGTGGCACCGATTAACTGGCCGACAACCACACGTCTGCAAATACCCCCCCCCCCCCTTTTCGATTAACAAAATGGAGCACCACCACCACCGTCCGGTGGTGGTGCGGCGGCTACAAACAGAAGAGAGAGACGAGTTAGAGAGAGACCGAGGAGAGGGAGAGAGACGGCGGAGGTTGATGACGGCGGCGGGTGGTTCGATGACGACGGCAACGAGCAGTTTTCCGATGACCGACGAGCAGAGGGGATCTGGCAGCCGCTGTTCTGCTGTGATGATGATGATGTCTCCGGTAAGTCAACCAATGCTCAACCTTTTCACAGATTGAGTCGTGTTACCTTGTTAGTCGGCTTCTTTTGCTTTTCTTTTTGTGGATTCCAAACAAAAACGACGCCGGAAAAGGTTCACCGACGGTAACCGAGCCGCTGCAGTGGTGGTCGGCGGAGTGGAAGGGCATAGTACGGGTTTTATTGCTGTATTGGGCCTGGTCAACACGAGTCAAAGCTCAGGTCAACAAGTCACCGGGTCACTCCTCTCAGATTCATGTTGGGCTCGAGTCAAGCTGCTTCGGTTCGGGTTTCGTGAGGCGAGTTAACAGGCGGGTCCGGTTCGGTCAGGTTCAGATTTTGGTTCGGTCGACTCGGTCAAACCTGGTCAACTCCCTGAGTCAACTCGGTCAACTCAGCCGGTCAACTCAGTCAAACATTTCGACGACTCGACGAGAGTTTTGGTAATAGTTTAAAGTCGTGATTTTGTTATATTATCTTTATAGTTTATGTTTGAAATATTTGACAAAATTATATATATATATTGTTGAATCTTGTTGAATTTTGAAAATAAAACGACAACTTGTGTTGTCGGGGACGTCCGAAAACAGAGGAAACTCTGCCCGTTTTTTCGAGAAAATCCATAAAACCAAAACGCGTTTTATTAACAAACAAACTAACGGATTCAAATAAACTTTTAGAAACACAAATACAAATATATACTTACTTTCGACAACACTTTATAACATAGAAACGATGATTCAGATATTATTAACGACAATAAATATAGTTGTTATATTTATTCTAAGCTTTGAAATTTCGACAATTATTTTATAAAAATGAATATAGAGTGTATATTTGTTTCGAACATCAAATAACTTGGATTTCTTTTATAAAAGTAAATATAGTTCATATATTTATTTCAAATATCAAACTACACGACGATTCTTTTATAAGATAAATATAGTTTTTATATTTATTTCAAATATCAAACAACACGATATCGTTTTATAAAAATAAATATAGTTATGTATTTATTTAAAATACCAACCAACATGAATTCGTTTTATAAAAATGAATATAGTTTATATATTTATTCCAAATATCGTACAACACGAATTCGGTTATAAAAATAAATATAGGTATATATTTATTTTTAAACACGACAACTTGACGATTCTTTCTGTAGAAATAAATACGACTATTATATTTATTTTAAATGACATCAACACGAAAACTCTATTAAATAAATATAGCTTCTATATTTATTTCAAACGTCTAAACGACATATACACATATTTTGATGCTTATAATACGAGACACGATACACAACACGAGTTTGTTACATATACTTTCCTGTAAGTATTCTTTATATACATGTACAATTTCTTGAGTCGACTAATAAGATTCTATCGTTCTATTTATAGAATTTTATATAAATATTTACACATTTTGAATCTCATGAAAACTAAGTCTTCCCAAGACTTTTTAATTCTTAAAGACGTTAAACGAACTAACAAGTATAACTTGATCGTTTTCACTAAGTTGACAAGTTACTGTTAAATCGTTCGATTAACGATTCGGTAGAGCACGGTGACACGTAGTTTAGCTACGTCAATTTAGTTAGAAACTTATGATTATTCCATTTTAGGAGTGTTTATAGATTACACGCTAGCGAGTCACGTCTTGGAAATGACATCACGGAATCATAATTGGCTAGCTTTGCACAGGAACATCTAGGTGAGTTCATAAACCCACCTTTTCACAGATTTACTTTTATTTTTATAAATGTTTTCGGGGTGGAAAGACATGCAAGTTTTGCAAAAATAAACAATTTATTGATAAATGAAAACTCATATTTCTAAACCATGTTACGAATGGATTACAAAGAGCTCAAATGGTTTACGAACGATTTATACTAAATATACCGGTTTTACCAAAACAAATGCGTATTTTCGAAACGTGCATGATTTTCATGAGTAGGGACGGCATCGTCCTAGTTATAACAACGGGACTGTGTTAGTCTGCGTTTAAAGAACAGGACACCCAGTGAGTTTATGTCCCCCTTTTCTTTTAACTGTTTTCAGTTTTATAACTTCGGGAGTGAAATACATGTTACAAATGTTTCAAACGTATACAAGTGGTATGGTTAGCTAAGGAATGAACTGTTAGATCATGTGAATGGGTGGGCGCACTTCAGACCATTAATCATTGTATAAAGACCGAGGGGGATGAGTGATAGATCTATTTGGGTGTTGGGATCCCCACCCATGAGACCGCGAGTTGGACCATGTGGTGACTATGTCGTTCCCGCCGGGTGGCCCGGTACGAAATACGTAAAGGATTGAGCCTTCCTGCACCATTTCGCACATACTAATGTCGTTGTGAAACATTAATTGATCTGTTCATAGATGTTACATACTAGTTTTAGATACTCGAATTTTCAAATGCTCTTAAGACTCAACTGATGATAACTCACAAATACATGGACTTACGAATTTTGGTAACGCTTTTCAACTTATGTATAAGTAAGAGGACGGGGTGATCCTGCTTACAAAGACTCTCGTGGGCTAGACTCGCAGTTTTCATACAACATGCTGAGAAAAATGATTTTACTAAATTTTTCTCCACAACTTTTAATTCGGTAAACAAAAAGATTTATTTAAAAATCTTTTCCAAAACAAACTATGAACTCGCTCAACTTTATGTTGATTTTTCGCAAGTTTCTTTCTCATGTTACTTTTTCAAAACATGGTGCGGTTGGAATAGGAGAACCATGTGGAGTCGAGTACTTAGTGGCATTCGTTTTCTATAAGTCTTAGCTTATTTGCTTCCGCTGTGCAATGAAGATACCGGTCCAGTCATGCCAGCTCTGATATTTTCGGGGTGTGACAGATTGGTATCAGAGCTATAGGTTACAGCGAATTAGGTTTCTGTAGTGATACCTAGGCTCTAACCTCACTTTCCTCTGGGACTTAGATCATTAAGACTTTGAATACGTATAGAACGCCCAGTACTCGAATATGGTCTCCAACCTTTGCCGAAAACAATGAGTAAAAATTTTGTTTTCAAATATACTCTAATGTTATGTTTTCTACACGGTGCACAAAAACAAATACATACAGTGCACAAAACTTTGAGAGGTTAGGAAACATGCATATAAAACCTTTGGAAACTTATGTTGAAGTCCATTAAAGGCCATCACGTAGGAACCATGTTTATTGACTCGGGCAAACGCCATTATTATGCCGTCCATGCTATTTTATTTAATTGAGCAGGTAACCTACGCAAAACGAAGCACGACCGTGCAAACGAGACGAAACTCGAATTATACATCAACGGAGGTTGAAGTACATCACTGTCACACCCCGACCGCTGTAACACCCTTACTATTATAAAGGATTTTTGTGCTAACAATGACAATTAAATGTGTCTTTACGAATACACATACGTATAAAATACGGGTTTACTAAAACTTTTACAGTTTTTAAGAAAATAGTACAACATCATGTAGTTGAGTTTATCATTTAAAAGTTACGAAGTAACGCCGTGCGGAAGCTTTAATCTCGTGTGTTCGGTTCTTCGTTGAGCTTGATCGTCGTTCGGTACCGTACATTATACCTACATTTCATAATACATGAAATGAGTTAGTCATTTAGTGTTTAAAACATGTCCAAACAAGTTCGCGGGTCGAAACGAACAACAACAATAAGTTTCAGCAACCTTTGCTGACATTAACACCCGTTGCGTGCCGCGACGGGATTTCATGCTTATCGTCCCGTGACGCGACGCCTGTCGCGGGCTGCGACGCTAAAAGGGCTTCTCCGTCGCGTGACGCGAGGGCACTATTTCGACAGAATGTTTATTATCAGCTGCTGCATATTTCCAGCCAAACCAAGTTTTACGAAAACGAACATAACTCATTCGTTATTGATCCGTTTTACACGATTCTTTTTCCTACGCGTCCGTAATTTAATTCCCCATCACATGGAGTTAAAGTCCGACATCTGAATTTAAAAAATTTTAGATTTCAAGCTCTCGGATTGAAATCAATTATAACTCTTTTTGACCCGTTCACGATTTTATCAAACAACTTGTGTCCAAACCATTTTAAAACCTTGGTCTACTTGTTATTTCAAATCCTTGGCGCGTAAACATAGCTTTTATGAAATATGCGACTGGTACACAAGCTATACGCATAATCCATTTTGACCCGTTTAGGGAATTTAAACAATTTAGTCTAAAACTCGCTCTTTTCTTTTCACACTTCACAATCCCATGTTTAAATATCTGCTTATGTTCCTCCACGACTATTTTGTGGTAGATTTAGCATAACTAACTATTATCCCAAATTTACCCTTTGGTTGATCATTTTACGCAAATGACCCATTTTTAGGCATTTGACTCATGAATATGCTTGCCTATGACCTTTATTCAAATCTAGTGACTCGACAATCAAAATACAAGTTCCTAAACAACCTCTATGGGTCGTTTGCCCAATTTGCTCTTCAAGGGCGTTTTGGTCCACTTTAGTCCCTCATTTTACGACGAGGGTCTCTCGCTAAGATGTTTGACCAACATTGCTCGTTTAACTATAAATCTATATATGTGTACCTGGCTCGAGTCAACGCATAGACCCGTTTCTATACCTCGCTTTTATTAGCCGAAATTCTATGGCGACGCAATTATCCAAATTGCTATTCGCTCCTGTGAACATATGACTTGACAACCAAACATTAGTCAATTTTTGTCAAATGGTGTTATCACTACCATTTGACCCGTTTGGCCTAAATGACCAAACATTGATGTTTATAAAAACTTGGTATTTAATTTCAAATTCACGCATCCGACCCATTTCAAATTTTAACCCAATATTTCTTTTTCATCTTTTTCTTTCATAATTAACCCATTTTGGCTTACGCCATGGGTATCCTTTAAACCTCAATTTACATTAGTCAACAATTTGACTAGATTTCCATTTTACCCCTTTTTCTTATTATTAAATACACTATAAGGTAACCTTAACGAAAACTCGTTAAATCTTAGTCATTACATGACTAAATTACCAATTTGCCCCCTTTTTACCATTAACCATGGTTTTTATTATTTATTTTTATTCCAACCCGTATCGTATCGCGTCGGATCATCATATTTCAAAAACTTAACATAATTCATAATCAACACTCACAAGTAAGCGTATTGTAAATAAAAAAGGGTGTATGCTTAACTTACCTCGTATCCAAGCTACGCTTTTCTTTTCCTTCTTGATTCGTTTGACCCGATTCTTTCCAAGCCGCCACCTTGCTCGTTAAGCGTGAAACCATTGTCATCATTTACAAGGTGGTTAGATTAGTCTTTAACAATCTCGACTATTCCGCCTTACGTATTTTCTATGTCAAAAACTACTATTCGACTTTATCATTTGTTAGATCAATTTATCAAAAGTTAACTACTTTTGATCATTTACACAATTAAGTCTAGATTAACTTTATGCTTTGAATCCTTATCGGTTCATACTTCGCATAATTTGTCATATTATTCAAATATGTGTTTCACCCGAAATTTCAACATTTTACTGTTCATTTAGGCATTTTATCAAACACCTAATGGGCATACTTTTACACATTTACAAACTAGTTCATAACTAGTTATTTTTACCAAGGTTAACATCAAAATTCAAACATCCATGTCTAGTGTTCATGAACTACACCTAGTACTAATATCATAACATCAATATTCATCAATTTAATACCCTAATTCAAGTGTTCATCTTCTTGTCATAAAACCCACTTAGCACACATATGGGTAATCATCAAATCCCTAGTTTTTAACACTAATTCATCAAGTTTTCAACTAGGGTTTGTTTCTAAACATGAATTTAATCACAACTATGTTCATAGATTCATCATTCATTCTAGAATTTCGATTATGATTGTTCATCATAATTTTAAAGTATCACAAAATAATAAAATTCAACATACCTTGTGATCCCCATGACTAGGTGATCACGAATTTGTGTTTATGCATTGATTTGAGGCTAGAATCGATCTTCAATTTGATGAATTTGATCATGTTAAGGTTTGGCTCCTTGGAGCTCACTTGGTCGTACGCGCGCACACACACACTCTTAGTGTGTGTGTTGTGTTTTATTATTTATTTTAACTAAAACAAGTTTCCCCACTTGGAAACATTAGTCCCCCATGTTTTATTTTGATCTATGAAGCTATAACTCACTATTTATCACTTAATCACAAACTACTAACTAGGTTAATTATTCCTATTTAACTTTATGGGTTCGGGAAGTTATAACCCGTTATATTTTAGGTCCCGTGAACTCGGGCCTTTTATATACTTTATTTTCTCAAGCATTTATTTTCCTTTTTAATTAATATTATGATTATTTGTTTAAGTCCTAATATTCACCGGGTTAATTTTACCATTAACGGTATTTTATCCGTCTTTTAGTATTAACGTGGTTTGATTACCAAACCCGTTTTTCAGGTGTTACAACCGCGTAATACAACAAACCGCATCGGAAACATCGGGGAGTGGAGTAACAGAATCATTGTTTCACAACACATGGTAATTAAAGTTTGGTTTTATTAGAATAATTGTTTACAATGTCTTGGAATTTAACCGAAAACATAAAGTAAATTAAATTGTCTTGCTTCATTTTAAGTCACTAAGGCCCAAGCCTAAGTGTAGCACGATCATCATCATACATTAGCTCCTGAAACACATGTGAAAAAAGGTACGTCAGCATAAAAATGCATGTGAGACACATATGTTTTGTTAAAGCAGGATTCATGACTTGTAAGTTAAAAGAAGTGTTTAACAAAAAGTAGTCATGAATCTTGTAAAATGTTTTCTTTTATAAAATAATGTGAAAATTGATATGAAAACCAGATGATATAAAAGAAAGATGCATGGTTAAATAAATCACCAAGTAAAACTAAGTTTGCATAAAGTATATTATTTGTAAAACAGTGTCTTGTAAACAATATGTCGTGTCTTCATATAAAATGTATCATGTCTTTGTTTCTGTCAAAGTGGTTTAGATAACGCTACGATATGTAATATCATAAAAGCACTTATATATAGGAAGTACCATCGGCGTATCCACCATGCTTTTATCATATTACACACGCCTCGTTATTTAAATCACATACCAAATAAACCACCAAAAAATCTTGTCAATCCAATGTCAAATGTTATGCACAAACAATATATAATGTCACAATGTTAGGTATAAACTATGCCTTGTATAATCAAATGTCAGATAACAACCAATGTCTTGTATGGTGAATAAAAGTCTTTACTCAAACCATAGGTTTAATGTCGTATATAATCAAATGTCATGTGAAAGCCATGTACTAAGTATGCTAAGTAAACATACGTAGTAGAAATGTAATGTAAATCAAAGTGCCCATATGCTGAGTAAACATATGCAGCAGAAATGTAATGTAAATCAATGTGTCCATATGCTGAGTAAACATATTCAACAAAAGTGTTTATGAAATCAATGTGCTAGCATGCTCAGTCAACATACCTAGCAAAACATAATGGAAATCATGTACTATATATGTACTGGATGAATATAGCAAGTACATGACATGAAAAGCATGAAAAGCACAAACGTAACAAGTAGGCACATGTGTATCACCCCAAAAGATTTGAAAGCGGTAAAAGAGGGGACTATGTACTCACTTGAGATTGAAAGTATCCTTGATTAAGTGTCCTGACAACGCTCGGGAATCAAGGAAGCAAGTGGCACCTAGTATGGAATCACTATGTTAAATAATCGGTACCTAAATCGAAAGATCGGGTAGAATGAGGTCTCGTAAACCTAATGAGTATTGGAACTCATGTGATATGGTTTAATAAAGCCTACATTCTGATTCAGAACCTACTCTAAGTGCTTATGACCCGTTAAGGTAGTCTACGCTACTTTAACGCGTCATTCGCGCGAATGCGCGTTTGAGACACCTAACTAGTCCTTATGACAAGTATTATATGCCTTAACATGTTTAAATATGTTGCATAATCATGAAAAAGGGTAATTTGGTCATTTTCCTAAGGCATATAAACTACCTATCATACAACTAATTAAACTAAGTGACATAAGGTATAACCTCGGAAGGTTATTCCCTCTACAACTATGGTAACAAAATATGTTTGGTCGGATCCTAAAGATCGACCAAACGGGTCGGGTTCGAAAGTCTAAGCGGTTGCCAAGACCGCTTGACTTATGACCCTATATAAGCACTAGACTAAAAGTGACGAGTTAAACATGTTAAAACATCTTTAACTAAGTTAGAAAACTGATTTGATATCAAAACAAAGTGTTTTGATACCCGAAAATAGTTTCGTCGCAAAATGCACATAATCGTGCATTTTGACCGAAACTTTGACTCGTCACTTCGACTAGTCAACGTGGTAATCAGTAGGTATAATCGCTAGGGATTATAACATTCATAATTACGCTCACGTTGCAAAGTTCAATTGAACTTTGACTTGACCAATTCATGGTCAAAAACCGAAAGTCAAATGGTAGTCAAACTGTTTGACCTTTAGCTTGTAATTGTTGATAATAAAGAATTAGCCATGAAAGAACACTTAAAAAGCTCTTAATGGCTGAAAGAGATGCACTAGAACTCAGGTAGGTGGCTTCCAAAGATGGTAACCTCCACTTAGAGTCCAAAAGATGGAATGAGCAATGAAATGGGCAAAAATTGAGGGTATTTATACTTGAATTGGAGCTCTTGAATCATGCCATGTGGCTTATTTGTTGCCCAAGCAAGCATAGGATCAATACAAGTGTGTGGATTGTAACATCCCAATCGCGTAATATAACTACACGCGGTGGAAATATCGGGGAGTCACGTTACAAATTGCTCACAACTACTGGTACTAAATTGTTTCAATATCATTAACATCGTTTTACAAACAAAGAATACATGTAATTGTTCTTTTGTTTTAGAAGTCTAAGGCCCGTATGCAGTCCTATGCGTTGCATGCTTGAACAGTCGAAAACCTGAAACATATGCAAAAACAGTCAGCATAAAAATGCCGGCGAATACATAGGTTTTATTAGCCAAATAAATGGCAAAACATTTGGTATTAATCTTAATTGTGAAAACTCGTGACAAAATAGGTTTGTATATGGCAATATGATATTTACTAAGTCATTTTATGCCTTATATTGAAATCTTGATTAAACCATCGTAAAAACTTGTTAATGTGTTATTAGGAATCCAATCAAGGGTTAATAATAATTGTTTTGAAATAAATCAAAACTTATATAAGTATTATATAAATCAAATCAACGAGTCATGATAATACTTCGGATTTCTTTATAAGAATCTAACATATAAAAATATGGGAGATTCTACAAAGATTTTGATAATCAAACATTGAAACAGTTGTACACAAAATCCTAAAGTGATCCAGATAACGCTACAAGAATAATAAAATAAGAACACTTATATATAGGAAGTACCAGCAGCGTATCCACCATGTTCTTATTTTATTATACCTGTTTCGTTATCTAAATCACAACTACCACATAACACATAAATCATCAACTTGTACCAACTCGTAAACACGCATTAAAGCACACAATGAATCCAATCAAGGACTCTAATATCAGTACTTTAAACATCCTACAAGAATCAACCTATGAAGATAGATAGATACTATAAGGATTCGGGTTCTGTCACATTGTCTAATCTAACATGCATTAAAGTACACAATGAATCCAAACACGGACTCCAATATTAGTACTCTAAACATCCCAAATAAGTCTAACTATGAAGATAGATAGATACTACAGGGATCCTGGGTTCTTGTCATTTTGAATCAAAACAATCCTAAATCCAAATGGTGATTCGGGATAACGCCACGAAAGGTAATACAATAAGCACACTTATACATAGGAAGTACCAGCGGCGTATCCACCATGTGCTTATTGTATTATCTAGTTTCGTTATCTAAATCACCAACAATCTACTCAAAAACCAACCATCGAGTCGTAAAGTACTTCTTAAAAATCTCACTATGAAGATAGGAAGATCTAAGACTGTACTTCAAATATCCTACATGAATCTAACTATGAAGATAGGTAGATCACTTAAGGATAAAGCATTACATTTGCATAATCGGAGTAATACACATAAAAGCACTTAGTGAACACATATATGCCATACATTTTGAAACAAATCGATTAGACATATGAATCACCCCAAAACATTTGAAAACAGTAAAAGAGGGGAACTATGTACTCGCCTGGGGTTGCGTATAGTCCCGGTTCAAAGGGTATAACAAAGCTCAAAAGACCAAGAGTTCAAGTGTTGAAGCGGTTCCTAGGGTAACAGATACTATGTTAGGGAATCGACACCTAAATCGGAAGATCGGGTAGAATGAGGTCTTGTAAACCAAATGAGTGTTGGAACTCATGTGATATGGTTTAACAAAGCCTACATTCTAAATCGGAACCTATCCTAAGTGCTTACGACCCATTACGACCCGTTAAGGTAGTCTAAGCTACATTAACGCGTCGTTTGCGCAAAAGCGCGTTCGAGACGCCTAACTAGTCCTATGACAAGTATTATATGCCTTAACATATCTAATTATGTTATATAATCAGTTTAGATGTCAAAATATGTGTTACATGTCACACCCCTTTCTAAGGCGGAAGCACGAGGTGTGATCTTGAAAGGTTCTCATTGCATACGAAAGGTAAACTTACTACATGCTCGTAAAATAACTCCAAAATGCCATTGACATTACTAAATTAAAACATAACATAAGTTTGGTGATTACATCCCAACATAGATAATTGTCTGAAAAGATTACAACTTTATTTTAGTCATTATATCACCACATGAGATGGAATATAACAACCAAATCCCGCAAAAGAGGTATCAAAGTCTTGACATAACATAACTAAAACATAAACAACATCTCGGAGCAAGAGTAGGACCGCGCGCACATCCACTTTAGTTACCTGAAATACATGTGAGTTTTTGGAAAATCGTCAACATAATGTTGGTGTGAATTCATGCAGTTTTTGTATTGAATGTTTGTATACTTGTATGAAAACATGGTATGTAATTTGTATGAAACAAGTATTTCTGTAAATATAAGGAAATCGAGATGGCTAATGGTTTGAAAGGCCATTAACATGTGACACGACATAGGAAGCATCTAAACCATAGGCATTTTTAGCTGTCAAATCCACGACTGTCGATTCACGACTAGAGATACAAAAGCACTGCTTGGTACTAGCATCACCAAGAGTGTGGCTGCCTGAAACCCATTAGATCTAACCTTTTGTCCCGCAGTGTAACACCTCGAATTTTTGTGTCCAATGATGTGTTAACACGTGTCATTTGTTTACACGTGGCATCTATAATAAATAAAGGACTGATTTTGACAAACCTTGAAAGTATATAAATTCGAGGGTTATAAATGTCAACGAGGGTAAATATACTGTATAGTAACCCTAAATAACGCTTGTACCTTCAAACGAATAAATCATAAATCATACGGAAGCGAAACGCGGAAGAAAGTGAAAGCTTACGAGCTACAAGGGTTAACTGTGTCAACATGTTTAATTATACCTCTGAGTGACCCTTTAACGTTCCCAAGGCTTCGTAACAGTAATATACGCTCACTAGAATATACTGTATAAATTCCGCGAAGTTCCGTCTTAAAACGAAAGAGTTATACTCAAATTCGTAAAAGAAGGGTTAAAAGCATCAACAGTGAAAGTTAAGGCTTTCCAAATAAATAATAAACTAACAAGGGACTTAACAACGCGGGTAAATAACACGAGGCCCCTATCGGTAAATAACCGAGGACCAAACCGCAAAGTTACCCCTTCAAACCCGAAAGGTCAGGTAAATCATTACGAAAGATTTCGTTATTAATTACCGGATTCTGATAATCATGACAAAAGATTTTAAAAATCTGAAAAACAGACCTCTCGCGACCCGCGTGAAGGTTAGGCTTAAGTGTAGGCGGGCCGCGAGCCTCCTAAATTACACGCCTGATATTTGAACTTTAGGCGACCCGCGTTAAAGGAGCATGGAACTTCCATGCGGGTCGCGTAAAGTGCCCAGATGCAGAAACATTGTAGTTTCTTGCCTTTTGAACATTGTGAACGATCAAACCTCAATAAATGAGGCATGGGCACCCTACACTTGACCCATACACCTCAGGAGACATCTACCCATCATCATGATCAGTGTAGGTTGTTGTGTAGTGATCTAGAGAGCCTTCTTTGGCTATAAATAGCCACATTATGTGCATAACAATTCACACAACACAAAACACATTCATCTGATCATTCCAAGAGCTCTCTAGCATCCATCTCTGCTCTATAAGCAAGAACACACTTCTGTAAGTCGTTCATACTCATTTTGGTCCTGCATTTCCATAGTTATAGCTCATAAACGCAACCGTCGTAACTAACGGTTGTCATTACAATATCTTGCAAATGGTTCAGTCTTATGACGAATCAAAAGTGGTTATGAGTTGGTATTTATGTGGGTAATAAACCTCTAAAAAGGTTCCCCCTGATCACCACTTTAACTATGTCAAAAATCGAGTCAAACGTGCGGTTAAAAAGTCAACAGAAAGCTATTTTAGCGATTTATGCATAATCTGTAATGTATATGTTATGGAACCTGTTTTGACAATCATAAAACATGATAATAAGTATATAAACTTGTTTGCGCTCGTTTGAATCGATCATTTGCTATATTGAACCGGTTCGGAGCCGAATGTCGCAAAAGTTTGACTTTTGCTTTGACTTCAGTTCTGACCCGTTTTAGTGAGGTATAGATATACCTTAGGACTCTCTTAGTACCAGGTCACACGTTGGTATAAACCTCTGTGGTCGGTTCATGAGTTATCCGAGTCTTTTGCGCAATTCCGTCATTCGCCTAAAAGTTGACCGTAACGGCCTTTTAAAATTAAAACGAGTATTTCGGACACGTGAACGGACCAAAACCTTGCTTATTAAATTATAAGCATGTCCTTAAAGTTTCACGTCAATCCGAAGTCTAGAATGAGAGTTATGCTAATTAGCGCAATTTAAATAAACTTTAGTAATTAACGGCGCAAATAGCATAACGCCTATCTAAACCAAGATTTCGTCACCAAATCTTTTACCCACTGTTATAAATTAATATTTTGGGAATTTTAAAGATTTTTAATAATTTTTACCTTGCTCATAACCTGCGGTTATGGCTACGGTTCGGTAAATACCGAATATGCCCTTTTTGGCCAAAACATGAGTTCTACAAGGTCTTTTGACCCGATTCCAGTTGCTACTGGTTTTAAATAATAAATAAAGTATTTTAAGCTTTATAAGCTGTTCGGGGAACTCAGATTTCCTGTAGAACTCGAAAAGCCCTTTTAAAGTCTTTAAAATGACCGAAAAGCCCCTACGGGGCATAATATTAACTTAAACTCGTTACGGGCGTCACGGAAGGTATCCTACTGATACCACAACCCAATTAAGGCATATTGACTTAGGAAATAAGCGTACGACTCTCATAAGCTAACCGTTTCGCCTATTGCGCGCACGGTTCGGCTTATGAAACTAGTTTTCATAAATTAGCCGATACGGGTCAAATTATATTATTTGAACCCCAAAATCCAGAGTGTGAACCATTAACCCATATAAACAAGTCTCTGAACTTGTTGGGTCAGAATCACACTCCATTCTCGGTTTTCGCCTTTTCGCGCGATTAAACCATATCTATATATATCGGAACCAACCGGTCTAGGCTACGGCCATTATAACGACCCGTTAGGATTCTAAGAGGTTAATTAAAACCTTCGTTCCAGATTAGCAGCCCCAGTAAAAGCTATCGGTGATTTAATCCAAAATAAGGAAATATACTTGCAAAGGTAAATACTTTAACTTATTTCCCCTATATGGGCTTGGGTTACGGTATATTAATACCGCTTGATTGAGCATTATATAATTCCATCGCTTAGGTGGTTAATTGATTAAATATGATCGGCTCATTTAAACAGTTTTGTTGCTTATAAGCCTTTGGGGGGTTTAATGACCGTTGTCCCGGATATCCTTGGCATCATTTTACGAAATGGCCACGACCATCGACATCCCGGTGTAGGCGTACACCCGGTATAAAGTGTCGACATTAAAATTAAAAGACGTAGCCGTTGGTTTTTATACTACGGTTTTACGCAAACGTGGTGTGTCTATAAATCTTTAACCCGGCACGACCCGGGCTACTGAACGCATAAAAGGACATGTAAAACGTTCACAAGATTTTATTATAATTTTCCCAAGTTATAAAAGAGTTTGTGCCTTGTGCATTCAAATCAATTTTAATAAACATTTTCAAATGTGTCAGTTGAATGTATTTACCAGTGTAAACTGACGTATTTTCCCCAAAAAGATTAAGTGCAGGTACCTAAACGAAAATTGGCTGGTATTAGCTCCCTAGCGTCGTGATAAGTCTCGCAAGCTTGATTGCAGTATCTGATGGAACAAATACTTTATGTTTATTTACGATCCACTGTGGATATATTCAACCCCTGTAATACATTTGATATTACAATCAGAGGTTGAAGTTTATATATATTTATCTTATGCTTCCGCTGTGCATTATATAATTGTGTGGTTTGACTATAGTGTTGCCAACATCGTCACGGTAATCCCCCACCGGGCCCACCGGTGAGACACGTGGAAATCGGGGTGTGACAGGTTGGTATCAGAGCCAACATTGAGTGAATTAAACACTATCCTATTGTGTTTAATCTCAATGACACAATTGCACATACTTGAGTCTAGACAATAACTTAGGACAAATTCGGATTGATACTCCTTTTTGTCTTTATTTCCGATTCGATTTTTAATAAGTTTTGGAGCAGGAAAATGCCACCTGTTATATTCCGAGGAAGAGGAAGGGGAAGAAGAGGCCGAGGAGAAATCGTGACACATCACGATAACGAGGCTGGACCATCTGGTACAAGACATCCTTCGATGACACAGAGTGAAGAACCACAACGACGAAGAGATCTGTACGAACCTGCGAGGCATTCCACTTCGCACAGCTCGACGCCATCCTACCGGCACTCCTTTGGGCCAAACTCAGAAAATGATCCCAACAACCCACAACCTTCCTTCATACCTCTACAACGTTCAGTATCAACCCGGAATTATGACGACCCTACTCCATACTACATAAGTCAGTTTAAT